>NC_141862.1:7419794-8054794 GCF_024713525.1 Acromyrmex echinatior | reverse complement strand
GTTTCCCCTTGTCCACCTCGTTTCCGAGCTATAAATTCTTGAATATAATGGTCGGATATGATCCTCCACCGGGATCTGGAAAGTAAATTATGCTCGAAGAGGTTCCGATGAGAAAGTGGTAGTTATATAGAGATAGTACTTCGAAAGACACTGAGTCGCTAAATATAACATGCGATTTTTCTGTTTTGATTCAGGAGGATTATAGTCAACGCAGACGCTTATCGACACCTAGTGGCAGTCCGAGCCCTTCCAGACCGACCAGACTCTCGAGATCCACCGGCACTCTTACCAGAGAAGAAGAGTCCTTCTGCGAGTCCAGCAACACCCTGACCAGGGACAACCAGGGCCAAGAGGCGGAGAGAAAGGGTTGGTTCAAGTCCCTCTCGAGGAAGAACAAATCCAATACCACGGTAAATGTCATTTTCTATTTTTAATTATTTTATTTTATTTCTTTATACAGCTTTCCTATTCTTTATTCCTAACAACCCTACTAAAATTGATTATCACTGACATATAATAAATATCTCTATGAAAATTTTACTCAACCAACAGATACATGTCTAATCTTTTTGAAAAACGTAAGAAATTCGATATTTCTAATTGATCATCTCAACAAACGAATAAATTACGAAAGCTTTAATGCAATAAGCCGAACCTCACATATAAACGAAATATTTTCATCAGTTGACGTTATTTTCGAGTTCGTATGAAGTAATCAGATTATAAATAATACCGAGTTCACGTGTCTTCCTTCAAAATCGATGACAGGTTGGCGAAGATCATATTTGAAATCAATCAAAAATGCGGCAAATCATCCCTCCGTAAGGCCTAGAATCTTTTTCGAGAGTATTATCCGATAACAAGCGAACTCTCCTGAATCGTGCCATGGTTATCTCGCGCGCAACTCGCGCACCAATCCCGTGCGCATTCATCAGTCAGATCGCGGGTCGCTGTGCGGAGCCATTAGGGCAGCGCAACCTCCAATTACCGGTTTGATTAAATGCTTAACTAACTCCGCGCTCTGTGGTTTAATTTAATCGCGAGATTAAGTGCCGATCAGGAGGTTGCTTGCCTAGCCCTATAAGCCGACCATCGTACCGCACGCCCGCGCGCACCGGAATAATCTCTGTCAGGTCCCGATTCTCCTCCAATCTTAGGCAGCGGAAAGGAGAGGAGGAGAGGAGAGGAGACGCCGCGCCGCTCTCCTTGCGCGCGAGCGCGCGCGCGCGCTCGTTCAAGATGATTGCGTGCGTATGAATCTCGCCGTGGACGATGATCTATCGGATGAGTCGGCCCGGGGAGAATCATGACTCATGAAGGCGCCGTGCGATGCAACCACGGGGGGAAACCGCGATTTTTGCGAGCCGCGGGAAGAATACAGCTTTGTACACGCTCGCGTGATTTTCTCCCAGCCGATCGAGAGACGGGGATGGATTCCGAAAAATGGCGACCTTCGATGGAAGCCAGTCTGACTTTGCGCTCGTCTCGAACAATTGACAAAGAAGAGTCCAGTCTACGTTACTGTTTCGCGTCATATTTTATTTTCTCGCATTCCCGTTAATAGCTTGAAGCGTCCTTAATTCTTATCCTTAATCTTATTATTTCCAATAGACAATTAATGTAAAAAGCAAATCAATTTTTATTGGATAAAAACTCTTATCCACTTAACCCTTCATTAAATATTATATTATATATTTATATTATATATGGCGTATTCTATCAGATAAAAAATATTGATCATCATTATAAATCTATTAAAATTTTAATTAAAATAGTTTTGCATTTGCTGAACTCTATCGGTTCCTAATAATAGTGTGAGGAATCTTGATAGTGGAAAATAAAAAAATTAAGTAGGTTAAGCGATACGAAAAATACTTTCTTTTGTGTCTTTTATACCTAAAAAAAGAATTTTTTGAAAGAGATGTGATCTCCAAAGAATTAGTTGAACTATAGTCAAAGTTAATCGAGAACTGGCGAAACCGCCCCTAAAAGTCAGGAAACTGAAGTCAAGTATGTGTTTAGCTATGAAAATTACATAGTGCTACAGAATAATATATCATTATAGCGATACGTTTCAATCTATCGCACTTGCAAAGTCGTCTTCTGTGCGCGAAATTATAACGTTCGATAAATCGATATTTGGAATAAGCGGGCGTAATTGTTATACGCAGAAATAATCTATACGTGGTTATATTTGGTGCCTCCCCCTCTCCCTTGAGATCGTGAATAATGAAGCGTCGATAACTTTGCAGCCGGTGGATAAAAAGCCGAGAATACCCGAGAGCGAGATCTTGACGACCGGCACCGAGGATGAGGAAGCTTCCTCTGCGCCTGAACGAGTTTCCGTGCAAAAGAATCTCCGCTTCTTCGGCGATACGGATCAGGAGTCCGTCTCGTCCAACAGAGACCGCAGGTAAATGCCGCGTATGCACCGGTTAAATATTTCGTGCAAGAGTGATTTAAATATTTCGACTGTCGTCTAATTAACTTTTTTATCATTACATTTTGCTCTAATTAATATTATTATAAACAAAAATACAATTATCTATTCCTGCTATTCATCTTGCTTTAATTATTTTACGCACATATATCGGATATTATTGTTCTTAATATTCGATTATAATTAATTATATCAAATATTCTAAGTAATTGTTTCTTTTCCAAAATTAAAAAATCTTATCATATTCTTTTAAAAAAGAATAATGTATATATACACGTACATATACTGAAAATAATTTGTTATATCAATAGCATTATTTTAATTGAAAATAATGTTGTTAATTTAATAACATTATTAATAAAACAAATATGGCGTTCTCTTGTTTTGATAAAATTTTATTTGTTTCATTAATACTATTGTTAAATCAACAAGATTATTTTCAATTAAAATAATGTTGATATAACATCATTTTTTCAGTGTATAATTAAATAGTAAGAATATAATTTAGAGTATTGAGCATGTGATTTTTTTCCTATGACAGAAACGTGAAAGGTGAACATTTTTTTATTTGTGTGAAATTTTTTTTATTTTTCACATTTCCGTTTTAGAAAAAAAGTTACGTGACCGATGTGACTAGATCATAAAAAAATTTAATTAATTAAATTAATTCATTTCAGAAACAAACGAGTTGACGACCATGCCCGCTCGAGGCGTGATGTCACGAATTCGAACCGCTATAATTTAGGTATCATATCAGCCCCAAGGAAATCTTCGAGACTCGCTGAAAGCGCATTGTCTTCGGGCGAGAGTACAACGGGTGATAGTAGCCAACAAAGTCAAAATTCTCAGAGATCACAGAGATCTGTAGTGTATCTCCATGCTGCTACAGGTATAATAAAAATATTTCTCTAATATAGCATTCGTAATTATTGTAATTTTATGTTATATTCGAAGAGATTTGCAACATTATAATTTATTTTTCAGTGTGATATATTTAATTTCTTATTTAAAAAAGATCCAAAAACCAAAAATTGAAAAAAATAAATAATTGTTGAATTTGGTGATTATTTAAATCGATATTATATCGTAGCGAAAATATCAAGATATTATTGGTAATTATTTACTCTAAAATATAAATACACAAAATATCTTTTGTGAATTAACCTTCGCAGATTAAAATAAAATAGTATGTTTTAAATTGAAAGTCATACAATTAGAAATTAGAAAGTAATAAAAATATATACGCTTTATATTAAATTTGTGCTAATGAAATATTGATCAATCCACTTAAAACAAGTACATATGAACTTCTTCAATATCTTATATATAATATAACGTTTAACTGACAAGTTATCACTACCAATAATAGACATGCTCTATGAAGCGTATCGTTCAATGAACACTTGAATTTTGCAATACTTGTCACATTTGCGTCATAGGAAATTTATAAAAAAAATATATTACACTGGTTAGTTATTTAACTATCAATCTATATAAATAATGTTCAGCAGTGAAGGTGTAGAAAATGTCAAGCGTAACCGTATTCTAATTACGACTCAATATCTGCATTTCAGTCGGCGAAATACCAGGCCCGAACGAACGACGCAGGGCGGCAAGTCGCGAGGAGTTAAATCGACCATTGCAATCACACACGAGAACGGTATCGAGAAGCGTGAGCGTCCTTGCTCCGTGGAAGCCGCGACATTATAGGGAACCGTTCGAGATCAACTATGACCAGCAACAGCATGCGAAACCGATCGCGACCATGAGACGTAGACAACGAAGCCGCGAAACCCTCAGCCGCCGAGGAAAGGAAGCTCGGCGAAGCAAAGACAATCTTTCTAAGACAAGTAAATGATCTTACTTTTGAGCAAAATAATACGATAACCTGTTAAATAAAATATAATCTTTAAAAAGAGAAAATTAAATGGCAATGTATTTTCTCTTTTTTTTCTTTAATTTTTAATAATAAAAATTCTTAAGTATTTCACTAAGTAAATAAGATTGTATCTTTTAATATAAATATTTTTACAATGAACTTAATTAATTTTAAATAGTTTTATTCTTTTAAACTTCAAGATAAATAAAAAACTAAATATTTATAAGTTAAGAAAAATAAATTAGATTTAATTAAAATTTAATCATTAGAGAGCTTTGTGCAAACAATCTGAACAAATGCTAAATTATCTGAATTTGCTATTTTTTTTCAGTTCATATTTTATCGAGTTACTATTAATTCATCAATGTAATAACCCTATTTAAAAAATGGAAATATTCATGTCACTCATTGCAGGTACGATCAATCGCAGCACGTTAAAATCGAAGGACAAGCAGAAAGTGGATAGAACTGTTTCCACGGAATCGCTGGCCACCAAATCGCGAGGCATAGGCTCCAAGGTGGAATTAAACAGATCCACGTCCGTGCCCCGTGATCCGAACAAGAGTGCGGGATGGTTCAAGCTAAAGAGCAAGAAGTCCCGCGCTTGAATTGGACGGCCATTGATCAATGCTAGTCTCGAGTTTCATAAGTGTAATCCGTAATTTCGTAAGCGATTAATAAGCGTCGATATCCGGCGCGCGCTGATTAATAACGATGCGATTTATCGATAATATACACCTTTTAACATGCACGTCGCGCGAATGTCGATCGCGACCGCGCGAATTTTTAATTTTTTAACCGAGTAGCATATGATTGCGACAACGACGTGTAAATTAATTGCTGTCAACACGTTGATCAATTTTGCGAATTTATGGAATTTCCGTGCTACCTAAGACACAAAGTTTTAATCCCCGCATAAATAGATCTATATATCTATACGTAACAGAATAAAAACAATTATCCAAATATATACATAGGCACATGTAAGAAGATTTCAATCTCAATTACGCGTCAAATTAATATTGTTATGCTCTTTGCGCATTAAATAAATAACATTCTTTGTAACAAAGGAGATTGCGAAAGAATGATCGAATGTAAACTCTTGAGAAGTATAAAATTAAATATAAAGTATATTCTAAAATGAAAATCTTCTCAATATGTCAAATGTTACTTTATTTTAATAGCTTTCTCTCTGCCAAATTTAATGAATTAAATTTGTTGCGAATGATGAGAAAGTTTATAATATGTTCGCATCGTGAATTAACATTTCATCATGCATTAACTTTTGTTTTTCCTTCAGGACTTGACAAAAAGTGCTTTTATCATTTGATGTTTTTTTCATATTTTCACATAATTAAATCCATGTGCGTTACGCATTTGTGAAAAATTAACGCGTCACTTTATTCTACCGTGAATCAAAGTGCCATCTTCATTTTTCTACATTCCTAGTATATATACACTCTCTGTTAATGAATCAAAATTCCCGAATATATATTCTGTAACAAGCAATATCTTTCTTTACGATAAACATTAGCGAGAAATTCAAGAAAAAATATTTTCCAAATTTCATCTTGACAATGAGAGGGAGTATCTCGATTTACAAAACGGACAGTTACATAGCGATATCTACTGAATGTTTTCCTATGCATAGATCAATCTCATCTTTGCATGTTTATTGTATATAAATACTTGTGTTGATAATCATAATTCTTAATCTATTTTTATTAGGACCTATGTGTTTTCATTATATATATATAAAACTCTTGTCTCTGTACATTCATGGATCACAGATTACACATACACTGTTGCAAAATTTCCACATTCGACACAAGTCGAGAGACGCTTTCGTCATTTTTTTTATAACAGTGTAGAGAAATAAAACGCGCGACGCTAGACATTATCTGTTATACTGTGATACGCTTTTGCGTGTGGACAAAGAAACAAATTAAATACGGCGACATAGTCATCTTGCACCATAATTACTATTTCATTCCTACCCGGTGCTATCTACGTGTGTATGTGTACATATGGATCATTAAACGATATGCATGTAAATATCATGAATATATATTGACGATATTGTACGGAATTACGAATAAAACCTATTACCTATTAACACAGACATTGCTCCTCTTTATAAGATGCGTTAAACGCGAAAACCAATATCGAGTATCTTGTAACAAAATTAATAAACGCAATAATGTAAACTAGCATATCATTAATAATAAAATATATTAATGTTAATATGCTTTATAAAGAAGCAAAATCAAGTGGATATCGTGACTTTGCTTTATTAGAAGAATTTCAATTCATTGTGTTAATCATTGTGGTACTCACATTACACAGGATGGATGTGGATTAATCGGCAAGTAGTATGGATGAACAGGAAAAGGAAGGATAACGATGCGTGCTTAATGATCGTCGTCTTAAATATACAAATCATAATTCCACAGTTTTATTCAGTTTGTCCCAACAACATAACATGGTTCCGCACAGCACAAGTATCATTCCCAGATAAGTATCTAAAAAGTAAAACAGATCATAAACAATTAATAATTCAAAGCATTCTCTAACGATGAATATAAGTTCTCGTGTACTCACTTCTATGCACTTTTTCCTCGCCCAGGAACCAGCCTGTGATCGCAGTAAATACGAAGGTAAGAGAATTTGAAACTGGCACAGCCAGGGATAGATCGCTACTTTGCAGAGTCAAGAAGTACAGTACCGAACCGCATTGATTAAGGAGAAATGGCACGATGTACTGTATAAAAAAAATTAAAATGATTACAAATAGTATTACTCCTAACAAATACTATTACATCTAGCAAGGATAATTGAACTGAAAATTTGAAAAAAAAAAATTTCTTAAGTATTTTTTAATTTTTCAACTATTTTTGTTTAAAATTCAAGATAATATAAGAGAGTTTTTTGATGCAATTTGGAATAAAGGAATGAAATTAGAGTACGAGCAACGTAAACAAAATATACATTGAAAATTCGTAGAAGACAGGAGTTTTCACAATAAATACATTTTTGACTGTATCTATTATTTTCTACAATTAGAGCCACGAAACCTATAGGATATATAAATTGTAAATGAATTACTCTATTTTGCTGAGTCTTCTATTGTCACTTTGATTTCTTTTTGATAAAAACTCGTGAAACATATATGAAAATAACGAATATATATATATCATATTTATTGCTAATTGATTCTCAATATTTTGCACTATCAAGAAAAATGATCAAGAACTAATATTTTCAAAAAAAGATAAAATTTAAATTTAAAAATAAAATTCTTAAAATTTGTCCTAAATTCCAATAATAAAATTCCATGAAAATTTCTGATTTTCAAGAGTAAAAAAGAAATCTAAAAATTTCAGGTTTTCCAGGTTTTTCTAAATAATAAACATCCTGTGTAAGCTAAAATTGTTTTTAATATTATCTATCATATTAATGTCATTTGTCAAAATATTGAGAAATAACATCAGCTTGTTTGTTGAGCTCTTCTAATCTATATATAACTGACAATGAGAAAGTATCTATAAATATCATGTCTCTCCAGATTAATTTGGTAAAATGTATGTAAAGATACAATGATTACCTTCAGATTTGTAATGAGAAATAACTGCTCCTTAAAAAATTGTCCATAAACTGACTTGGCCCTGATATCTTCTAAACCTTGTGCACCTTTCTTTATAAATGGATTGGTTACTCCCCAAAGAATCGCCACAAAACACAGATATATCACAGAATCTACAATATTAACACACACGTTGACATTATCATTTCAACATATTGTTTGATATCACTGAATCTCTGTTTTTATTTTTTTCTTTTTATTTCTCGTACTCAAAAGATTATTTTTCAACAAACAGAAAATGGTTATTGAAACTGAAATAGCTCACCAATAGTAACTGTCATTCTCGTTAGTTATCTAATATAGAACGTTGCACGCATCGAACAATACACTGCAAATCATGTCACGAGAATTAATACGTTGAATGCCGGTATCTACAACAGAGTAAAATTTTTGTAATTTTATTAAATCCATATTTTATATATACAAGTAATTATATTAATATCACGTAATTCTACGAGCTTTAGATTTTTCTTTGTTTGATCAGTCACCAGTCAGCATATCATTGAAAGTTAAAACGCCGATCACATTATAGATGCCACGATCCGACACATTAGTTAAACATATTACGGCCACAATATAAGACTGACAACGATCGAAACGCATAGACCATAGATGCATTGTTAAGGAGCCTTTACATGGAAGCGTCAAGCGTCGAGAGTGAAAAGACACCTTTACGAATTAACGTCGTTTGTTTCAATTATTCACGGCGATATACACTTTCCGCCGAACAAGTTTTACGAAATACGCATTCGAGAACGGATCATTAGTATACAAATACTGAATCTATAGTTACGCAGTAGTTAAATATCGATAAATGGTTAAATATAATTTTTATATAGGTTCTAATTACCATTATTTGATCGCGCTGCCACTCGTTTGAGAGCCGTTCGTTCCACTGTGTCATCCGCCGCATTCCGCGAATGAAACATGAACGCGATCGAAATAGAGAAACGTAGTTTTCCATACGCGGCCAACTTCACGCGGAAAAAGCGACGCGAGACTCGACGGCACGACGCGTCTTGAGTTTCAATCAAATGAGAAAAATATTTTCGACTGAATAATCATGAATATATTAGTACTACTAGAATCTATATTACGCGATATTAAAATTGTTATCCGAAATAAATGCAAAGTTAATTACACACTTCGTATCGTATTAAACTGTCGCCTACAAGTTTTGCACGAGTAACATAGATAATAATATTTTTATAATACATAAGATATTTTAAAACTTTTTGAAAACATAAAAACGATAGATTCTTAAAGTATTTTTCGCGTCGCGCGTGTAAAAATTTTAATAATTTAACAATATTTATTAATTGATATTTACCTTGTTGGTAAATAATTCCAGTGATCCTTCGAGCCATTTCTCGTCGTTTTTCTGATAGGAGTGATAAGGATTCTGTGCAAAGATCAGGCTGCTTCTAGGAGGAAATAAGGTAATAAATTCGAAGCCAAGGTTGCGAACAGTGCGAACTAAGAGATATTCCAACGTAATCTGACAGAACGTAACTCTGCCCCCGGCCGAATCGCAAGAGCGTTCTGCTGCGAGTCACGCGCTATTTATACGCGCCGTCAGACTTCGAACCCCACCACTCGCATGCCAGCCAATGAACGCGGTGTGTCGCTACGGATGCGAATTCGAGCGCTCATTGGAGCGCGCTAGCTTTCGGTTGGACGTATATAATTAAGCGCGACGCAGAAAAAATTTTATTTCTTTTTGGAACTCGGCGCTGCACGTTTCGCGAAGAGAGAAAAACCTATATGTATTGAGAACGCGTTTTTTGTGATATTGTATTAGCGCGTATTTAACACATAGTTCACATTGTAGAATTTTAAACATAAAAGCGCGTTCTAAATACGGGTCAGAAATTATATTCTTTTTGAAAATTAAAAAACTAATTAGAATAAATAGATGAGGGCTATCAAAGAAATTGTATTAAAAAAAATCGAATTTATAAAGATAAGTAATCAATTTTTAAAATATGTGCAAATCAAAATTATAAATTAATGAAAAATTAATGTTTATACGTTTATCAAAATTTTCGAATCGATAGTTGTTATTCGTAACTGATGACGAATTGAGAAAAATTACAAATTTCTATTTCAATTACAATTTTTTAGAAAAAGAAAAAGAAGCATATTATAAATTATAAATTGCGTATCATTCAACATTGAGCAAATATATAAATATACTTAAAGTTGTATAGCGAAATTTTAAATCAAATAATGTAGCAGTACTTCACTGAGTTTTACAATATTTGATTGTTAGGTCATATTATGATATTTCATTGTATATGAAATGGAAAACGATGTTAGGTTTTTTTTGTATATACACGGCATCAGAAAATGAACGAAATTATATATTGCATTAATCTTGCAAACTGTCGAATGAACATAATGATTATTTATATTATGATGCATTTAATATTTAATAAATAAAACTAAATAAAGTCATTGATATTAATAACTTGATTTTAAGAATATTATTACAAAACTTTATAAGTAATATGTATATTTTTTTAGAAATTTAGCACATGACTGAGCACTGCGACAGAGAGAAACCAAAGAAATCATGTCAGTCTTTTTCTTATTATTGTTAAAAATCATTCGTGATTCTCTGTGCTATGATTTTATCGACAGAGTCAGAAAATGGATGTAGCTATGTAGTTCCAAACCAAAAATGGATGTACTAGCGATAGTGTACGGGTGATATCGACGGTAAAGATTTACATCTCATAAAACAGTGAAGATATCATGTCACCTAACCAGATCTTGTGAGACAGATCGGTGTAAATAAAGATATATCAAGTATTTAATCCGCATCAATTTGATACACGTACCGATTTAACAGTGTAAAAAGGATCATACATAATAATATTTATATATAGACAAATATATTTTTCAGTTTTATATATTGCATACCATTTTGATTTGTAAAACTTGAAAACACAATTAAATTGAAATTGGAAATAACATCACACGGTGCATTGAGTATAAATTTAACAATGAAGCTAATAAACATCTTAAAATACTATAAAAAACTTATATTTTCTTTTGTTTTCAGGTCATAAAATTTGCAACAATTTATTGAAAATTTAAAGAATCTTTTCTTGTATTATTTTTAAATTTTGATAATATTACAATATATAATAGAAACATGAGTTGTCAAAAAGGAAATGCTAATCGTTCGAGGCCTCAAAAATATCAAAATCAAAAATCGTTTAAAAATAATCTATATGACAAATCTCAAAAAATAAAACAAATTAATAGCACCGAGGTTACCAATGTATGTGAACGTTGCAAAAAAATAATAGAGTGGAAGATCAAATACAAAAAATATAAAGTCCTTAAAGCTCCAATGAAATGTATTAAATGTGAACAAAAAACTGTGAAACATTCTTATCATAATATCTGCTTGCTTTGCGCCAAGCAACAAAGAATGTGTTCAAAATGTGGACAGAAGACAGAAATCGTACAAGGAACATGCAGGAAGGAAGAACAAATTAAATTGGATGCCGAATTTAACGCAATTTTGAAAACATTGTCAGAACGAAAACGAAGAACATTGTTACGTTATATGAATCGACAATCGAGTATGTACTTTGTGTTCATATTGTTAAGTAGAATTTTATTTATATATATTATGCACATAATTGGCATAAATATACGATTTCATATAATAAGAATTTTTTATCCTACTTTATTTTTAGTAAAAAGTAAGGAAAATAGTAGCAAACCTAGTACTTCTGGTTTGAATACGGATACAGATAAAACTGACGATAAGGACAGAAATGAAGATGAAACAAGTCCGAAAAAAGAAGATTTATTAATGAAAATAAAATCATTAGCTCTTATAGAAGATGACGACATTGACAGTGATATTGATGAAGAAGAAATTGATAATTTTGGCAGTGACGTTTATAACATGTGATAAAATTTTTTCTAAATAAAAAACTGTGTAATAAAATTATAAAATATGATCTTTTTCAAATCAACAAAACAAAATTAATAATTCTATCATAACAAATATAATACGACGAGTTAGTTGTAGATTAAGTTAATCAGAGTTTTTCAAAACTATTTTTACAATTCTTTGAAAAACATTCTCAACAAATATTGATGCTTTTAAAAATTATTGTATTATTATTTATTGGCAAAAAGATGAAGAAAATTCAATGAATCAAAAGTAAAAAAAAAAGTTGGAAGTTATAAATAAAATATTACATTAATTCACTGATAAATGCTCGATAGTTTCTAGTTGTTCCATTTCGATTTTCTTGTAAGAATCGTATTGTACTCTTAGCCGTTCCAGTTCTACAGACTTTTCCAAAATCAATGCCTACAATGAAAATAGGCGATAATCGATCATTGGCGATATTAATGGTCCAATTTTAAATTAATTTTGATTACAATTGATTCAATTAACTAGCAATTTAACTTAACTAGAATTACAATAAATTTTCCAACTATACATAACTCTTTTTTAATCTAATCTTTCCTTTCGTATGTTAAACAATAAAAAATTAATTATTCTATTGATATTAATAAATGCAGATATTCGGTAAATTAATTGTCAAATCAATTAATCGGAGTTTGAAGAAATGTTCAAAATAGTCAAATTTAATCATAAATAATAATTAAATTTAATCATAATTAGTGGCCAAAAGAAAAACCGATTACGAATATCGGCCAAAGATAGCATAATTCTTGTAATCGTCTATCATTTAAACGATGAATACACGCTGGTAAATATTAGGTATGTCTGGTATGTAATTATTTAAGAACCTCCATTTGTTGTTTCTGGGCTTCTCTTTGCTTCGCAACGGAACGCAGCAGATTCCGCGCGCCAATCGTCTTCATTTTTTCTTTCTCCACCTCCTTTGCTAAATTGTCCAATATTCTAATGAATTCGTCGGAATTCTTTTCAAATTCAGTAATCTCTGCAACGTAAAAATTCTCATTCGTTGCAACAATCGTTGTTCATACTTTTGAAGCGATATTAGTAATTCGTAATTAAATACGATCAACAATAAAGCATCGAAGTGCAACTTTTTAAATGGAGCTCAAATTAAAGAGAATATCAGACTTTGGTATCAAATAAATCGTTTATTTTGTATCATAATTTCATTTACATTTAATTTCTCGTATAATATATTCCAAATACATCTGTCGAGTTATATTTCTTTCACAAATTAACATTTTGATCGATAATATAAATAATATAATCGATAATATTAATAAATTATAATTGATATTAATATATTTCTATTAATTTTTAGATTAATTTTAATCTTGGTTTAAGTTACTTTTTGTATCTTTCCAGTTTTAGTCTCAGTTCCATTAATGTGCAAAATTAACATTAAAGTAGAACATGATGCTTGTTTTCTTGTTTGACTTTTGATCTTGTTCTAATTCTTAAAACTAAAAAATGAGTCAAACCGAGATTAAAGTTAATCTACATTACTAGAAATAGACAAAAGTTTAACGAAAGTTCGAAGTCGTCCCATCTACTTTCGAAAACACTATTATACCTTCGAGTATCATTTTATCCTTATTGTTCAACGGATAAAATGATATTCGTAGGCACTCAGGTATTCTCAACACGCCAAAAAGTGTAGATGTGCTTTCTTGTGCAGGAATCGTAAAACGGTGACGATATATTATATAATTGTGCGAAGAGTGAGTAACAATCGGTCAATCAAGTAAATTCATTGCGTCGCTTCGCTGTGACGTCACTCGCGAACGCAACGCAACTTACTGGACACGAAGCTCTGACACTCCTCCTTCAGCTTATTCGTTTGATTCGCCGCTTCCGGCTCTAGGACGCGTATTTTGCTCAAGTCATCGATATAAACGCCGTATCTCGCCAACAAGTCGGCCATCTTCTCGAGTTTACGAGAACGACATCACGTGATTTCGAGCCTCATTCCAGGGTTGCGTTCCAAAATTCAACTCTGTCAATTCGAGTATTATTTTATCCTTGTCGGTCACCGAACATTGAATAAAGATAAAAGATACTCGGAGTTGACAGAATCAAGTTTTAGAACACATCCCAGATGATTCCGGGAACGCGCGGGCGATGCTGATTGGTCAGCGAAGGTCGTGTCACCGCGATCGTCATGCCTTGATGCCTCGCGATATTCTCGATACTTTCGCATATCAAGTCGACCGTCGCTGTGTTCAGCGCGTAGCGCTTGTTCGCCGTTGTGAAGTTTGCCGTAATCGATGATGAATAAGCCGAAAATGGAGCGAAATGAAGATGTATTAGTATCTCGTGCGGCTTTCTCGCTTTCCCGACGTCAACGGGTGTGAAGCGAACGGCTAGACAGCGACACGAGTGCGTCGTTCACGTCGCTTCGACGCAAACGCGGATCTGTATTTACGGATTCGCAGTATTCGCACACGTTCAACGTTCAACCTGACTGACATCGAGAGGATCGATACCGCTCGTCCCCGTCCTCGCTCCATTCCGCGGCCGTCACGTTAGTAGTGCCTAGTGTGTTAGTACTCGCCTCGGTTTCGCCAGGATTCGGTCTCACCAGAATTTTTCGTTATGTCGGGCGAGCACAAGACGGAAATTAAATACCCGTCGGAGTATGTCAAATTGAACATCGGAGGCTCGCTTCATTACACCACCATAGGTACCTTGCAGAAGCATGATACCATGTTGCGTGCAATGTTCAGCGGTCGCATGGAAGTGCTCACCGATTCCGAAGGTGAGGTGTTTCTTTTTACAACGTGCGATTTGCAATTTCCGACGAGTGTTGACTCGAAATTGATGAACCTTGAATATCGATCGGTCCTGCGATCCTAATCAAAAAACTTCATCATTTTAATGTGGTGGGAGGCACATGAATTTGTTTGATTTGAAAAAAAGAGATTGTGTGATTTTTTTTGACATTGTTTCCTAAGAATTTTGATTTCATCTTTTGTTACTTTGTTTATACCTTCCACTGATCACGATCTCTCTCCGTAGGCTGGATATTGATTGATCGGTGTGGCAAACATTTCGGAACGATCTTGAACTTTTTGCGAGACGGCTCGGTTCCGCTGCCAGAAAATACGAAGGAGATGGCGGAATTGCTCGCAGAGGCAAAATACTACTGTATCAGCGAGCTGGCGGAATCCTGCGAACAGGCGCTTCTACGAAAAGAACGAGAAGCAGAGCCAATCTGCAGAGTCCCTCTCATAACCTCTCAAAAAGAAGAACAATTACTCATAAGCAATACTACTAAGCCTGTGGTCAAGCTGCTCATTAATAGGCATAACAATAAATATTCCTATACAAGGTAATGTTAAATGTTACTTTATAGTTGTAAATATTGTGATGTTTTATTATTCCTTTATCTTTTATAAATCCAAGTGTTTTATAGCGGCATTAAAACCTTATCTACAATGTACTCTTTATTTCCTGTTTTATTTTTTATTTCTTTTTATCTCTTTCTATTTCTTTGTTTTCATCCAAGAGATATTTTCATAAGTATTATGATATTTCAGATTCCTTTCTTATTTTTTATGAATTACAATCTAAGCGTTTTCATTATAACTTAATATTCTTTGTTTTCTTAATACTCTTAATACTCTTTATTTTTTGCTTTTTGTCACTTTGTATCGCTTGTTCTTTTGCTTATCCTGTTTTCTCATTTTCTGTCGTCAGAGGTAAAAGTTAGGTTAATTCTATAATGTGCTTTTTCTTTTCTGTTTTGTTTTTGTTTGTCTTATTGACCAAAAAGGCAAGACACAAACAGAGAAAAACAGCAAGAAACAGGAAACAAAGAGCGCATATTGTAGAATTAGCCTTAAACTTCCAAAGAAAAAAAACAATTGTCGATAAAAAACCAGTCACAAAGAAAGAGAGAGGGGAAGGGGGGGAGGAAAGACAAGAGATAAAAAGCAAGATACAAGAAGCAAACACACATAGATTACATTATTGAACACATAGATAGAACACATTATAGATTAGGGTTAATATACAAGCAATTTAAAGTATAACAAGAGAAACTGATAAAAAGTATATTGTATCTCTTGGGCTACTTTCTTTTTAACAGATGCAGTCCACATAAATATTCATCATTAAAGTATTCTTCATTGTTATTCATTAAATATTAGGATAGAATAACATTCGTCGACTGTGTTTGCTAAAAGAAAATATGTTGCATTCGGAGAGCACACTATTAACGTCATTCTATCTTTATCAGTCATTTCATTACACATAAAATAAGAGTAGAATGATAATTCTACCAAAAAAGCACAGATAATGCACTCTCTGAATGCAACTATAATTTAAGTATATCATAAACTAATAAAATAAATACTAATTAATAATAATAAATAAAACTCATAAACTCTTAAAATAGCTCACAACTTCTTGTATATTATATTCATTTTGTTTTAGTCTTACCTGAAATTTCATTGTGAATCTATTATCAATTTTAACTTTGGATTTATGATTTAAATATTCTGTATATTCCAATACTGAAGACATTCTACTGTTAACTTTTTATTTCGGGACATTAGTCTCACAATGTTCTCTGATTTGATATTCTTTCTAATAATCTGGTTTTATTGTAAGCGAAATATTTATTAATACTATATTAAAGGATCCAAATTAAGGGTCGAAACATCTATATTGTAACTTCTATTAATATATTTTTGCACACTGATTACTCTATGTGCTCGTATTGGCTGATTTTTAATAGATAATATTTTAAATGCATGAAAAAAATTACAAATAAAGGAAATGTCATAATGTATATATAATTACAGCTGTATTATTGTCATAAATTAAGATTATTAAAGAATAAATGGACTAATAAATAAATTTAATTTTTACAGTACATCAGATGACAATTTACTAAAAAACATAGAACTATTCGATAAAATGTCGCTTAGATTCAGTGGCAGAGTGTTATTCATCAAAGATGTTATCGGCTCAAGCGAGATCTGTTGTTGGACATTTTATGGGCATGGTCGTAAAGTAGCAGAAGTCTGCTGTCATTCGATTGTTTATACAACCGATAAAAAACATACAAAGGTAATGGCATGATCAAATAATATAATTTTAAATTATGATTTAAAATTTATATGATTTTGAAATTATAATCAAAAATGCTTTTCTTTTTTCAGGTTGAATTCCCCGAGGCTCGGATATACGAGGAAACATTAAATATTTTATTGTATGAGCATCGGAATGGGCCGGATCAAGAGTTAATGCAGGCTACATCGTCACGTGGCGTGGTACCTTGCACGTCCGACGAAGAAGAGGGCGAACGTTCAGGCTTGGCTCGCCTTCGCTCTAACAAACAGAACACCAACTGACCCAGTCTTATTCTCCTCAATCCACCGCACACCGCGATCCTTAGTGTCGTTCGCTCTTTCAAGACACGAATTAATATAAAATAAGACGAAACACAAATGTATACCAAATGCGAATACTACATGATATACTTGGTTATCGCCTGTCAGCTGAATCTCTTTTCGTTTTTGAAATGTATGGAATATGAGGAAAACTACAGTTAACTTTGGTTAACTACAGTCAACTTTGATAAATCATTTCGTTACATTTCTCACATCATGACACTTATTTTCAGATATAATTGCGCGCTCTAATTGTTGAATATATTTATAAGAAAAATGCCTCGTCCTTCTAATTATCGAAGGAAATGACACTGTCTTAAGTTATCTTCGCCATTCTTGCTATACAAGCGTGTTTGTAAATATGCAATTAAGAATGGCATCTTATTGATTTCATCTGGAAAATTACGAAAAGAATGTAGCGTCTATGCGCTTACTATTATGTGCCAAATCGTATTAAATCCACGACAGGAATAAGTCCAAGTTGCCATTCTGTGACTGATGAAATTATTTATGAACTTATACTCTGACAACTTTTAAGCAGTCATCTAGATTAACCAAATTGTTATAAAAAATTTTTTTATGCAAAACTAGAGGACTGCATTGTTACCTGTTATAAGTATTATTATTTTATTATCATTATTATCATCACTATCATTATCACTGTCATCGTCATTATTATATTAATTTGTCATAATTATTAATTATTATTACTTATTATTCTTATGTCATTGTCTACATTATTGCGATAAATTTTTCATCATGTTTATATTGCTCTTTCTTACAAACTTACATAATTTAATATCTTAAATAAATCATATATATTATATATTTGAAACATATATATTGTGTTATTTAAATGTGCGTTTCTCAACGAGTCCGAAATTCTATTAAACTGCTTAAAGGATGATGTGGAGTAAACACTGCCAGTACAAGAAAATTGAAGTCTAATATCAGTTATACGACATATTGGAAGTACACATTTCGAATATGTAATTTTATTCCAATTGAGCTATAAGTGTTAAACGTAATTAAATATTAAATATTAAGTATTTTTCAGGATTTTCAGTTTGAATGAATGCAATAGATACAATATATCTGAATTTTAATAAACTAGTTTAATTTGAATTTTTTCTACTAACACGTGTGCGCGCGCGCGTGTCATTCCAAGTATATTATTTCACTGTATAATTGCCGTAATTCGCATATATATATATATATATCGGTGATTAATTTTTTTTACTAATTTACACTTTCACTTATGTGACGAAATCGGAGCGACAATCTGAATCGGAGTGTTTCGGATGTTGATACGAGTAACTCAATATCTATTGATCGTATGGTGATTAGGAAACCAGTTTTTCATTTTATAATAGAATAATAGAAGATAAGTTTGCTCAATTTTTCCGAAGATGTTAGATAAGTGAAGGTGGAATGTAAAACAACAGACTGTGATTACACTGGCACGGCATATACATATGTGTGTATATATATTATTTTTGTGTATCTTAGTGTTAAAAGATGAGAGATATTCGTAATCCCACAATTAATAAAGGGACCACATGTATCGTGTTGCATACCTACTACATCGTAGGATACTTTTCATTCATATCTGTAATACATATGTTATATATTAAATCGAATATATCTATGTTGAATAAAATGATTTATAGATTTCCCTATCTTTCTTTATGATTATATAAACAATAAATTGTAAAGAATTGAATATAGAAAGATGATAATAGAATAGATTTATGTACCTTTGAGAGATTTTCTTAGAGAGAGAGAGAGAGAGAGAGAGAGAGAGAGAGAGAGAGAGAGAATATATGTACATATTAACTATTTACACAATTACAAATTTGAAATCATGGTACAAGTATGACGATATGATATGGAACATGAGACAATAGTTAAAATCAATAATAGACAAATAAGCAAATTTTAGACACGCAGCGAAGTTAATTCTGGAAAACCAGATTTATTCCGTTATTTGTGCGAAATATATGTGTAATTTAATAAGAAATGTTATTAGTTAACAAAGAAAATGTATATGTAAGATTTTAAAAATGAAGCATTATATATATATATATATATATATATATATATATATACATACTGGTTTAAAAATATTTAATGTATTTACTTCTTTCGTGTGGCAAGAGAAAAAATGTAGAAAATAAAAACAAGCATTAAGATTGATTCGAGCGACATGTATTATGAAACAAGATATTATACATAAGTGTATGACGGAGTTTGCAGTTAAAGACAGTATATGGGGTGCAAACCTTTTTTTTTCTTGAGACGGAATCGAATGTACATACACATGTTGCGGAGGTTGTCAACTCCTGAATTGGAAAGGCACGTCAGTTTTTTTCTGAATGATACTAAATATCGTTCGTCTAGTATCTATACGCTGTTCATCTTGCAAATGGTGTTTACATAAGAGTATCGTGATTGTTTTTGCATTTAACTATAAACCATTTCTTCGATGAAATTACTGTCTACTAACGACCGCGATTACACATGATTATACATGAATGTCGACAGAAGAATATATATATATATATATATTGGTGGAAAATGTTGCAATTGTCGCAAAGATTTCACTGGGTTGATTCATATCTCTATCTTCTATAATAATTGCGTCACATAATTTTAATGTTTTATATGAATCTTTACAATGGAAACACAAAGATTCTGATATTTCTGCATTACGATCGAAACAGGAATCTTTATGCAACGTGAAAGAGTCTTAAACTGTAAAAAATATGACAGTAGGTCTTTAGTTGTTCAAGTATTGCCTATTTACGATTTATGTTAATTATGTTAATACATAAATCATAAGCCCAGCAAATGAGAATGGATTAAAATGAATTGAAATGGATTCAGATTTTCAGAAATATTGACGAATGTTAAAATGACGAATGCTTTTCATCTTGAATACATTTTTATTCATTTATAGAAATGCGGAGCACATCTCTATGCCTTTCAATCTAAAAATATTGCTTTTTTCTGTATAATACTTCAAAATTGTGAATAAAAAATGTAGTTTTTTAATCCAATTGATTGTATCCAATTGAATTCAATTAAATCCAAAAAAAGTATTCGCTATTTATATAAAATACGCATTCGAATAGAAAAAAATTTTAATCCATTTTAATCCATTCTCGTTTGCTGGGAGATGAACTCCGAAAAGTTCTTGACGTATGCGAGTATCGGCGGTTAGCGCCACATCAGATAATTAATTTATTTAAAATCAATAATATTATTTTCTTAGACCAAAGTTTTACAGAGGACAGTCTCCATGCTTAACGCGCTCTCTCACTTCGCTCGTGTTCATAGTAGGTAGAGATAGATCGAGTGGAGGAGCTTGTACACGGCACGAGTAGATCTAAGAGCAAAAATATACACTATATCTTTATCTAATTAGTGCAGAAAACTGAATTTCGATAAATTCATCGAATACCATTGCTTTCGTTAGCTACACGAAAAACGGAGATTTGCTCCCAGATATAATATGCCCTATCCTCTATTTGCGTTTGTCGAAATACTACAAGTATCTTGCACTTATTATATAATACCAAATATTTCGCGTATCTCCAAATACCAGAAGGAATTTTGCGAATGTCATGATATCACGAATACTCCGTTTATCAAAGTACTGTCAGCATCGCGACACAATAGGATAAGTATTCTGAATTTACCAAAATACCATAACCATCATGCATTTACCATAACATATCGCGCAATTTTTCAATCTTACAATTGTAATCCCTCTTTCTGTAAGACAAACACCTTTATCAGTTTCCCAAAGCTACGATGTATCTCTCTCTATACACACACATACACATACACGCGCGCACGTGTGTGTGTGTGTGTGTGTGTGTATATATGATTCTCTGTATAAATTTACAAAAAACATACTTTTGACATGTGCAAATTTCCAAATTCAGATCGTTTCAAACTACTACAGCACTTGACGTAGCTTAACACAAGTACATATTTTTTTTTTGTATTTCTTTAACGTTATCATTAAGACAAGATCACAAATTGGTAACGCGTTATACGCAATTGCCTTAATTACATAATACAATTTAAACATCTTAAAACTATTCGCACACCCATCCATTCAACCACTATACCCAGGGATTCAAAAATAAATTCTATTTCGTAAAAATAAGAGATAAATGTATTGACTTACAAATATAAATCCTATAAACTACATTTATAAATATATACATTTATGTGTACTAATCTAAAAACTCAAGGAATATACTTTGTAAGTGCAGCTGGAGCAAATGGGATGATATGAACAAAAATCTAATTATTTACCTTAAATATATTAATTAAGACATGGAATATAATGATTAGAAGGATTTAACAAATCATTACAGTTTGAAATAAATGATACTGTGATACAGACATATATTAATAAACACTAAACTGATATCTTTCTTATTTAATGTGAATTTTATTTATTCAAACAAAATATATATATATATGTATATATCGCGAAATATTATATATATATGTACCGTGATTCTAATTTTATTCTTATATTCCTATAATTTGAGAAAATACCAGTTACAATGTATGTATCAAATATCTATTAAATAGAAAAAAAGAAAAATTGAATAAAACTCTTAATTTACACTAATGTTATTCACTTATCATTGTTAATTAATATTGCGTATTTATGTTTTCGTTAGTATCACTGCATCATTTATATAAAATTAGTCTCAATTAATAAATTTATGTATATTAAAAGTTGTTAGAGCTACATTAGAACTATATTAGAACTTACAATAATACATTATGTTCCATAAAACTAAGAGAGAACATTATATTATACATTTAAACTAAGAGTACGTATCAATCATCGTACTTTTGTCAATAAATGCTTGTAAAGAAATGAACAAGTTTTATTTATAATTTTGACCAGAATTATTTTATATTATTATTTTATACACAATTTCTTTCCCTCCCTTTTTTTCTGTCATATTCCTCAGTTCTAAGGATTGATTCCAAATTATACATAATAAAATAAAAAAATAGCCCGAATGTTGAATTTAATATATATATATATATATATATATATATATATATATATATATATATATATTTCTCAATAATAAAATAAAGTTCAATATTAAACAAATTGTATTAAATACAAATTGTATTTAACATTATATGACAATAAAAATATATGCACAGGATATGATCTTAAAAGAGAAATTTCTCTTCATATGCGTTATTTATTTTATTGTGATCGAGAAATTATTCATATGCGTTATTAACAAAACTAAGTTATATCATTCCCACGTGCTCCAATCTAGCAGTCTGTTAGCAGCGACGAATAACACACCTTACACACTATTTCATGTGCTTGTTACTGTATAACCAATTGGTTCCAGCTCTACACAACAATATAAAGTTGTTATATAATTTTACATAAACTCACATTCATTCGTCCGCTCCCGGAGATCAGTTCATGCGTGATGATTCCTAATTCACATAGCTGCCTCAGTTTTAGCACGTTTGCAGGGATTTACTGTGTTTTCTCCCGGGATACACTCATTGGTTTCCTCAGCAGTTGGCGAAACCGATCGCTTCTTTGTAACACATACCTCAGCAATGGTATTATTTTTAACAATTTCAGTTGCCGGTGATGTAAATTTAATTATTACGGCAGTCATGTTATCGCAGCCCGTTCCATCGCCAAGAGTATCCGGTGCAAGACAATGATCAAAGAGCTATAACACACATTAGATTGTTTATTCAGAAAGAATAAAGAATACTCTAAATGGTTTGAAAAGATGCATTCGAACATGTTTAAAAGTCATTTGTAATCTTTTAAGTTTGTAACGTCAATACCTCTTCGCAGATTTTCGAAATGTTTTCATAATTTTGTGATAAACGGGTGCGCACGAACTGAACAACGTTTTGACTGGTCATAAAGTTCCATATGCCATCGCAAGCTAGTATCATAAATTCGTCTTTCTCTGGATCGATTGTAATATGCCTTATGTCCGGTAGAGCCGAGATCATTTGTTCCTGGGGTGGTAATACCATATTTTGCTTATATGCATGATCACCGAGCGCTCTGGAAAGATTGAGGCCGCCATTCACTCTGCCGTCGTTTGTCACCTCTCCACCTGCTTTTACTATACGTTCCATTTCTGGTGCGTCTTCGGGTTTATGGTCCAGGCTAAGTTCGATCGCCTGGCCATCTCTGCATAGAACACACCGAGAATCTCCAGCATTAGCCACATACAATTCGTTTTCCTTGAGTATCGCTACAACTGCTGTGCATCCACTGTCCGAACCAGGCTACATAAAAAAGCCATTATACAATTATACATTAGACAAATTCAATAAGGAAAAGAGTCGCACTAATTAGAATTATAGATTATAGAAATTGGAGTTCCAGTAAAATTAGTGCAGAAATCTTTCTGAATATTCAATAAATTCTGTAATAAAATCGATATTATACCTTTTCAGTGTTCACCATGAGATCATCAGTATCATCATCAGAATCATCTATATCTTCCTCCTCTACTTCATCATCGTCATCTTCATCACTTTCATCCTCATCAACATCTTCCGTATCATCACCGTCACTGTAAAACGATTTAAAAGAGAAAATCTCAATTTAAAAGAAATATTCTCTTAAAAATTAAGCGTTTTTACAATAAACAATATGTACACACTTATACCTTTCAGGGACACCATCAAAAGTTTCATCATTTTCGTCATCATCATCGTCTTCCTCAGAATCATCACTGTCCTTTTTCAGTAGACTTTGATAAAGATCCACAGGCTGAATTCTTCTTCGACCACTGCTAGTTATCCGTTCTTGCTGATCCGCATCCCCGTTTTCCACAGGGATACAAGAACTGCTCGACACATTGTCTCCTCCACCTTTACTGCTGTCTGCATCTCCGATCCTCTTCGATTCTGCGCCATTAACTTCCACCTCATTCGCATTAGACTCCGCGCACGGTGGTGCCTTGCCTGGACTCGATACTTTCTCTTTTACATCTTCAGAGCTATCAGGCATATCCATAGATTTAGCAGTTTCTACATCCTCAGTAGATACCACTGGTGGAGACGCATGAGCGCTGCCGTTGCTCGTTGTCGAATCCAGTACTTGCTCAGCTTCATTACTTCCCGAACCATCGGAATCTTTTCGTTCCACTGTGCTAGACAGAGCCGATCCACACGGCTGGCTGGAACTACTTACGTCTGTTTCGTTCGTATTCCAACCGGACGATGAAGACGATGATGATGTTGGTGGCGGTGACGGTGAAGATGAACATCCTGCGCCAGAGGATGAACCACTTGCTTTCTCTCGTCCTCTCCGACCTCGCAAAAAAGGACTCGCGAATGCGCGTTTACCACATTTTTCGCCTTTCAGATTTTTTAGATGAGGATTCGACACCTCTGACTGATATTTTGCCATTACTTGCTCCAATGGCATTGTTGCCTCCATACACAGATTACTAACATTCTCTTCTTCATCTATACGCAATGTAACGTACGAAGATAATCTTATTAAGAATTTACTCGTGCAGATAAGGAGAAAAAATAAATTAGAGCTTGCAAAATATATAACTAGCAACAGTGTCTGTATAAAGGTAAATCCCGTAATAATGCATATCCTTAATATGAAAAAAAACGCACCAGATTCGTTCAAGTCACTCTCCTTTTTCTCTGATGTGGACGTCCCTGCGAGCTCTTTGAGAACATTGACTACCTCCGGTTTTGTAAGAGTTTCGTCGAAACCGAGAAAAGCATCTATTAAAGCTTGCCTAATGTCGCCTGTTTTATAAGCTTCTGTCTGTTTGATAAAATCAGGGAGATTACGTGCGCAATACGTAGCAACCTCGTGTCCTCCATGACCGTCGTATACGGCGAATAATGAAACGTTCTCATCGAAATCTATGCAACAATTGTGAGCATCCTGTAAAGAAAGTTACAGTTAGTAATCTTATCTTTGACAAAATTCCTTTTTCATTCCAGAGAAAGATTATAATTCGATCTTCTCCTTATCAGCTAAACTTCTTACACAGTTTACTTTTCCTCCTTTTTCATTCCACGTTGGAAAGAAAAGAAAAAATGGTGCAAGAAATTTAACTAAAGAGAATTCTATTGTCTTCACCCTCGACTACAACTAGAAAGTTTGGATTTAAAGCAAAAATTTTGCATAATTTGTATGATTGATATTATAAGGTTCTAAATTATAGATAAAGAACTTTCTTTTGTCAAAAGTTATAAAATGGAGGTTTACTTGTATTCTAATTTCAAACAGGATGCTTTAGACCTTAGGTATAATTTTCATAGCTGTAATTGAGAGTTAAATATTTGTTCTCTTACAAGAAAATTGATATACAAAATTTGCTCCACGTAATCAATTAATTTCCATTTGATAACGGTAATAAATTCCAACGGTATCAACGAATAGGAAAGATAAAAGAATTATTATTGTGTAATAATTTTGTCGTCCACACAGAAGGAAACTAATACAATACGCGATATCGAAGAAAATTAAAATCGTCAATAAGATAATAAATTTTTTTGACGAAAACAATTCCGCGATAATATTGATCGACGATGTTGCAAGGATCCCATGTTATCGAGCTATCTCGTCTGTTGGTAAATAAACGCATGAGTGGCAAAGAAGCCATCCACGAGCGTCGGATGCTGCGCCCGGGGCTCTCGGACATCATCGGCCACCCCCGTTCCCCGGCGCAGCGGCGAAGCTTCGGGGTGCGGGACGCACCTCGACCGCGCCGAACCGACGAGCGTGGTGGCTAGATAACCGGCAAAACACGCGAGGATCGAAACTAGGTAACGGTGGGATAAACGCGGGCGCGCTCGCGCGCGCGCGCGCACGTCGCGACCGTTGCCGCCGTCGCCGCTGCCGCCGCGACGACACAACTTCCCGCTTACCTCCTGACTGATCCGCCAGCCCTGCATGGAGCTCGCACCGTACGCGACATTCTTTCCAATTTCGTCGCTCGACTCCTTCTTCGTAATCGGCTCCGACAAGTACGCTCCCATCTTTTAAAATACCGGCTGGCCGTCGTGATACTCCCGCGGCGTCCGCGTAATGTGTCGCAACGTTTCCGCCAGAAAACAGAACTCACAAGCGTGGTACCACAGTCGTTTAACTAGCCTCCCATGACCGGTTTGGCTTTCTGTTTTCCGAGCGCGCTGCTGGCGCCAGCTGGGTCGCCGGAGCCACCTCCGCGCCGACTTGGCGGACTTGGCGGACTTGGCCGCGACGCGACACGATTTCGCGCCAAACTTAAAGCGACGTGCGCATGTAATAAGAGTCGGACGACCGGATATATATTCCATTCTCTTTCCAAGTCTGTAGTCCCTGCTCATTTGTGCATCGTATCAATCGCGTGTCCATTTCTATATCTATGTAGATGTAGATGAACTTTAATCTGTCTTTCAATTCTCAACTGATTTTAAGAATTCTTTTTTTAAGAATTCTTTTTTTATTACAAGTTTCATATTAAGATCCTATAGGCTTTCATGCTCCTCATGGAAAATAATTGATTTATTTTTTTTTTAAGAATTCTTAAAATTAGAGAAAAATAAAGAGTAAGTTGAACTGACATTAAAATTAATATTTATTTGTAAAAATGAAAAATGAACGAAGCTTCGATGAAGAATTGTCAGCTGTTTTATTTTTGTGAAAAAATGTGATAACCAAATAACGCATTCGAATGATTAAGATAATTATGTAATAAATATAATCCTTTCGTCATCAATTAAGTTATCGCTTTACGAGTTATCATTCGAAATAATTCAGGTACTAAACAAGAAAAAATTGAACGAATTGAATTTCGAAAATGAGATTCAAATCTTATTTTGTACAGAATTATACCATGTTCGAAATTGTCCCACTTTATCCTAAAATCGATAATTCCAACATTTCAGCACATTATCTTTATTAAACATCAAATTATGAATTATAAATTAGTGCATTAATATACGTTAATATTAAAACGTATTTTATTCAACGAAGTTCATCTATTATTATCATAGATATATCTAATGTTATCTTATTTTGGTTCTTGGGGCTTTTATCATAATTGAACGAGATGAAATTATAAAAGTGAGCTTTTGTAATTTCATCAATTTCATAAATTTATTATGTAATTTCATAAATTCATCATGTAATTTCATAAATTTACTAGAATATTTATAACTTCATTAATCACCTAGTGAATTTGGTCGCTTTTAATTTTTAATTTCGCTTCAAGAAATAATAAAATTAACTTTACTCTCGATTTAATTAATTAATTTTTTGACTTGTAGATATTCAACTAGACCAATGTCAGCACACATTTAGCACATTATAACTCATGTTAAATATAATATTTAAACAGGATTGTATTCGAAATGCACTCTTATCGATGAGCGTGTTTTTGTTTCTGACATTCTAAAAATATATGTAAAACGAACTATGTACTAAATGCGCATTAATATCGTTTTAAACGCGCATTTTAAATATAGTCCATAGAATTTCAGAAATAAAAGCGCACATTTATAGATAAAAGCACATTTTGAATAAGTACAGACTATCATCTTTCTCCATTTTTTAGAAATAGAGAAAGATAAAAAGTAAATTAAATCACGATTAGATAAAATTAAGTTACATTAATAGAAACAAGAATTGTATCTACCATCAAAATAGATTAATTTTAATCTCAGTTTTATTTACTCTGTATTTTTTATAATTTTTAGAATCAGAAAAAGATAAAAAATAAGTTAAATCGATATTAAAGCCCCTATATTCTGAAATTCTTAATGACAGTATAATAATGTCGTTATACTGTCGTTGCATAGTTTTTTTTACTACAAAATCTGTGCAGTGTAATGATATCGTTACTGTCATTAATGTACATTTTTATCAATGTAGATTAATTTTAATCTTGGTTTAGTTTACTTTTTATCTTTTTCTAGTTCTAAGAATTAGAAGAGGCTAAAAAGAAATTAACTTTCTAGAGAGAGACACGTAGTAAAATAAAATAAACTAGAGTTAAAGTTACTCTACATTTAAGTTTTACGTTTACTTTGATAGAAACGTATTTATGTCCATATCTATCAATGTAGATTAACTTAATTTTATTTACTCTTTATATCTTTTTCTAATTCTTAGAATTAGAGAAAGATAAATGCAAATTGAATCGAGATTAAAGTATCCGATATGAGTAAAAGAGGAAGAACCGATATAAGTAAAAGAATTCATCTACATCTATAGAAACGGATCATATGTTCATATTTACCGATCTAAATAAATTTTAATCTCTATTTAATTTACTCTTTATCTAGTTTCTTAGAACCAAAGGAAGATAAAAATCAATTAAATCAAGTCGCGATAAAAGTTAATCTATATTGGCACTATTGGCAGAAACGAACAGTGGGGAGTGATATCTCAATTAAATGCGGAGTGAAGTTAACAACGGGACGCGTAGAATATCGAGTCACTTTTGAATGTTTCGCGCTACATTCAAAATGGGGGAAGATAGCGCGCGCGGTCGCGATGAGTGTGAGTGTTGCGCAGGTAGATGTCGCGTCTCTTCGCGGTTCGCGGCACAACTAAACCAAACGATGGCCGAGGAGGGAAAGGGGATAAACAGTGGCAAGGAGGGGAGTGCGTGCGGAGTAGTGCGCCGGGGCAGTGAAGCGAGCCGAGCCTGCCGAGCCCGCCAGTCGTTCGGCGGAGCTCGGGGAGGTTAGGTCGGGTTACGCACCCCCGGATGCGAATGCTCGGTGGTACAGCACACCGTGACAGACGGCAGCGGATACACGCAGCGGTGACACGCGGCGCGAAGTCGCGCGATTACAACGGTGCCGCCGAGCACCGGTCTCGCTACCTTTTTCGTGCGCTCGCTGGCGAGCGTTCGACGTCACCGCCGCTGCGAGTAGTCGATCTCGTTTCAGTAACGGGGGCGAGTCTCGCTACGCCCGCTCATCCCAGCTCGTCGAGTCTCATCCCTTTAACGTCTCGCCACTCTCGCCGCCGCCGTCACCGTCGTCGTCGTCGTCGTCGTTGCCATCGCCTCGATTAGATCACATACGCGCGGCTTAGCTGTATCATCGCATCGTCGGCTCTCACCACGGCCGTTCGTGCATTGCACTCGTTGCACCTGTCGATACATAACACCAAAGGGAGCGAGGACAAGCCAGCACCGTGTGTTCCCGGCCTAGTGACCTGACCTTGGATCGGTCCGACCAGGTACGTCTGTCACTACTTACTTACACTACGCTTAAGCCGCGCACGACGTTTCCCCGAGGTCGGAAACGTTTCTTCCAGAGATATATTAACGGATTATGGCGGTGCAGGTGGTGCGGACGCGGAATTGAGATTGGTTGCGATACTATGGCAGCAACACGCATCCCCTGCTAATTCAGGGTGCTTAACGCGCGTACGTGTTGCGGATAAGAGGATTTGCAGCTCGCGTTTATAGGCTTAAGTCTCCTTGGATGCTCGATATATCTGTAACGGTACATCTTTTGCACGGAGTTTCCCGATACAACGACCCGCTCTGCTCGACAAATGAACTGGTTGTATATCGATCTAAAAGCGTTTCCCATATCGTGAATTCCCGTGCAATTTCAGAATGACGCTCTCACCGCGTGGCTCAGTGGTTACAGGCTAATTCTTTTTAATCAAAATTGCCCTGGGGGAAAATTTTCTCATCGATCCAAGGGAACTTTCTGCGGTGGAAAGTTTTTATCTTTTGGCTTTTAGCTCGCGACGGTCCCGCTGCGGTTCGCGGATAAAGGCGCGCTAAGCGCGGAAATGTAGAAATTCCTCGGCAAACGAGTACTCTTAACCATGTATATGCCTGCAATTAAACTCTTCCCGAGAGCATTTATCCGTTATCACGTGAAACCGCGAGGCGAGCTATCTAAACTACCGAAGTATCGCTCCATCGCGCGTGGTACCGCGATGTCTGACCCGTCGCGTCGTCATCTACTGCTGTCGTTGTGAATGTCTGTTTATACTACTGACGATCATTAATTTCTCTCGTTACGTGAAATATTTCGCCGCCGAGCGAACGTTCGTTCTTTTACTGTGGAAAACTAAGAAAAGAGGAGAATATTTCACATGTAATCGTGACTTTGCAACTATTCTGGCTTCGAGATAGGAGGTACTGCGTTGTTACATAGAAAAATGTTCTGGTTGCAAAATTGCAACAAGAAATACAATCAAAACCAATTCTGATCGTATGAATCGGAATTCTGATTATCGCAATTGAATTTCTGGTTATCTTCACTAGGATGTTTAACTGTTATTGCCTGATTTTTATTTTTCTGGTTGTATGTATCTACCAGAAAAGTACAAATACCAGGATTCTATTAAATGCAACAAGATTTTTAACATGTGTATCTGATTTATATCTTTTTGGTTGAATCTATCAAAATTCTACTGAATACAATGAGATTTTTCTAATTATAAGTGTCTGATTTATATCTTTTTCGAATCTATCAAAATTCCAATGAGTGCAATGAGATTTTTTAACTATAAGTATCTAATTCATACTTTTCTTGTCGAATCTAGTAGAATTCTGATAAATGCAAGATTTCTTATATGTGATTTGAACCTTTCTAATTGAATCTACCAGAAGTCCATGGACTTTCAATGAACGCAAGACATTTTGATATAATACACGAATTCTCTTCTAATTCTTGCTATCCAAAGCACAGATACGGAATGGAATTGTAAGACGCATCCGCACTCGGGAATTAATTGAGTTGAAATTAATTAAATGACGTAGAGATACCAGAGATTATATGTACAAATATATCGCGTGCGCGCCACGACAGGATTCATTCAATTTGCCCGCGGGCGTTTCTATTTCGCGACAAGTTGCAAAGTGCCGTTTCCAAACGGCCGATGGCAAGTGTCCAAATGCGAAGAGAATAAGCGTACGTAATCTTACAACGTTAGTTTTAATTATCCTCTTTGATCCGTCCATCTAGAAGTCATTATTTGCTCTATACAAACTGTTGCATGTGCCCCATGCGACGAATTCGTCTTCGATTGAGCGACGCGAAACAATAAAAGTACTTCCAAATGATGTGCGAAATCAATTTTATAAATATTGCGCATTATTAAAGGTAACCTTTTTAAGAGTTTTTTTTGTTTCACATAAATTTTTGGAAAACAAAACGGCGTTGAAATTATTTATTGACTTACGAAATTATTTGATCAACGACATCTTTCCCAAATATATGATTGCATTTGCTCTTAATTTTACAATTAATATTAATCAGATTAATTGAAATATTCGTGTTGAATGTTAGTATTTAATGACGAGAAGCTGCTTCTTGATTTGATCTCGCAACACGAAATTATCACAAGACAAATTGATATCTGTGTTTTGTTGCTTCCTTATTTGTAATTTTTGCATCCTTTAACTTCTCTCGTATTCATAAAATGAAAATGTGCAAGGAAGTAGAAAATGTTTTTTTTTTTTTGATAGTAATTTAATAGGATCTTTATGTTTATGATTTTCTTAGAAATTGCAATTCCCATCCTTCCGATTTTGATATTTCAACGCATTTCTGATATGTGTAACTTAAACACGGGAATGGCAAATATCCAATACAACCTGTTTATGCACTCTAGAAATTATAATTGTTGGTGTCATGAAATATCTTGTGCTCCGAAATATGCTGAAATATTTTTTTCCTTGATATTTCCTTGATCAGAATAATGAACCAGTCACAGTTAATTACAGATATTTTTTTAAATATTGAAGTGTAACCTTTATGTTTATATTAATAAATATTAAAATATAACATTTTTGTTTATATAGGAACAATTTATCTTATATCTTTTTCTTCCAAAACATTATAGGTTTTCACACATATATAGTTTCATATGTGAGATAAACCGTTATTTGTGTCATGTAACGGACATGTGGGAATTTCCTCCGTCTGGTATTCTTTTTCCCGAATAAATTGTTCAGATTGATCTCGAAATCCTTATTCGCGGTAACCACGGTCCAAGATATTACAGAAAAGCGATTCGTATAAAAATGATTCCTATAACAATCATCATACGATCTCGATTTAATTTTTATTACAATCGAAGAAATGTGTTGCAAATTCGAATTAATAATAAAAGTCCTGATGCAGTATATAATGTAAGCGTTTCGATTGCATTTAATTTTTTAATAACTTTATTACTTTCTGATAGAATTAAAGACCTACTTAAAATTAATGATAAAAATGATAAAATATAAATTTATATAATTTTACGAAAAAGAGATAAGATTTTTCAGATTTTCGAACAAGTAATTCTAAAGCCTAAAAGCTCTGCTTTCAAACCCCGTGAAGCTTTTTCTTCCACTGTGCTTCTGTTTCAAGTGGAACGTACCATTCTAACTGGAACGTGCAAAATTAATGAAAAAGAAATTCGTTAAGTACTTCATTCAACCTTTATTGCCTATTGTCCACTTCAACTCGATCACGAAGAGAAGGAAAAGAGTTGTAGGAAAAGAGTATTGTTATTATTTTCTTGAATTGAAAAATGAATGACTACCAGTGTTCAAATAGGTCGACTTAAAAAACATATGTTATTTTGCTCTTTTTTTGAAGAAAAAAAAAGATGATTTTTATCTTCCATGTATATTTTATTCGGAAGAATATCAATTATGTATATTATGTTTCACAAAAAAAATCTTTACATCTAAGTGCATTAGATTGAATAATGAACAATTTCTGTGCATAATTTTGACGTCTGTTGTGAATCGATGGTTTACAAACTATAGTATGAAAAGTAGAACTATAATTATATTATTATCTTAATTTTATCACTGAATACATGTACTATTTGATTAAACATACTATACTGATATTTTACGTAACAGATCAGTGAGACGTTAACGTTAAATATTGCTTTTGATGCTTTTGATTATTCAACGATTTTACCGGTTAAAACGTTTTATCAATAAATCTTGTCGAGTTAAATATAAGATCGTTGATTACTAGACTTTTATTCGCTTTTCGCACGAATGTAAAAAAATAATTTGGGATCACGACAATGGATGTATATTCGATTGACCTTTTATACAGTGACTATTCTTTCCCTTGTCTTTGTGATTGTCCCTCGCGTGCAAAAGCATTAATTAACGGTTGGCATTTTACTAGATACGAGTCCATGTCGAGTTTCCACTGTTATTACAGTATCGTCTCGCAAATCATGTAAACTAGTTTATTGTTCCGCTGCAAGCTTCGTATCGCGAAAATTGCACAGCTGCCATGTTGCGCCGGCCGGAAAATTAATCACGCGCGATGGCGAATATGTTCTTTCCATATTTATTATTTGGGACACAATACAACTAGCGTCACTACCGTTGTAGTTTGTTGACAGATATTGATAAAAATATTCACGGTTCGCGCAATCGAATTACTAATTAATCTCGGCAAACACAACAGTTGGAATTGCATTCGCATTTCTATTAAAAAATTCTATTCCATTTTATTCGTTATTTTATTATTCTATTATTATATACATATTATTTCAATGAATTTGCATTGTACGTGGGCGTTGTTGTTTTACGAGTGCAGCTGTTAAACTTAGCTACATGGTCTTGGTATGCAAATTATTACATTTATAAAATATTCGTTTATCTTACGGAGAATTGTAAGATTTACTGCTACTTGCAAAAATTAATTCTAACATGCGAGAACAGAAAAGAACACTTAGATCCGTATTTATAGACGTATTTCTGTCGAAGAACTGAGCTATAATACCAGTCTCGAGAAAATTAATCACGCACGTTTTTTTCTCTTACCCTAATTGTAAGAGAAAGATGTGATTGCAATTACTCTAATTTAATTATAATTTATATATCATTTTTTGTATCAAATGTATTTTTTGATAGTACTATAAATATAATTTAATTATTACTAACATTATAGCAATTATAAAAATGGAACTTATATATATATTATAACTATAACTATTTTATCATATTTAACAAATATTGTCACAAATATCAAACACTTTTTTTTCAGTGTTGTTTGACTTATAGAATATTGTCTTTTACAGTTTACTGTAACATTTCTATATAACTTGAAAGATAATATTACATAGTCGTCTTGTATTTTTTTATCGATTTAATAACATAGCGCTTATTTGAAATTAATTTGCTCTTATTGCTTTCTCAAACTTAATATACCCAGATGTGTTAAATGTAATTTTGTTAACTCTAGCTTACTAATCAAGTACCTGGGAAACTCTGTCAACCATGTACGTTTCATCAAAAAATAGGGAAACGTTTCTTTTAATAATTATTTTATGTAATATAACTAATAAAATTCAACTTTTGATGGCACATTCCTATTCGAGATTGTTCAAAACTGTCATGGAAAACAATTATTGACGAATTAATAACATTTACATCGAAATTGCACATCAAAATATCCGACAGTCTCACAGACCTTGAGCAGCTCTCCGCGTGAGCGAAAAAAAAGTCTGATGAGTTAAATTTAACGAAACTATTTAATATTCATTTTATTTTTAAATATTTAATTTCTTTAAATAAAATGTTTATATATTTTTTTAAATGGAATAATTAAAATAATATATCAGTTATTTAAATTGCTATTAAAAAGGATCAAAGAAATAATATATTCGTACTTGACATTTAAAATTCATTATTAATACATTTATACATCTCAACTAGATAGCAAATTCTCTCGTCAATTAGAATTTAATAAGATTTTCATCGCTCTTCTTGTCGTACGGAATTAATTGTTATCTTAGGCAACGCTAATAAGTCCAAAGCGCAAAATGTCTTATTTTGTTCATTTATCGAAATTGATTTAAAATACAAGGAATGGAATATTCAGTTTATAATTATTTCGTAAAAATTATGTTAAATATTTTGTGATATAACGAGACTATCTGGTGCACAGCTTTGGTATTGTTTTGGTAGCACAGCTTCGTACGCAAGGCTGTACTGCCGCAGGCTGTATTGTCATTCATTGTCAAGATTTTAATCAGCAAGCGTGTGTCGTACAGCCACGCTGAAATGCGTAATGAAAAGTCAATTATGTATTAACAATTAATTCGAGATAAAATAAAGTTTTGTCTATTTACATTAAAGCGTAGGTTTGCAATTTACTTTACAAGATTCAACGCTAAATACTTCTTTATGTATAGTTCCAGAATACAATAGGTGTAGTAAACTGTAGTAAGCTATAAGAAATCAACCAATCGTAGTTGATTATTCTCTTCGTATTCAACTGATTAGTTAATATCTTATGACTTAACACTAAAAAACTGTGTCATTTTTTATCCATCTGATAGTTTTTTTTTTTCGAGTTAATTTGGATTTATACGTGGAACTCTAGATTTTTGTGACTTTTCATAATTAATTATAAGTAATTTTACTTTTACTTTAGTGATAATCCTTTCTTGTAAAAAGCTAGGTTTACCTTGAATCGCGATTAGGTTAATTTAAACCCGCGATTCTAATGTTAAAGCTTACTACACCTCTTGTTTCGAGACTAATGCTCTGTGTAAGAACATTGTATTTGTCATTCGCGTAATGAAAGTTGAACCAGACGATTAGTGACATGAGCTGCTTTGTGTATCTATATTGTGTCGTTATATTACTTGAAACGCGATCGCGACAAAGTACCAAATGTTGCATATCTCGTGCAACTTTATTACAGTAAATGTTATTAGCTTGCAATAAAGGATGCCTTAAAGGATTTGTAAACATATCAAAGAGACAGCATTTTGCGTGATTTATTTATTTGGAACAGAAACTGAAACGAACAAGAGAATATAATATACAAAAAATATACAAAAAATAAGAAAAATAAATATATTTTCTATAATGAATAATATTCTCTATATAATAAAGAATAAGAATTACAAATCTCTTTTTATTATTTTGTGATATATACATCTCGATAATTATCTTTTCAGTGATCGACTTGAATCGTCACAGCGATTCGTTATTCGAATAACAAAAAGTGCATCAATTATGTGATAATTATTCAAGGTGAAAGACAATAGAAAATTTACATTTTAATGTTCAACGTTACAAAAACTTAACACATAAAAAATTGGATTTAATGTAATTTGCCCGTTACTTCGAGACTGACAACATTAATTAATATACAAATCGCTGCAGCAAGTTATTTGAATAAAGAAAAGCTTTACATCAATTATGTGTTGATTGAATTATTCAAGATGAAAGAGAATAGAAAATTTACGTTGCAATATTCAGCGTTATAAGAACTTAGCATACATAGAATATTTACTTTATGATATTTAACGTCAAATATTTCAAGGAAGCGAAACTGGCAAGCTTTGGTGTTTGTTTTTACATACATAACGCGCTGTGTAGATAGACGCCTCGTGCGTTGCATAATCGTTCGATGCAAGACAAGTCTCGAGCCGACAGGTATCAAAATGCAGCTATGTATGCTGCCATATTACACATCATCGAGATATTACTATCTTTCACAGATTATTAAATTATTAAACGTGATTAATTAACGATTATACAAATATATTGGCTATTTCTTGAAGCAAATCTACAAGCGGATTTGATAAGCGAGATTATATGTTTAAATAAATATGTTTAAATGTCAAAAAATAATGGAAAAATTTGAAACAAGGTGCGAATTTAAGCACCTTGTTAAAGAAATTATTATTGTCCGCGTATGAATAAAATAATTCGTCCGTGTCGAGCGCATTATAAGGTTTTTTCCGATTAGTCTGTCTCGTCGCGTATATATTTAATAATAATAATAATAAAGTGCGTGTCGCGTATTAATCCCGATTAACATCGGGAGTGCTGTGTAAAATGCCATGTGATTACCCTACTTTGTGGTGATTAGAATGCGGTCTTAATTAGTATTTTCGCGAGTATTGTGTAAATGTAACGAACGAATCTAATTGTAAGAGGAGATGGAGGAGAATAAGAGCGAATAACTACAGAGCAGCCGTGGGGCGAGTCAATTATTTTTTATTTCAGTAAGCATTAAAAGATAAATAAAAGATAATGAAAGATAAATATAACATTTCATAACGATTTATTACCTTGGAATGGATGAGCTATATATATAGCACAAATTATATAGACAAATTACATAGCACAAATATTTAATGTTGGAATTTATAACTATTAATTTGTTGAATGTTTCATCGAACATAAGATTTTCAGAAAAATTATAATCGAGAACGTGTGAATAAATAACATATTAATAATATTGTTTTATTAAAAATTTTTTATTGTCAAAATTTTATTTTTTCACAATTTTTTTATTGTTACGATAGATTCCATTTTCGAATAAGTATATATTGCTCAGATGATTAAAGAGAATAAGGAAATAAAAAAAAAATGACAAAAGAAATTTATCACAATTAAAATACTAACATTAAAAAAATATATATTAGGTGTTGGAATTAATTCGTAGCGTTTTACAAGTGATGGGAAGTACTTTCATTAATGTATTTTTTAATGCTCATGTGAAATAAATAACATTCTTTCATTAAAAAACGCTACGAATTAATTCCAACACCTAATAATTTGTATTCAAATTTTTTTTATATTGTTCATATGTCATGGAAGATGAAAAAATTGGAATAAGATGTCTATATTCTCTCCGTATACATATTCTATGTAAAATAAAGACAAATTATATGCACAACATGAAATACAAAGAAACTATTAAACTATCTGTAAAATGAAATTTTATCCTTAATATTTCACTGATAAGCTTTTTGATACAAGATTCATATAACTATAAATATGGGCCATAAAACAACTCGGTCTCTAACACGCAATGGCAAACTTATTTTATCGAAAGAAGACATAAGAAAAAGAAATACTTCGAAGAACACAGTATCCTTTATTCGATATTCTTTCTTTATTTCTTACTCCGTTTCTAAGAAACGAACTAAAATTTACTCACTCAGCCGTCGATACTCGTTTAAACTCCGTATTGCACGAGCTTCGTTATTGTCGCGAACCTTATTGAGATCGATAATTCTTATGATAACACTCTTTTCCTTTCGTGACGAAGATTTCTGAAATCCGGAACTTGTGGCTTAGGAAGAGCATCGTCAGTGACGCGATCTCTTAGTAAACGTATTCCTTTTTCGATTACCTCGAGAAATGATTACCTAGCAAATTTATTATACCGGTTAGGAAGTAAAGTCAATGAATCGCTCGAAAACATGCGACAGGGCTTCCTTGAAACAGAGGGTCGAGAAAGGAGGTTAATGCCTTTTCCAACACTCGTGGCGTCACCTTATATTATACTTTGGACATACACGTCATTTGTAAAACAGATGGGCTAAAAGGTTTAAAGGGGCGATCGCCAGGTATCGAGAAATATTTAAACTTCGGCCGAACTTTTTTCGAAGATATCAGCCTCAAAGTTGCCGATACGTGACGTGCGATCGTGACGATATAAAAGTAACTTCGTTCTGACCGAGCGCTACAGACACCGTCCCGTGATCCTTAGTGCTCATAAAAGCACGTGCGTGTATGTGCAGCGTGCACTGAGTTCTATGGCAAGACTTTTACACCTTTTTCTTTTTTTTTTTGCAAGTGACTGAAATAGTTTTCAAATTTTATCTTTTGTAGTGCACATTGAAATCGTTCAAACAATATTTAATAATCGATACACAGTGAAAAGTATTTTATTTTGGTGTTAAAATCGATCTACTAAAAAAATTCTTGTTAAAATTTTATATTGAATTTTTAACACATCCGAGTGCTAATTTAACATAATGTGACTATAATATTCTTCCACGGGTGCTTTTTATGTAAAGATTATGTGTTTCGCGGATTTTCTCCGTGTCCAGATCCATTCTTGGGATACTAACAAGCAGCGTAATATAAAAGGAACGGCCTGGAGGTTCAGTATCAGGTTGCTCCTCGCCTTGATAAAGTGGACTGCAAGGTTCACGAAACGTTGGCATTCCAAGAATGGATATCTAGATACGGAGAAAATCCGCAAAATACAATCTTTATATATTGTTTTGTGTTAAAATAAATAACTAACACTATTTATAAGTAAGTAAATAAATAACGTGAAAATAACGTATTTTAAAACGTGAATTCTATAAGATAAAAAATAAAATACGTGTTAATTTTGGTGTTAATTTAACATTATAATTTATAATTTATAAATGTTAATTTTACTGAAAAAGGATGCTTCCACAGTTTGTTGACACAAATTGTATCAGTATTTTTGTATTAACTATGTACATAATATTTGTATTACTTTTTAATATTCATTTTAAGGCGTCTCCAGACGATATGATCAACGTATGTCAACATTAGCAAATATCATACACGCGTACATGACATACACATAATTATCCATATTGATTGTAGTCAATATTTAATGAATGTGTGCAAAGTTTGCGTATACATTGGCCATATCGTCTGGAAGTGCCTTTATATTAAATTAAGATATAAGTAGATTGTTCGAAATACATGAAATGTGTTAATACAAATTTTCTAATTATTATATCGAATACTGCTAACATTTATACGCATTTACTAAATACAACGAACTGTTGGGAATTGCGCATCAGTCATATATTTTATGACAGTCGAAATACATGGTGTGAAATTTGAACATGATCGATTAAACCACTCTGAAGTTCCATGGAAACTTCGCAGTTTGTGTCGCCGTATTCTGTTCTTCCTCTGTAATTCATTGGTGGCAGAATATTCTTGAATCGAATTTCTTAGATTACCATTATGAAATTCAGCACTTTGTTATCCTTTCATCTAACAATCATTTGTCACCGATGTGCATCTCTTAATCATAAATCTCTGCCATTAAATGCGGTTATCTGAATTTTATTAATTGATACGAGATGTTACACGATAAAAATATTTTAGTATTCGTTAGAAATACAAAATGTTTGGTCCATTCCTTGTTAAAATTTTGTGTTTTAATACATTCAAGTGTTATAATTTTTATCATAATGTGATTGTAAGTGAACAAATAACATGAAAATAATGCTTTTTAAAATATAATTTTTAAGATAAATGAATAAAATTTAATTAATTTAACATATTATAAATTAAATTTACATGTTAAATTTCATGAAACATACTAATTTAACACATTATAAATGTTTATTTTAATGAAGAAAATAAAAAATATGATTGTTTACAAATTGTGTCAATGTTACGTTTAATATGTTATTTAATTTTTTTACGTAATGTTTGTGTTACTTTCTAATATGTTTTAATTCTTCTTGTATTAAATTTAACACAAATTTTCCAACTGTGTATGTATTGCGAAATTTTACGAGAATTTTGAATATTTTAACGAAATTATATAATGCCCTTTTCCAAGAATTCTTGAGAGAAGTTTTTCTTAAAAATTAAATTTAAAATGTTACCGTTGAGGAAAACTGTACTTTTGATCTTCGTTAAACTTTGACTCGTAAAGAGTGAGTCTTATAGCAAAACGCGATCTTCTCTGTTCATCGTACATGATAAGATTTTCGACGATGTCCATCGAGGTGAACGACATCCGGATCGATCGGAAATGCTGTAAATCCTTCAATTTTCTAGCAAAGTCTTTAGCGAGATGCTACGTTACATTTTCACCTAGCTTTTCATATTTATAAATATCATTCTTTTTTTTTTACATTTTAACACGTCATGTCTCATTTCAGCGTTTTTATCCACGAAAAAATTCCACTTTAATTTTCATTACATGAAATATATTTTTCGGAAGGTACAAATTTTTGTGTGCAGATTTTACATCGGAGAATTCGAATCGAGTTTTGTCGATTTCTAATATAATATTCAGTATGGTGTATAATATTTATCTGACACGTTGAATTATTGTTTATTACTGCATGCTCGAGTCAGGAGCCATTTTAAGAATTTAATGCGTACCACGCTATAAATAATACACGCTCGATATAAAAACCGATAAGCGGCAAATTAAGGATGATAAAGCGCAGATAATCTACAGCTTGGGCAATTACCGCGTCTTTTTAAGAAGTCCATGTACACTCTACGTGACTGAGGAATATGTGTATGCGAAACTGTAATATTCTTAAGAAGTACATTGACATACTAAAGATAGTGACTACTTGGCCGCGGAGCTAAAAAAATTCTGGCTGGGAAGTTGGCTTTAGTTTCTAGTCTAGATATTCAACAGCTTTTTACGAGCTTTGCGCGCGTAGCGTGTCCTATTTTCTACATAATAAGATACCGTCTCTCGGAGCATTGTACGTTTCTTGCTTCGTTACCGGCAATTTCCGCACAGCGGCCGCAAGTTGTGACGCGCGTTGCGAATCTCAAAGCAGCGCACGTCGTGCAGGCACACCGTGATTCAGCTACCAGAATCAATTTTTAACGCACGACGCTTTTTCTCTCCCCTTTTTCTAGATTTTCCTCTTTCGGAATGAGAAATATCTTCAACGTGTAACAAAACGACGAGTCGCAGCCTCAACGTTAGAATAAAGAGCACCGACTCATAGTCGGAGAAAGAATTTTTGCCGCGCTCTCGGGTTTACGTACGCAAAGGAGAGGGATTATTCGGGATAGAGATTTACACTGTCACAGGGCAACTTTGGCGTGTACGTACTACGTTTCCACGCGATCTGATTGAACCGAATCAAATTGCGTCGAATAACAGTCGAGATTAGCTTTGTGTCACGCCAGTGCCGCTATTGTACGACGTCTATTAGTAGTGGCGTGGCCTATAAGTGGCCGTAATTCGTCGATCGGATTTTATACGATAATTAGAGCGAACTCGATCATTCTTAAAGTCAATGGATTGGATTACGTTGCTCATTATAAAGGGCGTTTATTAAAATATTATATACACTCGTGAGAAGAAGCGTGTAATATATTTTATGAAAGTCCACCGGGAGAGATACTTTTTACGCTACAGCATTCTCATTGCTCCTTTACGACGCGAGCTGATTACCGATCGCATTAATTTGCGCTCCATTCTTTTTCATTAACAATATCTTTATTGCTTCGTTGCGCCATCGTGACTTCATTTCGCGAGCTTCGCGTGCGAGTCGCGATACTGCGCTGTTTTAAGCATGATTTTTGTGAAGAAACAGGTATCATGACTACACATCGGACCGAATGGCCTAATTTTGCTTCTACAAAGATAACAATTTTCAGCAAGGTTTATACGCGGAGGCCCTTGAAAAATGCAAGTAATAGATTTCTGATAGGCACGACGGAAATAAGGTTCCTCGATAAAAAAGACAAAAACACCTTCTGGCAGAATACTGCTGCATTTTCTAGTTGCAATGAATTATTTATGTTGCGACACAAATTTTATAGTTAACGCGCGCAGGGAGATACATCGCTCCTCTTTGTTTAAATTGTTCAAGATAATACTTGACGAAACGCCCAGCATACAAACTTTCCGAATACTGTTTATATACGCTACATTTATTTTCCGTACAACACCTGACCGTTTTCAGAATGCACCGTGAAATAACGGATTAAGATCGCAGTTTGTCTTTGGTGTTTAATGTCAAACTTTCGACGTAGAAGTTTCACTGCGTAAGTCGATTTGACAATAGTCGTTCGCGCTTTGAATTCGTTCCTTTGCGATAGTTATTTCGAGGTAACGCATTTGCAATATAATTGCAACGTAATTAACAAGTTTACAAGGCATTTAAATTAGAAATAATTCGTTACTTGTACTCTTATTATTACTAATAATAACGATATAAATTTTATCAATTATTGCACGGAAAGAATTGTTTTATTGAAATATATAAAAATTTAGCTAAATACAGATCTGAAAATAAATGTTATTAGATTATCGAAGTAATTGGACGTTCAAATTGGTTATTATGAATATCAAAATGTTTTGCTGCATTGCTTATTATGTTTGAGTTTGCTATACAATTATTTTGATGGTCCAACAAAATTATTTTCAGATCTGTATTTACCTAAATTGTTGGAAATTTTAGCAAAATCATTTTTTCTATTATGAATGTGTGATTTATATCCTTTTTTATACACTGAAAAAAATTTTGATCCAATGAATGATCATTAATCACTATCCGACTTGAGTTCATTGATACACTAAATAACTAGATTCATTTTTATAACTACATATTCATTCTTGCAATGAATTCTAATAATAGTTTTACAACCTAAATCATTACGAGAATTCATTGGACTAATTTTCATTAATTCAATGAATATTTTATTACATTTATGTACAGTTTAGTGAACGAATCACGTTTTATACGAATACGCTTTTATCTTTCTTGTTTTACCATCCTTATTCGAGTCTCTTTATCGGTCTCACTTTAATTTCGTTCCGTTGATTTTCGTTATATAAATTAATTAACAGGAGGATTAGGTATTACATAAGGACAAAGATTGCGCTTCACGATGCGTAACATCAAAGCACCTTTATTAAGCCTTTGCCATTTCATAGACATTCTACAAGCGTACATTGCATTTGCAACGAGCTCCGACATAAAGGATCGAGGTATGACGAATAATTCAACACCACTACGCCGAGCAATTTGTCTTGCATTGTGTACGCCTTCCACGACACATCTTTCGCGCGTGACTTTATGCTCAATAGTCTTACTTACACGAGTACTTTAGCGGCAAATAATGTTTGCTGTCCAATTAGTAGCGATAAGTCGCTTTACCTGCCGTGCCTCGCGTGCGTTTGTGAAACTTTATCTTATTCGTACATTCAAGTCACATCAAATCATTCTTTTCTCGCCAATCTATTGTGACGCGAGCTATCATAAACCGCATAATCGTTAAGCAACGGATGCAAATTTGTCTTTGTGGGGCAAAGACGTTGCCGTCTGTACGGCACAAATAGATAATGCAAGCACGAGTGCGCTTTCTCCTTACGTATCCATTAAACTCAATATCTACGTGCGCGAAACTACACAACGAGAAATCGATAAGGAGATAAAAGTAACAAAAGAAAGTTACTACGCACATGTCCGTGTGTGCGGACGGACGGAATCATTGCCTCGTAAAAGAAAAAAGCCCGGTTATGATGAAACATTAGGGTGAGGTGGGATTTGTGGATGAAATATGACGTGATATCTCTCGTCAGAAGGAAAACTGCCCGCGGCACGTTGTCGCGAAGCCCTCTTCGAGAATCTCTCATCGTGATAACGCGGCAGTTCCGCGAACAAGCGGCCGCTTCTAAGCCGCCGCTCCGCTCTCGTCATTGTGGGTGTCTCGACCCAATTCTATCTTCTCTCTCATCCCGTCGTCTCTTTTCTCCATTTTTCCCGAACGACTCGCGCCCGATACAGCTGGCTTCGAGGATGGTCGCTACAAGTGGCGTTGAAAGAATAGGATATCGATGTACCTGCCTTATGTAGGACATTTCTCCCGAAAATTTCACCCTGAAACCGAGGAAGGGAGGGAAGAAAGAAATTCTCAATTTACAGTCCAAGGCGTCGCGTGCGCGGGCGTAGACACGCAAAATCGTGCGATCGTCAAAAAGAAGTACAAGTGTGACTCAGCTGTTCCCGTAGGTCGCGTGTCGTTACGATCAAATGTCTTATTATAGTGTCTACGCTGTTGAAAACATGCAATAATTATATGATAATGCGCGCCGGTTGACGTGTTTCTTTCATTATTTACTGGTCAATTCACGAAAGAAAGTTTTTCGCTGGTTATAAATAACTTCGGATTTCTATAAGAATGTTACACGCTAGCTAAAGTTTCGCTATTATTTTCACGCGACACGCGTTCTAACATTCATTGAAATCGCAAATCGCGAGAGGATTTTTTATTTATGAGCGCATCTAAAATGCAAAAGCCCGGAAATTTTTTCGTCTGCTAAAAATTATGCGTTTATGCGGTGAATTTGTTCGCACTTTGTATACACACACATATATATATATATATATATATATACATATATATTTTTTTTTCTCGAGCGAAAATATGTTTGTAACAGCATTATATTATATGTCAGAACCATCGTTTTTCACTTTGTGTGTAGAAAGAAAAACGTATTTCACATTTTCCGACGTTCTTCAGCGTACCGCGGAGAAGCGTATGTTATTACATGATACGAGCTTCGATAAATATCGCAGAAACTAACGGTATTAGCGTAGTTGCTTATGTCATCAAACATAATAAAACCGCTGGGAAAAAAATTTCAATTTTCGTCTGTACCGTTGTTTTTTGTTTGAATACGATGTTGCCATGTACCTGAGACTTGATATTCTTATTAACGAGGAAGTTATTATCGGTTTCCACGACCTCGTATTTTACGTAGGTACCATACGATACAACTTTATCCGCATACCGCACTGACGAGGCAATTAATTCATGTGACAACGATTGAAGCCATTAATTTTCAATTGGTCGGCTTGACATTAATCGTAGGTTTATTAATTAGCTGTGAGATTCAAGGATAACGGCAAACCGGAAGAACGTCATCCTTGAGTGAGTTACGGGCAAATTGCAATGTTTATGCTAATTCTGATGTTGTATGTTGTTTCGTAGGTAGCATTAGGGGGTTATAAAATCTTTACGCATGGAAAAAGGCACTTACAGTAAAATGTTTACTGTTATGAGGACTAAAGGTACATAAAAAAACTTTATAAACGTAATGTTTAGAGATTTTATGAGAAAATATCGCAGAAAAAGTTGGAAAAATTTTATGAAAAATTACGAATAATTTAAAAAATGTTTGACAAAACCCAAACAAGATTTTTTTTAATTCCAATGACATTCTCTTTGTAAATATATACTTTCATCGATTGATTCTAACTTAAATTAAAGAAAAAATTTTTGTTATTTTTTAAATGGCAATAAAAGACCCAAATCTTTCGAAAAATCGTAATAGTTTTATCAATTCTTACTACACGATTGAGTCATTTATATCCTGCATCTTCTTCTTTGAGATACTAGGAGCTCGTGGCTAAATAATGGTTTATGTCCTTTCCTCTTTTTTTAATACATTTTATAAATAACTTAAACACTAGTTAAAGTGTTAAAGTATATAATGTAAGAATGACTTAATAATTTTTGTATACTGTAGACTGACATTGCATGATAATAACTTCCAAAGTCATAAAGCATGGAAGCTGCGGCTATTCGTGTGTAAAATTGGTCGATAAAAATGAGAGAGATTGTACGCGAAGATGGTCAGTCTCTGTCTCTCTCTATTCAATCAATCATATGGTAGAAAGAAAAGGAGATTGACGATTCCCTCTCTTTTTCTCTCATTTTTGTTGACCACATTTGATATAGGTATTATTTGGATACCAAATGGCGCAGTCTATACTGTGTATCTTTGATAACTTTCAATATATATTTGTTCATGTATAAAATAAAAATTATTCGTATCTGTGTAATTGTTTTTGTGATGGTACTGATGTTATTGTTATTTGTCACTGAGGAGTAGTGTAAGTACGCACGCATATATAAAAATTAAAAATAAAAGCTATCATAAATTTAAAGAGAAAAATTTTATTTTTGCACAAATAAATATTTCTAGCAAGTAATGTTTTATTCAGCTCAAAGTTTTGTTTTGTTTTATGTGAATCGGAATTATGTTTTATTTTTTTTTTAGGACAATTATTTTGAAATATTTAATAAATTAAATCGATGAGGCATCTCTTTGATAATATGGGACAAATATGATATAAACTAAGTAAGTCTCATATCATTTATATGATTTTAATGATAGTCCATATTATTTTCTAATTTTTTGTCCTGTTATAATCTAATCTCAAATTGTTATTTTGTTCTGTATAATTTCTTTTTCAATAATTTTTATGTTAAAGTCTTCAAAATGTTCGAAATTACAAAAAAATTTAGTTTATTACTATAAAGACATTTTTATTTTATTTTTTTAATAAACCAATTTATTCGATTGATTTCATTATTATTTCATTTACTAACGTATACAGCAGACCTGTAACATAAAAAAATGGACTATTAAAATGACTCCAATCAAAGAATATAAAATTAACTACATCATTTTTTTTCTCTTTCCAAAAATATTAATTTGTTAATTTTTTTTTAATAGCTAAATTGGAAGAAGCTAATTGAAAGAAGAAATGGATATTTCAGTCTTTAAATAATACCATAGATACTATATTAGATACTATATAAGAATTATGTTTGAAGATGTTTTTAAAAACTCTTATCAATTTCGCTCCGTTCAACTGTACGTGTAAAAGCGATAAGATATTAACCTAGTAATATCTTTGTAGAGATTGTATAAAAATCCACGAACAATTCATTGTGTATAGTAAAGAACCGGAAAAGAATCGTACTAAGTTAATTTAAAAACTCAGAGAAACAAAAAAAAGTTTCATGAAACTTTCGTGAAGTTCAATTTCTAGATATTTCTAAGATGCGTATTTAAAAAAAAAATTTATTAATATCTACTTCCGTTTATAAGATACACAAAGGAAAACCGACGTTTTTTAATTATTTATAACTTTAAATAAAATTACTTTTTTGCAACTTTTTATGTGTTATCTTTTTTACAAAATCTGTACAAAGGTTACGTTTATAAAAACGTTTCTTTTACATAATTCTTAGTTCTTAATTAATAGTAAGCGTTTTACTGCAGTGTCTTTCCGTGCGCAAAGTTCTTATCATCTCTTACGTAAATGTTGATTACACTTCACGAAAGTCACTGGTAAATAATCGTAAATGCAATGTTAAAAACGATTGTCGGCGCGTGCAGCGTTATGGGAAAATTTATTTTATGCGAACGATGAATTATAATCGTGAAAGTTTCAAAAATCAGATGATTTGTGAAACAGTCACGCCGTTTCGGTTCCAGAAACTCGTTTCCGGCAGACAAATTCTCCGTGGCTTTTCGCCAGACTTGCCACTATTCCTTCATCTCACCGACGCTAAGCTATCCCCGTTCCAATTTGCTCGGAAAATGTTTTTCCTCGCTCCGTGACTCGAAGCCGCGAACGGAGACGACTTGGAAATTGTAAGAACGTCTTCGCGCGCGTGAAGAAACGCTTGGACAAGACGAGACTTCTTCAGTCTTTCCAACATACACATATATCTCGTCGCTTAAATACTTCGAAGGTTCCTTGAACTTAAGAAGGTAGAACTCGGAGGATTCAAAGTTAAGAGCAAAGAATCTAATAGAAGAAAAATCAAGTCTTGCGCGTTTCGATCCGACGAGATACGAAATATTTTCCTCTTTTAACTCGCGTTAAACTTTTTAATGCGCATTTGTATTATTTTACTGAAATATCGAGAAGGAAAGTTTCTCTTTAATTCGTTTCTTGAAAATCGATTCACTTAATGAATTGAAGGAGCATTTTTCTAAGCGAGATTCGTCGTCTTAGAAAACGTCTTGGATGTCTTGGACAGGCGACAGGCAGGAAAACGTAAAGGCTTTGATAGCGATTTCATTCGATTCCAATTAAAGACCATTCGAGACGTCGTCACAACGTGTTACGTATTAAGTTTCTCTTCTTGATGCTGAAATGCAAGCAAAGATGCGATGCTGTCCGTTACATTCTTCATGCATTACCGACAACTCGATTCCTTCCACGTTTCCTCGGGAATCGACTACTTTAGCTCCAGCAATGACGACAAGAAGAATCGACACTTATCTCGGTCGATACGAGAAACGTGAGCAATAAAATAAACAACTAAATATTATAGAAGCCATAAAACGTACATTTGTATCTTATTTCATTAATACACAACTGCAACGGCTTTAACATAATAGCTATAAAATTGATTAACGTACCGTAATAATGGTATCTAATATTCCTATAATAGCGAGACTTTCGATCATCAAATTTCACTTATCTTCATCTCCGTTCCGCTATGTATGAAACCAGAATCCTAGAACTGACTATCCGTACGATCGCACAGGAAATTGGAACTGGTGCCTATCTAGCTCGATCTCATCCCGAAAATTCAATGATCGACGAACTATGCGCGCGCGCGGATTAAATATGCGTTATTATTGATTACTCCAGTATAAATCTAATAGTTATAGATATTAATTAATTTATATTTTGCAATTTTATACATATATTCGTATATCGAAAATCGTGTTTACTTAACTGTTACTAGAACCGCAGCTGTATCATTTTTGACTCATCTGATAGTTTTTCTTTTCCATTTAATTTGGATTTGCACGTGAAGCTTTAAATTTTTGTGGATTATTATAAATAATTATAATTACTAATAATTCTATTTTTGTGCTAATGAAAGTAAAAAGCTTAGATTTACCTTGAATCGCGATTGAGTTAATTTCAACCCGCGGGGTTACCCGCGTTCTAGTGTTAATATTAACTATTCCAATTTAGCCAACAAGTACAAATTTAATGACGCCAATTTTCATTCTATTGCAGAGTTTCAACGTACTCTCAACCCTCGCCATGTATGGATTTTGAACTTCCATTTTCAATACGAGAATCTGTGAAGCTAGGCGCGACGCAGAACGGTAAGTTTGATAGATTTTCTAATAGTTCGCTTTCCATTCGTTCGATTAGATTAGTATATCGCATTAATGTTATTGTTAAATGATGATTGCGAAACAGCAATTTAATGAGCGACTCGTTTAATTAGGATTAGAACAATGTGTTGAAGGACCCTATTAATGATAAATATTCACTGATCGATAATATAATAATAATAATAAATGTGCCCGACAAACGTAATTATTCTGTTGCACTCAGATTCTGAATCCGATCGGAAAATAGAGACGAACGATGAGACAGATCTCCGCACACGCGCACAGTACGTGTATCACTCTTGAAGAATAATTCAGAGAGCCTTCAACATGGAACACGAGTTACGGTGCGATGGTGCGATCGATTCGAATTTACGAGCGGTGCGAATTTTCTCGTCATGCTTCTTCCGCGTCTACACAACGTTTTCGTGATAATTATAAAGTATCGAGTAGAGAAAATTTCACGCTATAGGTACGTGAACCGTGCAAACGGAGATGAAATGTTTTTATATTAAATATAAGGATTTGCACGTTATAAAGATGTCGAAACCACGGTCGGTTTTCTCTCGTTATTTATTTAAGATAAATATTTATTTAATTCAGCTAAAAACGAAATTGTAGAGATTGTGTAATGATTTTTGCCTGTAAGCTAAATTTTAATTAAATCCTCATGATTGTTCATATGAACAGTTAGCTCTCGCTCAAACAATAAACGGTTATATTCTTGCGGTGAAACGCGCGGTGGAAATCATGAGTTGGAAAATTCACGACAACATAAAGCATGAAAGAATTTAAGCAAGAACCATAAGAGAAATAAATTCACTCGGGGATAGTTCCTGGAGAATTCCGAACGCTCACCTATACTGGATACATCGGCATTTTTGAGGATAAAAGAGACTCTGTGATACGATATCGAACACCAGTCTATCTTCTTACTAGAAGCAGAGAACATAAAATACAATAAGGGGAAAAGCGTATATCATGTATATGTCTGATCAAATTTCATGTATTACCACCGTATTTGTACTTGTTAAAAGGATTTTTTTAATTATCTAGGATATTTTACATTTTTAAATTAGATTAATAATTTAAGTAAGGAGAAATATAGAGCGATCGATTTATGATTTTGTCATGAAATTATTATCGAAGTAAAAGCTTTCGAACAACTTTGCGCTTGCTAAAAAAAAAAAGTCCCTATTTTTTGCATTTATTTAATCTATCGCAGCAAGCGAGCAATTGAATAATTGCTAAATACAAGACATTTTTTTACATGTTTAAGAAGGAAAGAGTCGCTCATGAATATTTCAGTAGCGCAAGCTCGAGTCTCTCTGAAACGTAAAAGTAAGAGGACTAAAAGAATATGGAAAAAGCGTATTTTTTTGTAAGAAAAGCGTTAATGTATTTTTCTTAAAAGACAAATGGTACGTGGAAACATTCTGCGCACTTCTCTCTCTCTCTCTCTCTCTCTCTCTCTCTCTCTCTCTCTCTCTCTCTTTCTTTCTCTCTCTCTATCTATCTATTTATCTCTCTGCTATACAAAAATTTTCGAAGAAATTTGTCGCGTGCAGAAAATAAACGGAGGCAAACATTTAGCTCCGTAAAACGTCATCATTAACTGTGCGTAGGTGCGGACTAAATTTAACATTTACACTGACATTGAACGTTATGTGTGATGAGAGACGCGTAAAATGTAGCGTAGGCGTGGGAAGTACGGCTGTTGCGTCATAATAAAAAAAAACGATGCGTAAAATTGCTAGTTAGAATGGACGTTAAAATTAATGATAACACGTACCGACTGACATGTGAGCGTGTTTTGGAAGGCTCGTTGGTTTCTCTCTTCGCATTGCAATCAATTCGATAAAGTTGATCGCTCGTATCAGTTGTCAAAGTGATTCGTAGGTGGTTTCGTTGACCTATTGGTTTGACCCTGTAGTCGTCGATTATTCTTCTCTTTTACGAATATCGCCCACGTAATTCTCTAACTTAAATATCCTGCTTTCCTCTGCAATGCAAAGGATTTCCCACGCGTTTATCGTCCATCAACCTACGCATTTCTTTAATGAAATAAACTATATTTCACAGTAAAACATGTAGGTAAAACGGGGTTAGTTAAGTCAAGGGGCAAGTTGGAAAATGTAAATATCTAAATAGCTAAAATACTTGTTTATGCTTGCATAAGATAGCACAAAGACGGAGATTATTGCGCTGAATGCAATTTATCAACAGCCGATCACCTGTGCTTTTTCGTTTTCGTACATCAAAAGTAAAATTATTACATGAGTATTCTTTTTAATCTATATGATAATTGAAACGATTAATAAAAACAAAACGTGTTTTTTAAATATAAGTCATTAGTATTTTTTTTAGCTTTAATGTTCAAATTGCTATTTTATTTACGGTTTTTTAGTTTAAAAAAAATATTTCAGTCGACACTGATACAAAGTTTTTTTTAGCAAAAATCATTACATAACTATAAACTTTATAAATTCAGATGCTTAAATAAAATCTGTTTTTATTGATGTTTTTTATTCTATGTTAACGATTAAAAATATATTTTGTTTAATTTTTGTTATAAACGTACGATAAAGTGTGTTAAATTTTTTGAAATTTTTTAAAAATAATTAAACATTTAACGAGAGAGTATTACCAATTATCATACGTAAGATAAAAACTTTAATAAAAATTTAAGTAATATACATATATATATATATCTTTCATTTTTTAATAATACATAATCTTATTACAAACAATTATCTTCATGGTTCAGCTTACTCTTTCGGGATTGCTCTACATGTCTCATGGGTGGAGTCCATTAACTCACTTTGCCTCTTTGTAATAAAAAAACTTTGTTTTTTTACTTACGAAGCATATTAAGGATTTATAAGTATTAATTATTAATCATATGAACATGCAACATTTTAAAGCAATTCTCAATAGTCTATCATAATTGTATGAAGATTTACAATAATTGTAACAAAAAATGTCATAATTAGCTCCGCTCTAATGGGAACAAATATTATACATGTGTATCAACAGTCCATTTAATCTTTTGAACATTGTTCGAATGATTCGATTTACCAGACATTCTCTCAGTGAGCTCAGTGAATGGATTATTTCCATTATGCGTCTTGTCTGTGAGCCATTCGCGTAAGGAGTAGATTCCCACGAAACAACATTAACGAGCAAGTTGCAAAATGGCCGGGGGAAGTTGAGCCGGTGGCTGAATGGATTAAAGCGCAACTACGTAGAGTATGGAATATCCGGCTTCGGGGCTCTCCTTCCCTCCCCTCCGAACCCATGCGAAACTTTTCGCAATTGTTAAAGTATTAACTCACTTTTAAAGCGGCTTTACTTTCGCGCGTTTTTTGCCGGCGTGGAGTTACGCGAAACGGCACAAGAAAGCACTCCCCGATAATTAACTTAATTCGCGTTCCCACGTAGCCCTCTGTACGCGAATAGTATTAAACGGCGGTCGCTGATAACAATGCAATAATCGTGTTTATGCTCGCTCTTGTAAAACATTTTCATTCGCGTGTTGTTATTACTTTCGAGAATTTCCCTTAATCTTTTGTGCATAGACAGAGTCATTTAGAGTCATCCTTTTTTATTTCATAAATTGTTTGTTTGATTTTTATGAAACTTTATGGATAATGCTTTATTCGAATTTGAGATCAAAAATAAAAAATTTTAAATAGTCAATTCAATATGATAGATGGAAATTAAAAATAATCTAATTATCAACATAAAACTCAATTTTAGGGACTTTTTAATTGTGAAGTACATATATATAACAGTTTCCAGTTTCGCTATACTTCTCAGTGTTACGTAAACATAGTTAGTACTAATTTCCGGACTGACTTCTAAACTCTGATTATGACTTGTCATATTATATCCTCCTTCATTGGAGGTTATTAACCTTCTGAAATTTGACATTTTCAGGCTATACATTTAAACTCAGCGATATCAGAGAAATCTCCTGAGACCGAGTTTTCCATGACAATCGAATTATTTTTTTAAGTGAAATTTTAGAATTCTGAGACCAACATTGAAGCGACTCTAAAAAGCAAAATTTTTCTCTTCATTGTTAAAAAGCTGTTCTCAAAGGATTAAATTTGCATCACGTCCTATATATTAAACCTTCCTGTTTCTATAATTGTTCTAAATATGTCTTAAAGTATTTCAAATATGCTCTAAAAAAAGAGCGTAAACGATTCGCGTGCTCAACTGCTATTATTGTCTCTTGGAGATTTGATAGCACGGGCAACTTCTAAAAATATTTGGTTAAACTTTGCCGGTGTGCATTCTATACTGGTTACACACTAATAAAAAAATGGCACATAAACATTGCCCGACTATTTTAAGAAATATCCTAGCGTGTCCAGAAACGTTTCCCATTCTAGAAAGAATTTGAGGTCGACTTGCCTGGGCTGGAGCTCTTCTCCCGTAGCGACCTCATTCCATTTCCTCCTTTTCTATTGCGTTCTCCTCGTGTGCGGAACTGATGGTAAAATGACCCCGATGCTATCACGATTGTATTTTGTAGCGGGTGGCACCATGAAATGACGTTACTTGTATGAGAACGAGAACGTAACAAAAGTTAGATGAGGTGTGACATTCAGTTGGACCGGTCACAGCACGAGTTACAAACTGTAAATCCTTACTTACGTATGAGTTCTAAACATTATTTGAAAGAGAAAAGAAGAATAACATGATATTTCACTGAATATCAAATGAACAATGGTAACCCAATCCTTTAGTTTCCTGAGTTAAATAACATTTACATAATATTTAAATAACATTTTGTTGTTTAACTTACATGTGTATCAAAATGTAAAAAATCAATCCATTCCTGTGGTTGGTTTCAATGTAAATAACGTCTATAATAATATATGCGCTAATAAATAATAAACTAGTCAAATTTAATATATTTTCTTAAGTGAAATTGTTTAACTCCGTTATTTTAATAGTTAAGTTAAATTAACGGCATACCGAATAGAAGCAGTGCAGTCGACCTATAGAAATGACTAAAAATAACTGAAATTGAATATAATTTGACATTATGAATTTAACAGGATATACATAAAACGTAACTACGTAACGAGCTCGAAAACAATTTTCACGCTTGATGATCGAAATGGGAAAATTACTGTCCCTCGAAATGTTTGTATATATACATGCTGTGAGTGTGTTTTTAAAGCCCTTAAAATAGTTAACGTTGACCAAATGGATTCGCATGCATGAGCGCAGAACATCGTAAAGCCTTTTTTACCCTCCTAGCATTCCTGAATGAGAATCCGCCGTAAAACGCCCTGCGAGAGAATTCACGCGGCCTCGCTTTCTATTTACCATAAGGCACAATAATAAAACTAATGACATCGTTTTACCGATTCCCGAAGGAAGCGATAAAGTTCGTTTTCCGTATATAGGCGTCGGCATCGAGACAAGGCAGAATCTTCTCCACCTTGTGGTTTTCGACTTCCAATTCGATTTCGTTTCGCGGCGATTCGATTACGGACATCTATACTTGGTAACAGACTGAACGTCAACCTAAGAAAGGAAGAAGAGAAAACGTGAGGGATAGGGGTGGTCTCGTGCGAACGAAATGTGGTAGTTTACTCACGAGCCCATCGGGAAGGGCGCAGCTTATATTAACGTTTTATCGCGCGATAATGCATCGGCATAATGCGCCTCGGCGCGCAGCAAATTATGAACCACGTCCTAACTTGCTGTGCATTAAATTTCGAAAATAGAGCGCTTCAGTTACCAAGCACGAACGGGTGTAAAATGGATAGTTATTAGTATCGTTAGGATAAAGTCGCGTTCTATCGGAATAAAATTTCCAGCACGACCGACTCTTTTTCCCCAGCGTGCAATATCGTATTGCGCAAGGAACGCATCGCGGTATTATCCGCGATTATGTCATCGCGCGTGTGTAAAGCTAAAAAGATCCGCATTACTGTAAAGACATATGAACTTTTGACCCGACCCGATTTTAGCTCTTAGCAATATTCATAAATTCGTAAACGCGCATCGACGTGGGCCAATGAATTATCGGAAACGTATCTCGGAGATATGTCTATGATTTCGTCCGCTTTAACAGCAATGAATGAATTTACCTTTTTTTTCTTCGTCCACGTTTCTTTTTCGAGAAAAAAAAATGCGAGAAATTAATTAAACCTGGACATAAACGATGCAGTGAATAACGCGAACGGATAGTTGAACAGCACATGTATTTTTTTTTTTTTTTTTTTTTTCATGAATATTTATGAACGATACGACGCGACCACTTGATAAAAATGGTAAATTTTGCCGTTTGATATTGTTTTACGTTCCGTAACGAAACCTTTCCTAGATTGTTTATTATTATTGCTGTTATACTCTAGAATATTGGACAATTGTATACCTATAGCATTCGCGCCTTACGTTTCATAGCGTAACCTCGCTTAGTTCTAGATTGCTTACTATTATTGCTGTTACTATTATAGATTATTGTACATCGCGGAGCATTCTATGCGCTCCCGCTTGGATATGAGCACCGAACAATGCGAGAATTCTCGTGAGCGAAGCGTGCTTGTTAGCGGTTAATCAAATATCGAGTGAAATATCGAGCAAAATGGGATTGAAGGCGATCGCTGCCGCGATCTAGTGCAGTTAGGGCAGGCAACAAAATAAAAACGCTAAGTAAAAGGAATCATGCAAATCTCCTTTTACGCGAAGCGTAGGAGAGTGTATGTGTCGATTCGAACCGCAGCTCGTTCGCAGTTTGGATAACCGGGATACGTTTACAAATGTATTTAGGCTAATTTGTGTCACCCACGCTCGTCCTCGCGTGGGAGCTGCTACGTGCGTCTGATCAATAATAGACTCTTACTACTCGCGGCGGACGAGGCAGCAGCTCGTTAATTCGACACGCACTCGCGATCGGTACATCTCATTTACGCGTCTCTTACACAGATTATGAAGTAGCAATCAAGAGGATCAATAATAAAAATTGATGAAATGGGGAAATGAACGGTACTATCGTTCGGAAAAATGAAATGATATTCCCAAGTGCAAACGTACGTTGAAAAAAAATATCCTGCGGTTTAATTTGAATTCTGGTTGAAAACTGGATTAGAAATTTCTTGTGTGTTAAATTTCCTAGAATTCTAATTCAGACAATCAAAATTCTGATTGATATAATCAGAATCTTCTGATAATTCGTCCATTTTCAACCCGACCCGATTTTTCTCAGTGTAGCCCTCTTGAAACGAATGTCAAGTATCATTTGTCACACGCATTTGCGTGTCTCTGATCGATGTTTCGTCATCGGTTACTCATTTTAAGGAGAAAAGCGAGGTCAGGTCGATCGCCAGTCGACAAGACCTTGACTCAGTGGCCGTATGCAGCGACGAGTGCGCACGCGCTCTCTCTTTCTTTCTCTCCTTCTCTCTCCCTCTCTCTCTTTCTATCAGTCTGGCGGCAATAAGCCAGGACAGAATGTAGTAGAGCGTCGCTACTACTACCCCTCTACTATTACTACGCTTACGTTTACCACCCTCTCGATCGTCGGTGTGCTTACGATACTCTGCTCACGCGCGCACGTGTACGGCTCGATTCTCCTACGCAACCGATTAATGAATGCGTCACGAAGAGGTCTGCGTCCGACGTTCCACACTCGACCCGCGATCCCTGACCTCCGACTCTCGAATGAAAATGTAATCCTTGTACGATTTAAAATAGGAGATTCGAATGATCTCTTATCCGAAGATCGACCATCGGATATCTCCACGTTATCTTTTTCTTTTTTAAGAGAATAAATGAAGCATTTTTATCGCTTTCAGCGTTATCGTTCTCGGAATTACTGACAGTAGTAATTAGTATGCTCTCCCTGTAGGGAAATGGTCTTATTTTTACATACAAGCGTTATCCACCGCTATCCAACGTTATCATCGAAGTCATCCTATTATGTATAATTGATCTTTTTTTTCCTTTTTTTGTACGTATCTTATTTCGGTTCGAATAACGAGAAACAGGGGAATAATTTGAATCTCTTAATCTCTCCATTGGAAAATTTGAGCGATTATTAAAAGTCTCGCAAAGATAAAATATTAAATATACAGTCAATTATTAAACAAACTCAATTTAGTTCCGCGAGAGAAGGTAGATTCCGATTTCAATTACTGAAAAATTCACTTTATAGACCTTAGTCTCGGTTCAGGTATACATAGTTTGTATGAACAATTCAAATATCATTATCTGATATTCTTCTTTACGACATGATTGGTAACGCTATCGATTTTCTGGTCAAATGTAATGGATGCTTTAACGCCACTCGCGTTATATGAATAATTACATAATTCGCGGCGAGATGATGTTGAGAGATCCTACCACGGAGTATATCGATCACGCCGCAATTATCCGATATTCACGCACACGCGCTGGAGCAAAGTCTCGTTTTTCTACTTGTCGTAAAATAAATCATGTCTTTATATTAGAGACAAGACAAACCGATATGAAATTAACCTGTAACATTTATGTACGTTCGGGGAATCTCTCTGATTCATCGTCAGTGCTTTTAATATCTTAGACATTTATACGTTATTTATGTAAACGGATATACTAAATAACCGAATGACTATACGAGTATAACGTGGATGGAAAGGTCAAAGGATACTCCGAGATAACGGAACGCGTCTCTGTCCTTGAAAAGACCGAAGCGTTCTAGTTGCAACAGCACCGACTGCTTTCTAAAGTTTTAAAGCGTGAGCTGTATCTAACCCTGCAAATTACCATAATCGGGTTTGCAGCATCGATTATGCGAATTGTGGCCGAAGCTTCGTTCACGCTATGTTCGAATTCGTGCTTGCAGGTACGCGTCCCACTGAATTTAAACTAGATTCGTGCTAAATTAAGAATTTACAACTGCAAAGTAAACTCGCGCGCGAGGTGAAATACGAAAAAAATATCGATTTACATTCGCGTACATTTTGCGGTCGGGATATTTCAGAGGATTTCAACAGGCACGCTAAGTGATCAGGATAAAACGTGAAATCTGCAGAATTCAAATGTGGAAAAAGAGTCGAATAAGTTCAAGGTTTACTATATATGTTGAAAGTATATAACCTTTGAACATTTGACCTCCGCTTTTAGGGTTATGTAGGAGAAATGTGTCGATGAAGAGCACTCGATGATGAAATCGAAATCTATGTCGAGTATCTTTCACGAAAGAGAGAGAGAGAGAGAGAGATTGCGAGAGCATAAGACTGCAGAGTGCAGATCCCAGAAATCGTGTTGAACTTAAAAGAAGTCCCTCGTCAGCTTCTAAAATCAGTTAAGGCAATTGAATCTTTTTTGAAGGACTTCTCAACCTTTTGCTTCATTTGACTTCGTAAGAGACATGGATTCGCGCTTGATTCTATAGTTATATGTACGCTTACGAAGCTCAGCCGCGGCACAGATAACGTTTATCTATAATAGGAACGGGCATCCCTTTGCTAACAAATGGCACGTTATCTCAGCAATGCTACCTTTTCATTGGCCCGCAGAATAATTTGACCCTTCGATAAGAGAAAGTAAGTTTGGTCGCGAATCTCGATTACCGTACCGTTATTTAAACGATCGTTTTCGTCAAACTTATTCCAGACTGTCTTATCTGGCGACGTTCAATTTCGAGCACAATCCGCTAACCCTTTAGCAACCTCAAATCTCCGCGGTTACACGAATGTATCTTGTCACGTGCAGACATTATTTTTACTTTAATTTTAAAGCTAGATTATACATCCTACTTGGGATTATATTAGATTCAAGACGGTATATTGTCATCTATGCAAGAACAGAATGCTGTTTTTCATATTCATGCACCTTCGCGTGGTCGATGGGAAAATATTTTCGCTCCGTTTTATCCGATTTGTCAAATTCACGACATACTTGGAAGTTTCTGGGAAGATATCGATTGCAGGCGTAGCCGCCTACCTTTGCTGTTACCGGCACGATGCGCGGCGGCCGAACTTTTACCGTTTTCGCGTGCTTCGGACACATCGACTGGCAACTTCCAAAGCGGTTGTTAAAGTAGCGGTGATCCTCGAACGATTTTCATAGACACACTGTCCAGAAATCATGCAATCTATTGGAATTTGCATTTATTCTTTGAATCATCGTCAATCTATTTGGTAACATCACAGCTGTTAATGTGAAAATAAACTGTTAATGTGAGAATAGCTTTCCGTCCTGTGAAATGCGAACGGATATCGGGTAGAAAATGTATGATCGATATCTACTACTGTTTAACCGCTGTTATTATTATTTAAACATGCAACGTCGTTATTACGTTTTTTATCAGTTAAGTATTGTTTGATTAATCTAGAGTTAATTCTCAGGAAAACTAACTCGAGGATAAAAACCAACTTCGAAGGAATACTGACGGTTATCTTTTTCGGTTTGTCGAGGGACAAACGCAGCGTTTAGATTCTGAATTTTTAATATCTTTTTCGCCTTAATTCCTCATTTCCATGCATAAGATCATCTTATCCATCTCTGACGACGATATCCAGTTTGTCAAGGATATCCCAGCTCTGAAAAGAGTAAACGAAGCGAGCGGGACATCCGGATGGCACGCCAAGCGTCTCGACGATAAATAGAGCGTAATTTAGTTTCCGTAATACTCGTCGCTAATTCTACCTTCTACCCACGCTCTTGTCGTCTCGCGGAGGGTCGATGTTACGCAAGCGGAAGAATGTCATGAGTTACATCGTACTCATCCCCGCGACCGTGCATTCAATATATCGATTCCCCAACGCGACGCGACGCGACGCGACGCGAAGCGACGCGAAGCGAGACGACGACGCGATGTGTCCTTGTTATTTCGTGCAACGGTCAGACGGTCGCCAGACTGACGTAGATGAAAATAGTTACGTGGCAAAACGAATCGACAGCCGGATCAACCTGTCAAGTACATTATCTAATCGATATACGTTCCTGGAATGTATTCAAGGCCAGTGTTAGGAAATTCGATTCTCTCTATCTGTATTATGTTTTATCCTTCTTTTTTTTTTATATTTCATATCAATATTTTATGTATTATGCATTCTCGACGCGTGTCGCGCCAACCATGAGAAACGCAAGTATATAGATACGTAGATGTCTCGCCCTCGGATAGAACTATACGACGATATATCAACGAGCGAGTAATGGTACACGCCTCGTAATGTCGTAGATAAATGGATACGCGTGTTTATGCACCGGTGCATCGTCGCGTCGTTTTCCAAAGAGCGCACTCGATGAACAAAAGTCTGGATATACTTGATAAGAATTGGTTGTTCCGTAGAAACGCAATCTCCGCTTATTTATGAGAAAGACATAAAGACACGAAAACGTATAGGACATAAATCGATATCGTTTCTCGTTTCTCTCGGAGAATGGAACATTTACGGTATTTTAAACGTATCGGAAGCACGGTGCTTTAGAGGTAAGGATCTTAACTGTCGATGTAATAACGCGGTGCGATATAAATCTGCGATGAATCTTACGCGGCTTGAGATGTGATTAAAAAAAAAAAAAAAATATATATATATATATATACATATATATATGTATATAAGACACAAAAATATAAAACATATCTGAGATGTACTTACGTATATTTACGGAGCTTTTAACAATGCTCGAACAGACAGTTTAGAATGAGAAAAGTTGCCATTCCACCGAGTGATTCTATTTACGCCCTATACAAGGTTCGAGTCAGCGAGGTGAGTCGCAACTGGGTCACCAAGGGAGCTCTTGAAAAGCGTTTGATTTCCCATAGCACCATCCTAACGTCCATATTGTCGTCACGAAAAACTACGCATGCAATTATTATTTATTAAATAATCTGTAAAATTTAAAATTATCTTGCAGCGGCGAGCATCGTTGAACAACAATATTAAATATTAAATATTTAATCGTGATACAAGGGTCATATTATTTTAATATGTCAAAAGATACGAGAGAGATTGTTTAATACGTTTTCTAACAAGATGGTCTATATTGTTTTAGGAACTCCAATAATGTGAACGTACAAACGAACGCAAATGCCCAACAAGGCACGGCCTCGTCAAGAGTGGTCTCCTCAATCCCTCTTAGATGTCTTGTGAGTATCAAAAAAATTCCAATCGAAATATAACCTTATCGGTATTTGCTACGAAATTTTCTTAACTGTATCGTGCGACTGGGGCAAGATTGATAAGCTTTTTGGAAATATCTTTAAATCATTTCTGTGTAAAATAAGATCTATGATATTAAAAGAACTAAAATATCCATTTCCATTAAAATAATGTTTTTCTCTTTTTAATTTATTACTAATTTTTTATAACTTTTATTTTCAATTTTTATATTTGCACTACCAAGAATACCTCAGTGATAAGTAACAATAACATCAGCTATTATTATTACAAAAAAATTACGCGAATGCATACAATAGTTTTCATTTTATGAATGAATAAATATACGTTGAAAGTTATTATCAGTGTCATCCCGTTCCGATATTCGCAGGTTCAATATACTTTAAATTATTGTATCTTTTTGCTTGAAGTTAATATAATTAAACAATTTTTTTATTTTGAGGGTCAAAATACAAGAAATAAAATCATACGTAACTTAAAATTATATAAAATTATAAAAAATATTTATTATACACAATTTTTTACGATTTTGATGAAAATGTTCAGATTCACTGAACCTGTGAATATCAATTAGGACTAAAATTATATGGGAACTATATTTCAATATATTTCTTCTTCGTTTGTGCTCAATTCAATTACATCGCAATTCGAAATCTTGCGGAATCCGTGGCGAGAGAACCGTATGTAATTAGTTAATTAAAGTTTCCGCATTTGTCCTCCGAACGAGAAAATTGCTGCTTTCCGCGGCTACATTCATTGAACTAGCTCGCTAGATAGAACATTCAATTTTAACGGCACGGAAGATCATTGTCTGTCGCAATTCTTCTTTTATATCTAACGCGTAGTTATCTTTGTAACAGGATATGAATTTTCATGCCCGTTAAAAGTAAAATCTTCGAAGTGTTCATCCAGAAAGTTACGTTAATGCGTCACATAAATTTGCCTGGTCGTACGATTATATACGGTACGGTGGTGATAAGTAAATAGCGAGTCGTTTCGATAGTCACGAGTGCGAGCATCGCGAGGAGCGCAACGACGCGGAAGGCAACTCTGGAAATTGCAATTTGTCCGAATAACACGGGCCGCGTATTTCCCACGAAAACACCTCGGCCTGCTGCGTCGCGGCACCATCATGCCCACGCTACGCGATACCGTGCCATAGCACAAAGCAAATTTTAGCTAGAAAACTTGCGCGTCAAATGGCTCCCGTTGTGCAATAGGAAGTCGACTATGACGCGAATATTATTCCGGGCGTGTCCCGAACTTCCGGAGCGAAGAGACAGAGAGGCTTGTTAATAAAAATGTAATATTAAAGAGCGTCTGAATACACGATACGCGCAGAGTCGTTTGTAACATCAAGTATCTAGTTACGGATAAAGAAGAAAGTCCGGGAAAACACCCGTAAATACCAGCAATCTCTTTCGAACGTGCGCGGTTTTATAAGATTTTTCGGACGCGGGGGAAGAGACGTAAGCGGAGAGAGGATGTAACAAGATGAAGAGAGAAACGACTTCGTTAGCGATAGATTCGCTAATTGCGGTCCGAGTTGCAATTAAAGCCGAAACGACGAGACGAGACACGCGCTACGTACATATACTTGATTATTCTGACGAATCAACGTAAAACCAATGATGTAACATTGCTGAGGCGTATCGGCGGTAAACGTTAGAGAAGCTATTACATCGGAATACAAAATGTAGCCACATCAAATTTAGATTGCTCTCTGTCTCAGGGGTACCGACCTTTCTGCATCATTTATAACGGATCGATCTTTCGCTACTCTGACCCGTCTCCCTGCACTTCGTCCTCCCGCGTCTCGTTTCAGAAGTTCATTAGCTATTCGGAGTTTAAGAGCTCTCGACTACAAGTTTCGTCACTTGTGAATTTTGATTCATTTTCGGGCTACGCTTGAGATGTGGACGACTTTCGCCATCGTGGGATCTTTATTCACGTGAGAACGTAATTTACATGCCTGTTGCGCTGATGCTGTAAATATCTCAAGCAACGTTAACAAATGTAATTTGCGACAAATTGAGAACGCGAGAACGTTTCTTATCAATTTTTGTTATCGAATGTCACCAGCGGCGATAAGGACGAGAAATTGTGATGCAGTACAATATAATTATCGATAATATCATTTCCTTACTTTAAAGCGATATAATTCAAAGAATGTGATTTTCATGTTATTACCATGAACGAGTTAGGTAATGATTGTTCTGTCAGTCATCAAAAGTAAATTAACTAATTTAACTTTACAGTTCGTCAAATAGCACTGTGATTTTTTTAAGGTTTTCGAAGAGATCATAATATCTTCTACAAGAGACACATTTTTTAAGTTGTCGGTTTTGTAAGTGAAAAATGGAATCTTCTACAGAGAACATTTAGAGTTGAGACAGTTTTGTGATTAATAAAGTTTGAAGAAGAAATTGTTTCATTTTGAATGTATCATTTATCTGATAAAAGTAAATATAAACTATCGATAATATTTCGAGTTATGTTACTTTTGATGAATTATTTCGGTTATAATTTTGTAAAACATCAATATCGTGATAACTCAAAAGGGTTGCAAAACAAAAATGACATTGAATGTTATTGGGAATCCATTCTTTTTTCCGCGATATTATTTGGTTAGTTATTGATTAAGTCGAAAAATATAGGTTTTTTCTTTTTCTGAAAAACTTAATTTTTTTAAAATTACGTCACTATTGAAGTAAGAGAACAATATATCGGAAAAGATACAACGATAAATATTTTATTGGATGGTAATACATATTTTATTGGATAGTATTAACTCAATCGCCCATTATTTTTCGCTTACGGGACAATATGCGGGTCGATGATTTATCGTTCACAGGGTGAACCACGAAATCCTAACGTATGACTCGTGAAACGCCGGTAAATCCATCGATCGATGCTTTTGAGCCCGCATTCAATGGAGAACGAAATTAGCGAGCACGGCATTGACAACCGCTTTGTTCGTCTGTCACGCGAACATTCTCGCGATAAATTTGCACCGGCAATCGTAGCGTTTCGTGTAAATGCCAATCAGCTGCATAATTATCGGTCACGAGCCACTGCGGTGGCCCGAAATTGTTTCGATTCCCTTAATTGGAATTTTATACAGAAAATAAGCTGCTTGCGTTAAATAATGTATTAGTCACACTCTCCCTAATTCGTTTCCGATAAATCGGATCTTGAAACTGAAGTTGTAATAGCCCGCAAATTAGACGTCCGTGGGGATATCCGTGCACCGTATCCGCGTGCACGGTGGACTGTAATAATCGGCAATCACGGTGAGACTTAATCATTCCTACCGCGCCTCGGTGAAGAAAGAATAGATTAGAGACGTCGTCCGTAACTAATGGCGCTGTTGCGTGCTAAGAGAAGAGAAAAACGAGAGAAAAAAAAGGCGATTGCCCTTTGGAAACCGAGGATACCTTTCAGAGTGAGACTCGTGCTCGAGAGAGTAGAGCCGAGAGAGTCGGTAGATACTTTGAATATCAGGCGAGACAGCCATTTCTCGATGTCTTCCGCAGGTGGATGCCCCGCTCCGCTATGAGGCCGGCCGAGGGTGACGCATCGGATTGCATTTTGGTGGTCGGCGTATCTAGATCGAAAATGGCCGTCGCTTTTCTATCAGTCGCCCTGCTGTCTCTCTTTCTCACCTTCCACATACTCTATGACAGCGCCGTTTATAGTCTCCACGCGGTTTCCGCCGTCGAAGGACGCACGGTCGAGCTGGTCTCTCAGGTACGTATTTCGTGTCTTGTAACAAAAATACGTGTCATTATCTATATCCAAAGATAGAACGGCTGCCATGATGATGATGGATTTACGGTAGGTACACGCGACGCCGCCTCTTCTCTTCTCCAACTCCAAAGTTCACTTCCCGCGCACGAATCGCCATCTTCCCCAGGCCATTATAATTGGCGTACGCAAGTGCGGCACAAGGGCACTGCTGGAGATGCTCTTCCTGCACCCGCAGATACAGAAGGCTGCCGGCGAAGTTCATTTCTTCGATCGTGACGACAATTACGGAAAGGGTCTGGAATGGTACCGTCGGAAAATGCCCTACTCCTTTAAAGGGCAGATCACTATCGAGAAGAGTCCTAGCTACTTCGTGACGCCCGAAGTGCCTGAGAGAATTCGCGCGATGAACGGCAGCGTCAAGTTGCTCCTGATCGTACGAGAACCAGTTACCCGGGCGATATCGGATTACACGCAATTGCGCACGCACGCTGCAACCGCGTCCACATTGACCAACGGTACGCCGCAACAACAGCAACAACAGCAGCAGCAAGTGGCGCGTACATTCGAAGAGCTCGTTATGCGACCCGATGGTACCATCAACGAGTCCTACAGACCGGTCGCCATATCCCTCTATCACACCTATATGCATCGTTGGCTGGAAGTGTTCCCCAGAGAGCAGATTCTCATAGTAAATGGCGATCAATTGATCGAGGATCCGGTGCCTCAGCTGCGCCGAATCGAGAATTTCCTCGGGCTGGAACCGCGTATCGGTCGGCACAACTTCTACTTTAACCACACCAAGGGCTTCTACTGCCTGAGAAACGACACTTCGGAGAAATGTCTGAAGGAGAGCAAGGGAAGGCGTCATCCGCGTGTCAGTCCGATGGTCGTGACGAAACTGAGGAAGTTCTTCAACGAGCACAATCAACGCTTCTACGAACTCGTCGGAGAGGATCTCGGCTGGCCGGAGGAATAACCATCGTGGAAAATCCGGACTCGTTCGTTACGCGACGCGAGTCGCGCGTGCATCCAGCGGCGGGCATGATCGTTCAAAATCAAATATTCTGTCGTCCTCACTGAAGTAATATCTCTATCTCGTTTATCGATGGAATTAACCATGAATCGAAGAACTGACATCGTCAACGTAGACTTTTTGGGATTACATCGTATCGATCAGCGATATTCTTCGGGGACACTCACAAGGATAAGTAATTTATTATTGATTATCGATTCCTTTATTCTCGATAAAGAGGTAATAATGCGCTGATGAAAATGTACAGGCGCCGTTTATTAGCGGATGCATACGAGGCCAGCGTCTTGTTATTATATTATCAAACGTGTAAGCGTATACAAAACATGACACACAAATTACCTATACTATACACACGTACACACAAACACAAAAGTTACAATAACGCCGGCCAAAATAAAATAGAGAGACGCGAATCTGCGAGACGAAACGCGATCGCCTCGTGGATTCACGCGGCATGCGGATCACATTGGTCCGTGACTTTACATATCAATTTTACATATCGATAGTTTACATATCAATAGGTTAACTAGTTCGTACGACAAAGATTGAATATTTTTATAATCCACATTGGAAGTTGTTATATCGCTTATGTCGTTAAGAATATTACGTAACGCGAAGGATTCTCTCGCGCGTGATTATGAAGATCGAAAGTTTTATTTATCGCATCCCGCGCATGCACGATCCACCTAGGCACTGAGGTGTAATTATGGTAGTCTGCTCTTTTTTGCAGAGAAATCGAGAGAGAAAGCCGAACAGAATATTTTCTTTTTCTTTATCTCACTGAGTTTATCTCTTTGTCTCTTTCTCTCTTTTTCTACCGCAGAAACGCGAATGTTCTTCTCCATCGTTCTCTGACACTGGATATTGGCGCAAACATTCCTCTGGGAACACGAAGAGAAGTAGGGTGGAATCCGACCAACCGCGAATAAACTCGTCAGCGGCAGCATAAACGAACCGGTTCGTCGAAGCTTTATCGTAGAAATTTTTATAATCGATTATTTTCCAAATCTCTCCCGATGGAGCTCGAATATTTTAACGTGCTTTATATATAATAAATTTTGATCGAAAGACCAAGTATTACATGTATAATGAAAGCAATGCGATAATAGAGACTTTATCAAAAATTTATCACAATAGTACGGAGCACATTCTTTTTGTCGTTGAAAGACTTCTTAATTATTACACGGATGATTAATAATTTGGCTCGATGTCGACAAAGATGATGGACGTCGCGAGACGCGAGAACCTTTGCCCTTTACAATCTACTCGAAGAAGCATATTAACCTTCCAGAGCTGACAGTGAATCTATTGGATCTACTTAATTATTGAAAATGTCAAATAATTCAATTTTTTTTATTACATCTGCAAAGGAGGATCTAAAAATGAGTGACTAAAAATGATCAAAATTTGCTCCAAGCCGACACCTAAGAAACTAATTCCACAATGTTTCTTGGTGTATCTGAAAGAGAAAAATAAGATTTATAATATATCGGGAAGTAATGAAAAAATTGCTGATAACAATAAAATGTCATACAGAATGCGTAATGTATACGTGACATTATGTTTTGGTTTCCTTTATTTCTGTACGATCAGCCTTGTATATTCTAATTCCTTTATATATATATATATATATATATATACATATACTCATTTATATATGTATTTTACATACATACTTATATACTATCATTTTTAATAAAAAAATGTTAAAATTTGTTAAAATCATTCTTTGTTAGGCCTCTTTGTTAGGCCTATTTTTTATTCTTGTATATTTTTATTTATTCTTGTATATTTTTTCAATATAAAAAATTTTTAAGATGTAGGTATTTTTTATGTACAGAAAAAGATTGTTAAAAACAAATATATTTTATCCTATATTTCTATCCGATCGAATAAATATAAATTATTATCTATATTTACAAATACATTATTTTTGATTTGACAGTTTTTGACTTCTAGATTTCTATTAGGTGTTGGAATTAATTCGTAGCGTTTTACAAGTGATGGGAAGTACTTTCATTAATGTATTTTTTAATGCTCATGTGAAATAAATAACATTCTTTCATTAAAAAACGCTACGAATTAATTCCAACACCTAATATATAAGTATATGTTATATAGGTTACTTATAAGTAGGTATACATCTCTCGATATTATAAATATAATATAAGTATAATTATTTTTCTCTTTTAGATACATCAAAAAACACTAAAATTAGTTTTTTTAAGTATTGGCTCGGAGCAAATTTTTAGATATCCTCTTTTGGATTGTTCTTATTAAGATATATTTAATGCTCATTCCTTTTTATAGATACGAGTTGTACCATTTTAGTTTCTTTAAATTAATATCTCTTATTTAACATGAGTTAAATGATTCGTATGCAGCTATTTAACTCATATTAAATAAGCATCAGTAATTGAATTAAGAAAAAGATATTAAAAATTTATTTATAAAGTTTTACTGAAATAAATCCTTATTTAAACACGGCGAAATAAAATTTTATTTCTAGCAGATATAAGATAAACTCTTTATTTTATGTTTTTACAATTAGTAGAAAAAATGAGATATATTTCACAGAACTGTATATTTCGTCAAAGTAAAATTATTTTATAATCAATAAATATTGAAAAAAATCACAAGTAATATTTTTTTCTAAAATATTTCGATATTTTTTTCTCAATGTGTTACTTGATTTTGGCGTCAACTCTGAAGGGTTAAACTTTATATACTAATATCGAATTATCATGACGGTTAATGCCTGAACAGTTCTACAGAAATTTCTATATTTTTTTCTCAAATTTCTTTTTGAACGCGAATGACAGTTGATGAAAATCACTGACGATCAGAGACGATTATAAGATATATCTGTTATTGAGAACGTGGGGAAAACAAGGGAGATGAAAGAAGTGAGTCGTATGACAGTTTGCTGCTTAGCGACAGGCTGTTCTCTTGGAAGGATACGGCGCCATAAATAATCCGCTTTGCGGCGCAAGTGAGTCGTGCATGCGCGGCAAAATGCACCGTGCGTTAATTCGTGCGATAAATACCGGTTGCTTAGGCTTCGTTTCAGCGGCCGGAGATCTCGGGAATCGGAGTAATGGCGTTCTGAGACCAAGTGCGTCAATTTCGTTTGCGCCGCGATTATTTTCAACAGACAAGTACACGTATCATCCGCATTTGGTATCTCCGCAATTGGAACAAACAATGTTATTGACTTGGAAGTTAAAAGGAAAAAAAGGAATTTTTTGCGCTGATTAAATTATTTTCAATGAAACGAGAAAATGTTTATCTCTGGTACTGGAGCAGAAAAATTTTGTGTTTTCCGTCTTATTTTTATTAATCTGTTTTTCAGTTTGATTATTTAGCGAAGCATCACTTTATGCGCACCAAACTCCGTTAATTACCTCGCTGCAATTTGCTTGCTGTCACGACTGTAACGTTATGCGCTGCTCGATCATCGGTTTCGCGAAAGCCCGAAGAGACGAAGTCTCGGTAACGACAATTTCGGGTCTCGAGTAATTCGGTTCAAAGAGAATCGTGGCGTCATGCGTTCCGTCGTCGATCTTCCTTTCCGTTATACACGCTTTGATCAAATCTTTACTCGGTTGCATTCGTGTAAGTTGTAATTTCCACAAACTACCTTTGATTCTCGTTGGATTATCTCACCGGTATACGGTTTATAGAGTACTCAGGATGTGAATCTTCCGCGATTAGTACACACGGATACCCGGGGGTGGGAATACTCTCTTTCTCTTTCGCTTTCTCGAATAATGTCGGATCAATAAAGTCGGAACGAACGAGTCGTTATCGAATTGTTATCACAAATAAATTTTCAATTAAGCGGGTTAAAATACGCGGCGTGACCGAGAACTTATTTGAAAACGTCACGCCAACACTCTTTACGTTTTCTCCATAATCTTGCGGACTAATATTTAATTCCACCGTGACTGATATGACCATCAAGTGAGTTTATGCGGTGACACGCGATCTCTTTCTTTCACTTAAAACGCATGAAAGAAAAACGCACATATCGCTCGATATCCCTTCTCGTGACGAGCGAAGGGCTCGCGTTACGACTTCCGACCTCCGCACCCAATTAAAGAACTTGTACGAACCTTCTTTAAGGAAGTCACGGCACGGCTCGATAAGCTAAGAAGCGTAGCCGGTCACGTTAACCATCTCGCACGCTCGGTTACGCTCATTTAAGCAGAGGGAATATTTTTAGTGAGTTTCGCATTCTCCGATGAACGATAGGTTTTCGGAAATTGCAGCGGCATTCGCGATCGTTGATCAATTGGCATACTTTCTACTTTCTCACTCCGAAGAGCAAATACAAAGATAAAGATTTCTCGAGTGAAGACTGGCACGTCTAGATAGATATACATAGTCGCGCTTTCAACTATAATAATATCCGATCGCACGTACACATGATGGAATTGCCAAGTGAAAGCTCTTTATGACAAATATTAAATTAATCGTGACTTTAATAAATCTCTTGCCGAATCATCTATCCGTTGATCGTTAAAATTACGGCGGGAAAAAATATCGTCTCCGAAGCGGAGCAAGATAAATATTGTTCCTTTCCATCTCTCTCTCTCTCTCTCTCTCTCTTTCTCTCTCTCTCGTTACTGAAAGAGAACGAATAGAAGTTTCATTCCCCGACGCGCATCGCGCGCGATCACGATATTCTCCCTCGGCCTCCGCGACCCCGGTCTCGGCCATTCACCCCGACTTTAGCGGCGTTAACAACCCTCCCCCTCCCCCTCCCGCCCCTCTTACTCTCGGAGGTTCTCTTTTTTACCCCCCTTTTTTTTTTCCATTCGTCGATGTCCGGTCAATCTACGGGGATTTCACGGCCCTTCCATTTGCGGGGTGTTTCGCGAAAATAAATATTTTCAACGGTGAAGTTAGCGCGAGAGCCTCTGCAAATATGTCATTTCGTCCGCACCTTCCGGATGAAATATGAAGCGACAGGAACGAACACCTGCGATACAGATGTCGAACGTGTAATGTACCTTGTTACGTATACACAGAGGTGTCCGATGACCTATAAAATGTAACACACATCGCGCTGAAAGTAGAAATTGAATTGGGGTCTTTCGGAAACAGCTGCCTGTGCCCGGATAACCTCTTTGCCTTGACTGATCGATATTGCTCGCCATTCACGTGTACGTCCAGCGAAATGTACGCAGATCCAAGCGGATCCCTCTTGTCCCTTTCGTCTCCATTACGGATGCACCCTCTACAGAGGCGAGCCGAGATGAATATGTATTTTCTAGCGAGCATGGCACGCGAAAGTACTGAAATTTATAAAGACCCGCTGCAAGTATCCCGACCATTTCCCAAACTATTTCTTCGCTTTTCGTATAATAACGATCCCGTGTCCAAGATATTTAGCCTTGAAGATGACAAACGATCCACTCGCCAAATTCTTATCGAGGAAAACTCCACCGCTGAAACTTTCTTTTGCATTTTCTCTCTCTCTCTCTCTCTCTCTCTCTCTCTCTTTTTTAAAAAATATTTTTCGTTTTTCTTTTCTCCATTAATACCGATACCCGGACAATGAAATAGCTTGACGTGGTCGCGAGAGACGCTTCTTTTCGCGTGTGATGAATATGCATTTTATGCAAAATGCATCCGCATTCGCCGACTTAAGTCGAGGAAGAAGAAGCGCCGGACTACGAGGCTTCGCAGGAAGGAAGGGTTCGTCTAACGATCTCGAGAAGTCGCCGCGAATAAAGGAATTATACAGAATTATGAGGGCGTGGATTCTGATCTAACTACGTGAATCCGAATATTCAATACGGTCACCGACCTCCAGTAAAGTCAGGGAAGAAATCGGAGGCTGTACAACGCATCAAGAAAATCACGTAAGAGCCTAGACAAGAACAAGGAGGTGGGGGAGAGAAAAATGTCGCCCTCGAGAGAAGAAATTTTATGGCGCATCGACTATGGAGTATCTCCGCGCGTGTTACTACCGGCATGATAAAATTCAGGATCGATTCTCCCTTAATCGCGATATTACTATGCGATACCCGGCGTGAATGGGACGAGTTGCCTCGGTCTCGGGGGATAATAATAACGCGGTAATCAACCCTCGAGAAGTTTCGTGGAATGGCGACTTAATAATGCATACGAAATGTTCCCGGAATCCACATGTCGATCCAATGACGAAATTGAATAGTATCATTCACGTTTTGTTAAATCGCACGACGAATCTCGGATCAATAGGCTAAACCTATGTTAGTAGTTTAAATTCTTTTTATCCTGATTTCGGTGATTAAAAACTGAGATATTAAAATATAAACCGCGGAAGAGATTAAAAAAATCCTATTACTTTACATTTCGTAATATTTAATATTCTGCACTGTCAGACATTACAGAAACAATGGTAATTTCTTGAATTAAATGACATTTTGCTATTTTTTACTTTCAAAATATAAATTGATCCATTTTTGTTAGTTTCAAATCGTTAGTCTCAAACAATGTCCATATTAATGTACGCACTTAGTAAATAATAAATTAAATTTGAGTCAAATTTAATAAATTTTCTTGAGTTAAATTGTTTAACTCCATTGTTTTAATTAAGTGACATATATCAAGTAAGAACAGTGGTGATTTATAGAAATAATTAAAAATATCTCAAACTGGACATAATTTAACATTATGAATTTAACAGTGTGTAATAATTTTGTAAACGTGATATTGTTTGAAAGAATATCGTTTGTAGTAACAATATCTCTATGAATTTTTTTTTTGTTTCTATAGTACGACGGAAGTAAAAATGGTGAAACGCGGTATGAAGCTAGAGTGGAAAAAAGCGAAAAAGCGTGAAAATATCGCTGTTACTACGTGAAAATCTAATTAATTGCCTGTACAAACTTTTTCACGCTTTAGATGCCGGAACCTTTAAAAATTTTCGACCTGGCATCACTGGACCGAAAGCGGGGACAAAAGTCATTCGTTTGCACATTTCGCTTGACCACGTTTACCGGAAATATTCTGACAGGAGGATTATTCGAACACTTTAAAAGTCAAATTTTAATATTGAACGTTTTTAGAATGAATTCTTATTTAAATAGAAAAGTACAAAGTAAAATAATGTGTTTTCAAATGATTTTTATAGACACCTTGAAAATGAACGTAATATCGAAAATCCGAGTTACGTGTCCCTCGCTAAATAATCGATGAGAGCAACTTGATCTCCGATTGTCTAAGGATTGTATTCTTTATTGATCGCAGCAATCGGTTTACCCTATTTTTCTCTTTGCGGTTACATTGTTACCCTTCGTCCCTGTAAACGGTATTAGATCAGTTAAATCTGGAAAATTGTCATCTATAAGTAATTGAGAAGTTTGTTTTGAAGAATAAAGGGATGTATTTTCATCCGGCACGTCGAAACACTCGTAATTACTCGTAAAACTTATCGTTTCCAACAAATAATAAACTTCCAGTACCGAGATACACGTATCTCCTATAAAACTTTGCGCTTCCAGAAGTAAAAATATTAGAGGGGATATCGAATGGGAGATGTCAAGTTATACAGTATCAAGAAATTTGTTAGCGAAAATTAAGTTAGAAGCTGTATACATTTTTATAACAGCATTCGAAGAAATTGACGTGCAGGCCTTCGAATCTCTTGAAGCACGAAAAGGGAAGGGGTCGGAGGGAGGTTAGATCATGGGAAGATAAAAGAAACCAAAGATATTAATGAGTTAGTAAGAAGGGTGTATGCAAATACTCTCTTTTTGGAGGGCACGCATCCTCGCGTTCGGAATGCTAGTCGTTAAAAGGAAAAATACATATCATACTTGATAAGGAAACTAGAATAAGAAAATCGCTCAACGATCCTTGGATACATTCGAATCTATACTTCGACAAATCCTTGGATCATTGAATTCTCGAATTACCGGATCCTTGGACCATCGGATCCATGGATTATCGAATCACGAATCGATTCCTTCGCGTCGCGCTCGCCACGAACTTGTGCGTGAATTTATTCTCGTCATGTGCAATTTCACGAAATTACGCGCATAGCATAATTCAATGCTGTGCAAGTCCTTCCATTATTAATACTCAATTGCATTACTTTTTAAAGGTACAAAAATTCAATTTATGACTCCAATCGCTCGAGACACTTAATTCGAAAACGACCGAGGTTACAGGAAGGCGACTAAAGTCGGAGGTGAAAAGTACAAAAAAACACAACAAGCAGTAACCTTCCAATGAAAGAAATTCGCCTAGAAAGCGAGGAATCTATGAATGGAGGGACATGTAGTGAATCTAGGATACAATGTGTACACGCGCGAGTTGCAACTTGCGCTTGCTTTCCGTTCCTTCTTATCGGCTTTCGCAAGTCAACGGTGGCAGTAGAGTACACTCTCCACCACGGGATATCTCAACTAGAGTGTCTCTGCCTTGCCCCTTGCCAACAGGCTCATCCTCTTTTCCCTTCACCTTCATCGTCTGTATCGTGCACCCCGGGGGAGAGCACTGATTTATTTAAAAGACGAAGTCGACGCGAAGCTACCGGCTTCGTCACTGCCGGCAAGAATCGCTCGATTCTCCATCCCGGTTTTCACCTCAATTTTTACTTTAGATTTTTGTCTCTATCGATACATGTGCCAATTTATTTTCTAGCCATTCACTGCGACCTTCTATATTTGGCTGGCTAAATTTATCGCGTAGTAAATCGAACCAGAATTCACGTCTCCGATTTGAACTTGCTGTAGCTAATTAATATACGCTTTCATAATTAAGTTCAAAGTTTTAAACTTTATTGGCAATGATTTAGGCATTAGATTACCTTAAATTAACGTCTTGAATTTTCAGCTACTTGAAACTCAAACTTTGTTAATATCTAGACTTTCGACCGACTCCCATTTTTTTTTCTGTGTAGATACTGTAGTATTTATACGATATCTCGCGTTTCAAAGATATCTCACGAGTAATTTCTCCGAGGAAATTCCTTCGATCAAAAACAAATGGCGAAAGAACAATGTGTATGCGCTCTTTGTTCGCTGTCTATATGATTTCGTTTTGTATCATGGGACAACGTGGCGGGCGCAATCAGCGCTCTGTCGTCGAAATATCAGATATCTTATCGAGATGACAGCTTTCTCGATGACTCGAATGCCGTTGTTCGGTAAGACACTTGATATTGTTCGCGCAAAGAATGCTAAATCAGAGGTGCACAAACTAATGCGCATTCAACTCGGTGTAGACCAATTGTTATTTTTTTCAAACGTATAAGTAGAATTAAGTTAATATATGATATTCTATAGAACATGCTTCGCATCTTGACAGAAAAATGTATACACATATATTGTTACGTTAAAACATCAGAATTGTGTTATATTTTACAATTATTATATTTTCTCCTTGTGATGTTAAATTAGCGTATCGTACCTTTTGTTTTTGCAATATTAAGTGCAATATGTGATTACAGGGTTGCCACAAAACTGGAAATCAGCAAAATCAGAAAAACGTCGATTTCGCAAAATTTTCTGAAAAATTAAAATTCTTGATTTTAAAAATTTAATATGCGGACATCACGCCTGCGCAGTTTTGAAACATAACCACCTTAATGATTCAATGCAAACAACAACATTAGTAATTTACATTGCTATGTTAAATGTTCTCTCAACAAAGTGTTTAAAATCAAGACAAAAAATATCAAAATGTTATTGAAAGCGTTAGAAAAAATCATTTTGTCTGAAAATTAGGGAAAAGTTATGGAATTTTAGAATAAGGAATTTGTGACAATCCTGTATTATTATCACTGCAATCTATTTTTGTAATAGTAAAAAATTAAAGCAGCGAGAGATCGGTTAACGGTTAGACTGATTAAGCGACAACTGGGGCCAGTATCCTTTTTTGAAAGGAAAGATAATTTAATCAAAGTAAAAGTGTTAGCCCTCCGTCTGCAATTATATTTTTGCTCCCTCCGTCTGCAATCTCTCGGTCTTTTTTTGTCCACCTCAAGTTTTTTACTGTTCTATAATTTTAAGAAATGAGGAAACATTTTTTCAGGATTGCTTTTCAATCTTTATTATCTTGGCAAATAGATATTACGAGATATTTTAAAAAGGAAAATCAAAAGATTCTTCGCTTTCTCCTTTATTTCGGAAAAATTTGAGAGTGAATTTTTGCTTGTGCCAAAAAAGACCCATATTGCAGGCAGATGAATAAAAAATTTAGTTTATCTTATTATCACTTGTTTATTTATAATAATATACTTTATCGCTTATGTGCGATTTGTCTTAAGATTTCCGAAATCTTTATCCGGGCGACAAAAGCGAGTTTGCGCGCCACTGGTACAGGCGTATGGATAGGTGTAAGATACTAGATTTACAAAAAAAAAAACCATAGCTATACGTTAAGCAATAAGCCACGCTAAAAGAAAAAAAAACGATACATATCAACAATTGCCTGTACGGTGTACACGATGTCGTTTCTCGACACGTGCGCCGGATTAAGCGAAAACAAAAAAAAAAGAGTATCACAAAAGCGAGGTGTCCGTGCAGAACCTGGAACGATTGAGAAGCGATTGTGCAAATTGCGGAACGGTAAAGTACCTTATAACGCGTGGGATTTCTGAAAATCCGTAATCCGTATTTACGAGCGTATACAACACATGGCGGATGAAACTTTTGAAGTATTCCGTCGACCTTTCGGCGAGCAAGCAGCGTAATCAAGCTTGGATGTTCCGATCATTTACAGAACATGTTTTCGTATTTTCTCTTATTCGCAGTGGAGATGTTTTTATACATGTATTGGGATTCGCGTTTAAAGGGCAAAAAACTTCCTGTTGAAAATTTTCGATAGTTTTTGCTACGGGAAACGCGTGGGAAACGTGCAGAACGAGAGGAGAGAAACGCGAGAGGATTGTTCTACAGACCGGCAGTTTCCCTTCGTGAAAAGCGTGAATTAATACACGCGGAAATATCGATCGACCTCTGAGCTCATGGCGCGCATACGGCAAAAAAAGGGTCAGGTCGTTCCACAAAAAAAAAAAAGGAGAAGAAACACTGGCTGGGGAGAAGACGAGGACTGGCTTCTTCTCGCGGCCATGTCCGTCTGACGTGGCCGCGTTTTTTTCCCGGGAGAGAGTAACCTCTCTCGGAATATAAAAGGCTTTTGCGCGGCGACCCGGCAAAAATCGCCGGCACACGCCTAATCGGCCGAGAGTTGATTCGATAAAACGCGGAAACGGCGCGATGCTACGCCACGCGGAATTTGCATTCGCGGGAAACGGTACGACGACACAGCCGGCGGGACCGGCTGGGGTTTTGCGCAAATAAACGAATTTTACTGTTATTTCGTTACGCCGAGACATTTCCCGATCGCTTCTAAATCGCGAACGGCGATGCGCCATCACCTCAGGGTTGCATCAAACTAAACGCTATAGTTCAAAACGAGTACATATCACTAGTTGTTAATGGCGCATCGTAAATAAGTTTAATAACGATTAACAATTAATTTATTATACATTTACTCGTATCTTATATATATATATATATATATAATATACATATTTAAAAAATTGATATATGTATATATATACAATATCTATATACATATGTGTACACACGTACATATATACACAAGCTAGCGCGTAAGTTTTAATAAAACAGTGTAGAGAGAAACGACAGAGGGAATGTATTATATAACTTGACGACTATTCGTCGTAATTGTTCCGGTATGCGAATGAAAATACGGATAAAAACTACTCCATCGATATCGAAACCAGACAGTATTTTAAATGAGCGTAGATATAATGATTGTTAGTTATGTATATCTGTTACATGTATATTGTTTAGCGTTGATGATCAGTTTTTGTCATAGATTTTTTCCCCACAACGTACAAGTATTTTTTTAGACGAACAGTTGCCTAAACGCCTCACTGAACTCTATTTGAAAAAATTGGAACAATCTACGATATTATTTTTCATTGCGTAAAGTTATCGTGGTGATTTGCCAATTTAGAAATCAAAAATTTTAAATACACCTGTCATACTAACAATAAGCCGGACATCAATTAAGCACAACTGCGCTTCCACAATTAAATTTTTATAACGACTTGTTGTTATACATTGAAATCTAACGACAAACTACACATATGTATTTATCACGCGCGATTAATTTAACGCCGAAAGAAAAAAAATATATCCTTCGATTAAATGTCAGAAAGCAAAACTCTTCCTCTCGTCGACTTTGCTCTAGATCGAAAGGTGATACGAAATACTCCGTATTCAAAGACACATACACATGCGCACACTCACGTTCACGCACACACATTCACACGCGCACACGTGACACTTATTAAGAAAAAAAATTATCGTTATCAATGTCTACGATAAATTGTTAAACGAAGGACGAAGCGGCGCCAAATCTCAGAGTCGTTGCCGCTCGAGCCGATTTGTAATTAACGTTTAACGATACTTATTATTTTTTTTTTTGTAATAGCATATACCGTGTATGTGTTTCCTGTCGTGATTATCCTACCATTTCCTCTTTCCTCTTTCCTCGTACCTTGGTAGGAACTTTTAAAAATAACGAATTCTCGTGTCGCTTCTCATTCTCTCTCTCTCTCTCTCTCTTGTACCTCTTAAACGGATGTTCTTTATAGACGTCCGATGTATCTAATTAATTAATTCCCTAATACGTTGTACTTGGTCCGATTGTTTAACTGCATATACGAGCTGAAATCGATTCTGGCCGTTGTTATCTGTGAAATCGTGAGACACCAACTCTACTTCTTGTATCATATATCTCTATCGGATGGCGTCGCGATCTCGCCCCGTTATATCGAGTGTTTTCTATTCGTCGCTGTAGCTATTAAACGGATATAACAAGAACAATGAAAGATACAGAATATAAAATTTCACGAGGGAATTAATCGTGGGAAAATTTATAAATGAGGCTGCCACATACATAGCCTTTGGCAAACCACACGATTTTTATATCGGACAAATATTGAAACGCATTTATTGGAAATCCGTCTGTCGAGACAGAGATAATTAATTTCAATGAAAATGTAGAAATAAAGACAATGTATATAATTAAATTAGGAATATCGTCGCAAAAATGGTAATATCGAATTATCTCGAATACTCGGGGCCGAGATTCTGCGACGCAGCCGTCGAATTAACTCCTTCTGATCGATGACGATTGTCTGATTATTTTGCGGTGCATGATAAAAAGAACGTTATGTCGCCAACTACGTAGCTTCTAAAAAAAAAAAAAAAAATAATACTCTTTCACTCTCGGTATATATAAAAATATCTTTTAGATCGGTAGCTCAAATAACTAAATGTAAATTTATCGTGAGTAACCTGATTACTAAAAATACTCACGTAAGATAAACTTTAAAAGTATAGAACTATTAAACATATAATTAGATCGCAGAATTTCTCATTGTTAGAAATTGTATGATAAAAAAATTTGTGTACGTTACGTATTTGATAGTGAATTGCAGTTTTACATTGTAGGATATTTAATATTTATATAATCTTGTTACGAACTTCATAGGATAGCGTAATTTTAGATAGACAAATTGTTGTGATTTAAATAATTTATACCTTCACATTCTTTTTTACATCCGAGATTTCGCTAAAAGAGTTTTATTGTACCGAGAGTCATGTGATATATGTTAACATGTTGTCGTTGGGAAGGGGTTAAAAGGGATCAAAGAGCTCGTAGCTTAACTATGTATACATACACGCTTTTATCGCGTTTCTATACACATTATTGTAAATCACGGACGTTATTAAAATGTTGGAATGAAATTCATGGCATTTCCTCGACCAATATGAGTTAATAGCTAGCCTGTTACTTCTAGCATGTAATACGTCCAGCGATAAACGTGATTATTGAAAAAGAATTTTTTTCTAACATATCGCTGTGTATATATCGCTTATCTGCTACAACAACATGACTAAAACAAAGTTTTCCAGAAAATAATTTTGAATATTTCAAATTGTTAAAATTTCGTAAAACATTAATTATGAAATGCAATTTTGATGTAATGACTGATTGTAGAAGAATAAAAGCATGTACTTTTAAAATGTGTTTTTCCTTTGTTTCTTTTTTTACAAATAATTATGCTCAAAAAATAACAATTCTTTTATTATATTGTTGTTACCATAAATGAATGATATCAAATTTACATTTACATATTATATATAAAATGTATTTTTGGTTTTTGTTTACATATCATATATTAACTGTATTTTATCGGAGGTTTTATTCAATACCGGATTTCCATTATTTATAAAAGATAATATAAAATAGAAAAGAGTTAAAAGATACGCGATATTAGATTTATGTTAAAATTAATTTTAACTCTTGAATTGATAATTAATTTTTTTTTCCCCTGTTGCATCGTAAATCTTGTTTTAAAATGAGAAACAAAATTATAGATTTTTAATGCTACAAGTGAAAAATGCTCAAGTTTCACTCATCTCGCGTTGGACTCAACATCTAAAAGCAATGGGCGAGCGGAACTCGAAATAATTTACGATTTGCATTTGTCGCGCGACCAATGTCATATCGAGTAACAAAGAGCAATAATTCTCACGCGTTGAAGAAAATTCAACACGCGATAATCGAACGCGATCGAGCTCTCACGTCTAGCATCCTTATCGACGCGTATCTTTGGCGTACCTATCGCAGAAGAGATTCCTGCGTGAAAAACTCGTTATACCGAGGATTATTTGAAAGACAAAGGGGAGCTGACGAAGAGAGCTCTGTCGGATCGAGAGTGAAAAAACAAACATCGAGATATGCGTATACGTCGCGTTAGAAAAAAATCGATTTCTGATAAAATGATGCGTACTCCTTGCATCACTAAAAAAAGAAGGATGTAAATGTATGGGCGTATTCGGGATTTCAGGGGAGACAAAACGTAAAAATTTATCTTTACGCAAAACGTATTAAAATACGTTTACTTATATTGAAACCAGTTTTCGAAAATTATCAACGAACTTTCTTACGAGTAACGCGTAACCTATGCGTCGAGCAATGAATGTTTAACTTTTCGTCGTAAAAATAATTTTTATAATTTAATTATTTCTTCTTGTCAAAGTTTAAAAGAGAGACAAGCGCCCCTCTGCCCTCTTTGCGTACGCCTATGACGTAGCAGGAACACATAGGCGTATCCAAGAGAATGAAGGGAAGATTAGGGAGTTTAAATTCCCTCCGCAATTCATGATTAAAAGCTTATAATTGACGAGATCTAATATTTTTCTCATTAAATCTTTTATTTTTTCCATTTAAAATAAAAAGAAAAGAAAAGGAGACATTCTAAGCTCTAAAAATATCAAGCGAAAATGATCGACGCAATAAAATTCTGTTTATACGATAACAGAATTGATGAAATCCTCTCCCGAAGACAAATAATCCTGGCCACGCCCCTGCGAGGAGACGATCATGCGTTATCTTGGTTCACAGCAATAGGAAATTCGCGCTCACCGCGTGTATAATTTCATGTAATAAAAAGATATGGCATAAACGCTACTTGTACGTTTCGCGCGCAAGGTTATTTATATTATATAACTACTTAATTGCGTGAGAAGCGTACGAGCGGCATGCTCCGACGCGTGATCGTCTCATTGATAGCTCATTCCCGCCCACCGCGGCGGCACGTAGCGAAGTCGTAAAACCCGTAAATCACATTTTTCACGATAATCCAACGTTCGCGAAGCGGCTGAGCAGCGGCGAGCCGAATTCGCAAGCGCAACGCAACGTTTCGTTGAATAAGTTATTATTGTTAGCGTAGAGCGAGAAGCACCTCCAACGAGCCGCATCGTGCGTGTACTCTTTATTCATCGCTCACGCGTATATCGGTCATCCCGTAAGTGATGCATACGCGTCTCTATCGACGTTTCGTTTTCTACGTGATTAATGGAGCAGTCTCCGCTTTTGTTTCTCGTCGGTCCAATCCGATCTCGATCGTTCTATGATAGCGAAGAAACGAAGACTACGGTTCACTTGATGCTACCACAATGCTTTGAAATATTTTCTGATTGGTCAATTAGTAAAATTCTTTCTTCTAATTCGTCAATCGAATGTTTCAAAATATTTATAGAGTTAAATGGACCCCAAGAAGATCCGAAGTGATCTTGGACGAGACGACTTTTGGATGTAATTATTATATTAATTATCTTAATCGATATTCGTAGGTCCAGTCGATATTTGATATTTTATTCAACTACTTTGTAGAAAATTGTTCGTAACAAATATTTTTCACGATCTCACATAATTTTAAATTACATAATCTTCTTCGGATTTTGACTATCAGAGTGAAAAAAATCATTTAGTTACATTAACTTTAAACTAAGATACATTAATTTAAATACTGGACCCGTGAATATCAATTAAGGAAATTCCGAAACAAATACCAATTAGAATTTAAAAAATTTTTAAGTTATGTTTAATATAGATAATTTAATGTTACAAAGTTACGAAAGAAGACGTTTAAGCTAATCTTACGGGATAACAGATCGTTTTTGAATCGCAATAAAGCTTCGAGCTTCATAAACATCCGATGTGTTGAAGGATTATCGAGTTTGGACAACATGGAAAGTCCGGTCATGGATATTGGAGACGATGATTACAGAAGTTTCACCATCGACTCGATTAATTTTAAACCTTTTGTATGTTTATATGCAGTTAAATAATGTGTACATAATTATGTAATTCAGTGTTGTAAAATTTAAACCGATTGTAATACCTACACGTACCTCGTTAGCGGAAAGCATGTGCTTCGAATTATCCTTGTAATTTCGTAAGGTGATTAAACGGACCTGTGAAAGATCCTTGTTGTGTTGTTAATTGTTGTATCTGTACACCTAAGGGTAACTTTGATAAACTTTGATTAACTTAATCGGCGATTAATTCAACCAACGGAATTGCTTGAAGCAAATTTTCAAACTATATTAATTTATCGTCTGTAAAATGAAAACCCTTTGCTTTTTTTATTTCTAATCTAATTTTATAATAAAAAGTCAATAGGTCAATCCATGTTAACAAATTAATATAGAGATTACGTGATAAATTAATTAGTGATTAATTCTATCGACAGAGTATTGCTAAAACAAAATTTCTCATTATGGACGTTTTCCAACAAGGACACAGTGTAATACAGTAAATTATTTCATCTTTGTTTAACGTTGACAAACAACAAGAGTGTAATAATTGACTGTGTTTATACTATGTCCTTGCTGGAAATGTCCTATATAATTTATCATATTCCTAATCTTTTTTTTCTATATATGTATTAGCATGTGTCACGTAAATTATCGGTGACTTTCAGGCTATTTGAAATTTTAACTAAAAGGAACGATTATAAAATAATTTTTACATCTGGATTTATAATTATAACATACATAGCATATATATGTATAATGCAATATTGATACATTAGACCTTCATCTTTATAATAATATATTATAATAATAAATTTTGTCATTTTTTTTAATCATGAAATATGTGCTATTTAACAAATATACCAAACGCAAATAAAAATACCATTGTCAATCACTCATGCGAGATGGTCAAGTTACAAATTGTATAATATGAAACATGTTAATAATAAAAAATTAATAATTCTATCCATAATAAAATAATATTTATAGATACTTATTTATAATAAAATTAATCGATAATTAATTCAATTAACATAATTAAAACAAAATTTTTTTTTAAATTATACACTTTATTATACACTTTATTCTAATTTTTTTCATATTGAATAAAAAAATTGATAATTTTATCTACAATTAATTGAATTAATACAATAAATATTACTTCATAAATTAATCGATCAGCAAAATTTTAAAGCAAAATTATTATACTATTTTTTGTACATATTCAGCAATAAACATTTCTGAATATATTAACAAAATAATATAGACTATTTATTATGTTTAATAAGTATTAAATTAATCGAAGTTTAAATTAAAGTCACTCTAAAATCACAAACTCATTCCATTTTCCCTTGTCTCTCTCTATACGGCACAGTAACGAATACCATTAAATATTTATTTGAAGATTCTATTCATCGATTAATACGAATTTCCGTACATACTCCCACGGGTAATGATACGAAGCGTAATTACCGCCGTACCGTACGAAATTCGATTGAGTTCGCGACGTTAAGTCGCACGCCGAGCATGCGCCCGTTAAAATCTCTACGATAAACGCGATGATCGCGCGGGTGTTTTTATCGGTAGCACACAGTACATGTGGCGCCATCTAACAATAATTTCTGTAACTTCTTGAAGAAACCCCGTCGATAATATAGGCTGGTTATTTATCGACAGTAATACTGCGCGGCTCAAATACTGTCGCGAACCGCCGTTATTTATCAGCGCTCTTATTTATTGTTTATCTTGAGGTTCTCGCCACCAAATTTGGCGGTTAAATTTTCAAAGCCCGGATGACAGATAACCTATGACACTCTGATGTGGTCTAATGTAGTCTGATGAATTTTTACGATGGTGAGCACTGCCGGAATAACTGCTGTACACGTTAAAAAACTTGGTAAGGGATGTAAAAGGAAATAATTGGTTATTTTGAAAAATTTGATATGAACACACATTTATTTTGTATCTTTGTCGTTACTTTCACGTTTCTTTTGCAGGCCACACTATTGAGGAGATACGACTGCGAGCTTTGGATAATATTATTTCCAAGTATGATTTAGGTTTCGTTTGTGATTGCGATGCTGTCAAGAGAGAGATAATCCAGAAGCTGTTTAATTGGTTTTCATTCGAGACTGCACCACAGGCAGAGAAAGTACTGAATTTGTTATTGCGGCTTTTAAAGGTATTTAGATCATCTTGTTGATTTCTGATTAATTTGAAGATCAGGAAAAATTTAATACTTTTTTAATGTTTGTTAATTGAGTTTAAAATGAGATATTTTCGATATAAAAGAAATAAATAGCGCTTTAAATTTTTGTAAAATATTTTTTAATTTTTAATATAAATAATTCTATATTTTAATTAATATATCATCTTTGCTTCAAGGCAGATGCAAACAGTTATTTGAATGCATTCGGCAAGTTGAAGTTCCAAAATGAGCTTTACGAATTGAGGAGAAACTTTTCTCCTAAATGGTACACAAAATTAGATGAAATTGAACAAGTTATTCTGCATTTAGAAAAGAATCGGGTAAGTGTGTCAAACATATGTATTAAAATATGACAATAGTTATGTATTAATATTTTATATATCAAAAATATATCATTACCATTGCAGGATGTTGCCACAGAATTTTCAGAATTTGATAGACATAGAATACGAACACAAAATTATATTAGATATAAGAATAAGGATTATGAAAGAGAAAATTATGATAATTTGAATGATATTTTAAATCTGCCATCTATTTTGGACAAGTAAGAATTAATATAGATAGAATAGCAAAATTGTTATTGAACACTTATTATAAAAATTAAGATTTATCAAAAAGATATGTGCTGGAAAAATTTTTTTTTCTTTTTTTTAAATAGCATACATGTATATTTTATGTATATATAGATTTTATATAGAAAATTTATATTTGAATATATATTTTAATATATTGTGTAATTGTTTATAGTACTACACCATTTGATACAACATTGGATCGTGATACTGGCACACGAATTTCCAAAACGATAGAAGGTGGTATTAAATGGCTAATAATGCCATGGCAGCCGCTAGTTACATCAGATAGAGGAGTACTTACTGCAGTTGAAGAAGCTCTTAATAATACCGTCGATATTAATCATATATTACATACTTGTCAGTTTATAACAAATGTTATGATGCAAGATTTTCCAGCAGAAGTTTTCCTTCAGCGACCCGCAATAATCACGGTAAATATTTTCTTTTAATGGATTATATATTTGAATGATAAATAAAACACATATGTATCTATCTAAAATATTACAGATACTTCATGGTCTTCTTAATTCGAGCACTAGCATATCAGAAACTAATGTTGCATGTATAATTCCAACTGTGTTAAGAACTTTGCGTAAATTAACTCGGTCTCTAAGGTTTCGCATTTATTATTACTGTGAACCATGTGTGGCAAATAAAAAACAAAAGGTAATATTTAATATTTTATTTTATTAATACAAAAAGTTATACATAATATAATCTTTTTATGTTTAATAATATAATGATTTATTGATTATTTCTTTGCCTGCATTATTTTTTTATATAGTTATTAGGTAGTAAGTTAGATAGCAACGTTTATACATCCTCAGAAGGTGGAGACGGTCCAGATAGTGGTCTACCCGAAGCAAATTATCAAGCATATCAATCAGCAGTGAGTAGTTTTTTATTTTTTATCAAGTTTATCATTCTTCACATTTTTTTATCATAATTTTTTTTATTGTTTAAGGGAACTAGTGATAGAAGTCAAAGTATTAGTGAAAATATCGACGATTCTGTCTTACAGTTGCAGCAGATGCTTCTACCGATTTATTGTATAGAATCTTTGAAACACGTTCTTACCCAATTAAGCATTCCTATCGATTCCATATTTCCTCTACGAAACATCAAATATATTACGGATCTAACACATGAATTAGTACAACTATTAACAATTTGTGTAATGCCGAATATATGGCTCTGCAACGACGGTACAGCATCGAAGATAAACGATGATTTGAAAGCGTTATTCAATTTAATGGGGGAAGTGATGGAATACTTTGGAAGCTGCAGTAATGTCGATCACTTGAGGATAACATATCTGTATCTTACTACTATTATTATGAGGTTATTGAGCAGTATCGTACCATTAGAGCTGGCGAACACTGTTATACCGAATGCTTTGAAGGCATCGATAACAAATGCTGTGATGGACGCACCAATATATCTATTGTATCCAGCGTTGCATTCCATACTTTTAGAATATGCTCGTGTAAGTTAATTCAAATCTTTTTCTTTTTATTCATTCATTAATATCGCCGGTAATTACTTTTAATAATCTTTTTTTTTTGTAGCAATTTCAAGACTCTAATCAAACAGCATTGATAAAATTATTTGATGAAACTAGAACCGTCGCGAAATCTATGCAGTCAGCTATTTATATATTAAAAAATTTATCGGAGCCATCACCTTCGGAAATGTTAAGAATGTTACATGCGTCGAAATTGAGTCTCTCGTATCATAAAAATTTAATCGTCGTTAAAACTGCTATAAAATTTTTACAAGATATCCCGAAATATTCTTTAAATGATGAGGATTGTGCTCTGGCAATAAAACTGATATTGAATTTATTAGCAAATGCTGATGTAGACGTTCGATATACCACATATGTTGAATGCTACACTCTGATTAAAAATATTCTGGGGATAGAATATAATAAATTATCATGGGAAAATTTGATGTTTCTGCTTGAACCAAATGTCCTGACAGAAATTATTTCTCATGGTGCAAGCAGTGAAGATAGCAGGGTAATGAAAAATTTTTTGTCAGGCAGTTTTGTTTGAATATCTACTATTGCAAAATTATTATATGTTTTTGATTTCACAATTTAATCTAATTTTGATTTGATATGCAGATAAATGAAATGTCGAGAGACATGCTGGTGTTTATACTGAAAGGAAAAATACAAATGGGCGAAACTGGATGGTTGAAAACTCTAGAAGCTCTTATTCCTGTATTGTATCTTTTACAATGTCACGCTGATACCTATACACCATTAGGACAATGTATAACTAAAATATTTGATCCCGATATTTCCAATGATATACAGTTGCCTTTTCTTGAGGTGATTTAACTTTATCAAAAATGTTTATTCGTGGTCATTTGTTACGTGCTACATTGTTTTAAATTTCAGGTGTTAAAAGGCAATTTAAGATTTCTCTATTCATCAGATAATGATATTCGAGAAGAAGCATTATGTCGATTAATCTGGCTCCTTGGGAAGGAAAAGGATTCTGTCCAGAAATTGCCGCGCTTATCATCTTTACATGGCTTACCTCTTAGTTCACTCTGTATATTTGATCGTAAAAATTTCGTTAAGCGATCAGAAGGCAATTATCAGGTTACATATTTGCATTCAGAATATTTGAAAATCTTTTACAGTCTTGACATTTGACAGGAAATTGTCCTTTTTATTTTAAATTATTAAAATTAAAAATTAAAGTTAAAATATTATATATATATATATATATATATATATATATATATATATATATATATATATATGTAATATTATAATTTATATATATATATATATTTTTATAATTAATATATAATGATTTTGGGCCTAATTAAAAAAATATTCTGTGTTTGCAGAGAAGCAATATGTTATCCGTATTAGAAATGTTGAACGAACCAAATGTCGATCCGAAAATTCGAAAATCTGCATTAGTACAAATTAGTGTGATGCTTTCGGACACTTCTTTACATAAATTATTTATTAATCAAGGTGGACTGCCTATGATTTTGGATATTTTCAATAAATCACTGGTAAGTACTGTGCTTGATAAAAAAAAATTGCAGACTATTTTATGATTTAAATACATTAAATATTTTAAATATATTAAATATTATTTTTAGGTAGAAAAGAACTATGTAAATTATCCAGATTCTGTGATTCCGATAATCAGCATACTAAAACTACTCGCATTTTTTGAATGTACCGTACGACATGAGTTATCTCTCAACACTGATGTTTTTTTTAACATTATAAGAAGTATGTATATTTTATCATAATGTTTTATTCCACATATTTGTTCAAAATTTAATTTAAAGATATGTATTATACCTAATATTTATTATACCTAATAAAATTCCAATAATATTTTAATATAAAACTTTATATTTTAGGTCTCTTTTTGTTTCCAAACAACGAATGTGTGAAATCCGATGGCGCGCAACTATTGTGTTTACTACTTTATAATGAATATATTATAAGAGTTAGTGAAAGAGATACAGAAAATAATATTGCGTCACATATCTCGTTACCATATATTGTTGTGACAAACATGAAACTACCATTCATATGCAGATCTCATTGGAAAACGAGTACACATAGGCGATCTGATATGTCATGTAAGTAATTGTATTTATAAAATATTTTGTAAGTACAAAATTAATAATTATATATAACAATTATTATAACTGAAACTATATTACTAACCTTGCATAATTTTGAGTTATAAAACTAAAAAATAAATACTTTATTACTTTATAATTTATAGTACTTCATGGCAGCAATCCAGTAGTCTTGACTTTCATTAGACAGTATTGGGCCTGGGAATGGAACGGTGGCGCAAACATGTTATGGAAATGTTTGGATGACTTAAAGGATTCCGAAATTTCACAGAAACTGATGATTCTTGAAAACGATCTTCTTTCTTTACGATATAGTTTTCCTCAATACTGTTGTCAACAGCAACTTTATAATATTCAAAATTCTACTACACATTATAGCGTTATATGTGCGTTAGATTATCTTACAATGTAAGCTATTATTAAATTATTAAGTTAATAATTTTTATTAAATATATTTTTGTTGCAAATATATATTACAGTATATTATTCATTATAATTATTTAAAATTTTGCAGGTATCTAAAATTTTACAAAGTACTTAATACTCAACGAACTGAAAAAGATATCGAGTCACTTCCATGGGAACAAACATTCGAGCGATTTTTATTATCGCATCCTACAAGTAAAGAGGACTGTGACTTATTTGTGGACGTTCTAATTTTTCTGCAATTATATTTAAATGTTGCAAAGAGAGGTAAGATGGCTTGGATAATGACGTATTGAGAGATCTTTTTTTTTTCTAATTACAAATTATATTAATATAATTCTTTTTTTCTAATTCTCAGAAAAAAGTTCATGGATCAGTAGAATTATGAAAAATATGACGAGATCACTGGCAGATTTATTTAAGAACTTAGAAGTTGACAATCAGAATGTACATCAATCTATACTCAAATTAGTACGCACATGTTCAGCAATTGAAAAAACGCAGAAATCTAACGACGAACCTAAAAATACCTGGATTCGATTTGTAGAGTTCGTTGTTTCGACATTATGTTTTGGAGATCAGCAGCATTTCTACAATCTCGGTATTAATATTCCGATTAGATATATTACATTAGATATATTACATAAATTTTTAGTGATACTTTTATTTCATAATATTGATATTTTATAAAGGTTAATGTTATAAATGTGCTTTTTTTTCTTTTTTATAGCATATCTTGATTGGTTGCTGACATGTTTAACATATTTGATTGGGCAGTGCGAATGGGGAAATCATAAGAATCTATTATTGTCGCTTTGCAATACGCTTATTGAGCCAATCGTGTCCTTTCATGGTGCTGGTACTGTTAGTTTTATGGGTTTATCAATAACTAGAAATTCGATAATATGTCTTAATCATTTGTTGCATCAAATGCAAGTCAATTTTAATAAAAATGTGAGTATTTTCTATTTTATAGTGTTTTGAAAATGATACTATATACGAGTTATTATTTATTAATTACGAATTATAAATCATTTTTATATTTGTTTTGTATTTCACGTTAATCGTTAATGGCAATGTAAGCGAATAATATGATTATCATTTTAGTCATGGATAATATTTTGGTGCGAAGAAGGCCGTTCGTTAAATTGGCTACCCATGTTATGGCAAAATAGAGATCCTTTGGTACGCGCTTCGGCTTTACAATTATTGGCAGGTTTGATGAACACAGTACATACTGCATCGCAACTCTTCAACGCAATCGCCATGGCACCGAGTGATTTGTGTCATACATTGCTCCAGTGCATCACAAGCAGAGATGAATCTTGTTTAGTGAGAGAACAAGCGTGTATCGCGTTTTGTAACTTGCTAAAAAACTGCAACTCTATGACTTTTCAATGTGTAAGTGCGAAAATGATGAGAAGGCATTAGTTTTAAATTAAAAAATGTCTATCTTGAATAATATCACACAAAGCATATTCATATTTTAATTAATATTATATAAAACATCACATTTTTTACATTTCTGAAACAATTATATATATTTAAGGACAATCTTTTTGTACAGGACGATTCTTTACAACCACAAGCTATTCTGATACACGTCGAACAATGCAATGTGTATCATGAAATCAGTATATTATGTTCCAATATCTATATGTTGACTACTTTAGACGCGGAACAGTCAGAATGTCAGGGAAACGATAGCAAAGCAATGATTGCGCGAAGTTTGCAATCTAGTTGCATTTCATTAGTACCACGCGCTGTATCACACTTATACAATTGTCAGGATGAATTACAACTCTGTAATTATATTATTTAATTGTATACTTTAAAAAATTATTTTATACAATTTTATTTTTATTTAATTTTTGTTTATTTTTTCTAGTTTCTGGCAGGGTTTCAGAAATAACGGATGTGGACAATTTTATGGAATCAATAGCAACGCCTTCACTTATTACAGCTGCTTGTAACTTATTGAACAATTTAATATTCATCGGACAACATGAAGTGATACGGCAAATTTACGAATATTCCATCGATAAGTATTTACTTGGGTATGTATATAAAAAAATTATATATATATATATATATAATATTAGATTATCTTTTTTCATTTAAATCCCATTTGAGATATCTCTTCTTTCGTTTTAAGATGTTTAACTGAGATTCCGAAAGATATCAGAAGCAGAAAAAATTTGAGTCATTATTCTGACACACTAGAGATGTATATTAGCATTTGCACAGTTTTAACAAATTGTATCACGCATAGCAATGAATACGCAGCCGTCGTACTTTTTTCCTCTGATTCGCTTTATACTATATTCTGCTTCCTAAATATCGATTTATATCGTAAGTATTTTAATATTTAATATAATTATTAATTGAATTTTTAAATAATACCACATCCTTAATTAATACAATAATTTTCTTAGAGTTTAATGAACCGCGTCTGATATATCTACGCAACAGATTCTGGACAGAAATTTATAATTTTGTGGCTGTGCTTTCGTTAACGGAGGACCAGCACTTTGAAGCCATTCAAAGCGCGTTAGAATTATGTGACCCTGAAACGGTTATGGTTTCCATTTGTTTCGCGATAAGGGACTCCACGACAGATTTAAGAATGAGTGCTATTAGCCTCTTAACTTTTCTACTGTCTCACGAGATTCAGAAAGATTCTCTTGGAAGAAATGGCACGTTTTTATTACAAACTATACTGGATACTAATGTGGCACATGTCTCGATTGAAAGCAAGGATGGTACTTTGCGAGATGTCATATCGAACGTCAACAAATTATCAATAAGAGACGCGAACGCGCATTCCAGAAAATCGAATGAAAGCGAGAAAGATTTCCATGAGAAAGACGATAAGCTACCAGATCAAGAACAAGCTACTACTATAGGAGACGAATTATGTGGACTATTGCTATATCTTTTCATCGCTCATAACTATGCAAAATCCAAAAAGAGCAGCAAACAATCGGAAGACAAAGATCTCATAGTAGGCGCCCTTACCAATCTACTATGCGTGTCAAAGAAGGCGAAGCGAACAGCATTATGGGGTAATCTTTCTGAGACTGCATTGATGATCTTAAGAGAATTATATGTCAAATTGAATCTTCAACCATTTGAGCTTTACAAGAAGCAAGCGGAAAAGAAGGTAAAGGAAGATTAATTATGGATACATTATGGAATCAATCACAATTTCTATACGAATTTATAAAAATCACTTTCTTTTTTATTGTTTCAGATTCATCCTCTATTGCACGATGTGAATTGTATCTTCATACTTCTGATGAACTTTATGTGCGGAGACGCATGTGTCAAGGAAAGCTTAACAAAGGAAGGCTTGGCAGACGTAGTACATAAGTTATGGGCTTGGATAGCGTTAAATAAAACAGTGTCAACGTCCGCCTTAAAATTACTGGCGACGTTCACGACGAAATGTAATGTTGGTAAGATAATTTAAAAGCATTTAATTATTGATAATATTGATGACAAAAATATACGATTTCTTTGTGTCATTTTTAAATTAATTGCGCTTTAATTTTATATCGCATTTTTTAGCCGCACAATCCTTAACATTAACAACCATATTACCGGGAAGTGGATTAAGGAAAACGCCAAATACGCTCGCGTTGATACACGTTGTAATACAAGTAACGTGCAAAGAAATAGAAAGGGCCGGTCAAATTTTCGATAATCACAAGATGCACTTTGCTTTCCACATCCTGCGAAACGCAGTGCATGTTCATGAGTGTAGAGTCTGCATTTCGAAGGTAATTACATCATCTATCCGTATTCAATTACAGAATAGTTTTGAAGCAATAAGACTCAGACTGCGTCTATTTTGAAAGAAAACTGCGTTTGCTTTGGGCGCTCACGCGCTGTAAATTTCATTCTATCTTCCTTTGGCATGGTAATGAACGATACAAATAGAAGCTTACAAAACGCACTAAGCAAATAGTCTTAGTAATGAGCATATGCTTAGTAGTACGAGCATTTCCAAACTGATTAATTATGAATTAATTATTCATTTTACAGAGTAATCTTCTTCAACTTTTTACCAAGATACATCCCACTATCACCAAAAGAATGAAACCATGGCCATTAGTGGAAATGTATTGTCTAGAGTTTTTATTAGATTTTACTTACTACGAGGAAGGACAATTGTGCGTGCCAAAGGTAAAATGTACAGAAATATATTAGTTGCTTGATAACTATATATAGTATATTTTTTAGGCCACTGATTCTCTAGACGTCCTAATGTATTTAGCAAAATGTCCTTCATCAACGAACAGAGTACTTGCAATATCGATATTACGCAATTTAGCTTTCAACATAGCAAATAGACCTCGGCTTCTTAGTTCAGGTAAATATATAAGTATAAAATATGCAGGATAAGTATAAATATATTCATAGAATGATTTATATTCATTGCATATTACACTATATTTATTATTTTATAGTGGATTTCATAAATTTGTTGCACGATGTTTTCAAGAATGGATCGCCATGTGAGATCAATTTAGCTGGATCCATGCTGTGGTCTTTGATCAGTAACAACCAAAAAGGAAAACTTATTATGCGAAGTGCCGGGTTCTCTCAAAGCATTCGGGAAGCCCTTGGCAGATTTACGTTGTCAAGTATCGATGCTAGTAAACAGGAGCAGGAATTAGTCAAAGTTCTGCAATATGTGCTCACCATTCTCAGTCCAGTCGAAGTAAAGAATAGTGATGCTCAACCTAGTTGATATTTTAAAAAATGATCAAATATTGTACATATTTATTTTTTATTTTCGATCGACATTAACTTGTAAAATAATAAATTCAATGATTGTAATATTTTTTATATATGGAACATTGTATAGTTATATGTATTGTACGCATCTCAAAGAAACGATTTCGTACAAACTCTGTTAATATAGGTATATACTTTTTGAACAAATGTTTTTAATGTCATTATATAATATTTTTAACAACTCTTTATAAATCTATATTGTGTATTTAAATGATTGAAGTTTTCCCAAACATTCTTTCCTTTTTCCCTATATTACTTTTGTCGATTATTGGATGCTTTTCATTTAATGAGGCAAGTATTGTTTTATCTTTGTTACCCATGGAATGTAAAGGATATTTGTGTCGATTTGTGTCATTAAATCAAGAGCATTCATTGTCAATCCTATTATCAAACTTTTCATGGTACAGTGCCGTTTTCTAACGTTTTCATCAAAGTGAAGGAAAACAGTTCCAGTCATGCGCACGCATAGAAAACGCTAACACACTTGACAGTGCCGATAGCAGCGACGCCAGCGACGCAGGTTTGCTCCTTTTTATGTTCACATTGAATTCGCGTGTACGTTACCGCGACAAGTAAATTACGAATCGCAGGTAATCTTTCGTGATAAAACCCATCAACTTCATATTAATGCGGTGAACGGTGCGTTAAATCCATTTGTGTATCCCGATGATGGTATTTAACGCTCGGCACGAAACATTCGCGAGATATTTACGATGCGAAATGAACCGGTGCAATCGTTCCATCGTTTCTTTCACCAGCTGTTTTCCGCTTAAATCGCTAAAAGTATATCGTAAAGATATAAGCGTTACGATATAATTGAAGAATCTTATAAAATTTAATTTTGTGTGTATAGTGCAACAATTAATTTTTATCTGTTTATTGTGCTTTGTATGAAGGTTAGGTTAGGTTATCTCGTGGTATCCGTAGTGTTTCTATAATAATAGAGGAACTATTATAGGAACTCTAGGCATTCATGGATGAAATTACAATATTTAAATTTGTATAGCTTGTAACTATACATTTACTTTTTAGTGCAGTAATATGTTTATTATATAGCTGGTTGCATTGCATTATACTTGTTGAAACTTGTTTAAGCTTTCTGTAGTGTATGCAATTTGTACTTTCCAGCAAAAAATACAATAGGTCTGTTTTATTCAGCTGAACTTTGTGCACAGTCTTTTTTCTTTTTTTTTTTTTTGGAAAAAAGAAAAGATAAGACTATATAAGAAGTTCCGCTAAAAAAAAACAAGTAATACATGATTATTTTATTTTTTTTTAATATTGGTGAATAGTAAGAATGTAATAATTTACTACGTTACACTGCGTTTTTGTTAGAAAGCATTTAATTTCAAAGAGTATATCGATAATAAAATATATTATAATTGCATATGCAAATATATGTAAGTTTGATTAATGCTTGCGATGTTTGGCTTTCAGCCATGGTACGTATGAACGTTCTTAGCGATGCCTTGAAGGCAATCAACAATGCTGAAAAACGTGGAAAGCGGCAGGTGTTGCTGCGACCCTGTTCCAAGGTGATTGTCAAATTCTTGACTGTCATGATGAAACATGGTAAGTGATATGTTACATATGTACTTATGTATAAATATAAATATGTATATATATTTATAAATACATATATATATATTTTATGCAGGGTATATTGGAGAGTTTGAAATTGTGGATGATCATCGCAGTGGGAAAGTAGTAGTAAATCTTACTGGAAGATTAAACAAATGTGGCGTCATTTCACCTAGATTTGATGTACCTATCAATGACATCGAAAAGTGGACCAACAATCTCTTACCTTCTCGACAGTTTGGGTAAGCCTTTATTTATTTGTAATATATGAGAAATTATCTCTTACATTTGCTACATAAAATATAAATTAGTTTTGTTTTTGTTTATTTTTATTAAAATAAATTTATATAGTATATTATACTAGCAAGAATAAAATTAAATAAGAAAGTATACTTGAAAGATTCAATTCAAGTGAAAAACATGTTCAGTTATTATAAGATTATTATTGAGCATTTATGTGTTCAGTGTAATGTATTGTCATTTAAAAAGTATCCGCGGTTTTTTGTCACTAGATGTGTGTTGATGGTCATATATCTAGTGACAAAGTACCGCGGATACTTTTTAGATGACCCAATAATATTTTAATTGTGTTAATTAAACTTTAAAGAAAATAATTATATAATACACATTTATTTCTATTTATGTCTCAGATATGTTGTATTGACAACTAGCGGAGGAATTATGGATCACGAGGAAGCGAGGAGAAAACATCTTGGAGGAAAAATATTGGGATTTTTCTTCTAATTTTTTAGTTAAATAAATAAAGATGTAAACACAAAAAATGTACGTCTAAGTAATCTTTTGATGAAAATACTTCAATCCACGAAAATTTTTATTCCATTATAAATTTTATTTATATGGCATGCTTTTGAGACGTATTTTTTATAAACATCGTTTTTTGCTCAAGATTTCTTCCCTCCATTAGTTAATTCCAGTAATGATTTGCTTGTCTCGCTTGTCTTATTATGTCCCTAAAGAATCACCTCGTAATCATTGTGCCAACATGAGTTATAAATGAGAATACATTGGATCTATTTACCGGGAGCAGAAAGGAGGAGGAGAATCAACGAGGCCGTCACGAGTCAAAATACGTCTATCTAGGAGTTGGACCAGATATTCATAAGGATCGTAGGGTCGACGTACCAGAAGCTCGCCGAGCAGAGAATCGATGATGTCGTGAATCCCTTTTCGTTTTAAATACAATATCACATCTTTCATGTTTCGTGACGCATATTGAATAGTATCATTTTTGGAGTGCACATTGGACGTTTCTCCAGTTTCTCGTTGCTCCGAAGGCGTGTTTAAATAATTCTCCCATTCTCTATACGTTATGAATTCGAAATTCAAACAATTCGCGATAGCGAAGTCTTTACGCGATCGTCCAATCTCCATCATTTCTCCTCTTCTTTCTCTCCTTTCTAGTTATTTTAGATAAAAATGCAAAGTTCCTGACTCAAGGCTACCAATCTGCGAAGTAATATTGGGTCATCTAAAAAGTATCCGCAGTTTTTTGTCACTAGATGATGTTGATCATCAACACCATCTAGTGACAAAAACCGCGGATACTTTTTAGATGCCCCATATACAGTAATAAATTTTTCTTTTATTGGATATTACTGGGTCATCTAAAACGTATCCACGATTTTTTGTCACTAGATGTGTGTTGATGGTCATATATCTAGTGACAAAGTACCGCGGATACTTTTTAGATGACCCAATACAATATATTGGATTTAAAGTTACCAATATCGAAAAGTAAATTGTCCTAGATAGTAACAGATATTTTCCAAGCACTGAAATATTTTGGAATAGAAGAAATCTACTGTATCGGTACTTTCGTATCTCTCTCATCGTTGTTCAAGGTTCAAGAACCGGAACCGTGACAAGTAGTGGATCATTTATCCCTGATTTCTTTTAATTGTTCTGACACTTCATCAGTCTACGTCGATCTTCAGTGGTAATTAGTACTGTTTCTGCGCAGCTGAAAGATTCGCGAATTTATAAGCCATGGCATTGTTGAGAATCGGCAGTATGGAAATGTTGAATACTTTGACTCGTGTTTCGCGCACAGGTACAAGTTACTTTTCACAAATTGTATTATTATTTCGTTTCGTTTTATCCGTAAATATGCATGCAATATATATTTCAAAGATTCCAAGTGAGCCGTCGTTTTTACAGTTTGAAAGATAGAGTCGAAAATATTAAGAAATGATAAAGTTACATATATAGTCTGCTACACATGTAGTCATTCTAACTTTTTAATTTATTATGATTGTATCATAGTGCTTTTTGATTTATATTTTTAGAAATTATTAAAAATATTTTGTAGAGCATCTGCAGTATTACAGTACACATATAATTTAAATTACATATTTTTTTTCTAAAAAACCATAAAACTGATATTAACACGTTAATAAGAGATACTGGCTTTTTCCATCAACAGTATTCAAATCATATTCACATTTTAGTCTTTTATCACTGAGATGTATACATTTATAAGAAATTTATAATTCCTTTAAACTTTATGTACAATTTTTTAAACAGTTTTTAAAAACTTTTGCTTAATGTTTATTGTAATATATTACCTTATCCTTGTAGTACTTTACGTCACGGTCATGACGGTCACTTTACATGATAATCTTTATATTAACATAGATATAATTTTAGCATAAAAACTTTGTTGTATACATTTGCCCATTTTAATTTTATTATACCTTATGAATTTTTGTTTTTAATGAATGTATTTCTTAATTTGTCTTATACGTGACATAATATATAAAATGTAATTATATAATAATAGAACATTTTCCATTTTATTTTGATTTGTTTTTCTTAAAATATTAATAATCTTGAACGTTTGAATTTAAATAAAAAATATAACTATACGTATATAAATATTTATTTATTAACTTCTAGTCTTCTGACCTTGGAAGTTTCAACATAAACTAACTATACTGTCTTTGTGAAGACAGTTCTTTTGTTATATTTTCTATTCAAACTTTTCCTCTTTCTTATCTTTCTTCTTAGGCCCAGTCCAATTCTAGAATTGAAAAGAAATAATAAATAAGTTAAACCTCTGTTAAAAGTTAATCGTCAGTTGTGAAACTGAATCTTAGTCTTATTCAACGTTTTATTCTTTCTCTTCATGCTTGTCCTTCATAAAAAAAAATAAATCTCTATATAATAAACTTTTAATGTAATGCAAATATATAAATATATGTGTAATATGTTATAGTACCATAACATTAAATTTTAATTATAGCATTCTTGGAGATACAGTGTGCGACTTCGGCGGCAGTTCATCGGAAGCAGCAGCCGTTGCACTTGACTAGCGCACGTTATTATCCAGATCCACCAACTCTCACTTTACCGAATAATGTTTGTGATATCTTTGCTAACGAGACCGGTCGCTTCACGCCGGAACGCGCGCGTGACATTGCGCTATATACCGAGAACGGTGGTATCTCTGTCTCTACAACAAACTGCTCTGGATTTCCCAAGATCCGCGATGACAGCCATGTGGATTCATATGATTGTTTCGGCGCAATCAGTCTGAATGGCACGATGCAGAGTAACGTGCCGAAGCCGTTCTCCTCGTGTGGCAAATCCATGCATCTTAACATGCCTGGTGGACAGTGGTCCCGCGACGACAAATACATCGCCGAGGACATGCAACGCTCTCATTACCGCAAGTTGTCGTGTAAGAACGACCTTTGACTGGATTCTAGAGGGTAGATGTGCTTTCCTCGTCTTCGCTTCCTTACGATTTTGCATCTTTATAATGTCCTCGCTAATGTCCTTTGAATCCTAGAAGATAATACAATACTTTGATCTTGAAACTCTAAATGTTGAAGGATCAAAGGACGTTTAATCAATTATGAATATACCAAATTATTTGAATATCAATATAGAATTATTGATACCAAATTAAATTAAGTAAGATCTTTCGCTGATGTTATATAGATTTGAGAATCTGATAATTTATGTAATTCGCTAGGATTCAAAGATAAGCATCCCAAAAATTCATAATATTTCAACAACAATCTAATGTTACAAAAGTTTAGGATTTTATCTTCTTTCTGTGTTAATGTTGCATTAATATTAGCACACATTGGATAGTCACAAAAGCTCTGTTGAAAATTTTTATATACTTGAGGATTTGCAGATTCTTAAGTTGGATCTTCAAGGTAAATAAGAATTGTGCAAGCTTTTGTGGCCATCCAGCTTTGGAAATTCACATTAGGCAATTATATGTCGCTCAGGTACTGCAACTAATTCCTTCATAACGAGCCCGCTTTTACGAGCGACATATTGGCCAATTTATACCACCAGAATAAGCTACTCGATCAACACCTCCAAAGACTCCCAGAAGGATCAGGCCACGGTGCCGGTCGCAATGATGTCAAAGCGGGAAAAATTTCGCCTATTGTTGAGGGATTATGGAAGTACTCTGCTCGCCTTTCATATCACTATATCGCTGATAAGTCTCGGTGGTTGTTATATGGTGGTCATTAGGTCAGTCGTGCAATCCCTGTAATAGGTCTAAAAATCGCATCTTCTCTTTTCTAACTGAAATATTTAACATTGAAAATTTAATCTATGTATATATAACCGAAAGTAATTCATATATGATCAAAGATCTAAACCGAAAATTTCATATATCAAGTAAGGAAATACTTTTTTATCACTTATTTTAAAGAAATTTGATCAAGTGTTATTTTTAATAAATGATTGGTTAAAATTTCTCAAATGTGTGACTTCTGGAACATTTCTAGCTTTCCTGGTTCGGTTTTTTAACAGATTTATATTAATTTTTGTATATACTAATTTTTGCACACAACATGACTTTCAAAATAAAATTTTTGAAAGAAAAAATGACAGCATAACTATATCATTTTATTTTTCGAGATTTATCTTGAAAAAATTTATTATAATTATATAATATATATTATATAATTATAATAAATTTTTTTCATATAATTATAATTATATATATTTTTTCCGACAATTCAAATTTTTGTTTTCAGTGGAATCGATGTAACACCATTTATACAACAGTGGACAGGAGGAAACGAACAGATAGAAAGCCTGCTGAAAGTTTCGACGGATTTCATAATAGCGTACACTGTTCATAAATTGCTCGCACCTGTTCGAATAGGAATATCCTTGTCCGTGACTCCAGTGCTTGTCAAATATCTGAGGAAAATAGGCTTGCTTAAAATGCCGAAAAAAAAATCAGTACCCACATCAACAACTTCTATCAAATCACCACCAACATCTTCGTAAGATAATTGTTTCTTTTATTAAAAAGATTTCGTTGTTAAGTACCGCATTTCGACGAATAATAAAACACTTTTAAATACTAGCACTGTGAAAAGAAATTATTAAAAATAGTCGCAAAAAGTAAGATATTTGCTATATTTACAAGATTGATATTTGTATATTTTGTATATAAATTAAAATAAATCGACATAAATCGATATTATTTTGATAATAAAAAAATTTGCTACTGGATAAAATCGGCACGTATAGACAAGACTATTATCTTCTTCTGTATAATTTAATTAAAAGTTGAAAGTTTTGTAATTCTAATTTATATTATGTAAAAGGTGTAAGCATTTATATTTGTTATCAGTTTTATAAAGAAATCTGTAAATAAACATGCATGTTATTTAGACAAAACGAATCGACTTCACATATGCCTCTCATTTATTATATAAAGAATATAGCGATCATAAAATTTACATAGTTTTGTATCTCGCATACGACGGAATCGTATATTTCGCGTATGCCATAATACATAATAATCACGCATAACGCATTCGTAGCACAGAATCTTCGTACACAAAAGCTCGGTAATTTCAATTGGACGAATTCGCGGTTTGTTCGCGAGTTAAAGCCGATGGCAGAAAACAAGACATACAATGTTTACGTCTTAGATGTGGACGTAGGATAAGGAAAAACACATAACTTGTTCACACATAAAAAAGTCGTGAAGAACTATTGTGTACATGTGAAAACCGCATACACAATAGTCTTTCACAATTTAAAAGTTATTTTTTCTCTACCTTACCCTACATACGCGTCTAAGATGTAAACGTCTCGTTCTTTATCATCAACCTAAATTTCATCATACATAAGACGTCAATGTATATATATATATATATATATATATTTATATACACAATTCTTTAAAAAAATATAATACATAGAGAATAGAATTAAAAAATGTTATAATTATATACAATGAGTGTGTGAACTTAAAGTAGTAAATTCTTACAAATAAAATCTTACAAATTAATCTCGTTGAGATTCTGTCAAGATGTATCCTCGACATTACAATCTAGATGATAATACATTCGTCGCACAAAAAAAGGATCTTTAGCAAACAAGATACAAAAGAAAAACGGCTGACAAAAGCTATCGAAGTCTCCTCTTGAGTATCATCGTATTCTTTTATGTTCCTCAGTATTTCGTAAAAATGAAGCGTAATAGATTACTCCATCAATGATATTATGAATAGGATGGAAAGATTCGGCAGTATGAATTGATTGTTAAGACGTTTAGATCTTTAATCCTTAGGTATAATTAATTCAGTTGGATATATCAACGCATACTAATGTCAGTTATATAAAAATCTACTTAATTCAAATGTAAAAGCATGATGCAAGCGCTTTGATTAATGAAATGTCTAAATTGCATTCTATCAAAGAACGCGATAATTTGTACTTTAGCATCTAGTGCGTCCGACCATTTATTACGTATACACCTTTATATTTATGCCATGACAATTTTTAATATATATCAGTATGCGCTAGTATATCCAACTGAATTTATTACTAAAGTCTTAATTCTCAGATTGTATTGGATTGTAGGATCCAATTAGCTGCTTTGAACACTTGATTTGTCTGCTATAGCATTTGAGCAACTTAAACATAGGGACTTGAGTCATTTATAAAGAGATGAGATATGCTAGTAAAAGAACAAATAATATAAATCGTCTAATAATACTTCCAAACTCATCAACATACAGTCCAAACACTTTACGAGTCGTAGATCGTTTATAGAAACGCGAGATAAAAACTTATTTGGCACAGCGAATATTAACGTATGTCTAATTATTCATGAGACAATCATAAACACAATCCGAAGCGTTGTTGCAACTTTCATACAAATTAATTAATCGATTTGATTTTATTTAATTAATTTGAATCAAAGTTGAAAATAAATATAAATTTGCCTAAAGATTCTTAAAAATTAAAAATAAATTTTAAATAATTAATGATGTATATAAATAAATTCGAAAAACAATTTTTAAAAAATTCTGCTACGTGTTGATATCATACAATAAATTAACATTTTTGTTTAAAGCTAATGACGATTTTCCAATGTTAATAAAAAAATAATACGTTTTAATTATGCTTAGCATTGTAAATTGAGACGTAACACTCAGAAATTCGGGAATTCCTATCAGCGATCATGCGGCTATCTTACTAGCTGAACTTACATTTTAACATCATTATAAAAGTCACGATATCGTACGTGTTTTACCTCCACATACATTATCGAAAAATTCTCTTACTTTCTTAACTGCACATTAAGTTACAAAGAGCTATAAAGTTCAAGAAGCAAAGTAAAATATTGAGAAAAAGACATTGGTTTGTTCTCGTGTAAATATCTTTTGAAAAGATTCAACTCGTCATATATAATTTACCTGATCGTTCAATAAAAAAAAATAAAAAATAAAAAAGTACGTAGATCTTCGTGAACAAATGCAGCTGCGGATTTAGACGTAGGCTTCAGTGCGATGACCTCGTATGTGATGGAAGAACTGCTGCCAACTGGTAAGCGTCTTCTTAGACCATACCCAGAAGCTACTAGTAATGCCCACAATCATCGCCATGAGGTATTTGATCATGAAAATCTCGAAATCGGGTTTACGACCAAGATCGCGAATGCGCTCGCCCTGAGGACACGGCAACGAGTAGAGTACTTGCAGGCCCGGTCGCGAGCACATCTCCAAGTTCCACGTAAGCATCCATTGATCGAAATACGCTTGTTCGTAGAAAAGGCAGGCGATTACGACTAGAGCAGGTACAATGTAGAGCACAGAAAAGATGCCGATGCGAATCATGAGTTTTTCGAGTTTATCAGTCTTTGTGCCGTCGTGCTTCATCACCGTTCGAATGCGGAAGAGCGAGACGAAACCTGCCAGCAGGAACACAGTGCCCAATAAAAGATAAACGCATAGCGGTGCCAGCACAAAACCCCGAAGAGCCTCCACGTTCCAAAGACCAACATAGCAAACTCCGGACAATATATCACCTACAAATTAAATTAGAGAAATATAATTTATATAAATATATATACATAAAATATAATTTCCAATATAAAAATAATATAAAAGTAATGTTAGAAATTTTTTTACTTCGCTATTAATTAATTTTGAAAAGAAATTATAAAATAGTTTCTAATATATTTGTAATCACAAGAAAATATGATAAAGAGTGATTGTATTTTACATCTGTATCTTTTTTATGCAAAGTATTGGAATTTGTATTATAATTGTTAATTCACCTTCCACTTTTCCCATTGCCAGAATAGTAACAGTCTTCACGGCCGGTGCAGCCCAGGCAGCTAAATGGAAGTATTGCGAATTGGTTTCAATCGCTTCATGCCCCCATTTTAATCCAGCCGCTAAGAACCATGTAAGGGTGAGGATGACCCACCAAATGCTCGACGCCATGCCGAAGAAATAGAGAATCATGAAGAGCACAGTGCACAGTTCATGTTTAGTACCCTGAGTGATTGTAGAAGCCATCTGTAACCGGATACTTGGAGGCGATGGGAATGGCTCCCTACAGGATATAGAATTCCCTGCTGCCCAGCCAATCACATAAACTAGTGCCACCATCAGGTAACATACGGACAAGAAAATGATAGGCCTCTCAGGATACCTGTACGAGAAATAAATGTTTAAAACTTGGAGATCTTGAAACTATGGATTTAGATATTTTTTAAACTCTAATTATACTTTTGTCTATTTATAAGATTTTCTATGCTAATATTGTTCTTTTAATTCACAATTTAAAAAATGTGATTTTTGAGTTATTATTGATTATGAATGAGGGTAAAGATTATACACTGATTATCAATCATCAAAAGTAACTAACATCGCAGTCCTTCTACTAATAGCACTTGCATGTTGTCAACATTTTCAAAAAGATCATTAACACCTTTTAGAAGAACTTTAGCACTTCTTGAATTTTGTCATTTCTGTAAATATATAAAAAGAAAGTTTTTTTTATGAAAAATATTTAAAGTTAAAATAGACTTGTGGATCTAAGTAATTTGAAGAAGAAATTATTTTATTTTTAATTTAGTCATTTTAGCTGATCAAGATAAATTTTTAATCTCATTTATAAGTATTAAAATTATTAACAGCATTGCACAACTTCTTTAATTTAATAATACTTTCATAAAGGTTGTACAAACTTGTCGAATGTTTGATATATTTCATGAAGGTCTTCAAGAAAGAGTTTTACCTAAATCTATCAGTATCAATGAGGAATGTCAGGAACGTGAAGAAGCACGAAGCGGCACAAATAGAGGCCCAAGTGCCAACCCATATCCTGGAGAATCTTCTTTGCCTCTCGGTAAAGAACATCCCATCGCAGGGTGCTCCGCAATCGGGTTCCACCTTGTCTCCCACTTTTAATGAATATCCTAATCCATGAGGAATCTTGAACTGCATTGGACAGACGAAGCCAAAATCCCTGGCACCCATCATGAAATTGTTGCCATTACCCTTGCCAACGCCTTTGCCACCGTGAGGTTTTAATCCTTCATTCCAGGTTGGTTGGAACTCCGCCATCGGCATACGAGCGGGAGGAGAGATAGGCACAGGTTCCTGACGTGTGGTGGTCTCGTTGGTGCCTACACAGAGCTCCGTGCCGTCATTCTCCGGCATCTTGGAGCATTCTAGAGCCTCCGGCCACATGAAACCGAAGCTGTTCATCAACTCCTCGCAGCCGGAGCGCGCGCTCTCACAGAGCGACCGGCACGGCGGTATCGCCTTCTCGATTATGGTACAAACGGGCGCGTAGACAGTGCACAGAAAGAAACGCAGATCCGGGCTGCATTTCATCTTGACGAGCGGCATATACTGGTGCACTTCTTGGCCGGCGTCCTCTTGCTTCTGATGATTCATTAAATTCGGCATGATCGTCTCGTTGTATGGGATGTTCATGCAGAGATTGATGGTAATAGGCTCACAGCGGCCGTGATGAGCAAGAGGATCGCCAATCCCGCCGTTCAAGGCGGTAGAGGAGTGCAAGGCAGCGGTGACAGTCACCACGCCAGACAGAAACGCACTGATCATCATCATCCGCAACATCTCTACCCTCCTCTTTGCGAACAGGCACACCCCGCGAATAATACTCACGACCAATGATGGGACATGCCGATATCTAAGCTTAACAACCACGACAATGAAAGTGAAGGTGATAAGTGAAGGTGCTAATAATGAGGGTGAAGGTGATGGTGAGCGATGATGACCAAGGTGACAGACGCGCTCGTGGAGTAATACAAACCAGTGTAAACAGTTATGGCAGTCATACGAACGTCTTGACGATGGAGCAGAAAGAGGGATCAGAGATTATGGAGAAGCCTCATTGAGCTGCACGTTCAAAGGCCAATAGAAAAGCTGACTTCCTAGGGACATTTCCAGATTTGTCATGTCGAGTCCATATGCTGCTTCATAAGAGAGACCGGCGTAGTGAGAAAAGGCGTATCCGTATTTCTTGTCTGTGTCAAGGTGTCAACTTTATGGTCGTGGAAGTTGGAGGGGAGATTTAAACACGAAGGAGACGAAGCAAAGCCGATGCCGATGATTAGTGTCAGTTGGAGAAAAAGAAAAAGAAAAAAAAGAAGTGATGCATAATGATGTGGTGAGGATGATCGAACTCCGATTACTTTTATTAATATAGATTTATTGATCATCTATTGCTTAACCCTCTGATGGTGAGTCTGTTTAATTATAAATGTTTTTGTTAAAAAGGTTAAACAATTTTCTTTTTATGTTGCATATACATTTGGATTATTCTCAACAAAATATACTCGATATTCATTCTTTTTTTAATACAAGTTATATCATGTTTTGGTTCCTTGAAACTTATGTATATCTATACCTAAACAGGGGCGTGTTTGGATTCTCACCCGGGTGCTCCCTGCCCTCTGGGTATTATGTAATCTTGTTTAACATTTGATAAACAACAAGGATGGAGTGATACCTGAGTGATACTCTGATACAAATTTGAACCCAGCATTTAAGCTAGAAGATAGATTATTTCAGGAACTTCAGGATATTATGAAATTATTTGGATTCTGATCTGAAAATTGTTCAATTACAACAATTCAGCTATATTGCCATAACATTAAAAAAATGTTAAAATTCTGCTGATGCAAGATTTTGTGCTGCATGAGTAATTATAAGTGCCTTTTAATTAACAAAAATTAAATGAGGGATCTTAATAATCCAGCTTCAGTAATTGTGTTACAGATTTAGCATCAGCTTTGGAGGATTAATGTATTTATAAAAAAAAAGACAAATTATTAAGAAATTTAGCGATCTCAAGAATTGAATTTGATTGTGGATTAAATTGATCGAATCTTGGTGGAAGTTACTCCGAAAATATATATACAGTCGATTCTCTGAATCTTTTTTTGTAAGTTCAGACATCAAGTTTTTGTTTTCTATCATTTTCTGCATACGAAATCGGACACTGGCATCGATTTTTTTTTTCTTGTCGACAGAATCATAGCCTGAGTATTGAAATGGACAAAGGGTGGATGGATAGCGATAAATAGATGAGAACTGAATCGGTTTCGATTTTGATTTTATTTCCTTTTCCTGATACGTAATGCACAACACGTTTCATTAGCCTTCGCCAACGAACAGCACGTACGATCGTAATTGCTACAGTTCTCTTTTCTCTTTTTTTTTTAATTTTTTTTTCGCACTTACAGTACGTACAAGTGCACCGCGTGCACCTTTAGATGGGTTGCATTCGCGGGCGAACTCGCGCTCGCTGTACTATTTACATCGCCAGTCGCGTTTACGCGAATCGCGTATTTTCAAAACCCGCCGGATTTTCTCCAGGATTCGAGCACGAGATCTCGAGTTTTCCATTTTTCCTAAAAAACATAATAGAAATCTAGAAAATAATTGAATAATTCCGATTCGGAATCCATTCCGAATAATTCCAATTAATTCCATCGGAATTATTTTGATGCTAGTATTATTTCGTTAACACACAAAATAGAATGATTGATTCTTTGTAAAAGAAAAAGGATTTAATAATAATGAATTATGTAGCTAAAAATTTTTTGTGTTATGAAAGTGAATTCACTGCCAATTGAGCTGATCACTTATTAATTAATAAATTGGAGTTTGATTGAGGTAGCTCTATTATCCATTTCTACCAATGTAGATTAATTTCAATCTCAGTTTAATTTAATCTTTACCTTTTTTTTCTAGTTCTAAAAATTATAAAGATAAAGAACAAATTAAATTAAGATTAAGTTAATGGAAAGAGATGAACTATTATGAGTTTTGGAAAGTTAGGTTCTTTAAGTGATAATCGTTCTGAAATTATTGAGCTCTTTATAGAAGCTTCTCTGGCGTTGAAGCTTCGATTGTATTTTGATGGAAAATCTTATTGATGAGATATAATAATGTAAAAATAATTCTTGATCATTCAGAAATATGATATTTTATTGATGATAATTGCATAACATCTCGAGAATCCTATAAGATTCATTCGATACCGAAGATGCTAAGCACAATTCTTCAAACAAATTTTTTTCACATAAAAAATACCATTCTATATTTTCTATAGATTTTATCCAAAATAAAGAAAAGAGTAAAGTTTTTTATCTCATGAAAGAGATAAAAATTCTCTTTTCGCAACGAGATTAATAGCGGGTATTGAAAATGAGCGTCTCGTTTGATAGTCGATATTATATAGTTATTGAGGAAAAATCGCGCGCGAGCCGCCCGAATTACGCTTTCGTTATCGTAAACAAATAAATAATTTATCTTCTCGCACGAATGTGGCTCTTGCACCCAAGTCGCACTCAACTTGCGTGAGCTCAGCCTTCTTATCCCTTATGATTAGTATTATTTAACATTTAAAAGTCATTATGGAAGATTGAAGTGCACCGCCGACATGTCTCTCGCGTGCCTCCCTGTTTAATTAATCTCTCATTCGTTTCAATTAATTAAATCTCACAAAAGAAGAACGGTCGACTTAAGAAGGATTAATGTAAAATTAATTCTAATCTTAAAAATTGGAATTATTGAAAAATTTTGGTTTTATCTTTCTTTTACTTAAAAAATTTATTGTGGTTTTCAGAATGAAACGCGACAAGAGGGAATGTCACAGAATTCAATTCCTTAGTATGGGATTGGAAATCGCTATATTTACAGTAACGCGATATCATGGAAGACGACTGATATCACTTATGGAAGGTCCAAAATGTTATCGACGCCTACGGGTCATCGATAAGAGCGCAAGTCGCTATGCGATTTATAGGGAAGCACTGTTTTTAAGCTAAGAGGTTCGTCTAAAGTTTCTTTTTCTTAGTATTGCTATTAATAACATCGTGATAGTAAACTCTAGTCAATCGCAATCTTTATTGGCACAGTATCGAATTCCGAAAATGATTGAACGTAACTTTTCTACGTTCTTCGCATATATGCGTAGACCTTAAAATAGTATAAAATATTGTATTTATGATTATATATATACTGGTTTGATATATTTCCTAACGATGCACTCGTTATCGGAATGCACGAAATTTTATAATGATTAGAAGTGTATTTTCTAGTTAATGATATCTTTTCCTAAATTCTTTCAAAGATTTCAGGAATGGTTTTCAAGTCATATACAGGAGTCACCAAAGGCCGGCTATTCGAATAATTTTGGAGGTAGGAAAAAATGTTTCAGATGAAAGTGGAACACTTTTATTGCGACATATTGACATAAAATATAAAATATAAAATATAAAATATCTCGTAAACTATTAGTTTTTTGGTATTTCTAGTCTAATACTTTTATGTAGAATAATTATAGGAATCACATTACGCAAAAAAATTATAAAATTCCATTTTAAAAAAGTGGGGGGATCTTCATATCTTTTTGGCACCTTTATCTAGAAAAAAGACAATGATGAAAATACGTCTCCTTTGAAACCGTTTCACTTTCATCTGAAACATTTTTTCCTATCTCCAAAATTATGAGTATTATTCGGGTGGCCGGCCTTAGGTGATTCATCCTGTATAAGTTAATGTATATGATAGAGATATGATAGAGTTCTTCTTTTACGAGACCTAAAATTCGTATACTTTTACTCGATAATAATTTGCAGCCGAAATTTAGTAATGCTAAATTCAAAATCTATGTAATAATTTGTAAAAGAGAAGAGATCCTTCAGAGGGAAGACACACACGTGACGCTATCACAATATAATTCTTGTGAAAACTTTGTCAGTAAGTTTCTCTTCAATTATATTCATTCTCAATTCAAATTCTTCGTTATATGCATATTTCTTAAATTTACTCGAGACCAATTCTTCAAGATTAATTAACAGGGAGATAAGCACGAGGCGGAGTTCCGTTTCAAACCAGAACTTGGAGAATAATATCTTCCGCTAGTGCACGCTCTACGCGATTTATAACGTCGCGGTCGCTATTTAACCGTGCGTTCGAACACGGCCGTATGATCTTGCGGAAGAGAATCGCGTGGACGCGCGCAACGCTAAAAAATCGCGGCACGGACACGGGCCACAGGATTGGTATGCAGCGCGTGTACTAGCGCGCGCACTCTCTCACATACATCTGCATTCATCTGTACATGATTGTGTGTAATACCCGGCGGACAAGGTCAGAAGAAACCCCATCGCTGCGATTACAATTCCAGAATGATCGATGCGTATTCACGCGTCGTCAAAGAAACGCGCATCTGCATGGAAAATGTGTGTGTGTGTGTATGTGTGTGTGTATTTCAGAAATGTATCTGTATGTTTTCTTTGCCTTTAGCACCAATCTTAATATTATTCCTATGTAGGTGTGTGAGATTTTACAGGCTATCCTGAATTTTTATTCACGAGGAACCTCCTATATATGTATATACTGCGCGATTCCTTTGACGTGCAAAAGACAGGATAATGAAGATTAAAATACTTTCGAGATATTCGAAAAAATGGACAGACTTTCTTGGAATATTTTCAGCGAGATTAATACGAGTATAACGTGCCCGTCGCACACATCCGGCTGACCAGTGCGCATTATATCATACTTATTCATACGTCACGTGCACTCGATTATAAAAGTCCACGTTCATGAGGAAAATCCAAATGCTAAGTACAAATAAAAGTTGATTAGAATAATAATTCATAGAGTAATTTTTAAAATAATTTGCAACGATAATAATTTAAAATATTAGTAAAGCGGAATCGATTTATATATTATATATTAAAAAAAAACAGTGAGTTTTTAAAGAATTTTAAATCTTTATTTTTATTCAAATTTTTAATTTAAAAAATTTTAATTTTAAAGATTTTTACGATAATAATTTAATGTACTAGTAAAGCGGGATCGACATTTAAATAGCAAGTTTTTAAAGAAATTTTATTTTCAGGAATTTTAGAAAATATTTTAATTAGAAAATCTGCTTAAAAATATAATCAAGTGCTGCCTTTTGATCATATTTTTTTTTTAGGGTTTTCCTTGGAGGTGAGTCTTTACAATTAAATGCACGCACAGATATATTCATCTATCTATCTATCTATCTATCTATTTATCTATCTATTGTTCCGCTAGCGACACTAATAATCGTGTCGATCTAATTATCCGAGTGCAACAGTATGCATGTCCGCACGTTCTGCGTGTTTTCACAGGTATACTTCATGCACCCGATATATTTGTGACGTAACTGAGAGAGCGCGTAATTGAGTAAATGTAATTAAACGTCGGTACCCGTATGTCGATAAGGTTCTTTTCCATTTTTTCTGTATGCCACAATGCATAGCGCCTATTACATCACGCACAAGATATACCGGATGTACTTCATAAAAAAAGACCAGCACGTACACGTTCAATATATCTGAAATGGAAAAATATATAGGAAGAAATTATATAATACTTTAAAGTCAATCTCTCTTGGACTTCAATATTGAATTAATTTCTACCGATACCTTTTTGTTTACGCTAATTGATTAATCCGTTTAATTAGTGCAATATTAAAAATAACGAATAATATTCCGTTTTAGGTGAAAATATTGCCTCGCGTGGTGTTACTGCCTTTGGCATTGCGTGGACACGCAGTATCGAGCGGGACTGAGCACGTCATCAAAAAATTAGCAAAAACAATAGATTTCGGTACTGTACGGTCGCACTTGTTGAGCAAACAATCTCCGTGCGCCTGGGAAGATATACATTTGGCACTGGATTTTCTCTCTCCCTCTCTTTCACACTTCTCTTCGAGGAAAGATCTCTTCAACTCTCTTCGTAATGACGCGACGTGCATCGAACTCTCGATTTTGAATCAATCGCAAAAAAGTAAAAATTATAAACATCAAGAAAAATTAAATTAATTCTTCGCTGGACGATTCGCTGGAGAAACTAAACGTCTATGATCGAGTATGTATTATATTTCTAAGAATATTACTTTGATCGCTTATCATTCTTATTCTAGATTCTGCATTAAAATTTATTCGTTGGAACCCAACTCTTTTCAGTCATATTTAATTATGGGACTTTGATTACTTCTAACTTTGATCACGCAAAGATTTGTCTCATCCTTTCGTTTTGATTGCATTCTTTGATACTGTTTCATCCCATTTCTCTTGTTAAAATAAAATTAATTGACAACGTGAATTGTTTTAAAAAATAAATAATAAGATTTTTGCGATCAATTCCATGATAATCTTTGAACTTCGCTGCAAGTAAAAGAACTTGGATAATCGAGAGTTCTTTGCGATTCGCTAATACGCGACGAAAGAAAGTATTTCTTTATTTACAAGGATTCGCAACGATCATAGCGATCGAAGGAACGTCACCATCGACGTTCATTACCCACAGCTGGCTGGGAAAAAAATATACGCAGCCGTGCCCCTTATTTTTACATCACCCGAACGATATAGCTCGTTCGATTATCAGGAACGTATCTTCTTCGTGAAACCCGAAGACGTTCAATCCCCTTTTTGGCCCTTCCTGTAATTTTCCCTTATATTGAAAGAAACCACTATGCCATTCTCTACATTCTCTCGAAAATAACGATCGATATCTATATATTTGTAGAAAGAAAAGAAGAAAGGGGATATCGACAGGGCCGAAGGAATCGAACAGTCCTCTCTCTTCGAGATCACGAGGAGGGCCTCGCCCGATGATGATATGGTTGCCCCTCAAGAAAATTGCCAATGCGGCCGGCTCGGCCTTAGCTGTTCATGATCGTGGACCTCCTGGAGTAGCCACGCCTCGTCACCGTTTCGCCCTGCGCTTCGCACTCCCGCTTCACTCGGTCGATTATGTCCGCTACCAGCTTCTCCTCTTTTTCCCGCTGCAACTCCCAATCTGGACCTCTGCAAGTCTATAGCAGAACGTTACCAAAATCGAATAGAAAAATGTTGAATATTAATAATTTAGAATTAGATGTTATTTTAAAGAAGATAATATTGTAGATATTGTGAGAGTACTTACATCGGTGGAAGTCTTGCGTGACTTCTTGTTAGTGGGTTCCTCGCGATTCTCATCGTTCTCGTTGTCGGAATGCCGGGAACTTAAATGGCCGATATAGCCTTTGCGGGATTTAAAGTACGTGTTGCAGCTATGGCACTTAAAGAGCGGTGCCGGCTGAGCCACCTGGGTCGACACGTGTAGCTTGTACTTGTGCCTGTACCAACGGGTTCGTGACGGAAGCACCTCACCGCACCACTTGCAGACTACGGAACCGTCGTTTTGAATGAGGTATTCCAGCAGCTTGGAAAATAACATTTATTAATATTTTTTATCTCCTCATATCCTTTTCATCCTTTCTCACTATATTACGCTTAACTTTCGGAATTTATCATAATATAATGGTATTGTGGATATACAATATCAAAGTTAATTGAATTGTCTTATTAATTATGAATTACTCGCTGTGTCACAACTTCAGTAGAAACGATTTTCAAAATCCATATGTCATCAAAGTCAAAGTCATATTAGAGACAACCAACCTGTTTCCTAACTTCCGGTTCGTTATCGCTTGCTTCCGATTTTGGTAACAGAAGATCGGTTTGATCCTCTTCTGTGCGATTCGTCAGGAAATGGACACCACTATCTTTCTCGGTCTTGATGAAAGTGCCCGCACTGCCGGTATCTTCTTTATCGTCACCGCCGTGCGTCGCCGAGGACGAGGCCGATGAAGCCGGCGCGGCGGGCGATGACGGCGACGACGAGCTGCAGACTTCGAAGGTGATGTCGTTTGGTAGCTGCGACGGCAGTTGATCTGCCGATCGCACATGCAACGAAAAAGAAAGTAGATGGCTTAAGATCGAAATCATTACGGTCTCAATGAACGATACTACGAAGAGCTGATCGCGTCAACAGATTGGAGAACATAAATTTTTTCATCTGCGAGACCTGTTCGAAGAAAAAATTTCACCTTGAATAGTTAATCTCTTAATCTAACATTCACACACTTATCGACATTAAATTACTAAAGCCCGATTTCACAATATATGATTACCTAAAAATTAAAGGTCATGAATGAATTTCATTGATGAATCTGTTGATAACTTTTAATCTTTAGGTAACTATATATTGTGAAAATAGGCTTAAGAAAATTTTTGAATATTTAAGATTAAATATTTAGATACTTAGAGGCTGCATAACTTTAAGTAAAAGTATCTGTATCAGTAAAATTAACCAATACAAAGTGCATTATATGGAATCTTTCCTTAAGAATTATTTTAAATGATCTCTCCTTAATTTTAATAAACTCATATTTAAATATATTTTCATATTTAATTGAAGTATATTTTTAAGTAAATAGAAGATGTTTGTGCGTGTGTGTGAAGTTGTCAAACTTTAATGTATTAATCTTTTCAATTACTTACACAATTTACACTCCTTAAAAGACTTACAAGATATTCTTCTTGAATACAGAGATCCAAGAAAAATAAATATCACGATATTTGAGGTATCTCGTACATGAGGATGTAAAATCTGCGCGAGGAATTGTGTTTACAGTGGAGGATGATAGAAGAGAGACAAACTCCGCTAGACTATTGCAATGTATATCACAAAAAGTTACAAAGAGAGAAACTACAATTAGATAAAAACAAATAAAAATAATAATAATCGCGTTATTAGATTGCGTTATCGTTCTTCTCGTCACCAGGCACCAAAGAAATACGTAAAGGTACATCCAAGAGACGTACATAATCGTAGGACAGGCATGCGTCCGCGATATACGACGATAATGTGCGAACGTGCAACTTGCATATTTATTATTGTTATTCAATGCGTATATATGTATACGCATAAAGCATGTACATATATACGTGTATGCATGCATTAAATGTATAAACATATATATTATTTAAACGCGTCTTGGAGGGTGCTTTCGGACGTGCGATATAATATAACGTAATATAATATATTTTCATATATATATATAATATAATATATAATATATTTTCTTTTTATTCATTCGCAACATATGTATCTGTATTTTTGTGCAAACTATCCTCGAAATCCGCGCAATCTCCTCCATCTCCTCTATTGCCGACATGTAATTATATTGTACATAACAATAATAATCTATGAAATTTTTCCGATAGATTATTCCGACACTCTATCGAAACATATGTATTTAAAAACATATAAAATTTATTGAAAACTAACAAATTAATTTCAAATGGTATGCAAATTTATTTTTAAATTAATGTTTTTTTGGAATTTAGAGCCTCAATCAAATAATCATAGGATTCATCTTGTTAAAAATCTTTTCATGACTACAATTGAATAGATTTTGTAGGAGAAAATTCTGCGAATGCTAACAGAAAATTAATGCAGATCTCGATCTCAAAAAAATCTTGAAAAAGGCGCGATAAATAACGCGTATTGCAATGTAAAAGTGCATATTATTTTTATTAATCCGTTTTATTATTGTTACTAAAAAATACGCTTTTCTCTCTTCGCCTTTTCCGGAGACTGATTAATCGCGATCAATCAATTATGATCGATTGCAAATTCTACCGAAGAGTAAAATTTGTACACAGCTCGGTAAACATTCTTTTCCTCTTCTTTTAGAAAATTTTAGAAAAACGGAAGAAGCGCAATACAATTGGCGCTTAAACTCTCTCTTTCTCTCTCTCTCTCTCTCTCTCTATTTTTCTTCATATATAATATATATATATACCATTTAACGCTTAAATAAAATATCTGCATCGTGAATAGAATAATAATATAATAATATTAATAATAATATAATCGCATTTTGCTATATCTCACGTTTTGCTCCATTGAACGCGCCGCGTCTCCTTTAAAGCCTAAACGTATCTCGCGCGCTCTTCTAACTAATACCCGCTGTTACAGATAATAAAATTAGAAAATAAAATAATGAACGCGTTAATCCGACCATGTATCTAAAAAAAAAAAAGAAGAATAGCAGACAGCGCTGTAGTAACGTAGTGATATAGTAGTAATTGTACGTAACTAAATCATAAGAAGTAAATTCGCCGCTGCTTGCGACGCGCCTTGGAAAGTAGAGAGGAAAGGTGACACGTTCTTAAAGACCTCGCAACAGAATGACTCGCAAGATTAAAAAATTTCTTTCTGTCGCTTATAATATAAATTTGTCAAATTTTTTAAAAATATCTCATCAATATCTCAATTTTTTATATTTTTTAAATTAATATCAATGATCTCTCACAATTTGTCGCTATAAAAATTCATCATCAATCATTTACATTCGGTATATTATCATACCAAAAAAAGCATTATAAGTAATGAGTAAATTAAAGTTCTGTATCCGAAAAGATCATTTATACTACCACGATGTATGTCAAATCATTCTAATTTTTACGCGGTCTGTGTAGATAAGAGTTATCATCACTCTGATAACTTGAGGCGAAGGTCTCTTGCCGAGGAAGAAGTTACAAATACGTGCACATTTCCTCTCATAAGATATATCTCTTTTTCTCTCTATACATATATTCTGTTAAATAACTATTTTCTTTCTCTCTCTCTCTCTCTCTCTCTCTCTCTCTCTCACATACATTTACATTTTATTTCTTTCTCATTTACACGCGTACACGGATAACGCCAATGCGGAAGACCAAAATACTGCTTTCGGTTCTCGGTACTCCCTCGAAAGCTCTTGTTCAACAGGGTCAATTAATTGACATTAAAGGACATACATTTGTGCTAGAAAATGTACTTGTCTTAATCTTCTTAAAAAATTAATTGACAGCCGGTCTTATCCTGTATTCTCTCACTCTTTCTCTCTCTGTCAACAAGGTCCCGAACTGGAGACAAATCTCTTTATTTGGGTCTTTATGAACGAAATGGAGGAAAGAAGAATACAAGAGGCTCCAGTCGGGCCGTTAGACACATACATCTATATAGTGTCCGTGTACATATACAATATAATATATAACGTCTTCTTTCTATGTGCGCGTGTGCATTTTTTTGCTTATATACTTAACAATAATAATAATATAGTTAGTGTAATAATTCATTTTTATATTCATGCTGGTCCAGAGCTAAAAGTTAATAATCCTTACCGAACAAGTAATAATAAAAATAATAATAATAGCTGTAATATAATAACAGTGACAATAAAAATAATGTTGCGATTGTAATAGCAAGTGCGAGAATAATCGATAGCAGCAAGTAACTAGTTAATAATCAATAATCAATTCTTCTATAATACATTTTCCTGGAAGAGACAAAAAATAAGAAGATATTCAGGGAAGAAGGGAAAGAAACCTGTATACCGTGCTTGCTATACAGGATACTTCACATTCAATTTTTTTAAAGAATTTTTCCCTTCTCTCTCTCTCTCTCTCTCTCCTCTTTCAATCTTCTTCATCATTTTCATTATAAGGCCACATTGATATATTCTGTAATAAATATATACCTTCTCATCTCTCCCCTTTTTTTGTTTTTTTCTTCGCGTGTATTTCTAATTAAAACATTAATTCTGCTCGATTCATGAAATAACAGTTTGCTTCTTCCTTTTCGTTTTTATCTTTATACACACTTCCTCCCTTTTTTCTATTTCCTTACAGATCGAAAATTCTATAGAGAAGTAGGAATGCATTATTTGGTCAAACTAAAAATTGGATCTTGTCCAAGATCGAATGTTAAATAATTTTCAAATTAAATTTCAAGATTTAGATCGGCAGATATGATTTTACAATTAAATTTCTGAGTGAATAGTTATAATTAAAAGAAACACGCTTAAATGGAGTCTTAACAGCTAGAATTTAATGTAAAATTAAAAAGATAAATTATACGGACAAAAAAAATATTTGACACGTCGGAATAGAAATTGTGCGCTTTCTAGCAACCGTGAAATATTATAAATCGATGTAAAAATCATTTTCATTATTCTTCGATGAAAAGAATTCTTCTTCTAATCGCTACCTCGGATAGCCAAGATCTCGGAGAAACGCGATATCTTTTAATTTCTTGAAACTACACAAATACCACAAATGTTCTAACAAATGTTCTGAATATGTTCTCGTGTAAAAAATAGTTCTCGCTTTCAATTTGATGATTTGATATTGATTTCCAAGTTTTCGAAATACTTGATCCGAGGACCGCTTTTTCAAGCTATAAGAGTTTATGATCTTGCTTCGTGGTGCACGCAGAAAGAATTTACCGGTACATCCTCGCAATAACGAGAATTCCTCTTTTACATTTTAAACAATTACATATCTCAAAATCACGTATATAATCGTCAAATCATCACGTTGTTCATGCATCTTAATAAAATTTAATAAATAGAACGATTTCGCAAAATATTCCCGCCACAATGCACATGCACCACATTTCCTTTTCCACGTGTCATACACGCTGACTTGATGAACAAACGAGGATTGAGCCCGTTATTGCACAGAGTTCGAGGATCATATAATACTAATGTACACAGGAAGCGAGGAAAGACCGCTCTTCTTTTCCTTCTCCTCATCTTTGTCTTCTTTATCATCATCACATATCATATCATCTCTCCTCTAGGCTTCCTTTGAGTTCGCTCTCGTTTGCTCGCTTCTTCTCTTTAGGGAACCTGTCTCTTCCTTTTTTTAGGAAGCCTCTTCTCGCTTCGCGGAAGATACGGCGAAGCGGATCATTAACGATCATTACCGTCATCGCGGGGGTGAGATGGGCTACGCGATTGGTCCATGACCAAACTATCTTTCGGCGTGGGATGATATCTTACGTATGCTGGCAAACGCGATGATCGCTGCAGCAACGACGGGTGATTTTTCGGAATATGAGGAATACATCAACTTTTTTCAACAGAATATTCCGCGAGTTTTTCGTTTCAATTTCATTTTGTTTCAGGTAACAGCTTGCTTACTTATTTATCGATCACATTTGTCTGATTCTAATAATAAAAATAGAGACAATTTGTAATATTGATTAGTTGATCAAAACCGCGTAAAATTTTTCATTTTCGAAAAGATAAAAAATTCTATTATATAATTATATTATTCTAATATATAATTAAATATAAATTATAATTAGTATAAGCACAGTTGTAGTATTATTTTTCTTTAAATGACAAAAGAAAAATAAAAAAAAATATTTTTTGCAAATAACTTAATCATTGTTTCTATTTTTAGATTTCACAATAAAATTGAAAACCGTGACTTTATTCACCCGCCGTTACCCAACACTGTTCAGGAGCGACTGCCGCGCCTGAAGGTCGTCGCCCTGGCCGCCGCGGCTGTCCTGGATATCGCGGTGGCACCGAGTCTCCTCGCGTGCCTCTGAACCGCCGCCGGGCCGATCGGCAGCCCACCTCGCCCTCGCCCTGCCCGCTAAGGCCCGCCAGGCAGAAAGAAACTGAACGGCATGACGCAGTCCTTGGGCATGAAGCAGTCATGCACGGTCTTCATATGATTCTTCATCTTATCTGGCCGCGAGAACTCCTTTGCGCATACTGGACAGGGGAATACCTTGCGCTGATGACCCTCATGGTAGAGGAACGCATGCCGCTGGAAGCTATACTTATTTTTAAATGTCTTCTGAATGTCAAGCTTGGCGCATTCGGTGCATTGATAGACGCCTTCGCTGATGGAAGCATAACGGAACAGATTTAAGCCGCGCACCGACATCTCTGTCAGCTGCTCAGCTGGGTCTTGGGATTGGGATGTGGCACGACGTCGCATACGTCGCTTCGGGGCCTGACGGCCACTTGGCGGCGCCGACATAATGTTGGTGTTCGCGCCACTGGTGTTCCTGGAGCCCGGCGATGTTGAACTTCGCGTCAATGTGCCACCTGCGTTCGTCGTCGTCGGTGTACCGCTCGCGTTCGTAGTTGCTGGCGCTACATTTGTTGTCGACGTCGATGACGACGTGTTCGCCCGTGCGTTCGACGGCGACGAAGACGATGACGAGTTCGGAGACGATACGTCCATTGATGTCGCGGCTGGCGATGCACCCGTGTTCAATCCACGGGTTTTCTCCTTCCAGGTCTCGTTGCCATTATCCGTTTTGATCGACGAGAACTCTGTGGAAAGATGACGATTAGTATCCCAGTTAAATTAATTACATATTGAATTATTTAATGATAATGTAAATCTTATTGATTTATTTGTGAAATATCAATACGAATAATACTATACTTCTTTCGAAAGTATCAATAATATTTAATGCAGATTTTTATAGTCTTTAATTTGTTTCAAGTTTTTTCTTACATTAATAAAATTTTTATATAATTTTTTTATTGCCCTGAATATCCAAATTAATTAAAAATATTATTCAACTTTTGTAATTATTGATACTTTCTCCAAATATATAAACAACAATATTTTTATGAATAATGCACGACATTTCTTTCGAAATATCGTTTAAAAACGATGTTTTCGTAAGATTTGCGTTACATGCGAAAGCTGTAAAATAAGACTGATAAATAAATTATACTTAAAAAATTAAAACTTTAATGATACATAATTTAAAAAATATTACCGCATGCACACAAAGTGATCCAAATATGCTACTGATTATATGAACTGATTTACTACTAAAATAACTACATTTGAATGATGTCAATGTAAGATTAAATTGAATCATAAAATAGAAAATTATACAGTGCTGTAATAAATGTAACTTAATAAAAATATATCATTATAAATGAAAGATATAGAATGAGATAGAATTGAATAAAATATCAACGAAATATCGATGTCGAAGAAATTAATCGAGTTAAAATTGTTTATTACCATTTTAAAATTGTGTTATTACTATTTTTGTTGTGCGTGTATTTAGTGTAAAAAGTAAGTGTATCTAATAATAATGTAATAATCTAACAAAATCAATTAGAGAAAATTCTCTACCATTGAATCATACAAATTAAAATGGGAAGAAAAAATTCGAGGAGAAAAAAAAGGAATAAATGAAACATCATATAATAATATAAATGTAACGTAAAATCATATACACATATACATATATATTTTTCTTATTTTCCACAATTTCTTTGCTCTTTCTTAAAGAGAAAAAGAAAATAAAACAACAATGCGCAACATGCAAAACAAAGGTTGTAAAAAATAATAATCGCTGGCCTCTCGTCGCGGTTGGCTTCCCGACCATCCCGAGTTCTCCAACACATGGAAGAGTCCTAAGAATCGCTCTGGAGAACATCGGGATCGAGTCGCTTCCTTAAGCAAACCGCGGCGAAGGAAACTTAATATCTAAGAATCGTCTCCTCGGCAGCCGCGATTCTGACATCGTGATCTTTTTCAAAATTGATAAAAACTTTTAGATAAAACAGTGACTATCTTGTAGAAACAATTCACTCGTAAAATCAAATTCTATTTTTCTTGTAATTATCGTTAGTGTTAATCTTTACTGAGAACTCTGCGCTGCGGAAATTTCTGCCGCTTTGCAGAAAAAGTAAAAATCGATACTTTGCAATATACATCGAAAGATTGCTGCAAGTATTCTACAAGTGAAAAACAATTTCTAGAAGAAATATAATATCGTCATTCATAATATTCTGACCGTCGAGAGATAAACGGCGGCCGACGAGACGAATGCGCTGGAACGAAACTAAATAAAAGTAATTTTTGGCTAAGAATAACGGTGCTTCGTGACGAGTGCAGGGAGGTCTTTTGACATCCTGTGTCGACGTACAAATAAAATATGTATACATACAAATCGAGATGCACACGGTATCGAATTCCGGTGTGATACCAGCGAGAACGTTTGATGCACGTGAAACTCGCGTCCTGAATCGTCGAAGAAATCGTGACGTGAAGTTGCGCTACGATTATGGCACTTTATTACATTAAGAAATGGGACTAACGTTATCTGGACCACGGCGAATATTACGTAAGATTAATCATTTCTCATTTTAATACATATTATTAGTACAATTAATAAAATTTTATTCAATAAATCGTAAAAATTCTCACAGCAGCAAAGGGAAGCACTGGCTATCTTTTCTCAATTTAACAAAATTAATATATTAGTTCAATAATTAAGCGTTCATAATTAATAATTCTACAAATTTCGAATATTTTCTGCATACGCGTATAAATATTAATGTAACTAAAAATACGAATTTTTTCTTTCAATATTCTAGCGAATCGTGGTCTAGAAAACATGTTCTTTTTGCTAGAGCAAGACTAGCGGCTTCACGTGCACGTTATCGTATAACACAATAATAACGCAAAAGTGGAGCTGAGAAAGGAAAGGAAAAAAGACGAAAAAAAAAAAACAACAATTACTACTACATACGATCACTACGTTTGTTAGTGGCATTGGTAGTTACCTTTCCTCTCGAGTCAACGGGATTAGAAAGAAAAAATGCGAAACCGTCGCCGTCTTGTAGACGAAACGCGGAAAACGTTGGCCGCAAATATTTCCGCTTCCTCTTCTCTCTTTTTGAACACATATTTTGTCACACTTAATTCCCATCGATCTTTGCGTTCGTAATAACGATTGCAAATTCGCTTGACAAAGATGTTTTCACACTCCCTTTTTCTCACTCTCTCTCTCTCTCTCTCTCTCTCTCTCTCTCTCTCTCTCTCTCACTCTTCTTTTATTATCATTTATCATGATATACGTTATTTGATAATTAGGTACGACTGACTTTACCGAGATACGCAATACTTTCCCTTTCGCAAAAGTTTTCTCAGCGGCAAGTTCCATTACTCACGGATCTCGGAAAGTCGCCAGGTAAACAGAATGTCCCGAAAGATTTCTTACGAAAATTTAACCGAATCAATTCAATCGATTAAATTCACAGATTTTTGTAATTTGTACACGCGATGAATTTTTAAGTGTTTTAGAATATTTAAAAACTGATATATATATTTTAGACATACCGAACTCTGCTCGGGCATCCAAAAACTAAGTCTTTACTATGATCTATTACGAATCAACGCTATTCTTTCGAGACACTGTGTATAACGGGTTATTCGGTGGATAACGGATTATTTCGCCGAGATATTTAAGAATCCTCCGATTTACAATCTATTGAACACCGTTCTTTTTATTATTGATAGTCATAGTCGAACAATCAGTGCATATAAAATATACTAAGTCTACCCAGCGTCAGAAAAGACTCGTCAGCTCTAGAAAAATTTCCTATAAAATTTTCGCCCTCCCCTCTTTCTCCTTATTTTTTTTTTCTCTTATTAAATTCTCGCCCTCTCGGAAAGCGGAACTCTCTCTCTTATATTTGGCACTGAGAATGCGATCGTCGATCCGTCCCTTCGACGAAGGGAGAGGGATGCGCGCGCGATAACAATTTATTTTTTCGCCTCTCGCACTACAATCTTCACATCTCGCTTTTCCATTTCTTTATATTTTTTTTTTGTTCAACATTGTCGTTATTTTATGTCGCTTAAGAAAGGCACCGAACCGGGGACTACTCGCGCGTTTAAAACATCGGATCCCGCATGAAGAGCACATGTTAAATCAATGTATTTGCGTTGCGCGTTTTCGCATTTACAAAAATCTCGGAGGTCGAACGATCCCTTTTGCTTTCGTAATTGTCGATCTGCCCCTATCTCTTACATTCGTTTCGTTTTTTTTTTATTTTTACCCTTTACGTTTACCCTCGTTTTCTGACGCATCGTCTCGAAACTGCAACGACGTTATATATAATAGGTATTATCAACTAGCGCTAAAATATATTCGATATAATTTCTGTTTATATATATAATATATATTATAATGATAATAATAATAATAATAATAATCGCAATAATATATGTATGTATATATATATATATATATATATATAATATATATGTACTATTTGTTTGACTCTCACTCTCTCTTTTTCTCTCTGTCTCTTTCTCACACGCTTTCATTCTTATTCTCTGTATACGTGTACATATCCGTGGGTAATTTAATTGCGATAATAAACTATGTTTCTTTTCTTTAATATATATAGATGTGTATGTATATATATATTTTTTAATTTAATATATATATATATATATTATATTAAAATCTATTCGATAGTACAGTCTGCTTTTTAAGCCTCGTAAATTAATCTTTCTCTCTTTCTCTGACTCTCTATTTCTTTCTTTCTTTCTTTCTTTCGCGATGATGGGTTTATTCTTGCAATGATGCGTGTCGCGCGAGAAATCTACAAGAATAATCAATATGTATTGACTGGTGGTCCCTCCCTTTCGCGAAGGGACGAACGTAAAACGAGACGAGAAAAATCTCGACGCGACACCCCTGCAAGAGTTCATTCGCATAAATATAATATATATATTTATAATATATATATTTATAATATATATACTCTATATCGTAATTTTTCACGACTCCTTACTCATTTCTTACTCATCTTTCACGTCTCTCTCTCTCCAACAAGATCCATTAATTAAACACGTTCTAAGCGAACATGTTCGAAACCCATCGGCGAGACTATCGCACCCGCGATGAGAGCGTGAGAATGTTATGATTGTAAGAAAAGCGCAACACCGATGGTCTTGCACTCCCTTTGAGATGCAGATAACAGCCAGTTGCAGACGCACAAGAGCTCATTTCATAATTTCTGCGTGTAGCACGCACGATAGAAATTCCTTTTGCACACGATAAAATTTTACGATACGATATAATAAATTATATATAAAAATGCAATAAAATTGACGATAAAATTTGTAGACACGCAACGACAACACTATAAAATTTCATAGTATATATATATATATAAATTTAACAAATATCAACAAAATCTAATCCGCAGATCAGAATCTAATTTCCGAACGTTATACACAGAATTGTCTTCGTAACTTATCTATTATAAGTAGTACGATTCCCGTATAATTTGTACGTAATTCCGAAGAAAAGACGGAATTTTGACAATAAAACGAGCGATGTAGCACACGTCGCAGAAACAGCGGCTATCCTCACGCGAATAACAATTCCTCGCAACGCGACACCTCACCCTTGACTTATGAACACTTTTTACAATTTGAACACTAATTTTGTACGAATATATGGGGACCTGACATCGCATATCTCTCTTTCTTTTTGTACCCTTGGTCTCTCGCAAAAAGTCTCTCCTCTTTTCCCATCTTCTTCTCGATTGTCCCCTACAATTGGCAACGATTGAAAGCGCTTTTTAACGACCTTAACTCTAAAAGTTCAACAACATCAAGAAGGCAACGAACGTGAGCGAATTTCTCCTCTCTTTTAAACGTCTTTAAATTTGCACAATGAATCTTAAGATCAGTCGCTGCATCGTGCATCGTTTCTAACAGCGATTTGTCCTGATCACGAGCCTTCGGATGCCGGCGAGGAATTCGAAGCGATTTCGAGAATCGGCCGTTCTGCGACTATCATCACGTACTATCATCGCGTGACGCGAAATGCTCTCTGTAACTGCTGTGATTGCCACAAAAGGATGTGATAACATTTGCAACGAATGTTCGCCCACCTACGTATTGCGAAATTTTGTCACGATAAAAAAAAAAGATAAAAAGTAAAAAAAAACAATTGTAATGATTCTTAAAAGTTTCAAAAATCTACAGAGATGTATCAGTACTTACTCTAAAATTAATATAAGTCGATTGTAACTTGTACGATAATTTTGTAAAAACATATACAGAATGTTTCTAAAGTCTTCCTAAACTTTTAGGACATCTTACGTATCGAAGGAGCGTCAAGCGAAACTTCAGCGATGATAATTTTATATAGTTGCTATAATAAGCTACCACGTATATATGTGTAAATTTATAATCCTTTGGTATACATAGATTTTCTAAAATGCGCGAAAGAGAAAATTACAAAATATGAGAATGATAATATCACGCCAATACGGCGATCTTCAATTCTCACACCCTTTTTCGCATTTCTCACGCAGACATCGACTAGGGTGAATCAAAGCTATTATTGTACAAATTGATAAAATCGCAATCCTCACAAACCGTACACTGAAGAGAGGTCTGCAGATCTCGTTTCAAAAAGATAATAGAAAACAACAAACAATAATAACAACGATAAATCGGATCTGTTAAAATCAACTTCGAATTTGAGAAAATTGCAACGTCCCAGAAAAAAAACTTTTCGAAAAATTGTCGATCACGACCTGCAGACATTTTCTCTCTCCGGTGATCCTTTCCGTCTTCGCGTCTTTCTCACCCTTTAATTAATTGAGTTAGTCTTAGCCTCTCAGTGATTATCAAATGTGAGTGTATTTAATTATTATTTGCTTGCCTGTCCTCCTATAAAATCGATATAAGCTGTCTAGCCGCTGCCTCTTTGCACTTTTTGTTTTCCCATTTTTCGTGAAAATCTATCCAATTCCCCTGAATCCTTCGCATTCCACACGCTGGACGGGCTTGTGACAACCCATCGTGGAACCAGGCCGTAACCGTCCCCCTTTACCCTTGGTGTCATTTTCCTTAAGGGTTTTCGGGGATTCTACCGTTTATAAACACTCTTTGGTCCGACAAGGTTTCGAATATTGCGGATAATAATTGACCTGACGGTGCGAAATTCTGCAGTCCCAAGGAATACTGGATGCCAAATTTCCGCGATTAACGTGTAATCTCAAAGAAAAATATAGAATAACGTATCTGTTATTCGTTAATGTGAGATTATATTTTTGCGTTACGACATTGAAGATTTTGTAAGCCGAAACGTCTGTTCAATTATATTAATTTTAAGTTAATTTAATTATAACTCGAAATAAGCCATGACATCGTATTAATTTTTTTAAGAAAATATACGAGCATTTTTACTCCATTTTAAAAAATATATAGCGTTATGACTAAATTGTAGCAAGATCTTGTCAAACTCTCAAATTCTTAAATATGTAATAATGACAAATTATCATTCATACATTATTTTACATAAATTTTATATAAGTTATCATTTACATAAATATTCTATTTTTAATATCTAACGATATTTTAGAATATTATAATATATCGAAGTATATAGACTTCTCTCTTATTGCCTAATTCATGAACAATAATTAATTTACTTTGGTACGATTAATTAGTTAATTAATTATTATCTTGGCCATTTGAAATACTTTTTAAACCATGAATTTGTATAGAATTTAACAATGCATGATATTGCGAAAAAGATGCATTTGGCATCGCGTATCCTGGGCTTCTGGAATTCGCGAAAGATTTCTCCGGGACGTTCCCGTCCTTTCTCGCTTGGAATAAATAATCTACAAGGATCGGTAAGAAGCTCTTTGGTCCATCGAAGTTTCAAATACATTCGGATAATTGACCTGAGTGCGCGAAAATATACGGCACGGCCCACCAACCATTTTAATGTTTACGAAACGACCTTCACGTCGTTCTTCCATCTACTCAATACCCCCCCCCCTCCCCCCGTCCCTGTCCCTTTCACAGGTCCTTTTCGTTCTCCTATGTCTACTGCGCTATCTTTGCTGCCTTTGCCTAAACTGGTATTATAGAACTCTCTATTCGCTTAAAAGTACACTCGGATCGCACCACAAACTTAATGAATCCCGCAAATAAATGTGGACCAAGTGTTCTCGACTTTAACTTTGCTCTAAACACTTCAAGATCATACTCTAACTTCCAAAATGTAATCTCTTCTTTGAGGTAGTGTTTTAATATCGCGAAAATGTTTCTATTCAAATGCGATACTTCAACTTCTGTAACATTGGTCGATTACTGCTCTACCTAGAGCTTGTAAAAAATTTGGAAAACGTTAACTTGAAACACTTGCGTTTCTTTGATGAAACGAGCGAGAGCACTTATTCCAGTTCATATTACGGAGCCTACTATTATTCATGATGACGATCCGATCCTTACGACTATAACTTTTTTGTTATCTTTGCAACGCTAGATACCTCTTGAATAACGAACGAACAACACTGGTCAATCGGGGTATATTCAATCCCCTCGCGCATTAAAGTAACAATGAAGATCTCCGTTACTTGTAATAACTGATTAATAATAGTGATAATAATAATAATAATAATAATAATAGTTATTATGTAGCCTCTAGTCGTCTAACGTCTATGCCCAACTAGTGAAAAATTTGTATATAAATCGTCTCGCCCCTCTCACGGAGGGAGGGCGCTCGACGGAGTGTAAGGTGCAAAATATAGTAAGCTACGATCTCGTACTTTTAGTGCTTTTTTTCCTCGCGACTAAGCCTCTGACCGCCATTACCGTACCATCGTGCGACCTGTCTCGGTTGATGACGTTCTCATCTGATTGTTAAGATAAAATTGCAAAGAGTAAAATAAGAGATAAAAAGTTTCATATATATGTATACATAATTTTTAACTACGTAGTACGTGTAAAATTACATAAACTTGATGACTGACTATTCAAGACTCGGAGAGTTAAATTTGAAAACTTGGTAAACTTCGGATGGAAAATAATAAAAAAATGAAATTAATAAAGAATTAAGTAAATATGATTAATTTAAAGCTATTACACTTCGAATAAGATTCATAAAAGTTATTAAAAAAACGAAATCTTTCAATAAATAATTGAATAATAACTTTGATGATGATCCAATAATAAGTGAAATATATTATAACGTTTCATTTGCAAAACGATAAATATGTACTGCTATTCATAAGTTATCTTAACTCAAAAATATGATTCCTTTTCAATCATAACAGAATTATTAACTGCGCCGTCTACGTCACATGGTAATTCTTTCAACACACGTAAAACTTTTTAAAACAGCTTTAGTGTAGTTCTGATACAAGTGACACATAAAACTGTTCTTACGTTATCACTTGGTTCACCAGGTTCTCCACTTAGCGCTCCGGATGTTCACGCTGACATCCGGAAATGGACTCAGCCGAACAGGACAGGACGGTCCGGCATGGCGGCGGCGTTAAGTTACTACTAAGGTGCCTTCAGTCTATCCAATGTCAGTACTATCTTGTATTTGGTGTCGTTAAAACCGTCCCTCTGCAGTCTTTCGCGAGATTGCGCTTCCCCCGTTCCGTCCCTCTATCCCTTTTAACGTCGCTCCCCCAAAAAATGCCGCGGCATTCTTTTCGCGATCCAAACGGCTCAACAACATGGCGAACGGTCATCGATACATATATATTGCATTTACTCAGTCTACGTAGTTCCCTTATTATTTATAACGCATGTGCGCGCGCACGTTTCACCAGGATTCGCCTTTTTTTTTCATCCTTTCTTCTAGCCTCCTTCTTCTATCATAAAGACAAGAATCTGATAAGTCTCCTACAAATTGAATTAAGTTTCTTTCAATAGCTCAACAATTACGTAACAAATTACTATATATAATTGGTGTATCCTCAACTTGCAAGAGCTTAACTTCTTTTCTTGCTATTATGTATAGCTATATAATCGCTCCAAATGACTTCTTCAGAATATGACTTCGAGATATTCTATCTATATCAAATATTGAAAACTACTGTTTCTTTGTTTTTACCAGGCATAAAGACCCGTGTTTGGAGAACATGAACAAAGGATGCGTAAAACACACGCGCGCACCTCGTAAAAATGTACCGCCGAGCTGCGTCAGCTGGCGTGTTTGATTCTTTCTGCAACGTAATATAGTCAGGCAATAGTAAATATATTCTTTCTTTCTCCTGCGTTGATTTGGATTTACATGATGCCTCTCTCCTACTTTGCTACGCGACAACCGGTTTCTTTTTTACAACTGATTACCCGTTGTACGACGCTGAACCGCGCATTGAAACGACGCATCGGTTAGATTTATATAAACTCTTTGTTTATGATGCAGTACAAAGCCTCTTCCATCTCCCGTTTTTACATCCGCTTCGCCCTTTCTCTTCGGGACAAACGCGGTAAAGCTCGTTCGTTTTGTAACTTTAATGCCCGTTACTCGTTACACGCGCGCAAATCGTTCCGGAAGTTTCCAGCGTTATCGAAGCTCGATCCTTCGCAAAACGACCGTTGCGTAACGCGAAATACCGAAGCGTGCGCATTGTGGGTCCTCGAAGGCACGGAGATTGATAAAGATAACTAGGACTAACACTAGGGCCAGGATCAGGACCAAGATCTGGAACAGGGACAAAATTCAGGGCAGCATCGCTCGAATTATACGTAGTGAAAGCTACCCGGAACCTTTTTTTTTAGAAGTTTTTCATAGAAGTTTTTTTTAGAAGTTATTTTAATAATTTGCTTGACTTGTAATGCGTATTGGACTTGGTCAGACCCGCGCCTCGCTGATCACGGATTACGCAGCGTCGATACGACTCGACAGATCAGCTTCATTAATCATTTGAGCGATATATTGCGTGTCTCTTTAAAGTGTTTCTAAAAAGAAATTCTGCGGCTTGGAAGTAGAAAAGCACTGCAAAGTGTTTATATGTGTGTGAATATACGACTCTTCTTCCAAGGCATAGATTTGGTATCAAGATATTGAGCTAGTCTCATGCAACATGCACGTCGTGTAATATTAGAATAGCGAAAATACACTTCGCAAGATATGTTCACCTTATAAATTAGAGACGATTAACGTCCAAATGATTAAATTCGCACACCGGAAAAACTGCCATAGAGAACGCTCGCGCGAAAACTAAGGAACGTGTGCTCCGACGATGACGTTCATAGCTTAGAATCTTGCACACCCACTTGTTTTCCGTGTACCCACCCTCTCTGGCCATTTCAGAAGAGTACAGCCACTTTATAAGATCAACCATTTACCTACCTACTTGTTTTCTCGCTTACTCGTATCTATCTATCTATCGTCCTTCTTTCCTTCTGCTCATAGGAGCGCACTGACTTCATTCGAAGCGTTATACTGGCCTCTTCACGTTTTTCTCGAGCTCCTCTATCTCCCTTCTTCTCCCTCATCTTCGCGTTCCTCGATTTTATCATTTTGGCAAGCGCATCAGGCCCGCGAATCTACCTATGACGTTCATCCATCATAGACTCAACCATTCTTTTTCCTATCGTAATTCCTTGGTATCATAATCTATGATACCATCAATTCTAGAACCTTCATTCATTAATCACCGGTATTAAAGCTTCTTGATTAACATAAAAAAATCTTGGTGTCACGAACTCTTACAATATCTCGTAATATCATATCATGGACACAGTATGATACCATGGATTTACAGCATTTCCGGTATCACGGAATTATGCGCGAGATCCAAGAAACGCGATCTGAGGGAGGAAGCATGCTGAGAGGACGCCCAGCCAGCGATGGTCTACCGCGGCTGACCCATACTGCTGCTACTGTTACTGTTGCCACTATTGCTGAGACTCATGTGCGGTTTAAGACTATGTATGATCTTGACGTGAGCGACCATGTTGTCCTTCCTGGTGAATTCTTTGTAGCAGACCGGGCAGGGGTAGTACTTGACGTTAGGCTTGTGCGAGGTGACATAGTGCCGGCAGAAGTTGCTGATGTGTGTATACGTGCGATGGCACACGGTGCATCGATAAACGTCGCCCTCCTTCACGCAGAAGTCCCGCACCGAACCCTCCGTGCGCTCGTTCTCGGTCTTGAACGAGCCTTCGAAGTCGCTCTGACTGATTTCCGCCTCGCCAGCCATCACGCTAAATATGGCACTGCTTATGCTGTCCTTCGACATCGCCTTCGTGTCCATCTCAGTGTCCGAGTGTTGTTGCTGCTGCTGATCATCGCCCGCGGCGGTCGACGCGGCTTTACCCTGCAGCGTGCTGAACTCTTTACGAAAGCATCGCTCGAAGTTGATGCGGATGTGAGTCGGCGGCTCGCCGCTATCACCACCTCCGCTCGACGTCTCCTCCAATTCTGAAATGAAGAGACTTCGATCCTTTAAATCGCCCTCCATGCCCGCGTGATATAATATATATGTCGTGCAAGCATCGGATGCGCGGTAGGAGTTCGTTTATCAGAAGGCTAAAATCTTACAAACTCTTGCTCGTTTTCCAGAATGGTATCACAGACGGATAGTATTCCAGATATTTCGAGTTATCGGTTTCCCAATTATTATCTGTGTATAAATAGATCCTTAATACTAAAGGATCCTCGTCAGCATAGATCATCAGTCTCTTGATTCTTTACATTGTTTGAAGATTGTGTTTTTCACTCAAGTCATCTCTGTATCTTACGATTAGGTAAGAAATACCGTTGCACGATCGCTTCCTTTTGCACAAATTCCTCCGCGGACGTTCTGATAAACGGAGTTCTACCACGCATCTCGTAACTATTTCTGTGTACTGTATTGGCACAACGTATTCTCTATATTTGTGGGGGGAAGCAAGAGGAAGGGTAGAGCCAGCAAAAAAGAGTCACCGTGTTTGAATCGGCCGTCTCAGTCAACTTCTGTCCCGCGTTAAAGAATACTTCACGACTGCGACACGCCCTCTCCATGTCGTCCCCACCCCCGCTCATCGTCTATCCCCTTTCAGACAGACTCTTACTTTCACGCATTCTCTCTCACGCCGGTTGCAAAATCGAACAATTTCCTGGCAACATCAGTCTTTCTCTCTTTCTCTCGGACCTTTCTCCTACCTCTTCACGCGTACTTCGTATTTTTTGCCATGCACATCCATCCACCTTACACATGCATCCTCCCTCCTCCCCATTCATTCGATGAACATTTCACACGCGCTTGCATACTCGCGAGCACATAGAAAATCCACGTATATACGGGTTGTGACGCGCGACACGGCACTTCCATTCTTATTGTAGATTCCAGGAAGGGAAAACTGACAATTATCGAACGGCAATTGTTCGAACATCGAGAGATTTGTCGAGAATCCCTCTTCGAGTCGACAACCGATCAAAGCATTTCACACTCGATCGACTCGTAACTCGAGAACCAACGACATTCAGGGCTGCATTCAGAAACTTAACCCGGATGCACTCAGGTTGTAATGTTTTATCCTTGTTTATTCAGTAAACGAGGATAAAATGCTGACACTCTGAATTCCTGAACGCACCCCGGATATTCGAACAAAATGCAAATCTATAGTTGCGTTCAACAGAAAAAGTAGCTTTATAAGCTTGCAACTGTTGTAAGATTCTTTAATACAATTATACTACATATTCAGCAAGAAACTAAAATCAAGAACCAATCATATTAAAGAATCTTACAACGGTTACAAACTTTTACTTTTTCTGCTAAATGCAGTCTATCTCTCGGCTTGTATAATCCAGGGATGAAGTAAAACTTGTTGAAATGATACTCCCAACTTGGAATCTACGATCAGTAGAAAGTGCGCTCCAACGAATACAACCCATATATACGCGTATTAAGCAATCACGCATATACGAAATTGATTAACAGCTCACCAGTGATACATGTGCACACTTTAACCAACCCTTCCCACCCCCTTCGGTCCAGTAACGTCCAGTCAGTCTGCTTGTATCCATCTCTACGGGAAAACGATCCATCGAGATCGAGGACGCTCGAGAGAAAAAAAAGCAACTCTTTTCTCCTCCTTGCGTATTTCATTCGATTGATTAGCTTTATAAAATTTCGTTCGAGTTTATGTACACGTGATTACTTCTAACACAATATCGTTATCCGCTTTCGACTTCCGGCGTCACATTCTTCTACATCCGGTATTTTCTCTTACACACCGGCACACTCTTTCGGAACGGTTCCGTCTTTTCGTTCTATCTATTTTATCATCTATCGACTTTGATTTCGATCCTTTCCTTTTCGTTCTATAACGTTGTATTCTTTTTTTCTAGCGGCTGGCATCCCTAGCTCCTCGCTTCCCCCGCGCAAAGCTTAAAAATCTTTCAGAATGATGGTGACTTGAAGATAATCTCACTCACCTGCGACCCAAAAGTGAACAAAGTGATTACGGTCACTATTGAAACGAGATCATCTCCGACGACATCTTCGAAGCACTCTCTGTCTCTCCCGCGCGCGCGCGCAACGTAATACATTTTTCATAGGAAAAAAAAAGAAATGTACGTCACACTATTTTTTTCTCTTTTGATTTGATTCTCTCATTCTTGGTTTGTCACTTCTCTTTTTATTTTTACATATTAATCTATCCAGTTTCTACTTTTGTCTCTCATTTTCATCTTTCCTTATTGTCGTCGTTATCGTCTAAAGCAACAAGAAGAACGCAAGAGAAGACGGAAACGATAAACCTGCCGACAATGCATCGTCCGTTGTATAACACTCATCATCATTATCATCATCGTAATCATCATCGACGCGTTTACGTCTCTCCTCTCTCTTCCTCTTTGCCGTTTGTCTTTTCGCGATAAAAAAAGAAAAAAAAACAAAAAAAAAAACAGTGAAACTATTCTATCTTCCTCGCAACGAACGAGCGTAAAAGAAGTTAACCAGCGTTCAAGGTGTGAAAAATCAGACAACAATAAAAAAAAGTAAGCACCGCTAAAAGCTGGCTCCACCCCCTCCTGTTACCATTTGGCCAATGGCAGCGAAGCGTTTTTTTTTTCAATCGTGCGGAGAAGAGAGCATCGGGTGAACGCGATATGGGGATGTTAGTGGAGAACTTTAGGTCTAGAGAGGTTCGAGACATCGAACAGAGCGACAGGTGCGGTGCGGCAGACAGAAAATACAGATTGATCATGAAGAGGCAAGAACAAGGAGGTGGCTGATTTTGTGCTACCGAGAACGAAGGGCGGAAGGGAAGACAGGAATGAGGCGCTGCGCATTGGCCGAGCGTGAGAATTACGTATGGGTATTATATATATATATATATGTATGTATTTCTAAATATATCTATATTATGTCGTCGACGAGAACAATGTACTCGGCGGCGCGAGTGCAATGGGTTTCATTAGAGATTAATTAATTTCGCAGACGCTCGCACAGAGGGGAGTTCCCTTTCCGGGGGTTTTTTCGCGGGGTGTCATGGTAACAACATTCCTAGTTCCGAATGCGAATTCTTGATTAGCGAGACGATGACTTTCCGTTTAATATCTCTCTCCCTCTCTTTCACACACTCTCTTTCTCTCCCTTTCTCTCTTTCTATATACATATATGTATATTTTCGTCTATTCTTGCATCCTTTTTTTCGTCTCGATTTCGTCTCTTCTCGCGATTTGAATACCACGCGCGCGAAGGGATATATAACATCCCTCATGCGACTACCCTCTTTAGACACACCGTTCGCGCTTCGGAAAGGGAAATTATTTTTACTGTCTTTTTCTTTCAAATTCTTTCGAATGCAGATTTTTCTCTCGCGTTAGAATTGTTTTCTTCTACCTCTTACTTTTTCTCTTCGTGTGTGTTTTGTTTCGAAAATGGTCAAGAAGTAAACGTGAGATTTCGGGATCGACGGTTTTGACGGAAATGATCTGCGCGCGCGATTCGCTACGTCGCGAGGGTCGCGAGAGTCCTGGCTAGCTCCTAAAAGAAAAAAAAAGCGGAAGGAGCGCGCTTGCAGGAGTGCGACAACGACTGGCCGAGCCGCTCGGCAAGGCAGCTCGAGAGATGTCTGAAAAGTCAAATTCATTAGCAGTACATTAGGATAAAAGCGTCGTCCACGACGGTGACGACGCGCGTGATTAAAGGTGGATCCGCGCGAAGTGTGACGCGAAATCTCGAGATTTGTGGTGCAAGTTAATTGTGATATCGAGCCCTCGGGATCGGGCTTCTGGTTCTGAGATTCTCAGTCGTCGATCGACCTCGACGAATCATGCGAGAGAGCCGTAAGAGTCGTTCTCACGTAGAGAGTCTACAGCGTCGTCCATAATGCCGCGCAAAGGTTCGCTTGCTTGCTTGCTCCTCGGGGCGCGTTCACAAGAAACGAATAAGCATTCGGACGGCACAAAAGCGAGTTCTTTCCCTGTCCTTTGGGTTCACACGGAGAAGAATATTCGATAACAACTTAACGTTATTCAGAATTAATACGTTCAATTCAAATCATAATTTCACAATTATTATTTTTAAACGTAGTAGTAATTATATTATATTTTTCTTTTAACTATTAGATTAAAAAAAATGTTAAAAGATAATCTAACATTCTTCTCCGCGTTCGCGTTATGGGAATCACATTTCACACCATGCTAAGATATCTGGTGGGGCATCGTTCTGTGATTAGACGCGCGAATTTATTATCTTTTGCATCTATAAAACTGCGCGATTTTACTAAAACTGTGACTGTGATTAAACCCTTAGACGCATGTTGCATTCAGTGATCTTGTGACTTACCTTGTAATTAATAATTTTCAGAATGCATCTTCAAAATCAGTAATTAGAATCATAGGAATATAAGAAATATTTTCTATGCAACAATACGCTTGGCTGAAGGGTAAAAATAAAAAAAATTAACTCCTACAGATCTATATGTAAGATTTAATTAAAAAATTTCCTTTCTTTAATTTTAGTCTGTCAATAGATACAAAAAAAAAACAGTTGTAAGTTTATCACGTATAGAATGATAAAATCTGAAGGAGTTAATATTTTACTAAGTACACATTTATGTCTGCATAATTGACGATATAAATTATGCACAAACAGTTATACAATCGATCATGTAATTAATTACAATTTGCAAACGCGCGCAGCTCTCCGTTGGATAGATAAGATACGCTACGATATCTGAGGGATACTCAGGTAAATCACGTGAATCGCGTGAAATTCATTGTTTGCGCTATATATATATATATATTAGGGAATATTAGCAATGCAAGGCTTCTTTATATTGAAGTTAAGTGAACTGAAGATCTTACCTTGCTTGAAACCCTCACTCCCTTGCCTACTGTGCGGCCGCGCGAATGTCTCATCCGAGGCTAGAATCAACAACAACGAAACGATTAAATTAAAGTTTAAAAATTTTAATTCTATATTATATAGGACATAGTAATGCATTTTATACCTTGCGCCGAGGTGCTGGGCGTCGGTTCTGGTTCTCGTTTGACCCGCGTGACTGGTTCCGGTGTATCAGTACCATTCTCCGTAGGCTCGTCTCTCCTCGTCGATGATGATCCCGAAGAGGCGGCGGCAGCGGGATTATTAGTGGCTGTCGCAGAATTGGCGCCAACGTTGTTGGAAGAGGAGGCACTGGTGTTTCTCACGCTGCCGTTACCGCTAACCTCGCTCTGAAAGTCCAATCCCATTTTCATTTCCATCATCTCGGGCGAGCCCTGGACTAGATCAGCGCCAGAGCAGGATTGCAGGTCCTGACCGCCGATTTCACCGATTGGCGTATCCGACGAACCACTCAACTTCCTGGGTCTACCACGTTTTCTCTTAGGCGCTGTCAGCGCCGAACCAAGCAACGGATGACTGGACATATGATGGAACCTCTTCTGCGCGACATGATGATGATGATGCGGACCGATTTGGTTGATCCGATGAAGACTGGGCGGCGGCGGTGCCACCGCGTTCTGGCTGCCGCCCAACAGCGAGGACGTTATACTTGGCAAATCACACTTGTCCTCATTTACTTCGGTCAGGCCCTTTATCCTCAAGGACTCGGCGACTCGCAGGAAAGCGGTCAGTCGATCTTGATCGACGCTCACTTCACCACGATACATGAAATCCAAGAGGCTACGCATGTCCACATATGGAACATCCTTGAGAATGACTATCGGGTGCTTGTCAGGGTGTCCAACGAACAGGGCCTGTAAATATAATTTATATATATGTATATATCTTATCAGTTTAAAATTTTAATCTTTATATTTTAGTAAATAACAAGTTGTACGTAGCAATTATAATCTATTTCTCTAAACATGTCAATGTCAACAGATTTCTAATTATGATAGAATCCATCATAAAATCAATTTAAAACATTATTTGTTTATTATAACATGAAAATTACTTGCTACGATTCATTTATTTAAAGTTTTGAATGTTAATCTAATAAATTATAGATGTCAAAAGAGTTTACCTGAAAGTAGGGGCTACACGCCGACAGCACCATCTTATGTGCCCTGAGTAGCTGGCCCTCAACGGCCAGCGTGACATCGACGAATGCTTCGTCGTGCAACAGCTGGTCGAAGACGGAGAGCAGATTGCTCTGGTGGTTGTTCCAACGCAGACAAAATCTCTGCGACGCCATCGCTTCGCTTCTCAGATCCGCCAGGTTGCCGTTGATATCCGCTAACATGGGGGGACCTGGCTGTTCGTCGCCGCTTTGCCGCCGTTGCCACTGCCACTGTTGCCGCCGCCACTTCGTCCTCGTTCCTTCTTCTGTTTCTCCACACCGCCACCACCTTCTACGACGACGAAGCCACTCGCTCTTGCTCGTGTTGCTGCTCCTTCTACTACTCGCCCTCGTGCTGCTCTGCTCCTCATCGGCCAAGAATTATCGTGCCCGTCTTACTCGTGATCTGTCACAGAATGATAGTAACGTGAAGGAGATGTCATAGTTAAATCTGATTGTCTTAAATTTTAACCGAATTTTGCTCGACTATAATTTTTTTTCCAGCAAATTAAACTCGCATTTTTTAAGTTCGTGCGATATATTGAAAATTTTATAATATGCCAATGTTATTAATACTTTATTGTTGACAAACGTTATAAAATAATTATTATAACTTCGAATTAGAGTATTGAATATTTTTGATGAGTAAATCATTGTAACAGGTGTTTTGAGTGCTCTGCATACTCCAAGTGTTCAAAGCCACAAAAACGACTTTAAAGAAAAGATAGAAATACGATGGAGGATAAACGTGGGATGTATGACCCTGGAGGGCGTAGGCAGAAAACGAATAGGCGAAGTCATAGGCTTGTGTGCCTTTTATGTAATTCTCTCCTCTCACCCCTTCCAATTGCGGTCATCATGTACGTGACATTTTATTTCTAAATGAGAGGTGAGAGACGATCTATTGAAATTAAATGAAGATGTGTGAAAAATATTCTCCTCCGTTTCCATTAAAAGTTTAATTTTCAATTTCTTCACTTCCAATATTTTTTGTTTTTTTTATTAAATCATAATTAATTAATATCATGATATTAGTATTCGATAATTACACGTATTACTTGTTAGACATTGTAATTCTTTTAAATACATTTTTGTATTTTTTATAGATATCTTAATAATTTATTTTTTGTTTCATTTTAACACAATTTTATTTGTATAATAAATTTATTATTTGTACGAGATTTAAAATTTTGTATACTGTATTTAGGTATATCATAGCAATTCATGTACTGTAATATACAGCGAGATGAAAAATGATCAAAAGGGGATGGAGAAAAGCCACGGTCTCTCCAGTCGGATCGTCGCCATGGAGAGAAGAGGTCGTCAGGTCGGCCGAGGGAATCAATAACATTTTCTACGCATTCGGATCGATACCGAGACCCCGCTAGTACTTTCGCGCGCAAATCACGCTACGTGTATGTAGATGGCTGCATCGTGCGAAACACGGAGATAAATTGACAAGATCTTCCTGATTTTTTGATGAAGCGAAGTGGCGAGAAAGAATAAATGAAGAATTCAATAATAAATTTAATTATTCGACAAATCAGAAATAAATATTTAATTCCAAGAGAGATACACAACCGAAATCCCGATTCCATCAATGTAAAATTAACTTTAATTAACGGTTTAATTTATTATTTATCTTCTTCCGTTTTCAACTAAATCCGTTTTCAACTAACGTAGTTTAATTTTACTCTCGATTAAAATTTAACTACATTACTGTCCATCTTTTTCTAGATTTAAGAATTAAAAAAAAAGATGAGTATATAGGTTGAATTGAGTTAATTTACATTGGTAGAAACGGGAATAATTCTCAGAATTAGAAAAAGATAAAGAGTAAATTGAATCGAGATTACAGTTAATTTTATATTGGTGAAATCGGATCTGAGAATCGTATATATTCGTTGTAATGTTAATGCAATTTCAGATTCCTATTTCCTCAGAGATCGACCTGTGTGCCGATATCGTCCACCTGCATCGCACGTATGCACGTATGCACGTATGCACGTATGCACGCATGCACGCATGCATACCGCTGCATATGGCGTATGGATGCAGGATGGTTGTGCGACCTTGTGCGACCTTGTTGGTGACCAGAGCGCAAGTGTACGTACGGTTTTCACGGTGAATGGCAGTCGACACCATGGCGAGACGAGAGAGGCGGTGCAGCGACCGAGAGAGAATGAGACGAGAGATCGATCTTTAACGATTGGCGACTCTACCCGGGGGAACGGCGTCGAATTATATTACGGTATCTACCAAGGGATATCAATTAACTCGCAAAAACGGGAAACATCCGCGGCGAGATCGGATTACGCGGCCAAACGCGTAACGATCGCATCGTCCTTGCGAATCACGCATCATCTACAAATCTGGCAACAGAGGATATAAACAGCCGGGGAATTCTCAATATCGAATTAATTCTAAAACACCTGCACGCAGTGATGATTTTAGAAAGAAACGCAGTGCATGTAATTAATGCAGAGCATACAATATGCGGATCTCGCGATAAAAAATTCTGCTCGTGATATTTAACAGATCGAGACAATCTCTCAATTTTTCTTTTAAATATTGTTGAAACATTTTGTAATAACATTAATACAGTTTATTAGAAAAATTATTACGCTTATTAAAATTATTATCACTCTTGTTTTATAATTGTTGGAATTGATTTCTGAAATTTCTACCATCCAAATTATCCACGAGACTAGAGCTATTTTCTCCGTTATTTCTGCATTGTCCATTCGTGCGATTAATTGACTTTCGTGTTATCCGAAACCTGGCTTTGTCAGGGAAATATAGAGACAGAAATAAACCCCGTGAGCATCGATCAATGAATGAACCTCGGAGTTAACATAACTAAATTCCATGCTCAAATTCTACGTTACAAAATCGAACTATGACTTTATCTAAAAACTATTAAGACTCTATTATAGAGTCTAGCCATGAGTAATTTTGTCAAAACAGAGAGAAAGAAAGAAGAGTATAATGTCTCTTTTTACATATGCTATCTCATTCTAATTTGTATTATCTTCTTACTCATTTGAATTTACACTATACAATTTGAGTTACTTATAATTATTTCTATAGATATTGCCACTGTTCCTACTCAACACGTCGTTAATTTGATAACTAAAACAATGAAGTTAAAACAATTTTACTCAAGAAAATATGAAATTTGATTCCAATTTAATTTATTATTTACTAAATGCATATATTAATATAGATATGATTTACTTTAAAATTAACCACAAAAATAAATTGATTTACATTTTGACATTAAAAATAAAATTTTATTTAACTTAAAAGATTTATTATTGCTCCTTTCATATTTAATAAGGTAAAATTGACAAAAATGACGAGCTAATCAAAAGTTTGTCATCTCGTGGACAAACTCTACTCTCTTATAGAGTACCTATCTCTAGAATACAAATCTCTTTGAGACCATCTTAAATGAACTTATTATTGTGCATTTTAATTATCAATATTATAAACGGTAGGCACATTAAACCGTGGTGTTTCCTAAAATATCGACATCATGTGTGAATTAAATGTTTAAGATATACCGATCAGATATACACTCTTCGCGAAAAAAACATGATTATCTCTTTTATCGCAACCGGCACTGTTGGAGTATCGGTGTCTCGATTTTCGCGAGAAGAAGGTACCTGACGAAGGAAAGACTCGTCGGCAGACGTAAATGAAGACCATGACAGTGTACACAACTGCGTTCTCCGAAACGCAAAACGCACGAATAAAAACCGGCACCCAATGTCGGATGCTCTTTCGCTCTCATGTTTACTTAGTCGCTCCGATATTCGCGTGATATTCTGCCGGTTTCTCTCTCCTCTTCTTTTCTGTTCTGCTCTTTCCTTAATTTTTTTCTTTTTTACGGCTACAGGAACACGCGCGCGCGAGTGTGTGCGTGCGTGCGTGCGTGCGTGTGCGTGTGTGTGTGTGTGTGTGTGTGTGTATGTGTATGTGTGCAAAGAAGACCCAAAGTATATGAATTCGATGACGCCGCGAGATTAATTCGATATTGCTTCATCCGAGCCAGCACAAACATTATAATTGCAGATAGGGATTATAAAACAAAATATTTATTGTACAAGGTTAATTAGACTAAAAATAAAATTACTATATAATCTTGTAGAATATATATTTATAAATTATTAATTTCAAAATTATTATCTTCCTGGCGCGTTTGTAATTCAATCACGATAGGCTTAATGAAATATCTCTTCAGTTCGCGTGTTGAAATGACTTTAAATAAAAATCACACTATAATAGACATATTACTGCTTACATGCTGCAATCTCACGGCTGCTGCTCAATTAATCCACTTTCCGTGAGCTTGATTAAATAATAAAAAAAAAATTAAATAATAAAAAAGGTTAAGTATTTCGCAAAAGTATTTCGAGTGAAAATGATATTAACTATCAGATCTAATAATGTTAATAATTATCAATTCTATCTCTCCACATTTTCATCCTTCTTCGTTTTCTCATATTTCTTATTATCGACACCTGTATACTCATTTATTATATATCACATGACGAAACGGTCTGTTCGCGCCGCCTAATATTGGTTGTACATTAATTTCTAGACGAGACATACGCCTTTGCATACTCATCCTACAAGTCATGGCGCGCCATACACGCCTACACGCGTGCGCATGCACGCGCGCATAGTGAACCTGCACGTCGCGTTAGATCAGCGATTCTCAACTAGTCCCGGCGAGTTGTTACGTCTTGCAACCCTATCTATATCATTCCGGGTAAACACTGACGGTAAAAAAAAAAAAAAAAAAGTTCGTATAGCAACAAGACGGCTGAAGGAGACGTTACGTAACGCGTCTACGTAACGAATAAGCTAAAAATTCGATGCCGCACGTAATAATTATTTTCATATCGAGTTACGGAATCAGCAGCACTATTAAATTCGATGATAGCCGAGACTGGGAGCCTGGACGTTTAGAAGCTTGCGCATTCTGATTTGTTGTTGTAAACACATCGCGAGATATCGATAATCCCGCCAATCCTGCGCGACGATACGAGTGAGCACGCGCGCGTGTGGCTGCATTCTCGCGAACGCGAGGCGCTCTCATGGCCACGCGTTGCGTAATCAGCAACGACGGAGTGGTCACGCCGCGCGCGAGGTACAAAACGAACAACGACAAACAAGCGGGCGTTACACGCACTCGCTCTGGCACGCCGCGTGAATACCGCTGCGCGTTTCGGAGCCCGGACTCCGCTTCGGCCGGTTTCGCCCGCGCTCGGCCGTACCCGCCGACCAGCGAAATAGTTGCCTCTCTCTTCCTCCGTCTCGCGCCTGCGTTCTTCTTCCGCGTACTTTGCGAGGATACCGCGCGTTTCCGCAAAAACGGACCCCGGCGGCTGACTTCGGTCCGTTCGCGGCGAGAAATCACGTTCCGCGCGAAGCCTTCTCCTCCACGTTTCTTCCTTCTCTTTCTTTTTTTTTTATTCTCTTTAACTCTGTTATAAAATTATCTTCAAATAAAATCACGAGGATTGAATCATTTAATATATATTTTATTTTTTTATTCTTGTATAATATAAATTAATATTTCTCAGAAAAATGAAATTATAGAAAAAACACGAGGTTACCGCATGTCTTATATACGTAAACATAATTTTTTCGTCTCTCCTATCTCGGCCCCAAATGCATCGACGACTTCATAAACACGCTTCCATTTTTCTTTCGCTCTTTTTTTCTCTAGCCAGTTTTTATTTCTCTCTACTTAATCCTTTCCTTTTTCATCTCGACTGCTCCTGCTGTTCGCAAGAAGGCGAGAGATACGGATCGATTAGAGGAACATTCCGCTGAGTCAGCTGCTCAAGGATGTACGTGTCCGGTCGGCGAAATCACTCGTGCCGGGATTCCGTCACGGTGCAACACGCGCCTCTTATTTCTCTTTTCGCCCTCTCTCTCTCTCCCTCTCCCTCTCTCACCCTCCCCCATCCCTCCCGGCCTTACCACCGCGCGCGCGAGCGCGGGGAAGGAAGACCGGCACGAATATTACCGCGATTGCGACATCCGCGGCGATTCCTCGAGTCGCGATTTACGTGACTCGCAGCCACGATCTCGTCGCCTTCGCGCTACTTCGATAGGGGCGAAGGGGGCACGGGAGGAGGATAAGGAGGAGAAGGAGGAGGAGGAGGAGAAACTGACGCGGCGAGGGAGAAGGGGGGAAGGGAGAGAGAGAAAATCGCGCGGCGAGGACGCGCATCCGGAGGTGACGCGCTACGTCCTACAAATAGAGGGTTGCTGCATCGATTGGCCGAATTTCGAGGTCGAAATTGATAAAAGAAAAAGAGAGAAACATAGATATACGTTCCTCGATGAGGAAAATTGAAACCAAAGTTTCGAGCTCTCTTCCCAAAAGGTCACTGATTTATATTCATATATCCCGCATTTCGTCATGTGATGTAAAATAAGAATGACGAGATATTTTTCTATCGCAATTTAAACCATAAAATTGTCGCGCAAAATCGAATTTTATTCTATATAATATATCGAAGGGCTGGCTTGAGATCCTAGATTCTAGCACAAAGTTCTTTCTTTCATCTCGTGCGACTATAATAATCAGGGCAAGGAAAATGCAAGGCCGTAAGCGGCGCGATTACATCGTTAATTAGCAATTATGCGATAGCACACGACTGCCATAGCGACTCTTTCGTCGACTCGATCGTAAACTATTTCTCTTTGCAAATCGCTAAATCATTTCTGCAATTAAATGTATCTCTTTCCATCTAATATTAAAAATTTCTCTCCAATAATATATTTGTATTAATTATCATTATTTTGTTAACGTTTGATATTTAATACTTTATTTAATATTTTAATCGTTACAAAGACATTTAATACGATCGCTTCTTCTTTCCTTCCTACGCGATAATAATAATTCGAGGAGGACGAACGCACTCGGATATCTGTTCCCTGTCACACTTCCACCCACTGGGGGAGTGCCAGGATGCGCTTGGAACGACGATACATACATTCTTTGACGCACACGCCTGCATGCGTCACGAATGCACGCATTCGAGATGGTCATATCGATGGTAAAAAAGAAACCCTCAAACAGACGCGCAATCAAGAGATTGTCATTCTTTAAAAACAATTATTCTCTAAATTCTTTGGAGTAGAATTTCATTCTACTAAAGAATAATAAAAATTTAATCAATCTTGAAAAAGACTGGCTCAATTTTCAATCTTTAAGAGTGAAATTTCACTCTAAAAATTTTATTTCTTAAAAATTTTAGAGTAAGAATGTAGGAAGCTTTTATCGAATTTAAATTAATTATTTCTTAATTATATATCTCAAATAACAGTTGCGAGCTATATGTTATTATTTGACAAAGCAATTAAATCGAAAAGCGAAGCGAAAAAATATTCTTTATTTTAGACTAACAGGAATATTCCGTGGGCACATGATGAAGTTTACGGCGACAAAATATCGCTTCAGGTACACACCGGTGCGGGCGAACGGACGGATGGGCGGGCGGGGTTTCCCGGTACACCCTGTATATCTGGCGCGTGAACCAGCGTGTATGTGTGTGTATATATATATATGTGTGTGTGTGTGTGTGTGTGTGTGTGTGTGTGTGTGTGTGTGTGTGTGTGTAGAAGCACCGTCAGTCAGCACAGGTACTGCTCATTCCGTTAGCCGCGGCGTGCCACCAGGTACGGCGGAGTTAACGGAGAATTTCGCGACGCGCGGGGGGAAGGGGGGGGAGCTGCGGGCCCTGCTGGTCGCCGCGTCAAGCCACACAGTCGTGTCCCACATTTTCAAAGCTTCGCGAAGAGAAGCGGCGCGATACTCTCGATTCGCACGCTCGCGCACGCCCGGGATTAACCTCAAGTTTAATCTAGTTAGGGCGACTCGCAGTTATTTACAAACGCACTGATTTCTGCATATACGCAAAATGCTACTTTATAGAAAATTATTATTAATATTTTAGTAGAAATTTTTTTAATACAAATACATGTATATCGTAAAACGAAAAAGATTTTATCTCCGCCAACAACAACACGGTGCATTTAAGAATCCCTCACAGAGAGTCGACCCCTCATGCGCGCTCACTGCCGAGCGGCCATCTTTGTGGCTCCGCATCCCGCTCTCCCCTCGAGCCTCCGGCAGTCCTACATCTCCCAGCCCTCTCCGACGTCCCTCTCGCCCTCTCGCCACCCTCCCGGCGACGGCGATGACGACGCTCGACCTCGCTGCGCGCATTGGCGCCCATCCCGCAAAAATTTTTTCAGCCACGCAAAAATTTCACACGCTTGGAAAGAATGTGCCAAGTTGTAGCAATCTCTTACATCGACACATATTTCCGATTCGCTATGTATTCCTTTTAATTAACGCGTAATATCTCTTTTAACATCTAGCGTTCTTTTCAAGTTCAAATTTATTGAAATCTCAATAACCTGCGAACATACAATAGTGTCTAAGGATGACGTGAGATTAATTGAAGCGATTGTGGGGAAAAATTGAGGGAGTTTTATGAATTTTCCTCACGCCGTTCGCGACGCCGTCGTGCGTGACGCTCGACCTCAATGGACGTGCGCGCGCGTCAAGGGGAGGGAAAAAAAAGGATCGCAAGAAACGCGGGCGATCCGCGAAAGGATGTCGCGGTTCCGGTGACTGAATGTTGTACGAGGACGGGGCACCGACGAGCAGGCAAAAAATAAAAGAACACGGGGATGTGACGAAGGGGCTCTCCAGGGTACAAAAACAAGGGGCGGTCGAGTTGGGGTGGGCAACGGTGCATGGATCGAATCGCTCTATGGGAACGAAAAATTGCGTAGGAAATCGGTGGGACGCAACTGAGAGAGAGACCCTTGATTTTATGTGGAGACAACTCCGATATGACACTGGACGAATTAGTCATTAAGTCTGTAAAGTCAACGTCCGTAACCCATATCCTGGGAATATTTTCTAACTATTCTGACAACTTCGCCCTGATATATAATAACACAAAAACACATTCTTTGAACATACAAAGATATCTTCTACAAAATAATTTCTGAGAATATCTACAGGAACATATACATAGACAGAATTTTTTTCTTATCCTGAAAATATGATAGTCGTGGGACAAGAATGTATTTTGAAGAGTTTTAATGTAAATCCCTCTCATTCATTGATAAAACTACAATAAAGTGTAAAATAAGTTTGATTAATTTTACTAAAGTGCATGATAAAAATCTTTAAAATATTGTATTGTACCACAATTATCATATTTTCAGGGTAAATTTTAAAAGAAAATTCTCTCCGTGTTTTTCATTTAAAATAACGTGAAATATTTCGGCGATTTAATTATTTTCTACAGACATTGCGATCTTCTACGAAATCCTCAAAGATTTCGAAGATTTAAAAGGTACCACTCTGAACTATCTCTAACTATACCTCTGCGGAGCAAAGAAACAAGAATACTCTATGAATATTCCGAGAAAATTCTCTGGGAACGTATATCCTCTGTCTTCTCTTTCTTAGAATGAGATTATACCAAGAACGGTTTTCCTATACACTGCAGACAATGTCCATCCCGATTCCCGTTAGAAATGGACAGTACCCTTACATTCACTTCTTTCTTTCCGTTTCCCAACAAAAACCTCTGACAAGCTGCAGTCAATTGTACTTCCCTGTTCGTTTGAAAACATAAAAATTTCAGCGGACACTATCGAGAATATTCCGATATAAGACTCGCTCTTTCTCTCTCAGTTTGTCGAAAACTACCTGAATTCGATCCTATACGCCAAGCATGAGCAACGCAGCAGCAGGTGTAACTAGGACGCGACACCCATTTCGAACTTGTAGTCGCACGGCTTGTAGTCACGGGAACAAGTGCACACGCAAGTGCAACGGGGTTGCAAAGTCCCCTTTCTTTCTTTTCTTGCGTGCGAATGCAAGGACAAAGGGAGCCGGCTTGAAGGAGCCGGTCCCCACGAATAAATCCTTGTGCCTCTCCCCGACCTCGACCTTCATCCACTGCCGTTGAGAGGAAACGCAAGAGAGGGCATTATTGGACATTCAACACCCCTCTGAATATGACAATTACAAAATAGTCGAGGAATGACGCGACGTCATTCAAAAAATCGATCCACTAATTGAATCAAGGACTTAGAGAGAGGAGAAGAGGACGAGACATGAAACTGTGTGTGTGAATGCATAGAGATTCGGAATACCTCTGTTGCTGGAATGAATATAAAAGTGACCTGTTACGAAAAAGGATTTAGTTGAACTATACATCGTCAATTGTTCAAATTTAATAATCAAAATGATACAGTTGATTAATATTCAATATTTGCAAGCTTACTTCTTCATATATTTATCGAGAAATAAATAATTAAATTTTTCACATTTGTCAAATAAAATATTACATTATTTTCTGCGTTTTAAAAAAGTGTTTTAAAATGAACATAATGATGTGTCAATAAGAAAGCGTGTCAATTATCTTATATTTATGAATTTTGTATATATATATATATATATATATATATATATATATATATATATTAAAGTTATTTATAATTCAGATGATATATTAACATTAAGTACATGTAATAAATATATATACTTAATTATATTATTTTTAATTATTAACATATAAAGAGACGTACGCTGTGGAAAATAATATCATGCTTCTACTTGAGAAAATTAAATCAGTCTTTAATTATAAAAAAAATCCGATAAGAGACAATAGTTTAAGATCTTTTTTTACTGTTTATCAATTATAACCGTGCTTGTAGTATGAATGCACGCAATTTACTCTATCTTTTTCAAAGAAAATCAAAACTTTAACGAGTTGACAAAAATGCGAACTGTTGTCCAATAATTCAGACATTCTTATAACTGATATATCTTAGCAATTGCAAGAAATTGATATACGTAAGAAAAGAAAAGATAATAGGGGAAGGGAAGCATAATAGTTGCCGTTAAATTAAATTTCATAAACTGCTTTCTTTCTACTGCTTGTATTTATTTATAAGAGAGAGCTGACCATAAAACAATTAAAAGGATGGCATTTTTGGTGAGATAAAATTACATTTACATTAAAAGAATCATAAAAAAATGAGATATAAAAAGCAACTCAGAACATACTATATAAATTCGCGTGATGTGCAAGAAATTAGTTTCAAGATAAAGTTTACCAGTAATGAGTTCGATATGATTTTGACACGGTCCAAGTACAACTGAATGTACATTAATTAACGAAAGGAAACAGAAACGGTGGAGAGATGCGTAATGCTATGATTTCAGTTTACTGTGGAAGAACAGGAAAAGGGAAACCCCCATTCGTTTTATAGTCGCGATACACGGAAACCCCTTTTCTCGGTTCAGGGAACACCCCCGGTTTTTTTCTACTCCAAACTCTGCATTATTCAAAGAGAATAATCAGATAATGCGGAAAGTATATATAAAAGATCAAAAGTCGAAAAATTTTTCCATTCAAACGATTAAAAGGAACAAAGTATGTAAAGACAGTAAAAGATTTATGAGGAAAATAGGGCATGTATTATTATAAAACTATATTCGAAATTATTTCATTTTCCTAGAAAACAATAGAAATCTAAATCGATACAAACAAAGTACAAACGCTCTATAATATCCATTTTTATTTTTAACAAAATTGAGCACCAGAGATTTAAATCTGAAATGATGAAACCTAAGGAATAATTGAATAATTCCAATTGGAAACTATTCTGAGTAATTCTATGATAGAAATTCTGGGGAAGATTTTCTAATCCGAAATTCTATCACGAGATTCCAGGAAATAAAAGAATTCCAAGAAGATAAAACGAATTACAGGAAGCTCGTAACCCTCGCGACGAGTTGAAGATTGAAAAATCGGCGTATTCGATGCGTAACGTATATACATTAACCCCGTACATTATTTGTCTATATAGACGCACGTTCTCCCTTCTCTACCATCATCATCATCATCATCATAATCATCGTCATCATCATCGCCACCATAATTGACGCCGTTTCAACCCCTCGCGGGTACCGCGATAAAATCGTCACGCTACTCTTAATCAGGAGGGAGGGCGAGAGCCCGCAGGAAGTCGCATGTAAATTCTCATCGAAACGCACGTGGGTACGGTCGATGCTTCGTTGCGTGCACGCACTTGTCGCCCGCGTGTATTGCAGCCCTCCACCCTTCTCTTTTCCTGTCACCCAAGTCCTCTTTGCTCCGATGATTTTCAAATCTATCACAGTTTTTAAGAAGTCGAGACATTCGAGTCCTTGAACGATGAGGGTGCGATAGAAAGGATATCTCGTGACCCTTTTTCTTCTAATCTCACTAGATAATTACAGAAACGAGTGATATATTGAAAAAAGAAAAAAAAACGAACGTAAAAAAATCTGAGAAAAATTTGATTTCAAACGTTTTCAAATTGAAAGAAGTAATTTGCCTAAAACACGCGTGTCGCATTTCTTCCAAACTCAAATTCAATAAAGAAATAAGTCTTTGGAAACTGTACAACTCTTATAAATTCTTTATTATCTGATTGAACTTGCCCTCCATTTCTCACTGGCTCTCAATGTATAAATCAATCATATCACAAAATTTTTACAACAGTTGCAAAGCTACTTTTTCTGCCAAACGTAACCATTCGATGACTTGTTTTTAACAGGGCTCGGTCTTATTTCAAAATTTCAAATAAATTTATTTAAAATATACATTTTAAATAAAAATAAAATTAAACAGTTATTTAGTATTTACTATTTAAAATAACTTCTTTTGACCTATTTCTTATTTAATACTTTAAATAAGTTTTTGGAATTTATTTTTTATTTTTTATTTTAAATAAGTCGCAGATATTTTACTAAGCCCTGGTTTTTAATATTGTAGAATTAATATCGTGGATATTACGAGTTTGGAAAAAATACAACACACGTGTGTGATTTCTATACACATACACACATACACACACACGAAATATTTAATTGCGAACCCTTGAACTAAAAAGATTTGAGATATCCGGGATATTCATGAAAAAATTCCAAAGGAAACGATGTTTACGTAACCATATACGGGGTGTCATTATCGGCGCTTCTCCCATAAACGAGAGAGAGAGGCGTGGCAATGGAGCTCCTTGACACCTCGTGTGTGGAATAAACACTCGAAATCTCGTGTGAAGGCCCTTGGCACCGGGTTGCGAAACGCGGAGCCAAGTCCAATCCGAGGCTCGAGTGCGTCTATATCTTCAAGATAACACGAATCCCCCTGTAACTGTATCGAGATAACTCGGATAGGACGACACAGCGTGCCTCGATGCGAAATGCCTGTTTGTTACAATAAAATTTGGACTTTAAGTTTAAAATAATTGTGTTTATCAAATGTTTATCAAAAATGACAAAAATTATTTTCAAATTAAAGCAATACTAATGTTCATGTCTACCAAAGTAGATTATAACTTTAATCTCGACTTAATTTATTATTTATCCTTTTCTAATATCTGTTCCTACCAATGTTTAATTTTAATCTCAGTTCGAATATTACAGTTCTTCATCTTTTTCTAATTCTAAGAATTAGAAAAAGATAAAGAGTAAATTAAACCGAGATTAAAATTAATTTAGAAACACTCGTAATTCTTAAAACTAAAAAAAGATAAAAAATAAGTTTATCCTGCAAGATTAAAATTAATCTACATTGGTAGAAACTTAGAGAGGGTCATAAAACAATTCCTCTCATAGTTTGAACAATTCTGTTTTTAATATTCGTTTCTATCAATGTAAATTAACTTAAATCTGGATTCAGCTGTAACTCGTCTTTTTTTAGGAAATAGAAAAATATGTGAAGAGAAAGTTGAAACGATATAAAATTTTTAAATCTACATTGGTGGAAACGGACGTAATTCGCACATCTCACACATTTCCCTGCCGTAAAAATATTACGACGGATTTTTTTTCCTCGCTTGAAAAATTCGCCGGGAAAAATCACGAGACACGGCACTGCGACGCACGCACGCACTCAAGCATACAAAGTACAAAAACTCACCCACACACCGACGTGACTCACGAACACTGACTGACGTCGCGCATCCACAGCCAGCGCCTCCTTTTCAGAGGGCGCGCGCGCGCGCGGAGAGGGACGCACACAGGTTGCACAATTCTCGTTATCACACCACAAAGTTGTGTCGATCGACTTAATTACCGGCACGACTCAGCATCAACGTCAATTCCCTCCTCTCTCTCTTTCGTTCTCTGTCTCTCTTTCTCCCGTGAAACTTCCTTTCGAGGAAAAGTAGGAGCACAGAACGCCAAAGAGACTTAAGGAGACACGTGCTCCGAGATTGAAATCCAGCTTTGTGGTCGTCCGAGGCTCACCTGTTTGTCGCGACGTTTTATAGGACGTTGAGGGAAACAGAACAAGGACGCGAGGTAAATCGTAAAAATGGAGAAACGTCGATCGCGAGGAAAGAAAACTTTGAACGGAGCAGCACGAAGTACACGCACGCACGCACGCGGCTTCAATGAGCTCAACTGAACTGAACTGACGACTGGCAGTGAGCGAGGGGGAGGATGCCCGGCGGACGGACGGACGGACGGAGGGACAGACGGAAGGAGCCGAAGACGACCGAACTCTACCGAAGCGAGCAGGCTGAAGTCGGCCTCGACACCCCGGGGCGTATCGGCGCCTATGGGCAGCGCCGTAGCCGACCGCGCGACACGTCCGAGGGGAGCGGTGACGGGTAAGGGGAGAGTAATGGGAGGGTAGGGTAGAGGCACGTAGGGGGAGAAAGGGGGGAAGGATTTACGCAACCCTCTCCCGAGCGAAAAATCCACGTCGAGAAGCACGCCGCCCGTCGATGCGCCGATAAGCCACGTAGTACCCTCGTCCCGGCGTTCTCCGTCTCACTCTCTCTCTCTCTTTCTCTCTCTCTTCCTCGAGGGTGGAGAGAGGGAGGAAGGAAAGGAGAGACCTCTTTCTATATCATGGTTTCGCTTCGTGGAAAAGAAACTACCTCGAAACTAACCTCTTCCGTTCTGCCCCGCCGATTCGCCGCTGTTAACCCTTCCGAAGCAGCCACGTAGGAACGCGCGCGCGCGGCGATACACGCACATACATGCGCACGTGTACACAGACACGCGCGCGAGCGCGACCATACATTCGCGGGCACTCGCGGGGCTGAGCCGAGCACCACACTGAGAACACGCGCGCACACATACACCACACGAACGGATGGAATCCAGCTATCCAGCCGAGGTGGAAGAAAATGAAGAACCGAGAGATGGGTACAAGGGTCGAATGCAGGGACGGAGGGAGGGTGCAAAAAGAGGGAGAATGGCATGGAAGCGAAGAAAGAGAGAAGGCTGATGAGGAGAGGAGGGCGCGCGCAAAAGAGATGTATACGTGTCTTGTGAGGGAGGAAACGAGAGAAAGATCCGTCTAGTCGCGATGACAATATATATCGATTTCGCGAGGGTGGCTCGCGATGGCAACGACCCTACCTGATGGTCCGATTCACATATTTCTTGAGCTTAACGACACCGTCCCTGACTGTCCCCGGTCCTGACGAAGACGACAATCGAACGCGTGGGCACACCTCGGTTCTCTTCTATTTGCGATTTTTTTTTTCGAATGACGAAAGGGATAGCAAACGTGACAACACAACACGACACGACACGAAGAGAAAAGAGCGATGAGAACGGGAAGGTGCTCGTCAAAGATAGAACGTACCGCCTGGTTATCGTTTAGACGCGGGCGTCACGATGCGCAGCACTCACACTTACCTTGGCATCCTCGCCGTTGAACCGAGGATGACGACAGTCGACAACGACGACAACGACGACGACGACGACGACACAGGGTGAGAAAGTGGAGCGGAGATCCGTGGCGCGCGCGCGCGCGCGCGTGTGTGTGTGCGTGTGTAAGGATGTGCAACTTGGCCCGTGCGCAGCACTAGGACGCCATGTCAGCAAGTCAGAGGCGCGGACGGACTCTCTCGGGGCAGATACGTATACGTACGGCGCGGCCGAGCGATATACGTAGCACAGCTACGTATACACATATACACACGCACACATACGCGTCTCGGCCGTGTGCGAGAGCGAGCAAGAGCGAGACGGTAAGCGCACGCACACCACGCTGTTGACCAACCCGTACGCGAGCCGTGCGCCGCCGTGCCGTGCCGGGGAATTTCTGCTGCGCCACCGAACGGCCGTCACGGAACCTCGCCTACGCCCGCCTAGCCAGCACTGCCAGCAGCAGCCACGGACGTGTCTTCCAACTCGCAGTACCCTTCACCGTCGTCGTGGGTCGTGGCTGCACCGCAACCGCGACGCAGCGAGCGAGCGAGCGAGCGAGCGCGACACACACCCGCCCGAACCAACCAACGAATGAATGTACGACGAACGAATTCACTACCTCGCTAATCGCTACCTCGCTTCCTCGCTCGTAGTCGCGCGCCCTCGTTCAATCGTACGAACCACCGTGCCGACGACAGCCGATTCGAGCCGAACCGAGTTTCAGCTCCGAAGTCGAGGAGTCGGCCGCGTGCGCTTCGCAACCTCCCGCAAGCGGCAAAAGCCGAAGAGCGCAAACTTGTACCACCACCGCCACCTAGAGACGCGACGCGACGCGACGCAACGCGACGAAACGAGCCAACAGAGAGCTCAGAGCTCCCCCACTACACCCTCGCGCTCTCTACCCTGGCGAGCCTCCCCCCACCCCCGCACCCTACGCAGCACGTCCTTCTCGCTACTACTGGTCTCTCTCTCTCTCTCTCTCTCTCTCTCTCTCTCTCTCTCTTTCTCTCTTTTCTCGTCCGTCTCCGTCTCTCGCTCGTGTGACGACGCGACGCGACGCGCCGTTCTCCGTCGCGAATGTGAAACTCCCCTCTATCCCTCGCTTCACCCTCTCCATATGTTGCTTCTTCCTCGCGTCAGCCCCCGCAAGGAACGAACGACTCTCTTTCTCGCTCTCTCTCGCTCTCTCTCTCTCTCTCTCGTTTCCTCTCGCATTCTTATTGCACGTCTCGAGTCGTCTTGTCCTCGTTTCACGTTCACGAGACTTGTGAACCACATCTCGCTTCTGTTCCGTTCTACTTTGGCCCTCACCCTCGATCACCCTCGAAAAAGGGCACTTGCTTTCGCCCCTTTGTTCTCACGCTTTCAGATCCGGAGAGACGACCGCACTCGCCCCCACCTTGCTCCCCCTCTCCGCCCACGATACCCATCGTATCACGAGCTTCTTTTTTTTCAACACACCCTCCTCCCCTCGTTTCCGCGCAATCTCTAGTCTTCAACTCTTCACAAGTTAACGCTGCGCATAATCTTCGATAATTCTCAAAGAGAAGAGTGTACGTGGTAATAAAAAGGGTGGATAAATCGTGTGCGAATATTAACCATCGCGCAAATAATATCATCGTTGAAACTAAAGCATATACAGGGCGGGTTCCCCGTGTTCCCGAGTATTCCCTAAATTACTCTTTGACCTTGAAATTGATTCCCGCGACAAACTATCAGTCGAGTCGACTCGCTTACCGAGAAACTTCATCCTTGGTCGCGAAAGTGCTGACCATTTCGGGTGGGTATGGGGGCGAGGGTCAAGGCGGAGGACGAGAGCAACGGAGACCAAAGTCCTTTCCTGCGAAGAGGAAAGAGGGTGGGGATGGACCGGCCACGAACATCGCGGGGATGCACGTGGAGAGGGATGCGACGAGGCGACTCCCCCGCCACCTCCTCCCCTGGCCGCGGGACAGGAAATTCGCGAGTGCGGAACGCAGACGAGGGCAGGAAAGAAGTGAAGGGAAGGTGTGCGGTGCGGTGGTGTCGTCGCGGGTAGCAGAGCGCGATTCGCGCGCCTGCGCACTTTTTTCTACCAGGCGGCGGCGGCGAACCGCGTCCATCACTCTATCTCGATCTCTCTTTTTCTCTCTTGCTATCCGTCGCCACCGCCACCGCCACCGCTGCCGCCGCCGCCGCCGCCGCCGTCGATGACGACGCCACGAGGTCACTTCGCAACGAAACAACCTCAAGTTGTATGCCAACCTACCCGACCACTGTTGCGTGTTCGACAGCAAATCTCCTACCAGTTGAAATTTTGCCCGCTGGTGATACTTTACTCCGAAGCAATGAATTCCTCTTCACCCATCCGAGATCCTAGTCTCACAAAGTTGTTGATAAAGGCAATCGAGTAACCCTGAATATAGTTCCCGCGTCGTACCACTGGCGAAATTGCTACGCTGGCAACAGGACCGCAACACGTTCTTCACCCCGATATCCGTGCCTCGCGTCGCAAATGCGCTACCGCGACTTCACGTCGCCCGCACTCCACGACTGTATTTCTCTCTCTCTCTCTCTCTCTCTCTCTCTCTCTTTCTCTCCTGCCCTCCCCCTTGTCTCCTTCGTTCTGCCCCTCTACCCCTTGGCAGTCGCGTTTAACGGGACGTTCGTGCCATTTCGCGCGACCAGACGAATGCAAGGGGGAGCTGTAGAGCGATATACATATATACATGCAATGTATTTATATATTTGTATTCTCGCAGCATGCCCGAGGGTTGCTCTCTCTTTCTCTCTCTCTCTATCTCAAGTGAGTGCGAACACGCAGGGCGGCAAGATCCTCGCGAGATCTTTTCGGCCAACTGATAAAAAGGCACCGAAGCGGCCGCCTTGTCGCGATGGACGCGAGAGTGGCGTACAGTCGGACAAAAAAAAGTATCTGGAAGGGGAAGCTGCGGAGAGAGACTCTCGGGGCAGCGGCGGTGGCGGCGACGGCGGTGGTGGAGGGGGTGAGGACGACGATGGTAATATCGAGGGGCAAGAGGAGAGAGGAGGTCTGGGGATGAACGAGCACGTAGACGGCGTGGGTCGGGGTAAAGGGGAATCACCACCATCTCTGACGCCGCCGTCGCCGTCGCCGCCGCCGCCGCCGCCGCCGCCGCTCCATCGCCACCACCTCTGCCTCTGCCTCCGCCTCCGCCTCCGCCGCTGTCGTTTGACTCTTGCGACTACTGTTGCTGATCATCTAGTGTCCTTGGCTCCGCTCTAGCGAAACTCTAGCTAGTTCTAGCTCGCGCAGAGCGTGCGCTCTCATTCGCTCGTTCCTCGAGAAACTCGGCTGTGTGCGACTCTCCTACCACTCTTTCGTTGCGCCCACGGCCAGGGCTGTATCGCTCGGGGCTGCTTTGCCTTTCCCTCTTCTCTCCCCGTCTTATATCCCTTTCCCAATCCGTCCTGTTTCTCCATCTTTCATTTCCTCTGTCGCAAGAGAGCTTGCTATATGTTGCACAAACTTGATCATTATGCCTGATTTGCTGGAGGGTTAATGTTTCGACATTACGATTTAATTTAGAGTTTCCTCATTTACTCTATGTAAAATATGTATTTTTATTTCTTTCATGTATGCATGTAACATGTATATGTATTAGAGAATTTTTTATGATGAAAATATGTATGAGGTTTTTTTACCAATACAGTTTGGTAACAACCCTATCGGCGATCTTCGGTGCCCGGAGCTACGCGCGCCCGTCTAGAACTGGGCTTCTGGCCCTGGCGCGTCTAGGAAGCTTAGAAACCTCGGCGAGAGTAGAAGGAATACTTAGAGTAGGCGAGTGAGACGGTGGGAGGGAAGTGACAGCAATGGCGTCATTGCTTGCGCGCGCGGAGGAGAAGGAGGGAGAGAGGGCTGTCTTCGCGTTACCGCGGGGTGGAGGGCCGCCACGCCGCGGAGCGATGAGGAAATGGGGGGACTGGGGAATCCAAGGAGTACTACACGTGTCGCTGTAGCGCGGGGTGTTGACCCCAAATAGCTTTTTTAACGTGACGTAACCGCGAAAGGGTTGAGAAACGGCCGTGGCGACTGCCGACGCGACTTTGCCTCGAACTCGGAAGAAAGAGAAAGAAAGAGAGAGAGAGAGAGAGAGAAGGAGAAAGAGCCAAGCCTTCTTTCGCGTCTTGCCTTGTCCGACTCCTTGCCTTCCAGCGCGGCTCCCCGTTATATGTACGCCATGGAACGATCCTTTCGTACTTCGAAACGCGCCTCCGTTTTTCTGACTGGCGTCCGAAAAAACACGATCGATTTAATTTGAAGGATAGATCAATCATATTATTTTTAATCCGCCATAAAAATCTAAAATGTTCCATCTTTATCTCTTTTCCAATTTCTTTGATATCCCGACTTTGCTCGAGGCATCGGAAATTTTATTCGAATGTATCTCCTTATCTCATCTCTACTCCTCTTGATTCTTAAAACGATTCTTAACTCTCTGGAGTTGATGATGAGTTTATATTGGAGCTACTCAATTATAAGTCTCTCTGTCAAAAATGTCAAACAATTCAATTTTTTTTTAAATACATCTGTAAACTCTCTCTCACATTATTCTTTATTAAAATATATTTGCAGAGTTGCCACAAATTCCTCATCCTAAAAATCTATAATTTTTCCCTGATTTTCAGACATATTTTTCTTCGACTTTCAATATTTTGAAATTTCTTATATTTTCATTCTGATTTATAAAACTGTTAAAAATTTTGTTGAGAGATCAATTTAACGTAGCAGTGTAAATTACTATTAATTGCTGACACACTGCTTACATTTGTAACTGTTAAGTCGGTGGTATTCGAAAATATTAATACGTATGTATATTGAATACGATGAATTTATACGATGTATTTATATCGAATTTCTTCAAAAATTTTAATTTTCTAGAAAATTTTACAAAATTCCCTAACTGTTCTCCAATTTCCCTGATGATTCCCTGATTTCCAGTTTTGTGGCAACCCATTTAGTGGACATTTATTCTTTTTTATACAAATTATTTAATTTTAATTGTTTGAATGAAATTAATTAATGTCTTTTAATTAACATTTAAATTAAATGGATCTTACAAATCCAACGTCAGTAATTGTATACAAATTGGCATTAACTCCGAAGGGTTAATAATTCTTGTTTCTTTTTCTTAATGATGATACAAAACGAATCTTGTTAAAATAATATAGGAAAGACAGTAATAGTCTCTAGTATATCTGCGATAATATATCTCTACACATAAGCGCGTGAAGATACAGGCGAAAGTATGAAACATTATTTACTTCAGAAAATGCTACAAATAACAAACCTCTTATCGAAGTGTCAAGAATCGCGGTGAAAATAGTTCTTTCTTTCTCGAGAATCGAATAAAGGAAGAAAACAAAGTAAAGCGAATGGAGTGGCGACTATCGAGTATTTCCACGAGTCGTCCAGCAATGTCGCATTCATCCGGAAACAAGCTGCGCACTTGCGGATCCGTGAAAAAATTTACATTTGTTATTCGCAAATCGGGATTAGAGGCTGACAGGTCGAGGTGGGGCCCCAACGAGGGTGGCGCACCTCGTGACAAATGCACGCTTACAACAGTGTGTTCGGTTGCATTTCCGGAAAATTAACGAGCCGTGGCGACGCGCCAAAGAGTGCAAACAAACGTGAAATGAGTGCAGAAGAGAAAGAGAGAGGTTGAGAGCTGTATTCTCACGAGAAATCTGAATAATATGTAAATACATTAGATATGTACGAATCAAGATTCTTTTAACGCTTAATCGAATTGCACTTTGTTTCTTTATTCGAATTCGAATTGAATCGAATCGACAGGCTTTCTCTGAATCGATTTCGATCGAATCGTTCAAATATATAATTTTTAATTAGCAACATAATTATTGTTAAGTTGAATTTAAATATGTAGATAATAAAAGATTTGTATCTATTTGACTTATTAATGGGAAATATGATTTTATATCTTCTTACAACAGAAAAATACTTACTGTACGCAAAAAATAATTACTTGTTTCAAATATTTCAAATCTATCATAGAACCATCACAAACATCAAATTTATTTAAAATATATTTTGTGTGAGAGAGAAGATTCTTAATTTAATATTTCAATCAAGATTACTAAAATAAAATAATTTTGATCCACTTCTTCGATCAATTTTATAAAATATTTTTCAAAAGAAAATAAATTCTTGTTTTCAAAACATAATAATGAATTTTTCTCAATTTTGCAGTAAATATATTTTAATTATTATCGGGAAAATATTCTTTAATCAAAGATAATCGTTACTTAAAAGAAACAAAATAATTTAATCACTTATTAATTTCTTAGCAATAAAGTATAATATTTGTATATATTGATTTGTATATTCGAAATTTTCGAATTCGAATCATATCTTCAAATTCTAACCTCGAATCGAATCTTATCTGATTTGATTCGATTTGTATTCAAATAATTCGTACATCTTTAAAATACATAATTAATATATAGTATTAAATATACAAAACAAGCAGAGCATCGGAAAATGAAGGAACTTGAAATAAAAACAAAACGTTTTCACGTTTAAATTCTTACATTGAAACGAGAAACGGATGTCACTCGGATTTCCAACTACCAAGAGAGAACTTGATTGATATTGTGAAAATGATATCAATCGCTGTAACGGCAAAGGAAGGAGGTAGGAACTAGTAGAGGGGAACACGAGGAGACCTAGTAGGAGGAACGGGTTAGTGTTAATGTTAAATGTTAATGCGTCGCGCAACACACCGCGTGCCGCTAGCGATGAGCTAACGGATGACGTCCTATATATCGAATGTCTTCTCTCCGTCTTCTTCCTCAATGGTCCTAATTAGTGTACACATAAGGTTCGTGTGTTACGACACACCGCCAGTGCCGTTCGTTCCAACTGGGAACCATATGCGACCGGGGGGGTTAAGTGTCGTCTTAACCTCTTTACTGTGCCGTGTTTGAATTCTCTTCGAATCGACCAGCGATCCAATGGCGATCTCTCGACGACACGGAGTGTCAATGACACCGATCATGCAGAGCAATTAAACATGGAGATCAGCATATCGGAAGCCGTGCGCTGCAACGTTCGCAGTCCAATTCTATCATAATGTAGATAAAATTTTAATCTCGGATTATCTTGATCTTTGCTTTCTTCCAACTCTTAGAACTAGAGGAAAGTAAAAATGACTTGGGTCGAGATTAAAGTTAATCTACATTTGCAAAAATGAACATAAGGACGAATTCGATCAAACTTTCGATTAGTTTAATCGGCGATTAATTCAACCGGTAGAACTGCTTAGACAAAATTTCTAACTGCACAATTTATTGTATTGTATTGATTTCTTAATCTTTTTTCATATAAGAAAAAAATTAATGCAAGCATTATTTCCTGATAAGTTAAAGAGATTAACTTAATCGATGTTTGGTTAAAGTCGTCTTAAATAATCATTCTGATAATATTTGAACTCTTAAAACGATCTAATCGTATCTCCCTCTCTTCTGATGGGTTTCTACGATTTGAGAAATCCGTAGAGCGTCTTTGTAGTTTCAAATGATCGGAAAATACCAATCTTCAATTTCTACAAATGCCGATGTCATTTCGAAACAAAAATTTTTTCATCGAATATGTTGACAGAGATGAGTCATCAAGTCGAGGATCATCAAGAGCGAACCATGTAAATTCGCCTTAACGCCACGCTACGTATGCACACACACGGTTATCTTATCAGACTACACCCCAAAGAGGCGTGAACGATATTTCTTTTTTTTTTGGCTGAGACTGGTAGCACGTTCAATGGTGCCAGCACTGTGCAGCCCTTCTGAGGTTTTGGCCCAACATAGGGTTTTGAGGTCACAGTGAATAGAAAGAACGAGAGATACCAGTTCCCGGCGAGTTTCCTGACGTCCCGACGATTCGAGGCATTGCGCACCTCATATACCAAGATATCCTTATCTGTACCGTCGTGACCGCAAGGGATATTCCGAGAAACCGCGACTGCAGAAGGAAATGGTGCGTCGGTTCTCCTTTCATTTCGCTTCGCTCGCTCCTGCGGATCACGCAATCGTCACTCGATGCGATCGTCACGGATGACTCACTCGGAATAAAAAAAAAACAGTCGCGAAAAGATTGTTTCCAGAGAAATATTCCGTAGAGAAAACTGTAACTAATAAATATTCGTTCCTCTTATATTTCAACAATTAAACGATAACGCGCTAAGAAAATGATAAACAAAAATTAATATACAGTATACCTTAGTACACACGATAAGTCATTCATGTTTCAGTTAATTTTCATCACTTTAACAAATATGTATATGAAACAATATTAAATCAAATATCTGTTGAGACCATAATATAAGTACACAATAAATAGAAAATGAAAGTCCTACATGATCAAGTTAGATCTTTAGTACTAATAATTCAGTGTGAATTTATATTGCATTCTGCTAACTGCGCATCAAATTTAATTAATTTTCAGTTTCTTGAAACGCGTTTTTAATAGAGTAGTAATATCAAATTAAATTGACGAGCAATTTAATAATATTGATGTTCATAAACATCTTAGAAAGATCTCAATAATTTGATGCAGATGAGCGTCTTAAAACCTGTAAATAATTTTATTGCGAATATTACATCAAGGAAATATATCAAAATTATAAGTGTCTGATATACTTTAACATCTAAAAAGTATTTATAAGATTGTGTTTTCAAACAATTATATTAGGTGTTGGAATTAATTCGTAGCGTTTTACAAGTGATGGGAAGTACTTTCATTAATGTATTTTTTAATGCTCATGTGAAATAAATAACATTCTTTCATTAAAAACGCTACGAATTAATTCCAACACCTAATATATAAATGTTATAACTAATAATTTGATGCTTCTAATTTTCGAAAAAAAAAAGAAATGTGCAGGATACAAATAAACCAATCGTGGATACTAAGAGTTACATATTTCTTTATCTTCAAAAAAAGATAATTCCATACAATCCTGCATTATGATTATTTACCACCCTAATTACGACTTACAAAAGAAAATCTCCAACCGTTCTATATACGTGATTGTTGGCGCGGGGTGGAGAGATTAAACGAAGCGACGGAAAACTCTCTCTCTCTCTCTCTCTCTCTCTCTCTCACTCACTCTCTCTCAGAAAAACCTCTCGTGGAAGAGATCCCGGCTTACGGCTCTTCCATAAAAAGCGAGCAAGCGCCGCGTCGAGAAAGAGAAAGAGAAAGAGAAAGAGAAAGAGAAAGAGAAAGAGAAAGAGAAAGAGAAAGAGAAAGAGAACACGCGGGCGCGGAGGCGAGTAACGGCGTGCATACCTCGCGTCGCGAGTATACGCGCGATAGCGAGGAAGGGGATGATGACTCCGAAGGGACATTGCTCCCTGGCCTGGCTTGCCCTGCTCTGTTCTGCTCTACTCCGCTCCGCTCCGCTCCGCGTTCCGTGTCCAGCTCAGGATCCACGCCCGTTCTTCCCCTGCTCGATCGTCCTGCGCTCTCACGCGCCTTCGTCGAGCGTAACACCGGCGAGTCCTTCCGGCGAGACCGCGAAAGGACGTCGTCGGCCCGAACCGCCCCGCGCGCTTCTCTCGCTTCGTTAACATGACGGGCCATGATATCGGGGATTCTGTATGATTCGAATCGCGATTGAACCGAACTCCCCCATCTGGAACATCTTGATTTGAATCAGAATGACACCTTTTTCTCTCCATTGTGTTATTAATATTGAATTTATTCTATTCATTGTCGAGATACAATGTCTCTTCTATCCGGTGACTATGGTGACTATTATATAGAGACTCTTCTCCAAATTCATGAAAGAGCCAGACTGAGTGACGTAAGTTTCTGGAACGCTCTGTAACCGGCGCTTCGTCTTGCGTGTATTCTATTCTCGCTATTTGTACTTCATCATCCCCTTCTCCCCTGTCCCGCCTCTCCCCCTTTGTGCGAGAGAGCCTACATTCCGGCGCACGCTATCAACCCGCAGAAGCCGCAGGATATTCGAAATTAACTCGCGGCCGAAAATAAACAGTCACAAAGAAGAGCCGAGCCGCCGCCGCCACCCCAACAGGTGGTTACGCCGTATCCTCTCTGGCCCGAAGATAAAACTTTCCAACCCTCCTCCTCGGTTTCTTCATACCACTCGGACTCTCTATCCCCTTGAACTGCCTTTCAAAACTCTTTCTTTGATCTCCTTGTCCCTCTTCTGTGTTTGGTACACGTAACCGATCCTTATTCCTGATCTCTAAGGGCCAGTCGTACCCGACGGCGATTACTGAGTGTTTCACAAGTCTCGTCTCTTTCTACTGATACTATCTACTGACATTTGAATTCTTACGTACAAAAAATTCCGTCTGAGAGATTGGAGCAAAAGGCTCCAACCCAGGAAGAAAATCGTTATCGCTCCTAGAAAAAAGAGAGTAATCTCGCTAAAAATTTCAGAAATAATAAACCGAAGATTTTCCATGGCACTTAGTCTCTATTGAAGAGCAATAATCTCCGATAAATTTTTAGTATTTTCATATCTAGCTAATATCTTTCTTAATCTCTCCTGCCTCGATTCTATTTTTCTTCCTACATACTTTCAATCGTATTCTAGGAAATAGCTCATCTATCTATCGACTAGCAAACAAGCTGACGATATTTATCGTCATTTTGACGTCGTGTTAACGTCTTCAACATCAACATGGCAAATCAGCTGGATCTCTATTATTTAACTATTAATACGCTATCAATAAGTGAACTGGATTTGCATTTCCATATGACACTCGGAATCTAGAGGGGAAGGAAGAAGAGTCATCGAGCCGGGGTTAATCGTTAACTCAGACCACCGTGGCGGCTCTATCGGCTGATTCTAACCCCAGCTCTAACACAGCACAACCTGGGGGCGCCCTTATGTCCAGACGTCGGCGGCGGCGTCGGGGAGGCGAGCGCGGACGAACGCGATACCCCCACCACGACACCCTCTCGTCGAGGGGTCGTTGATCCCCCAAGGACAACGACCTTGCGTCTGCGGCAGCGGCAACCGTTCGAACGGTTCTGAGTTCCCGGATTCCTCGATTACCAATATCTTTCACTCCTCGCTTCCCTCGTTCACCTCCCCCTCCTCCTCCCCCACGCACCACGCTCCTTCCTCCTCCCCCTCCGTTCCTCCTCCACCACCTTTTCCGCCAACGTCTCCTTTCATTCTCCTTTCCATTTTCTCTTGCGTGGCGCGAGCCCCACGAGCAAGCGTATTTTTTTTTTTCTCTATTGGGAACTATCAATGGACGACACCGCGCTGACTGCGATCGGTGGAGAGGACGCACCACGTAGGCGGTATCTCTCTCAAGCGTTAACCCCGTCGTAAACTCTATAGATGGATTATTCCGCGTACTCCCGGAAACTTTCCGCACGAGTTTAGTCTTAAGATATTCCTTCACTTCTCAACAGCTAAACTGGATTTTAAATGAAATTTATATAACTAATTCCTCAATGTTTTCGATCCTCTGGAGATAATGTGACTTATTAATTTGTGTATATCGAATTACTAATTTTGCACTCCCTTGTTTGTACGGTAGTTAAAAAATAAAGCTTATGTTAAAAACTAATTAAATCGGACACTGGAAATGAGTGTGGCAATAGCTACCAAATGATGGGTAAAGTATTATCATAAATAATAACTGTTTGACAATACTAAATATTCAAGAAAATAAAATTATTCCTAGTCCTATTAATAGAATGTTTGATTCGCACATTTTACTCATCATTTGGTAACTATTATCCAATTCTTTTTCAGCAAAGTTTTAACATTTGACATTTACGAATTCTTAACTTTCTACTTTTCTGATTTCATTGATATCTCGACCCTACACGCTTGCGTCAAAATTTTGTTTCTAATTTTACATAAGATCGAATCACAAATATTGCACATCGGTGACTTCTTCTCAGCATCAGCTTGTTCGCTGTCAAGTAGGGCGAATTTATGGATTTACGAGCGACCGAGCGGCTTTCAAAATCGTAGGAGAGTATGAAAAATTCATGCACGTCGACATCGATATGCATGACTCGACCCCGACCCGCATAGCCTTCTTTCCCTCCTCCCGTCACCTCCCTCTAACGCGATAGTCATGTACACTCTCGTAAACCCCTCGTAAGCTCACCGATCCCGAAGTGACACGCGGAAAATTTTCTTTCTCCAGATACCTTTTAAATTTTTATATTAAACGCGAAAATTCACGATTATTAAATAGTTAAATTGTACGAGTCAGATATGACAAAACAAATCAGAAGAAAGTCTAAATCTATTTATATCGCAAGCGCGGAATTATTAAGCGTGAGATATTCTTCCTTTCAGAAAGAGTCTCTCAGTGGAGTCACGAAGTTCGCGATCGTAAAGATTCCTTTCTTCCAGGCAACGACTCGAGATCGCTATACCTGACGTGATAAAATGACTCCTAGTTTCCTAAATGGGTGGACGGGTGGGTGGTCAAGTGCGCACGATGTAGCACGCACACAAGTATCCCGTATCGTATACATGTAAACCTGGTAGATGCGTGTACCTACACATTATGTGCGCACACACGGATCATATCTTCACGTGTACCAGCGAGTGAGCGAATGAGCGTTGGCGTTGGTGGCGTGCGAGCGCGAGTCGGTGGGGGAGGGAGGAGCACACGGGTGACGTAATCCTGACGAAGGGAAGGAACAACATCGGCGTTGACCTACTAAAGAGCCGACTTTTTCTCGCACGCGTTCCTCCGAACGCCCTGCCTTTTTGGTATTTCGAAAGGCCCAGCCGTAACTGCGTTGACTTTTCGACCGAGCCGTTCATGGACAAGAGCCTGATAAAAAAAAAGATACGTCGCTAACGCCACTTGCGATGGCAACGCACAATATTATTTTTGTGTTTTAAATGTTAGAATATATGGGTTCAATATTGAGGTCGGAGCACAGACCTTTGTGTAAAGCCGGCGTCTACAATGACATTTCTAAGACATAAAATTTAAGCTTTAAACTTTTAAGCCATTAGAAATTGACCAATCGTAGTCGATTATTCTCATATTCGACCGTGATTGATCAATAAAGCTTAAGACTTAATTAAACTTTTACGCCTTAAAATCTCATTGTAAACATCGCTTAACGCATAACGTATAAAAATTGATCAATCCGAATATTTTATTTCATAAAAAGAAAAGAAATGGAAGACTTTGAGTGATTCATTTTTTTTATGCGTTATGTGTTATGCGTTAGCAAGATTGTCCTCTCACTCTTAAAATTTTATTAATTACTCAGCTACCGGTATCATATTATCGCTTTATCAATATCATTTTGTCAATAATGAAGAAAGAAAAATAAGAAATCAGATAATTGAAGGAAGGTATTTCCAGCATTATATCGCTGACGTATTAAACCCGTTTATTATTTCGAAACAATCGAATGTTTCGATAATTGAAAAGTCAAATATCGCTGATATAGTATGATCATGTAGTCCCTAAAAAAAGCGTCGCCATTTTGTCGGGCGAACAAACAGTCAACCGTGCGACAAGTGCTCGTGGCGCTGAAATGCCGAAGTAGGTCCCACAGGTTTCTCTTCATGGACCACCCTATCGTCACGCTGTGGTGACTTTTGACGCGTGAATACGCCCTTTGTTCATGTTCCCCTCCTCTTCCTCCTCTTTCATTCTTCTTTCCTTTCCCCGCGCCGTCTTTCCCTTTCATCCCTCTGCGGATTGTCGGATCGTCAGGTAGACAGGTAACACAGATTATTCCATCTTGATTCAAAAAGAATCCGACCCACCTGCATGGAGATTATCAGATATCATAGAATTATCTCGCTTAATCGAATTTATCAGGCATGCTCACTCCTAACAAAGCTGAGACAGTACTTGTAAAGTTATATAATTATAGTATAAAGTTCATAAAATATATATATATTTATAGTAGTAAAAAGCGCGACAAAGCACCAGTGTTTGTTTACAAGTTTAAATGTCAACGTAAAAACAGATACGGATAAATTTTTTGTCGGATTTTACCTCATGAGAATTTTGAGAAGTTTCGATTATGGAAATTACCAAGTTTATCATGCCGTGCCTGAGAGCTTTTTCACAAAGCGGGATGTGCGGGACTACCATTGCATGTTCCTGTCAAATCGCACCTGCGCGAATTTGCCGAAGAAGCACGCACTCATTATTCGCTACCCGGTTCGCTATTCGGTCCATCGCGAAACACGCTCGCCCAGCTTCCCTCCCGGTTTCGGACCAGTCAAACGCCTCCCGCTGGCTACGACCCGGGGTTCGGGGTAGTTGCAACAGGTTGCTGCAGCTGTGCCTCCATGGTATTCCTCTTGATTCACCGAATAATATGCGGAACCCCGTAATTATGTGGATACTTCTTTCAAGAGGAAAGGAAAGAGAGGGAAATCGAAGGTGATCAAGTCTGACTTCGAAACGATTTCTAATCAGCACGTGTGACCTTCACGCAAGATACTCTCCGCTAAATATTTTTTTTACAGTAGAAAATACGTATTTAATAATATTTATATACAATTTACACACAGAAATAACTTCTTGATCAATTTCATGTAAGTAAATGTTTGAGAAAATGCGATGAATGTATAGATTAGAAAACTTTCGAAAAACAGTAAACGCAATGAAAATCGTATATTTATATCGTCATGTGATGTATGTTCGATGATACGGAGACGTGTACTTATCTTCCTATGTACTCATCACCCTTCTTTAAATAAAAAAGATAGTTCTTTGATACGCAACATGTTTAAATAACGCGTTTAGATTGTCCCTCCTCGAATGACAGACATGCCGAATTTTTAACGGTCTTTGTAATCTGAGGAACTTAATTTGACGAATCTATAGATATCAAACTTTTTAAATCGTCATAGGGACCTGCTACCACGTATTTTCTTTCCTCTGCTCTTTTCTCGAAGAAATATCGGAAATGATATCTCCGCAAGGTGCAACCCCATGCTCGAAGTGCTCATAAAACACCGAGAGGACGAGACAGGCACGCGGCGGACGTGGTCTGACGTAATGTAGTGTGGGAGCGCCGTAAAGGTCAACGTCCTCTTTCCCGTCTCATTGTTCCCCCGACAACCCCGTGCGGATGGGGGCACAATCGCCCCTTCGAAAGTCATCTGACCTTTTCGTGGAGAAATCTTAATAAGGGCCGTCTAACGATTTAAATCCGGGTAATAGAAGAAAGAGAAGGAACAGAGGACATTAAATAGAGATAGACGATGAATAACGATCAAAATGAAAAAAGCCTCTTTGATGGAATCACAATGGAAAGAGAGTACGTAACTAATGGGAGCAATGCGTATGTGAACGCAGTTATTGCGCACGTAATTTAGTTACTACAACTGCTCTTAGACTTTCAGTGTGATGCTTCTTTTTATTGCGATGAATATTAAATTGACCAGGTGGACTATGTTAGGGTATCAAAGATATACGGCTCTCTATAAGATGTTGATTAAAGAGTTAAGGAATTGAAAGAATTAGAAAGTTTCTAAATATATGCATAGTCTGCATAGTACTGCGTTTCAATTAGGATCGGGTATTCAAGAAAAGAAATTATATGATGATCATTCTGAAAGCATATCAAATTGCAATCTTTCACTCGTGCAGGGTGCTATATCCTGAAGAAGAGCACGCAGCATCGCGCAGAGAGATCTCAGAAATTTCATCGAACCCCATTCCACGTGCCAAGGATCGAACTGAACCACGGACTGAACTCTCTCGGATGATACCGTTAAACTGACTTCCGTCTGCCCACCTACCTACCTACCTACCTACTTTCGTCCTCGTATATCGTCGTATATCGAAAGGAGAGAGAGAGAGAGAGAGAGAGAGAGAGAGAAGCGAGTGAGAGAAGCGAGATGCAGAGAATAATTCCGGGTATTCGAAAAACGAGGAACAGGATGAGGAATGGCTGACAAGATGTATTTTTATCCAAAAATGTTCGGATATAGGATACCGCTTTTACGATGATAAAGTATCAACTTCACTATTCACGTATCATTTTTCTTTTCATTTGAAATTATTTAAGAATGAATTTCTTTCAATAATAAGATAATGAATTTCGAACGAAAGAGGCGACGAGTTTTAACAAATACCCGAGAAATGGATGCACGTTTCGATCTTTCGCTATACATTATTTTTAACTTCAATTTGAATACAAAGACGTGGGAATTTTAAAATTAAAATGAATCTAGCTGAGACTATATTGACGTTCTATTTAACAAGAAAAATAATTTTGCAATTACAAAAATTCTGTAATATGATTGCTCTTGTTCTTAATTTAGCTCATTAAATTAAATACGTAAACCAATCACATTAAGGAAATCTTATAGCGAATTCGATTGGGTACACATTAAAGCCATCATACACAAAATGACAAATGTAAAGATACGTTTATACATAAACATAGAAATCGATTAAATCCTGAAATACTCAATACATTTTATTGTATTATTAGATAAAATATGTATTTTATAATTTGAAATATTTGCATTTCACTTTTACACTTAAATTAAATCACTATACAACAGCTTTAATATACACGATAGTACGCACTAGTTGTTCCAATTCAATTCGTCATTAGATAGTCGCAAAGTACTTTTTCTGCTGAACGTAGCTATTATCAATTTGGGGGATTTAATCTTTCTCGTTTGTATTCTTCGAGGTTTCAACCAGCACAAAGAGAGGGCGGAGGAAAGGAAAGGGGGGAAGGAGAGAGAAAGAAAGAAAGAGAGAGAGAGAGAGAGAGAGAGAGAGAGAGAGAGAGAGAAAGAGAGGGAGGAAGGGAGAGAGTGCAAGAGTCGGACATGTGGAACGGGTCACACCCTCCGGGTCGCATTATTGCCGGGCTCTGTATGTACACGTATGCACGTGACTCGCGTCCAGGGTCGGCACAAGTGGGTTGGCGTTCACTCGCTTGGTCGTTACTGTCGTCCTCGTCGTGAGTACCCCCTGGCTCGTTCAACGACCCCGACGACGCACAGAGGCGCAATGTATGTACGCAAGTAACAACTCTCAACTCGTCGTCGTCGTCGACATGGCATAGTATAGCATATTGCACTGGCACGTGACGTACCCAGGATTGGGCCCTACCGGCAACGGTAAATAAGGGTCTCCAAGACCCCCGGATCCTTTCGCCGAGCCTTTCTCCGGCGTGAACCGCGCGTGACGATCTAAAGGAATCAATCATCCATTGTCGACGCCTTTTGAAATCGGAGCAGCGCGTCGCGCGTGGAAAGTCTTCCCCGCCACAGGCATGAAAAGCCCCGAGACTTTCGAGATCAATGAGGATAAACCCCCTCTCGCGATCGTTTTCTATGTACCGTTGTTTATTCGATTAAGTACCGTTATTCAAGCGCGAAGCGACAATCGTTAAAAAAAAAAACTTCCGCAAAGGTGTCATTCCATTGTTTTCTATCTATCTAGAACTCTAGGACTTATTATTCATAGTCGATTCTTACATCGATTCTAAGACCATGACGTAATAAGATAGGTGCATGTGCAGTAAGAAAGTAAATTTGGGAGGGGGGTTCAAATTTGATTGTTCCGATATGTTACTGTCATTGTATACACATTAAAAAAATATTAAATTTTAATAAATATATGTTTGAATAAGTAAGTACACTTACATGTAAACATTTATTTGATACAAAACCATTAATTTGATTTAACTATCATTTTTTTATTGAGTAAATATTTACTTCCTGTAAGTTTATATTTAGATAGTACTATATATAAAGAAATATATATTAAGATTTAATACATTTTTTTTAACGCAGGACAGTTCATTTGGGCTTAAATTTGATGGTTTCCAATATTATTATCAGCATTGTGCGCAATGTTGTAGCTGTCTTATATAATATATACCATGTTCAAGGCTGTCTTAAGAAGTCACGAAGCAATCACAAAAGCCATATTAACATCTTAAGACAGTCTTGAAGTAAGAATAAGAAACGAACCGGTCTACAAGTACATACATAATGTCTCGTAGCTGCTTTTGATTTTTCAAGACTCGTGTAAGTTAATATACATGCACGCGTCTCTTTCACTCGATTATCACAAGTCTGTTTCCTTCTTTCACCCATCGATCGCCACGGGATTCGTCGCGACATGGCGCCTTGTTGTACAAAGTTATTGTGCATGTGAACGAGGTGGCATCGCACGTGGGACAAACGGAGATCAAAGGTCGCGAGTGACAGGAAGCGGTATTGTACGCCGGATGTCGTAACTTCCGAGTCCTTTGGCCCCGGACGTCCCGCCTCGCATGAATGTGTGCACTCTCGATCTGCCGACCTGAATCTCAGCAATTCATACACTTTCGGTTATAAATTTGAATTCAAGTGACTGATAACTGATGGCCGCTGTGTTCGTGCTAAACGAATTGCGGCACGACGTTGATTCTCCGGCGATAAGGAGTATTTAATCTCGTCAGCCCCTCGAGAGCGACTCTCGCTTGACCTTAATTTTAAATATACGCGGAATGCTCTAAAAGCGTATCGGCGTATCAGTCGATCCCGTTCCTCGGCTTTAAAATCGCGGCTAAAGAAATCGACTTGAAAGAAGAAGAAAAAAAAAAGAGCCTTGGATTACCCGAGCGAGAGAGATCCCTCGACTCGAGTCGAAGATCGGCTCAAGTCGGGACGGTTGTTCACGAGTGATGCACAAGTAGCGAGCGCGCCCCAATGCGCCCTCCTCAGCCCTCCTCGAGCGAGAGGGCGGCAGAGAAAGGAAGAGATAGAAGGGGGAGAGAGAGGCAGAATGGTCGAAGGATAGACAGATAGGTGTAGAAAGGGAAGAGAAGAGAAGAGGCAATGATAAAGCGAGAAGGACAGACAAGAAATCATAGAATGAGGAAGAGAAAGATAGAGCGAGGGGGTGGGGAGGAAAGAGGGCACCAATAGAGAAAGAGAAAGAGAGACGAGAGAGAGAGAGGAGGGAAGAGACGAAGAGTCAAAGAGCGGGACAGAGAGAAAGTCGCGCGACGAGAGAGGAGAGAGAGCGAGAAGTCAGAAGGAGGGAGAGAGGAGGGGGAGGCAAGAAGGAGAAAGGGAGGGTATGGTCGTTGTGAGCTCCTTACAGTGCATTGCCTTTACGAACCCCCCGAGTCCCGTCACACCCCGTGCCCTCCCCTCCACCCCTTCCTTCTATCTCTCTCCCTCGACAAATCGCGCACGACGTGCCTCTCATGAAGAGATCCACGAAACCAGCTTCGCCGTCGAGCGATTCGGGTCGTCGAGACTCATCGAGGGGGAAATAGGAGGGGGGAGGGGGGTGGGAGGGTGAGGGGAAGGGTTCAGGGAAGTCACACGCACACATCTCGCGTGTCGACGACGGGGTGCCCTGGTATATACCCCGTTTGTTTTCGTGTCGACGGTGGCGAAACCATCCTTTTCTTATGAGAAGGTAGAGAGTTGGAAACCGATGGTGTTCTCATCTCATTTCTCGCAATCGTCGGTGAGTCTAGCGAAGACACTTACCGCTGTGGTTGATCGTTTCGAGGGTTACGGGGTTATCAAACGTTTAGTCAAGCGAGATCGAGAAGAAAGTCGTGGAAAGAAAGAAATCGCAGCCGGAGACTGCAGCTCTATAATCTCCGAACAAATATCTGAATATATGTATTTGACCGAATGATTAACTTGATCGTTTCTCAATTTGTGAAAACCTCGTGTCGCTTTACACATTGGAAATTAGAATTTGATCAATCAGAAAATGATAATTTTAATTCGTTTTGTCCTGATTGGCTAAGTTCTAATCCTCAATTCGCAATCCTAAGGGCCATAAATAAAAATTTAAGCATTAAATTGTAAACAATAGCAAATCCAACATTAATTTCCTTAAGAGTTGCGCACAATCAGAAAAATTTCAAAAACTGTGCATTCCATAGTACATAGTTTCTAACGATGAGGTTGAAATATTCTCATTCTCTGCTTCGTCTTCCTTTCATTGTGTGCAGCCCCTTATTGCTTACATTTTATTGCTTAAGTTTTTTTTATGCGCCATCACTCAAGGAGCCTCGCTCAAGGAGCACAATATTTATCCCGAATGCCTATATCGATGCTTAATCAACGTCTCGTCAATGAATTGTTCTAATCTCTAATACGCGAGAGAGTTTAACTCTACTTCGGTGATTCCTTACCACTTCGTGGATTCTCCAACAGGGAAATACATCTGGTATCACGAAGAATCCCTCGATTCTCGGTTCGTGCGTACCCCTCCTGAAACTCGGCTCTCGGCGAGTACATAGAGAAACCGAGATTCTGTTCTCTCGCGACGACGCACGTCTCGAGTCTCTCGGCAAAGCGGCAAAGCGGCAAAGCCGGCAAAGCGCCCCGCGCGTCTAAAATAGGCGCGCTAACGCGCAGGGACTTTCGAAACAGCCACGTTTCACATGCCGCATGCCGCCCGCCTCCGCGCTGGGAGGGAGACTCGGATGTGACCTCGCTCTGCGCACCCTCCCCCCTTAACCCTTTCGTCCCGTCCCGACTCCCCGTGTCCTCGCGCTCGCCTGCGCGCGCGAACCATGTCGCGACAAATACGTCGCTTCCTCGTCGCGTCGGCGTTTGATAACAACGCGCGGATCACGGATGGCGTATTTACCTGTTCTGTTTCCTGGCTCGTTGGTCGTTGGCGATAGGCGAACCGCGTGGTAGAGTTCCATTTGGGAGTTGGGGACTCGTCACTTCGAGGGATCGGCGGATGGTGGGACGGACAGGGAGAAGGAAGACGGGGAAGTCTTGTAATAGAAACTTGAGAGTCATTCGTGCTATTTATAGACTTTTCGAGGTAGTCCGATAAGGGAAGATCTTTAGGCGTGTTTATAATGAATAACGGTTGACGGGATTATTGTGGTGTCTCGCGCGAGATGCGCAGGTGTGAACGACCTGATCTAACTAGGAAGTTAGGAAAACGCGCAGTTTACTTTTCGTAGTTAGCGCTCCCCTACTTTCGAGTTCCTTGGGGAGGGGGGGAGGGGGCAACCACCTTATTCCCGCTGTTACGTTTCCCTCCCTTTCTGGTGTCCTAAATTTGACGTTTTGCGGGATCGACGCGCGCAGATTACGGATATCGCAAATTTCTATATCGTGATATTAAGTTTGATTTGTCGACGATAGCTATCGAGAACATGGTAAGAGCAATCAAAGTACGCGGAATAATGGAGCGGACAATAGAAGCGCAAATAGCTCCCGCAATTACGCGACGCGACGAGACGGCCGTCCGCGGAATCGAAAGGATAAACAAAAACGACGCGGGTAGCACGGGTAGTACCGTAACTCATGGATTCGCTCGTTCGCTTCTCTACCTGCGTGCTCGTGCGATTCACGCCCTTCTCTTCCTGTGCTCCCGCCGTCCCACTCTGTCCCTCCCTCTCGCTCATACGCTAACGGTGAATCGCAATACGATATCACCGACGAGAGGAGAGAATCGTAGAATCCACGAGGTCTACGAATTGCGACAATATCACGAGTGTCATCTATGGGCGGTAATTAGCTTCTTTTGAATCGCCAAACGCAACAGATAGACAGCCTACGCCATCTAGTGGCGAATAGTAAAATCAATTTGCGCGAGTCATACAAATGTTCTCATATTTGTGTTAATCAAAATGCATTCTATGTTATTTTGTGTATATACTTTTACAGCTAAAATGTCCTTTACTACATTATATTGTATTTTCAACCTAATTTAAATCAATTTTTAAGAATTATCTGAAATATTTCTTTTTTAATTAAAATAATAACTAAATCAATTTATAATTGAACTCGATACAAAGACCAGTAGTCTTCGAACAAAATGTATATATTTTACACTTATTTGTATAAATTAAAATAAATTTTACATGAACTATTTACATAAACGGCACGTACAAATGTTTTTCTCATGATAGTAAAATATCACAGTTTATATGTACATAAAGATAAACAATCCACTTTTCACATGCTCTCATTTCATCTACAGTAATATAAAACATCCGCGACTTTTACAGTCATAAAGTTTTAGAGAAATTTTCTCAATCTGAAATCCTTTTAAAGTATATGTTACCCTTTTTTATCATAGTGAAATTTAACTATCTCAAGATTGAGATTGCTCACTCTGCTTTTTCCACGCTTTCGCGGAAGCCAAGAATTTGAGATTTGGCCTCTGCGACTCATCCTCTGGAAATACGAAATCGAAGACTTCCTCCCAGCCGTCGTCGCTTCCATCTTCACCTACGACGCGCCTCTTCTTCTTTACCCTACGCGGCATCTTCTCCATAATCTTCGCGAGAGTTTCAGGAGTGCCTTTCTCGCTTTCAAAGTCCTTCCAAGCTTCCAACAATAACACTCGACTCTCGGTATCGCCGTTGGCTCTTAGAGCGTCGTTTCCGCGCTCGAAGATAGATCTCGCCAAGATGACATTATCGGGACTATCCTCCAATTGCGGATTTAACAGTTCGAACTTTGCGTACGCTATCCAAACTTTAACGTGCAACGTGCGCTCCAGCAATCGCTCGAACAGCTGCCGAGCGTTCTCCGTCTCATCCTGAGCGATCTCAAAATCGATGTACGATTTCCATAATAGCTCTGGCATGTCCAATCTCGGCCGCGCGACAGCGAACTCATATATCGACCGAGCGCGAGCAAACTCGCCTAGTCGTGTCTCCAGCTCAGCAAATCGCATCCACGTGGTACAGTTCTCCGGTCCGAACTCGATGAACTTTTCGTACAATTTGCGACACCGATCGAACTCCACCAGCTGTATCTCGAGGTCGATATAGCCCCGATAAAGCTTATCTGTTGGGCATATTCCCAGCGCTAGGCCCAGCGTCTTTCTCGCCTTCATCAAATCCTTCTGTCGTATTTCGAAGTACGCATAAAGCAGCCAGATCTTCGAGAAGGTGAATCGCTTGTGTGGTATGAGCTCCAAGCACACTTTATATACTTGTCGACACCGTTCGATATCTTTGGCTTCCAGTTCCTCGAAGAGAGCGTACTTGATCCATAAATATATGTATCTTCGCCAGAATTGCTTCTCTTTAGTGGGTGGCACATTGGCGATCGCTCGCTCGTACGTCTCACGGATCACATCGACGTTACCCTCTGATTCCACCAATCTTAGATAGTCAAACCATGCGTCGTAATTCGAAGGATTCTCCTTGATCTCCTGCTCATACTGATGCTTCCGTTTGCTAACTATCACATCCTCGATGCCCGAGCGATCACCATACTTCTTCTCATGGATCGTGTATGCTTTGTAGATCTCCTGAGTGTTGCTCTTCGGTATGTGCTCCAACGCGTATTTATAGATTATGCGGGCTCGATCATGCTCTCGTTGACCCTCTTCAAATTTCGCAAACGCCAGGAACAGCTTCTCGTCCAGACCCTCGTCACCATAAAAATTGACAGCGCGTTCGTAAACAGCGCGCGCGCCCTTGATGAATCCATACGACTCCTCAAAGCGGGCGTACTTTATCCAGTGTTTCACATCAGGATGAACCATGACGAATCGCTCGTAGATTTGTCGCGCACGATCGATCTCTTTATAACGCAGCTCGAATTTAATATACGTCTGCCAGGCCTGCTCGTCCGGTTCCCACTTCATCCATCGTTCAAACACCTGACGCGCACCTGCAATGTTCTCCAACGTTTCCTCCATATAGGTATACTTGTACCAAAACTGATTGGCGCGTGGCAGCAAGGTGACCGCTCTATCCCAGAGATTCCTGGCGTGATTCACCTATCAATATATATTAATATATTAAAGGATATATAAATCAAGTAAAAAGTTAGTACCATAACAAGCTGACATTGGCTAGTCATATGTCATAACTTTAAAACATTACAAAAATTTACAAGTGTAAAAATAATGCTGCATAATTAGTTTCTGTTTTCTATGACTGAAAAGGCTGTGTTTCAAAATCCACTGCTAGCACTGAAAATCTACAGTTTACATTACGTATACATTACATTACTATACATTTTCAGCACTGGCAGTGAATTTTAAAACACAGCTCTTGTATATATTTTTGAACTTAAAATGAGATAGATATATGTTTGACAAAAGCAATGAATTCTAGTACAGCTTAATGCAAGAATAAAAGACAAATCTATTATGTAAAGCTTGGATCTTATATACTAAATTGTTCTATGGCATGGTACACTTTATTTGATTCCATAAACATTGCGATGTCCTAAATTATGGATGTTTTTAGATGTATTAAACATTTTTTGGATGCTTATTCCTAGAACACATACACAATGTATATTTTTAGGATTTTAGAAGGTGTCTTCTAGAGTTAACAAGTCCAATGTGGATTGATCAAAAATAAAAAATGATAAATATTTGAACAATAAAAGTATTATATTACAATGACAAGAATGCAAGAATAATAGAATGATTTATAATCACCTGTCGGTTGCGCATCTCCATCTCAGTGTACTTGAGCCACAGCGCTATGTTTCGGTGATCCACCTCGAGCGCCCGCTCGTAGATGGATCTCGCTCGCTGTATCTCCTTCTGGCTTTCCTCCCATTGCGCATACTTCATCCAGTTGGTGATGATCATGCGGTTCTTGCGGATGATGTCTTCGAATGCCTTGCGCTTGCGATGCTGGTAATCCGCGAGCTCGTGCGGGTCCGAGATTTTCTGCTTCGGTGGCGGCGGCAGGATCTCCAGGTCGCGTTCTTTCGCCTCGCGTAGCAGCTGCTCCGCGGTGATCTGTATCTCCGCGGGCGCCTTGTTCTTCACCTTCGCTACCTTCGGCATCTTCTGCGACTTCTCCATGATGGACTAGGAGGTTAGAGGGATTCTGTTGGGTCTTGCGGTTCCTTCAGCTTCCTCTTAGTTTATTTGTATATGATATGCTGCGTTATACTATTTTTACTGTAACACAGAATACACGATTCTTACAAGCTATAAATTATTCGAAACAGCATAAAATTGTATGTAAATGATAACATGACGCTCTTACCTTCCCTCCGAATTGCTCCGAATGTTGTGAACCAGGATTGTAGATTTTCTAGACCGTTTACTTATTATATATTTGAAGTATCGTCTGATTGGCTATCGTAGGTTAACGGTCTTATGATTGGTTGTATTATTACACCGCTATCTTTTATACTGCACTTTTTTACTGTTCCTCTTTCCTTCTTGTCCTGTAAAGTTAAGGTTAGGATGAAATCTCACGGTGAGAGCCGGTGATTTAAATAATAGGATATAAATTTACTATGAAAAAATGGCACGTTTATTTAACAGACAGGCGATTAAAGACCTGGCTAAGATACAGGTAGCCAGATATGGAAATAAAGCGGATCATTGGGTAAGTGCCTTATATTGTAGCCTTCACAGGCTTTATAATGATTTTTATTTGTTTATACATATTTTAAAAAATATTTATAACTAATTGCCGTCCGATTACAAATAAAGAATATAAACATTTGTAAGATTTTAAATATAATGTCTATTTAATCCTTTTTCTTTGTTAAGTCTGTGATTAAAAAGAAAAAGACACACATGGACAAAGCACTGAAACATTTTGATGAATTCTATGGTGATGTCTATGGAAAGTCATGGGAAAGTATAAGAACTGCGCTATTGATAAAAGAGCATAAATATATGGCTGTTGTAAACTCCTTCAGTGATATAGACAGAATAAAGTCAGAGTTAGAGGTATATTTGCACAGAATAAAAGGTTTATTGAAAATATTATTTTTGTTAACATTCGATCTTCTTTCTAGTCCCATGGTGCTATGAATCTAAAAGCAATTTATGAAATCTATAAAGAACATATCGATGAAAATCCAATAAAACCAAGTAAATCTAAATCTAATAAAACAAAGAACAAGCAAGCAAAAGATCGAATAAAATCACTAATTTCTGATGCTGAGGTGTCAACAGTGCAGTCACATTATCCTACGGATTATATGTCACCGCCTACATCTCTAAGTACAAGTGATGATGCTGAAAATGTAGCAGTAGAGAATCAAGGACTGCAACCTGTTGAAATGAAACCTATTGAATCAGATTTGAATAAAATTGCCTTAGACGAAAATCGAATCATACAGCCCAATGTTGGCTTGAGTGGATTATATGAATTTGTACCAGCCACAAAAATTAAAGGTAACTAATGCTGCAAAATTATAGAAATATAAATATTATCTGTAGAAATATCATTGTAATTTAATATATAATTTTTTTTATATCATTTTTCTCAGGTATGGAGGACTGGATATTGGAATCACAGCACTATGGTTATTACAAAGAGGGTGCAAATTTTTCGGTGAACAATGAGAAGGAAGTTTTATTAACGTTTCCGCAATATCTCAACATTTATACATTTGAGGAAAATAATGATAGCAGATTTCCATCCCCAAAGAAAGGATCAACTGGCGTTTTAGGTTGGTTTAATTTTAACTCGGATTTAATTCTATAGATATAAAATATTACAATTATGTTATACAGATTATTATCTTCTGGATGGTGCCTCTGTGTTACCAGTGTTGGCTTTAGACTTGCAGCCTGGTGACGCTGTGCTAGATATGTGTGCAGCGCCAGGAGGAAAGACCCTAAGCATTCTTCAGACATTCATGCCGAATATAATGGTGGCTAATGACATCCAAAAGTCTCGAGTGGACAGAATTAATAAAGTCATAAATCAATATACAGCTGGCATTGGCCAGTGGGAGGATAGATTACGTGTGACAGAGCGAGATGCGAGATTTATTGACGACAAAGATATGTATAATAAGGTAATGCACAGAAAATTTGATTTTTTCAGAGAAATTTTTATAATATTTTTTTACAGATCTTGGTGGATGTGCCATGTACTACGGACAGACACGTTTTACATTCGGAAGAAAATAATATGTTCAAACCGCAAAGAATACGGGAAAGATTAAAACTTCCAGAATTGCAAGCAGCCATTTTAACGTATGTACAAAATTCGATACTTTATCATAAATATGTCTCCTTATTCTTCTTTATTAAATAACTGTCTGTTACAGTAATGCATTAAAAATAATATCGGTTGGTGGAACGGTTGTGTATTCTACTTGTTCCCTCAGTCCTATTCAAAATGATGGTGTCGTCGGCATGGCGCTGAAAAAGGTCTGGGAAGAAACCAATTTTATTATGATTGTAAAGTAAGTATTTTTTCATATATGCAATATATTGTTATCTAACATCATTTTATATTAACAATACTCTTTGCTGAGACAGAGATATGAGCGAAGCGCTGAGTCCATTGAAATGCCTTTATAAATTTGGCAATTTTGGATTAAAATACGGCCATATCGCCATTCCTACGCTTCAAAATAATTGGGGTCCCATGTACTTTTGTAAAATAGTACGAACACGGTAATAATAGGTGAGTGTGTGCAAATAATTTAAGACCTCTATATATATATATATATATATATATCATAGACTTTATTATATAATAAATAACATATATTTTATACATAACAAAATAAATACTTGTTATAATATTATGCAACTTATACAAAACTGTCAAATATTAATGGATTTATCTCGTAAATAAAAATGCGCAGATTATTGAAATATTACGTAAAAATTATTTACGATAAAATATAAATAATTAATTATAAATTAAGTCATGATATACTTTTTATCTTGTGTTATTCCTCCTTAAAGGTAATGTCTGATCGTTCATTTCCTCATCAGATGTTTCAATCTGGTTCCAAGGTTGTTCGTTACCGCTTCCAAAGATAGTGTAAACCAATATCTCGATTATGTATAGAATAATCGTTACGAGGAATACAATCCTCCATGCCTCTATAGTTTGCTGTAAATAATAAAAAAACAAAGTACGCCGATATTCAACGTAATCAACAAAGTAAAAAAAAATTGATTTAAGGACTTTTTATTCCTTTGGAATAATTTGGTCTCTATCATCTCCTATTCACTTTGCAACTTTAAAATTCTTTTTGCCATATTACTTACGTTTCCGTGAGTCAATTGTCCTACGAATACCGGTACGACGAAACCGGGTATGGTGGCGACGAAATTCGTTATCGCTACCAGACTACCGGCAAAGTTCGGTGCAATATCTATATGGTTTGCCAAGAAACCAGAGTACATTCCACCGATACAAGTCACCGCGATCGTCATTAACACGACTGCTTTTGTGCGATCGCATCCGATGTATGATACCTGTATTAAGCATAGCATGGGTACGAGCGAAGCTGCAACAGTTTTAAATTTAATTAGATTGAAAATTTAAAAATAATGAAATAATGAAAATAGCTATATAAGATATCCAAAAATACATATATTGTTTACATGTAACGCAAATATTTTAACTAATTTAAAGTCGAATTTTTAAAAATTTGATTGATTAATTAATTATTAAAACGTACCAAAAAGAGTACCAATTTTTCTTGATATTGTTACTGTGATAAGACCTTTTTTCTGCAAGATGGCTAATACTTCACTGAGAATCATGGTGAAGAGCCACATGCAAAAAAACGGAATGGACGATAAACCTGTATTCTGACGATAGCATAAACAAATTAATTTACGATATGTTAAATCGCATGCATTAAAACAAATTTTAAAGCAGTTCTTACCGAGCTCATATTGAACTTTAGGATTTGATTCATAAAGGTAGGCAATTCGATCAGCAACATATACCAGCCGAAATTACTGCAAAAATGGGCAACCAGAATTGCTATGAATGGTTTGGAACGAAATACTTGTAGCCATGGAATCTGCAATAAATGTGGATGGACAAAAAAATGAAGAATTTTTTAATCTAACGTGAAAATTAAATTTTTAATTTAATTCTCAACGTACCGTTTTGGGAATATTCTTCTTATGTCCTCCCAAAGACATGACGATGTAATTCTTTTCCTCTTGAGTAATGAATCTCGTTTGTTCTTCCGGGGAATCCGCTATCATCAGCCACCAAATAGTGCACCAAATCAAGCAAAGTGCGCCTTCAATATAAAAGATGGATTCCCAACCGAGATTTACAGCCAACAAGCCGGTTAGTAGAATGGAAATTACAGTGCCGAGTGCCGTTCCTAAAAATTCCTCAAAATTTAATTTTTTCGAAGAAAATTTTACGACGCGTTCGAAAAACTCCAGATATCAAATATATCTATATTATCATGATTTTTACTAGAATCTTATCAAGAAAGAAACTCAATTTTACAATTTTCGCGTTATAATTACAGACCACGAGAAGAATCGTAGAATCATGATGAAAGATTTTGGTATATATTGCTAAAACTTCGCCAGAAGAGAAAGATGTCTTCTATAATTTTTTTCCTACCTGCATACACGATCGAGGCAATGACGTTTCTTTCATGTGGCGGCGCCCACTTGGCGATCATCACGTGCATGGCGGGGAATGATACACCCTGTAATTCAAGCGCTCGAAGTTATAATCATATTGGAATATCAAGTCTGTTAACATAACATAAATCGTTACTGACACCACCGATTCCCTGAAGAAATCTCATAGCTATGAAGAGCCAGTAATGCATACGAGCAGCGATAGGCGTCAATATGGATGCAATGAGATTCAACAGAACCGATCCATTCATCAGCCACTTAGCTGACCAGAGTTCTGCTAATCTTCCACCCGGCAACATAGACACTATGTAGCCCCAGAAATAGGAAGATAGAATGAGACCTTGAATAAATTCGTTCCATACGAATGGACCATCCTAAAAAGATGCGTAATAGTTGGCAAAATATTCTTTTTTTACTTTCTTTTTTTTTTATTAAAATGCTGAAGTCTTTTTGCTAAAGCTATGGTATAAGGATTGCTTGTGAATCTTTTTCTTACAGTAAGATCATCACCTCATTTTTGATCGTCGTGACATCTGAGATATCATCGAATGGGCAAATGTTCGTTAGCGTGATATTATTAGTTTCTGAATTGTTTGACGTAGATAATTTGATGTGTGATTTAATAGCTGTATGATTCACCATAGCGACGATAGCCACGCTGGCGTTGACTTTAAAGCCATAAAGAATAGCGAGGCCGATCGATCCCATTACGGCCATCAGGTATCGAAACGGACATATCGTTTTGTTTTCTCCTACAGTTAGAAATAAATATTATAATCAGATGCTTTTTTTAGTATAAAATTAATGAAAGAGAATTATCTTTACATATCTTAATTCTTTAGTGTTATACAAATATTTTATTAAATTTCAAATTTTAAATTTCTATCTTAATTTTTTATGAAAGTTAAAATAGTATTTGATTTATTTAATTTAATTTATCTTTTATCATCCGATTTACCGCGACGTGAAATGATGTATGCTGATTGTCAGCACTCAATATTTATATTCGTGAATCGTATTCGAATTCTTATTTTTTCACAAATATGCGAGGAGTTGCACATAGCATTTGTCATTTATCTAACAAGTCCTAAATGATTTTTCTTTTGAAATGTCATGACAAAATTATGATTATACTTGCACACTCGGTTACTTAACTAATATATTTTTAAATGCACGAGAATTGTTTTTACAGTGAAGGAATGAAAACAAGTTTTGTAAATTGAAACAATTTCCTATTCGCGGGCGAAATGTTCTTCGATTTTAAGAATTTTCCGCGTCTGACTTGACGCGGAAATTGATTTTGTATGTTCAAAGGCGTATCCAAGAGATTATTTTAAGAACGAGAATTTGCAGCGTGCCGACATGCGTGCCATCACTTTGAACAACACAATGTCATCCTGATGCAATTCTTAGTTTCTATGACGCTCTCGCAGTCTTCTATCCACACGCGGAATTAAATTTATATATTATTTGATTTTAATTGTATCTCGCAAATTTTTGCAATTCCGGGATGAAAATTTGTATATTGCACACATGTTGAATGCATGTGATAAGTACTTATCAGCACTTTCACAGCGTTGCGTCCGGTTGCGTCGTAATGCATTGACACATGTTGCACATTAGCTGGAAATCAATTTTCAATCAAAATTCTATGCGTCTCGCGAAAATCGATCTGAAATAGAGGACGCGTCAAGGTCATGGAAGGTGCCTCAACCTAGAGCTATCTTGAGTATTTTTTGAACAATTAAATCAAATGATGCAATTTTTATACATACGTAATTAGAGTTTAAGAAATCTAATTTAAGAAATTGTGATTGAAAGTTTTTTAGTAATTAAAAGCTTTTTAACAAAAATTAATAATATATATAAAATATCTTTGTCTTTTCTGAATGATTTTTTTTTTATTACTTTATTAATTTTTTCCTCCTAATATTTTATCATTCTAAAGTACATTTGTAGGATTAGAAAAATCCTGATCTTTCTAAGAGCCAAAAGAATCATTGCTTACCAGCAGTATTTTCTATGGCCATCGTATTAAGGAACGTATCTTTCACAATACCCAGAGGAATCCAACGAAGATGTATCGCAAAGTAATTAATCACATTTCTCCAATATTCTCTCTGTACTTCTATTCAATTTTATATCGTCGCAGAGTTTTCTTCTTCTCGAGTGGACTTATTCTGGTGTCTACCGGATCGCTTCCGGCTCGTTACGAGAGTAGCGTGCCACTGATGTAAAGCGACACAGTAAAACTGAGAAATTCTCGGAGCGACTCCGATCCGGTCTCCGGAGGGATGCGGAGCGTGCGCCTCTTCTATAAACGCCCGCCGCACGTACGCTTGTACGTGAGTGCGTGAGTGCGTGAGAAGGAAGGATCACACGAAATAGAGGCCGATGCCTCGTACTCTCATCTCAGTCATTGACTTTGGCGGCCGGCGTGCAGATAAAGGGCAAAGGGTGAGCGGTTGTATCACCTGCCTCTGCATTTCGCAACTAATGTCTATTTCTACCAATGTATAGATTAACTTTAATTTAATACTTACTTTAAGTATTAACTTATTTTTGATCTTTTTCTACACACAGAAAGATACTGTGCGCAAATAATAATTACTTTGTTTCAAGTATTTTAAAAGTTCATATATATTTACAAATCTTGTATCGTAAATTCGTCAAAAATATCAAATTCGTTCAAAATGTATATTCTGAATCCTAATAAGTTTAATATATTCTTCAATCAAGATCAATAAGTTAAAACATGATAATGAGTTTTTCTAAAATTTATAATAAGTACATATATTTTAAGATTATTATTATAAAAAATATTCTTTGTTAAAAATAACTGTTACTTAAAAAAATGAATTGAATAATCACTTTTCTTAGCAATAAAACGATATTTTCTGTGTAGTTGTTAAAGTTAGAAAAAGATAAACAGTAAATTAAAGTGAATCTACATTGAAATGGGCTTAAGTGAAAAAGTGTTGATTAATAATCATTGCCTTTATCAATCAACAACTATAAAGCTCAGATCATTACAACACATTTGCAACGTTTCTATAATATTGAAGTAATATTGCAATGTTGCAAATTTCTGTGCTGTACGTGAAATGATAAAATAATTAATATTAAAACAATTAAGACAAATGAATCATTTAAAAGTATGATACAATAACGATAATTATTATTATTAGAGAGAAGTTTCATGAATGAAAATTCTTTCGAAACTCGAGATTTCTATTTTGATTTTTGATATTTCGTTGGATTCTCTTTGGCCCACCGTGTACTTGTTTTTAGGATCGCTCATATTCTCCATACCGAGCGTAAAATTTGTTTATTTGAGCGAATCTGAAGCTAGTCTCGAGCGAACATCGAACATGTAAGATGAAAAAAATGTCGACCGCGTTTACAAATTTTTAATATACGTAACAGAGACTTTCTTTCTCTCTCCTTCTTCTTCTCATATTCTTTCGTTATCCCCACGTGAGCTCATGATCTCGTTAGTGTGTGGGTCGCCAAAAGCGTCGCAGTGAACATGAGCGCAAACTCGGAAGCCGGTGATCATCTCGATGAGATCTACGACTGGATCGATCAAATTAAGTTTTCCAGGCCCAAAAGAAACATAGCCAGAGATTTTTCCGATGGAGGTAACGAAAAAAACATGATCTCTATATAATTTCATATAAATCCGTTTGTTAATTCCTCTCTCGCGAAAGGTTGATGGTCTTCCAAGATTGGATTTACTTTTTTATAGCTGAATACACTCTTTGTATTTAAAGTGAAATAGATATATGTTCGATATTTGGCAAAAGCGAGAAATTTTAATGCAGTCTAGCAGTAATAAAAAAAACCTATTTTCTTCAGGAATAACATTACAGAAAATTTAATCGCTATGTTTAAACTTCAGTGTTGATGGCGGAGTTGTTGAAACGCTATTATCCTAAGTACGTAGACGTGCATAATTATGTCGCTGGCAACAGCATTGCGAAGAAGACTGACAATTGGAGCACACTGAATCGCAAAGTGCTGTCGAAAATTGACATGAGGCTGGGGAAGGAGATGATTAATCAGCTAGCGAGTTCCCAACCAGGCATCATCGAGAAAGTCCTCACTGATCTGCGAATCAAGATCTTGAAGGATTCAGAAAGAGACAGAGAATTATACTTTGACGAAGACAGTAAAGGTAGCTATTTAACAAATTATCTTTAGATTCTCCTTTCCTCGAATCATTTTTAATTTTTACAGATAATATAGAGGCAATAAAGTCGGTGCTAAATCCTGACGAGTTAGCGAACAAGACAGTCCCTCGGCACATTTTCACTCGCTTGAAGCAGGAGCTGCAGGAGAAAAACGACACTATCTCTACATTGCAGCAGAAGATCTCGCATCTGGAAAGTATAATGAAGCTGAAGGATCAACGAATCGACGACCTTACATTGCAGATTACAAGGCTGCCCGTTGAACGAAATGTTGCTATGCCTCATCCTCACGGCAATGGAATCTCGAAACGCGTTTCCAAGTTGTCATAATAAAACTTATCGAGAAATGTGTCACATGCTCTCCGATTGTAGCTTTTATATAACACAGCTTAGCTTGTTTTTTTTTTGACATATGTATAAAAGAATACACTTTTTATTATTATCTAGTTGGGCCATTCATGTAATCTTACAATATTATACAAAAATGAAATTATAATATATTATACTATGTATAGTATAACTGAATTAAATAGAGCAATCATGAAATCTTTTTTGATCTTTCAGGTGCCCAGCTTGGGTTCTATAAATCTTTTGGACATTTTAACAAAATCCCATAGAATTATGCAGAAAATATTGATAGCTTCACACACGAAATGTTTCATCAAATGTCACGCTGATTTTATGTGGGTGGAGATACTAGGATGACACCGTCGCCGCGTACAAATAGCATCTGGATAGTTCTCTTTTTCTGGCGATAAATCTCTTCGTATGTTTCCTCATCGATCTCCACTATGTTTATGATCTCTTCTACATCACCCAGCACCATGTTCAAGTGTTGGTCAAAGGCCTGAAATTACATTGACATATAAGAATCATTTTACAAACAATAGAAACAAAGACTTATTATCCTTTTTTAGATGTATTTTTCTTTTGTTCTCATATATATATATATATATATATATATATATATATATATATATTTCGAATCATGCAATAGTTTCAATTACTAATAAGTAAAAAGAAATAGAAAGTTCCTTACATGTAGCTTTCCTCGGAGTTCTCTCTCGTTTCTCATCTTTACATAAATCCTCTCCTCCAAGCTTAGCTTTATAAGATCCAATGGTTCCTTCACATCTATTGGTGGCAACTGTTTTGGAGCAACATCCAGGATTATTTACAGACAAGTATTTGCAGCTGCAATCTATGTGGACTCAAAACTCACCTGCTCTGATTCCTCAACCATAGCGCGTTTCTTAAGTTTCTCGTGATAATTGCGCGATAATAGGCAATTAACGACGCAAACGAGGATTGAATTAATATATAGAATTTAAATATCTCGTATTATAGGAGGTTATAGGTTACCGGCTACCATCATAGAGGCAGAATATAAATGAACTGCGTGTCGGTGTTTAGAGAAGGAAGTGGAGTAGACGCCATATTATTATTTCCCAATTCTTGCAATTTAATAATTAATTAAAAAGAATATCTTTTCATCTAATATAATTTCATTCTGTCTTTATCACTCATTACTTGCGACTAACAGTAAAGACAGGTAAATTCTTTTATTATCAAGCGAGTCTGATAGGCTTGAGGATAAATGAAGAGTGATGACATTATCGACCATTTTGATTGTACTGAGCATTGAGAATAACAAATGTGAGTTGCAGACAGCAGGTAAGATCGAGGTATAAAACGTCATAAAGATGTTTTTTTAATGTCTTATGATAAAATGTTTAAAGTGGCTCAAAATAGTGACGAATAAAAAAATAAGATATAGTTTAAAGAATAGAATATTATTTAAAAGAAATTTCTTAAAAAACCAAAAGGAATTACAAGAATCATTATACAAGAAGCATTATATATATATATAAATATTTCATCAAATTTCTATATCTACAAATTACATTTTAATTATAGAATACTTATAATTAGAATATGTATTAGCTACAACTTCCAAAAATAAAAATAGAATCATATAATCAGCATCTCAAGGAATGCTTCATATGTTTATTATAGTAGCAGACTAGATTAAGGCTAAATTTTTGTTATTAAAAAGTTCATCTTTCATTTAATGTTTCACTTTTAATCTTTCACTTAATCTAGTCAGATTTATTCTTTATAGAGTGTATCATCCAAATTAGAAAAATAAACTGCATCATTCAAATTTGTTTTGAATTATATCGCCATAAGTTCTGTAAATAATTAATAAATGAGGATCATTAAATCAATTTCTTATAATTGATTTAAAAAAACCAAATTACGATCTTATTATATAAATTACCTGAATAATTCTCGTAAATTTTTATGCAAATCTTTTATTTCCTGTAATATATTTACAAATTCTGCTTGCAACTGATTTATCTGAGCTTTAATAGTGATATCGTTAACAGCCATGAAATTGTGATAATGGATTTGGTTATTTTCTAATAGTTCCAACGTATGCATCAATCTATTTAAGACGTCAATGTTCTTCATGGTAAAAGTTTCGAGTTTGAACAAAACGTAAATATTTCGATAAAAACATAAATAAAACATAAAACACTTTGTATCTCAGTCATGTTATATTCAGTATTGATTTCTAACATTTTCTGTTAGAAATCTTGGAATATAATGTAAAAAACGATATACAATTATTTAAGCAAAAAATTCAATAATACCTTATCGTTTAATAAAATATTTCTCTGTCTTCTTAAACTTTCCAGCTTTTTCTTTTCTTCTTTTAACTGTTTCTTCAATAGTTTTTTTACTTGCGTTTCCATATTTTTCTCGTGAGCTTCTCGTAATATCTAGTTCTACCACTATGTGTAAAATAATTTTACTTACTAACGGATTTAGCAGAATGTTTATTTTGCAATAAAAGTTATTTTTCGCTGAGAAAGGACGTATATGTTTTTCAGCAGAGACACGGTGTGACAAACATTGGATGTGACGAGTGATATCCAATAAGAGTTCTGCTCTTTACATCGTTACATTCAAAACAGCAGAGCTTGAAATTGGATATCACTCTTCTCATTGCTCATTCAGTGTGCGAGGATAAATGCCTTTAAAGGGCGTAGAATAAAAGGAAATGGAGCACATCAAAACAATGAACAAAAATATTTCAACTTATCAGAAAATATGTATTAAACATATGTACTATTTACATGCAATAAGAAACTATGTATTATTTTTAAAAGTTATATACTTTTTTTAGTATTGTGTATAAAAAAAGAAGAACAACAAGATCAACAAGTCACAATAATATCAATATGACATTAAAATGAAAAGGATTGGAAAGGATGAAAAGGAAAGGATTGAAAAATGACTTTTAATGATATCATTTTGGAGTCATTTTGACATCATTTTGTTGTTCTGCTCGGGAACTTTACTATTACAGCCTACGATCGATTTTGGCAACCAATCAAAAATTACGGTAATAAATTTTTAACTCTAATTATCCTGCAAACACAATGAGCGTAATAAGCCTTAGGGCTAATTCTACAATGTGCTTTTTGTTGTCTGTTTCTTGCTGTTTGTCTCTTGTCTTATTGATCAAAAAAGGCAAGAGACAAACAGCAAGAAATAGGAAACAAAGAGCACATTGTAGAATTAGCTTAAGTCTTTAGAAATTGAACACTCACAATCGAAGATGTGAGAAAACTAACCAATTGTGATTGGCCAGTTTCCTAATGCTCTGCGCACAATGGAGAAAATATTAGGAATAGGAATAAATATTAACATTTCATCCTATCAGAAACCGTGTATTCCAGTGTAACTGGTATCTAATAAGTTGAAATTTTAATATTTATTCTACTAAGTTCTAAAGCCTATTCTACAATGTGCTCTTTGTTTCTTATTTTTTATTTTTTATCTTTTACTTTTTTCTCCTTTGCAACTGTTTTATCAACAATTATATTTTTTGCTACGTATATTTCTTGTTTCTTTTGAAGTTCATTAACTTTTATCTCGGACGATATAAAACAAAAAACCGAAAATAAGAAGCAAAAAGACAAGATGTAAAAAATAACAAAAGGCAAGAAACAGGAAACAAAAAGCACGTGTAGAATAGGCTTAAGAGCTTAGGGGCTCCGCACAATAAAAGGAATAGGGAACAGAAAACAGAGAATAAGAATTTCAACCTATCAGAAACTATATTCCACAAAACATGATTTCTGAGAATGAAATTCTCATTCTCTGTTATCTTCAAAAGAAACAAGAAATATACGTAGCAAAAAATACAATTACAAACTCCTATTGTGTTTGCGGGATCACAAGAACGTTAGTTAAAATTAGGCATGATTCAAATATTGCGCGCCGCCGTGGGAGACGATCGCGGCGCCGCCTGGCGGGGTCCGGCGAAGTTTGAGCCGCGGCCCCGGCGGAGCGACGTAGCGAGGAAGCGAGCGAGTGAGCGAGCGGAGCGTGCGAATGCTCTGTTGCTGCTGCCGCTGCTGCTGCGTGCCAACTGTGTCTACGTGCAACGCCATTTTCTGTGCCCGCGGGTGAACTAGTCGACTCGCGTTAGTTCATTCGTTTGTTCATTCGAACGATCGGTCGATCGGCAACGTCTCGGGCGACGTTTGCCCCACGTTGATCTCAGCCGCTTCGTCTCTCGGCGAGGACTCTCGCCCGTTCTGCTCGTTTAACTTCTGCCCGTCTGTGTTAACTCGGCTTCTCCGCCCGGGATATGCACGGACACGCGGCGGACAGCCGTGCGACGGATACGATGGTGAGTGGCGAGTCGTGCGTGAGTGTTGTACGCGAGTGAGAGAGACGGAGGCAAAGCGAGGATTAATTGAGAACGACGGTAATGGCAGAGCAGGATCCGGAGTTCCGTGTGTTCCTGTTGCGACGTCTTGTCAGTCGGTCTTTTTTCCCGTGCTTCGTCATTGCGCGGCTGCGATAACGGAATCTCGCGGAGGCCCCAGGCCTATAAAACGAAGTCGCAGCGTCGAGGAAAGACAGCGGTATCGCCACCGCCGTCGCCACCGCCGCCGCTCGATGGGCGGCGGTTTCCTGGGGGGTGGAGGGAGGGAGCGGCACATGGCTGTCGTCGCCGCGTAGAGCATGGGGCGCCGGCTGTCCGTGCAGGGGGTGGCCCTCCCTCGAGAAGTATTATTCTCTCGCTCTGTCTCTCTCTCTCTCTTTTACACGGAACAAGCGTTTCTACCAAAGCCTTGCGTCTTTTTCCCTCTCGTCGTCCAAACGACAAGAGGGAACGCTATTGTCTTTCCGTTGACGACGTTGACAGTGCGATGCCGATTGTCGAATGTCACTGTTATACTCGTAAGAGGGTAATTATTCACCCCTCGCGTCATTCGTGAGATAAGGATCCGGTGCTACCATGAGATTGATTGAGTAATGTGTTAGTTGATTTGTAGCTCCATTTTGGAGATGGTCTTTTAACAAGTTTCTCTTTGCAAGTCATGGAGACTCTTGCTTGAAATCTCTTTTAATTCTTCATCCCTGTTTCAATATAAAAAATAACATCAAATTTATATTTTAATTAATTAATTTGTCATTGTTAGTTTTGTCTTTTTTAAATTAAGAATGTTGAGAGAACAAATTTATGATGATCTGATACGATCGTAAGATTGATTAAGTAATGTATTAGAGTTGATTTATAGCTCCATTTTGGAGGCCTTTTAACAACCCCCGTTTCGTGGAAATGTCTCGACTCTCCTTTGAACTTCTATTTCACTAGAAAATAATAATCCTCGACTACAGCTGTGAAAATCTGCGCATAAATTCTGAAGTTTTATTTGAAGTACGGAATGCAAGTGAACCTCGATTTTACAGCGATTGGAGAAGGATTTAAGGTGCAGATACAACAGAAGGAACAAAGAATAAAGACTAAGATTTCTCTCTCTTAACTTCAGATACTGTGTTCTGATGTGTAGGTTGAAATTATCTGTTCCTTATTCTTTATTCCTTCTATTGTGTCTGTACCCTAAAAGTTTTTTACAATTTAAGCCTTCATAGTATCAATCATACAGATTGTACAATCGTCCAAAAATTTTCACATTAGATCCAAATGACCTTTTATTATACAGTCAAGGGGTTAATTTCGTCATTGTTAGTTTTGTCATTTTATTGTCGAAATTAATATTGTGAATGGAAAACACAGTTTATGTGACGAACGAAGTAGTCGTCATCGATATTCGTTGATTTTGTAATCGACAATCCTGTCGTTTCCGTCACTTCACGTCACTTACGGGAACGACGTTTCGCGCGTGACACCCAGTAGAAAAAACGTGAATCATTAACTGCGAATGAATATTAATCAAAGGATATTATTCACGTAAGGATATTATTATATAATAGTAGTATGTATAGAAAAAAAAATTTACTCGATTAAATGTTTATTTTACTAAATTAATTTAGTTTGCCTCTATCTCTTTTATTAGCGAATGATGCATGTATTTATTTCATCGAAAGAAATAAAATCTAAATTAATTTAGTGAACTAAATAACTTTTTTTCTTAGTATATATATATATATATATATATATATATTGTATATAATTATCTGTTTTATCGTACGATTGTTTTATTCTAAGAGATCTATTGTATCTTACGATATTTAATTAATAAGATAACACTTATCATTGTGCGTATTATAGTAGATTCGATCTTTGTGTCATAATATTGAGTTAGATTGATATTACGTTCGTTGTACATACAACAAACTTTTGTACAACAAACTTTTCAAGTCTATTGATTTATTATGCGGGCTATAAAATAGAAAGAGAACTCATCTCTCCTGCAGCCAATTAATAATGCTTGAAAAATTTGTCGTACAACAAATGTAATATCAGCCCTCTCTCTCTCTCTCTCTCTTTCTCTTTCTGTACGGATCTGAAATTTTTTTAGGAAAGACTTTGAACCTGCACGTGCACGTTTACCTGCATATTCGCGTGTATTGCATGCACGGGAAACGTGGAAAATAGCGGGGAAAAACTTGAACGTGGGAAATTGCAGAGTCCGGAGGTATGTTTCGCGATGGAGCGAACCGAAGGAAGGGTCGGTGCTAAGTACTGAGAGTATCACACGATGTATATAAATCAACGATCGTTCAAAAATAATTTGCGTGTGAAATGAATGCAAAGCCGTGCGATACAAGCACTGCAAAGTTTTGCTAAAATATCTAAAAGTTTAGCCAGATCTAAAAATAATTTTGTTGAACCATCAAAACAATTACATCGATTGCTCAAACTTTTTATAACATTGTTCATTATGCTTGAGATTCTTACCTAATTATTTTAATGATCTAATGAAATTTTTTTCAGATTTGTAGCTACCTAAATTTTTAGATATTTCGGCAAAATTGTTCTTTCCATGAGGTATTTCGATTCTCGATTGCATCAATATCTCGATGTGAACGAATTATTGCAAAGTATTCTTTAATTTCTCGCAATTTAACTCTGTCATTATTAATATTATTATTAATCCTCCGTGATCCAACATTTTTTTCACTACTTTCATACTCCAATCGGGTCACCGATGTCTGATTTTATTTTTCAAAAGGTTTTTAGGTTCTAAAAAAAATCTGAAAAAAATTCTGGCACACTTTTAAACATTCAAGAATACTCTTTCAATATTCAAGAATCTAATCCGAAACGCTTTTCACTTTTTGTGTCTGAATTTAAGGCAGAATAATTTAAACTTGAAAATTCAATTGGATCTTTAAATTTCCAGTTGGATCATAGAGGGTTAATATCACTCTTGTCATTATTAATATCGAATATGTAACAAAGAAGAAAGGCTCGAAGAAATAATCCTTTACTCAAAATAAACCAATGCGAGCCAACACAAGTTAATCGTATGCAAAAAATATATTAATAAAATAAAAATATTAACGTTTTGACTTTTAATTTGGATCATCTTCAGTATAGTACAAATCAATAAATATTTCTTTCCAATAAGACCAGATTGTTGAGATGAATATCACATCAGAAAAGAGAAGGACAGAGAGAGAGAGAGAGAGAGAGAGAGAGAGAGAGAGAGAGAGAACATCGTATATATTATTATCATTATTAATATTTAATCTCTAATTTTTTTAGTCGGCAACGAGGATACCATCAGACTTGATTGCACTAATTAACCTTTAAAGGGCGGAGATCTATTTTAAAAATCTGACAGATTCGAGCTTTCTCTTAAGTAAGATTTATAATTCATTTGATATTTCTTGTAAAATTGACACTGTAGAGTCACTATATAGCTTTTCCATCTTATAAAGGTGTTAATATTATTTAATATCTTTCCTTTAAATTTCCTATTTTTAATTTGTTAGAATCTGGTAATGTATATTAATCATATTGTAATTGATAATTATCGTACTTAGTACTTGGACCTCAAGAATGAAAATTGATATTTATTGAAAGCTCGAATCGCCTGCAAATGTAAAGTGAGAACGCTTCTGCACTCGATGCACCAGTGGCACGATCTCAAAGAGCTATAGTCCATTTGACCTTTCCTACATTAATTTATTAACGAACCATTAGATCGCGGTTGCTGCGGGTGTGCACGCATTTTACATACGCATATGCGTGCACGCAGCGTTATCGATTGACGACTGTTAATATACCAAGTCATCATGTCTTTTTCTTACTGTTTAGACCTGAGTTCTCTATCGATTCTCAATTCGAACATATGGCGAACATTTCATCGGGCCATGGCATCCAAAAAAACAGTAAAGAAATCAACATGCTGGATTTTATATTGCTTACGTTATGGTCTTACGATTTCTGTTATGATTGGTTAATTCGATTGTTGCTTATGATTTACCTCTCAAGTTTATATGCCATTGTCCTAATTTGACAAATTTCGAAATTTCATTAAACTTTGAAATTTTGATGTTGCTAGAAAGAAGAGATATATATATATATCTCTCTCTCTTTCTAATAACTTTGAACTTTCAAACACAATTTATAAAGCTCTACTCCGTTTCCACTAATGTTGATTAACTTTAATCTTGATTCAACTTACTCTTCATCTTTTCCTAATCTTTAGAACTAGAAAAGATAAAGAGAGATAAAATTGAATCGAGATTAATCTAAAGGTGGAAATACGATTAGAGATTGAAAGTCTTGGAAACCTTGAAATTCTAGAATTATCAAACATTCAATTACTCTTGATTTTCTTTTTTTAATTCGAAGCTGCAGAAGCTTAGAATTGTTTAGAGTTTCTATAGGAATTCAGAATTCTTAAAGTTCTGAAACTTTACTAGTTGGTCTCGAGATCTTTGTGACCCAATTGGATCCGCATTTACCCTCTCGGTTCTGTTGACATTCTCAATGTAGCCTGAGGGAGAATGCGAGCAGCAAGTCCGACCCTCTTATTTCGTTCCCGGTTATTCGGCTAATCTTGGATCATCTTCCGGTGGATCTCCTTCAGTTACTGTTACCAACCCAATTTTATCTGAACCGATAGGCAAATCGAGTTACATAGTATCGAATTCTTGATAATGTAACAAAGTTATCTCGCGCTACCTTTTTTACATCGAATTTATTTTTCGGTGTAACAGTACTCTTTACGATTTTATAATTATTCTATTATTTTCCTAAAACATGCAACAGTCATCGCCAGAATATCGTTGCTTTGTAGACATTTAAATACTAAATACTGCCGTTCACTCTCCAGATCTCCGCTGGCTGTTACCTTGAACGGGGTCGACCACGTGCCGTTGTCGTGTAACGTAAATACATATGGCATTTTATCTCTCGCGAAATTTCTGCAAATGCAATTGCGAGATTATGCAATCCCACGTTAACGACAGACTCACGCGCGTAATTCTGTCACGTACGATGTTGCGTCTTGTATACTTAATACCTTTAGATTGCTCCATTTTGTGCCACGGAGTCTTCGGTTTTCTTTCGAGTGACAAGAAACTAAAATGAGAAAATAGTTAGGAAATGTACAGCGTTAGGAAATGTTTGAATTTTATCCAACAAATTAAAAATAATTTGAAGAATAGGTATTAAATAATATTAATTAATGCAAACGAATTCGACATTTTGCTGCCGACTAAAAAAAAATTTGGGGCAATATTATTAACAATAATTAAATTGAATTACGTAAGATTGAAGGATAAACTTTCACTTTAAAGCATTGTATATACGAAACCATCGATACCGCGATGATATCAGGGTATTTTTAATGCATCCCTATTTGGTACGAACCCAAGAAGCTCCCGCGTGACGGAAAAAGACGCGCGATGCAAAATCGATAGTTCAGCCTTTATGGTGCTCACGGTTCGACGAGGCTCGTGGGAAATCGCTGTGGAATCGTAGAGGGTACGTAGGAGGGTATCGTCGACGCCGAGACTGGTGTCTTTGCTTCTTTGCTTTTAAAAGTTGCCAGAAACGCGCGATTACGTCTCTTACGCAATAGTCCTACACGCAATAATACCTGACCGCATTTCTGACCACGCATCAGGGAGGGAATCAACGAGAAACTGGGTTATTATATACATATTTCTAGTCGTGCCGACTCGAAACTGGCACGAATGACGTCGCATTATCGAGGTCAATATTCTTTTAGACTTAAATAGAGTCTCAGTGCACGTGAAAAACTTGTTCTCGTTTGGAAAAATCGCGTATCGCGTGTAAATAGAAATCCTTTAATGTCTATTTCTATCAGTGTGGATTAATTTTAATCTCGGTTCAACTACTCTTTTTCTAATTCTTAGAAGACGAGAAAAAGCAAGTTAAATTAAGAGATTAAAGTTAATTTACACCGATAAAAATAAACATAATAGACGAAATTCAATAATACGCTGAAAAAAATTTATTCAATCTTAATACATATTTCTCTGAACATTACTAAACATAAGTAAACACTTACTACTAAAATTGGTACTATAAGATACTAAATTGTAGGTCAAAAAACTTTGAACCTTTCTCTATCAATAAAGTGAAGGTTAACTTGCATTCTGTGCTTCAGACAGGACACTTTAGAACATACATTTAAATGTGATAGGTTTTTGTAGTCACATAGTTAAGAATAAATTATTATCTTAAGATTTAAACTTAAGTTTAAGTCGCTTAAATTTCTTTTTAATTTAATTCTTCTATTTATATAACAATCTGGACTCTTTAAATTTTTAGCTTGATGCTTCGCTGTATAAGGACGATTGATATATTACATCGCGTGCGAGCGACAAAGATCGGCCCCTTCGGACTTCGTTCAGCGACTCAGTTTGACTCGGGACTGTCGTCGACGAGGTCGGATTCGTTTATAGGAATTACTGCAGATAATATCGCCGTTGATCCGGCTTTAAACCGCGACTGGCGACGACTTAGTTTATTACAACGAGCCGTTTATTCACGCGCATCGTACTCCGCGAGCTCAGTGCTTTTGATTGACAAGCAATCTGCTTTCGTGTAATCTGTACTTCTCGAACGCATCTACATGCTTCAGCTGTGTATACAAGTGCGACGTGTATACAAGTGCGGTTTGATCTTCCCTCGCCATTAATCGTACTTATCGTATCAGTGTCTTTTAGCTTCTGAATTACTTATTGCTATCAATGGAATAATAAAATAATTCTGTACCTTTTAAAGAGGACTTGACGAATACAAAAACATTTAATATTTAAAGGAAATTTTATTTGTAGGTTTTGAGACTAATATGAGTGTACAATTTTTTTTTAATTTACCTTTTAATTTACTCGAAGAATTAGATAAATGTAAGAAACTAATTTTTTCATTTCCTTCAGGAAGCCATTCAACTACATGATTATGGTTTTATCGCAAATTTTATATGGTTGCGGTTTAATCCGTGTTTGTATGAAGACCTATGTAATTAAGCTTACTGAAAGAGAGAACGAGCTTTATGAAAGAGAGAATGAGAGAGGGAGGGGGGGGGGGAAGTCCGCGTGCTCGTGGAAACTAGGCTAGGAAATGCCGCATTCGTTGACACTGTTACAGTTATTGATATTGATCAATAAGCGTATTTCAATCCGCACTTAACTGAACATCCTGATTGGGAATGAAAAGAAAACTGCGTGCTAATTTTAACTATCCTTAGATAAGATTATTTTTTCGCTTCATTATTTTTCTCGGTTGAATTCAAAGTATTTCAACAATATTTCTGATGCTTTTCGAAAAATATACAAAATTCTTTTTTTTTTTTTTTAAATTTAATAAAAGCGCTTTAAAATAATTTTGTATAGTCATTTAGCACTAACGAGATAGGAGATATTTTTTATGTCTCAGGTTATATCGCCGCTTTTATGCCTCAGATATATTTTTTATGCCTCTTCTTTGATTTTTTTTTTATTCTTCATCTATCGTTCAAGAAAGTGTATGTATTTGAGAGCGGTATATAGATGTGAGTGTCCATAGTATATTGAACTCGAGTCCGTTCACTAAGCTCTGTGTGGACCCAGTCACCTTTGCGGAAAAAATTCCTCTGAAAAATGCAAAAGTTTTTCATTGAATTTATTTGTCTTTTTATTATTGATCACAACCAGGGTAACAATTGTGTAATTTTGTTCTTAAGATAGAAAAAGTGAAAATTTTTTTTGTATTCATGTGTGTACATATCATAAAAATTTTCACTTTTCATGTTTCTGCTCTAAAGAAAAAATTACCCAGGACTTTAATTTGCAAGTGTAACTCGCACTCTTTCTCGCAGTTAGGATAATTAAAACAGAGCTGTGTGCGTTTGTTTGGTTCACGATATCGCGTAAATGATAACGCGTGTCCACAGAACGGACGCTACTCATGACTAAAGAAAATGCGATTTATTGTAAACTCCGCCAATTTGTGATTCATAATATCAACAAGAAGGATATTTCGATCGCAAATATTAAATCATGAGATAAACAGATTATGGCATTTATCACTTGACAAATTGACACAATAGCAATTAGTAACACACCTCAACTTTCTTTCATGATGTTTGCAAATTAATAAAAACTTTAGCGGTAATAAATATTAATAATCATTGATAAATAATAACTTTAAAAGACAAATTAAAAAGAGTCAAGGTTTAAATGAAATTATGGTAGAATCAGATGATAGCCAATTTGATAAGGAAGACAAAATGTTTCTTTATTTCATGTAATTCTTTATGATTCTTGATTATAAATTTCGCAAATATCCCGATTCTTCTGACATTTATGGCACCTGTAGATATTGCTGAATCATTAAAAGCTCAATTAACGCGGGAGCTTAATTATCACTTAAAAACCAGGAAAGAGAGTTTGATGGTGACAGAGATTCAATCAAGTTTCGATCCTGTCGCTCTCGTTGTGTAGGCGTTCACTGACGCTCCGTCATTCTATATAGTCTTTATCGTTATCAGTGAACGCCCCACACTGAAAAAAATATTAAATTTTAATAAATGTTTGAATAGTTGTAAGTAAAAATATTTACTAAATGCAAACACATATTTATTTGATACTAAAAACTATTAATTTGATTTAACTTATCATTTCTTATTGAGTAAATATTTATTTATTGTAAGTAAATATTTACGTTAAAGAAATATTATTAAGATTTAATAAATTTTTTTCAGTGCATGAAGAAGGAACGGCGTTGATTTTAAACGCGTGTACACTCTCGCTGATTTATCGACGTCGCGGTCAATCGTTAACAATCAATTATGCTAATTACTAATATGTGACTCAAGAGACGCGGTGGTCAAGTATACTTTTCTTGAAGTATATCTTTATGAGCTGCTGCAGTATATTTTTTACAATGATATAACAGTGATACACGTAAATGCACTTGATGCATAATAAATATTTATCTTTGAATAGAGACATTGATTTCTCTTCTTAGGAAAATCACTTCTTCTGAGTATCTCGAACTCTCGCGAATTGGAAACGGGTGCGTAGACCTAAGCTCGTACTTGAGAATCTAGAAAACAAGCGATTGTACGAGTGCTACACTATATAGTTAAGTTAATTCCGTACCAGCACTGTGGTGCACTGACCTTTGGCACGTACGGTTTGAGTTCTGCAGTTCTTTGGAGGCCTCCAAAGTTTTCGACGTAAATATTTCATATATAAATATTCGAGTTCGGGAAAGAAAGGAAGATAACCGTCTCGATGGCATCGTTTACAAAGTCATTGTCTCCGCTCTCTCGTCCAATTTACCGTTCTAATCTACAAAAGCCGCCTCTCTATTCGTGAAAGAGGATTAAATCTGTCCGCGGAGATGCGCATCTGCCGTGCTGCGAAATGGACTTGCATATACGCTTCCACTCACGTATACGCACACACAAATATAATACACGCGACTAGTAAGACCGGGATGCATCCGAGGTCGACGTCTCCGCAGTCACCATGACGAATGTTACTCGATACTTTGTGCCACTGTCCACTCGTGATCGAGCTTTTTGTTCCCCGAGATCCTCTCTCTGATCCTCCCTTCCTTAAGATCTCTTCGCCTCTTCTGGCAATCAGTCTCGTTCGAAGAGCACTTTTATATGTCTGTAGACCGCGATTTTCCCGTCAAGTACAATCCCAATCACACCAATTTTTTTTTATAAAAAATCCAAGAGTTATAAAATAACAAAATTTCAAAGTTTTAAAATATCAGAATTTTATTTAACTCAGTTCAATCTAGTCTCAATATATATCTATAGTATTAAAGCAATAAAGGAGTAAACGGTCTATGAAATTTATCGACGATAATCAGGATCTGCACTGAGAAAAATCTGATCTGGTTGGATTAATTGGAATTCTAGTTGAAAATAAATTCAGTAGAATTTTAATTGAAATAACCGGAATTCTGATTGATATATAATCAGAATCTTCTGGTTCGTTCATTTTCAATCAGACATTTTTCTCAGTGTGTAAGCAAATGCAGGTTCTTTAAGATTAGAAATCTCATAAATAATATATTAAAAATCTCTACTTTATTATCATTAAAAATATGTAATTAATGTGTGCAAACTGTATACTATACATTGTTAATATCTGTAATCAGATGTTGGAAACTCCTGTTAATAACGTTAGAAGAGCTACAAATAAAAACTAAAAAAAGAACAACAATTTAACGAGCATGTTATACTTATACATGGAAACTTTTATGAACTACTAAGATGGATTAACTACTAAGGTGGAGATTTGCGGATGTAGTATAAGCAACTGCTATTAACTCGGTGAACGAGTTTCTCACTAACGTGCTTCTTACTTTTGAAAATTATTTTTTTTTTAATGCCAGAACAAGGTTAACTAACCGGTTCTCGACATTCGATTCCCTCGATCGAACACGCCGATTTCCAACGCGCGACGTAGTTTACGATATCACGTGTGACAGAAATACATATTGCGTGAAAGAGAAGCAACCGGAAGTTCATACTTATCGAATGAGGGATACTTCAATCCTTATTTGCCTCGCAGATCCTTCAATTCGTACATCCTTAAATCTGTAACTGACTTTTTATAATTCTTTGTATTCATAATTTAATAGACGTTAGATTTCATGAGCTTCCTGTTTAATAAATTTTTATATATCTATAAACTTTACATTAATAATTTCTTAGATTTCTAGATTTTTTAATGGATTCTTGGTATCGCAAGATATTGATTATGTTTCTTATTCTATTCTGGGCGCATAAATTTTATATCTTGCAATTCCGAAAACGACAAAGTGTATTCACGAAACGTATGAATGTTGAGTATGACATCACCCACTTTAATATCCGGGGGTTGTAGTTCCACTATCGAGGAACTGATGCGTTGCACCCCCGACACTCGTTCTCCGTTGATTTAGTTCAGGGCGAGGGTCGACAAAAATATCCTCAGGGTTCTTTATCCAATGAACGTAGGGCATAGTTACTTCAACGCGACAAGGCTCATAGTCGTTGGCGCTTGATTTCATGAAACATAAAAAAATTTGAAAAAAATCCGAGGAGGAAGAAAACATAATTAAACTGCAAGGATTCGCATCATGATTTTCGTTTGTCAGTGTTTCGGAACACCCTGTATAAATCATCTGCTTTCACTCGACGGTATGTTGAGCGTGATATCGAGAGCGTGAAATTCGAGGCGCGTTAAATCGAGATTCGGCGCAAACCGATCGTTAATTGTCGACGCTGAGCAAATCGATCCTCTGCATTCGCTGTCTTGCTCGCGCACGAGACATATTGATCAAGCTGTTAAGTCGACAAGGAATATATAAAAGCGAACCTATCATGAGCCGCTTCGAACGGAATCGAGCTTGATTTTATCAGGCAAAACTAGATCGCTTATTGGTCGTTGCACAACTGCAATATCGTATAGATTTAAAGTGAGAGAGAGAGAGAGAGAGAGAGAGAGAGAAAAGAGAGAGAGAGAGAGAGAGAGAGAGAGAGAGAGAGAGAGAGAGAGAGAGAGAGAGAAGTGAAAAATTAGAGATCCTACAAAGAAAAAAATTATGTTAAACATTTAAAAAACTATAAATAATTTATTGTGAAAAATATCTCAGCCGGTATTTAAACCCGGATGTCCCGAATTCTCTGTGGGCGTCCTTCAAATTTGACTATCGAGGGTTCGACAATATTTATCGCAATAATTAGTCATTTTTCAGAGAGACATATATAATAAATATTACAATAATAATTCGAAATTAGACCGATAAGAATAAATCAATTAATTAAGAGAAATAATTCATAGATTATTTTTCTCTTAATTAATTGATTTATTCTCGTTGGTCTAATTTCGAATTATTATTACAATTAAAAATAATTTTGTTGATTTACATAATGAAACAAATATACCATGTGTTCTTGTTTTAATAAAATGTTATTTGTTTTACCATCATTGAATTAATAAAAAATTGACCAAGATTATTTTCATTTAGACTGTTATTGGTTCATACTATTAATATTGTTATACATAATTTTTTTCCTTATATAGTTCAATTTTTGAAAGCTTTCTCTGAAAAAAGTCGAGATGGAGATTTTTGAATTTATATAAATATGTAGTGAATTTCCAGGGAGTCTTGTGTTTCATGGCAGTAAATCATTTATAAGATTTTAGGGACTGAACATGAATCTTTAGAGAACCTTTTTAAGATGTCATTAAAGAATCTAAAAATTTTCATTGCAAGACTGACAAATCCTAAAATAAAAAAACTTTTGAAAACCAAGATGACATCGAAAACCAAGGAATCTCTGAGTCTCCTCATTGGAATTAAATAACAAGTTTGGCAGATTTCACCATATCTATGTGAGGGAAACGAGCTTTCCGAGTGGAAGCTACAACCTACAAGCTACAACTACGGCATGTCGACACTTTTTTTCTGTCAAACGACGTAAATGTCACTAATGAGAAATGAGAGCCTTTCCAAGGTGCCCACGTGCCTTCTCAAGCTTGTTCATGGTGCGTTAACTCGAGCTCTGCTTCAGGCCTAGTTAGATTTAATCCGAACTGAAGAGAAGTGGTTCCAAACATATCCCGCGATAAAAATCGTTGGTCCACTTTAACATAGTTAAAAAAAAAAAAATACTAAAAAAGTATGAAATGTTGCGAATATTTATAGCCGATAGATACTATATCTGTTCAAATGTTACATTGTGACAAACGAGCGTCGCATAATGAGAGTAGAAATATTTTTATCGTAATGTCGCAAATGTAGAGTGAGTTTTGGCGGTCACTGCACCTCCATCAGTTGCGTGGCGTATACAAAATACAAGATAGTGATGGTGTCTACACACAGCAAGCAGGATATAAATATCTCTCGACCAGGCAATCTCCGAGAGCAGCGCCATAGCTTTTCAGCACGTTGCTCCCGTAACGCATAAACGTCGATATAATTTATTCAACCTGTCGTTTTAGTGATCTCAACGACTCACATCCTTCCCTTATCAGTGACCCGAATACGAACCCTCTCTCTTTCCTCTGCCGTCTCTTTTTGCCAAGTTCCCACGCTTTAATTGGTCGCGCGTACCTAATAATCCGCCTACATTCGATGGAAATTATTTTATAAATAACAAAACGGATGTATGGTTTTTAAATTATCAGGGTTGTTGAAAATAAATTTCTAAAGAGATTACGAAATTAGAGGAAACACAATATTTGTGGTGTGTCGCGGATGATATACTTAAACTAAATCTGTAAATAACTTTTTGTTTTCTCTATGTTATTAATAAAAGCAACGCCGATCGATCGACGAACGATTTGCATTTCATTTAAAAAATTACAACCTTTAATATAATCTTGAGAGACAAGGAATGGCATTTCGCAGATGGAAGATGGAATCTCAGATGCACGTGTCTCGCGATTGCAAAATCGCTGCACGTCGTGGCATTAGCATAAACTCTTTGTTGTCGGCGACGATGCCTAAGTCGGATTACGCCATTCGATCGCTCGATATCGTCTCGATTCTAATGCGTCGGTATGCGCTTCTCCTTGGTAAACATACTGAACGACTGAAATGACGCGGAGATTTCTCGCAGACTGTTCCACACTGCGCGAGATTTTATGAAGTGACGGTGTAAATAATAGTGCGAGACGAAAATAGAAACTAGGAAAAATAATAGCAGGAAATAAAAGCAGCAATTATCATTTTTCTTTTATATTATAGTTAGTAATTTTATACACTTATTTTATAAACAAATATATAAAGTGAGGCTCGAAAGAATCTATCAGTGAAAAAAGTCCATCAGAGCCTACATCGGCTGTTCGAATGCACAGAAAATTCTTTATTTTCGTGTAAATGTTTCAACTTGAAATTTGCATTATTTATGTAATTCCGATTTATATTTTATATTGATAAGACCTGAATTGGGATCGAAACGTATATTTTATTCGTTTTGTTACATTTCACACGAAAATAAAGAATTTTCTGTGCATCCGAACAGCTGATGTAGGCTCTGATGGGCTTTTTTACATTTTTCACCGATTTATTTTATAAATTGATATTATTTTTGACGTTAAATATTCATCGTTTTTAAGAAAATTTCCTGAAAAAAGGTGAGGATAACTTTGTGATGATAAATTAAAGGGCAACTCTTTTCCTTCGCGCACGAGGCAAGCGGGAAGGGAGCGAGTGATAGATCTCAGAGAGATATCTGTTAAAGTTACAGAATATTGCATCGATTCGTGCGCAGGGAGTAGTGACCTTGTACTTCTTGCGTACACGAACTTGTTTTATGCGTGACCATATGGTCGACATGTGCATTCTCTTCTGCTCTAACAGTCGCACGTGTGCACCAGGATGCAACCGCGAACGAGTGTGAATAATCGGTGGAATCAGCGCCGCGTCTTGGCACTTGTCGTTTACCATTGTCGAGCGAATTTAAAACAGATTGAGCAATTCGGTTTATTTTATTACAAGCCATTGAAAAACTCCTTCGACAATTTATTGGCATTACAGATAGACACTTACTGTGTGTTGCGAGGATATTTACCAGACCGTGACGACTCTAAAAGCTACACGTGATTCATGCGCGATTTTTTTAAGAGATGTAAAGAAATTTCTTCTTTGAGCTGATGAGCTTTCCATGGAAAAATATGGATTACTTTTACTATTTAAATAATTTTTTATTTTTTTACATGTGTAGTCATTGATAAAATAAATTTTAAAACTTAATAAAAAGAAGAGCATAAAATCACAGCACAAGATATTCTCTTTGTGATGTTTAATATATAATTACATTAATAAATAATTTAGACGTTTCGGCCACAATCTGGCCATCTTCAGTAAACATTACAAATATTCATAAAATACAAAATTTATATAAATCTGACATTGACCGATGAATTTAATGTCAGATTTATGTAAATTTTGTATTTTATGGATATTTGTAATTTTTATTAAATTATTTATTAATGTAATTATATATTAAACATCAAATATAAACCACATTTGTTATAATTATATAAATTTTAAAACACAATTCAGGAACAAGATCTTGAATGAAATTCGCGATGAAAATCTCGAACCATTACATTTTTTTGGCTGAATTAGTATACACTTGTTGTATATATATATAGTGTTACATCATGATTATATAAAATTACCTATATCACTGTGTATAATTATAGATTATGTAGATTATGTATATTTAAAATTTTTTTGTTACAACTGATGATTATTCATAACTGATGATCATTTATAAGTTTAAACAATCTTATTTATTTAGTTTAAAGAATCTCACCCAAGGACTTGAGTGTACAACGTATCGCATCAATTATTATAGAATTAAAATGAAACAGATATATTTAAAGTTTGACGAAAACAGGATAGAAAGTTTTAGTGCAGTACAGTGCAGCGACAAAGAAAACAAACGTATTATTTATTTCGACTTCCCTAGCAAGAGTCAAATTTGTTGTTCGACACTTCGAACGATGATATCGCGATATAGTTAATGTCGCTGTAGATACAGTCGCGATTGAATGCAACTCTGAAATAGATGCATCGCGGATGACCGACGGACACGTTGCGAGGAGCTAGTAAGTCTTTCCGGTTTCTACTCGCCAAGTGGTGGTGGTGATGGTAGCATCAGCAGCGAGTACTCGATAAGTCCTACCATGGCGTAGTAGTGACCTTTCAGCCTCAGGATACTGCTTTATACCTTATCCATGGCAAGTCCAGCGTGTTTGCGGTTTCATTCACAACGAGACGCACGCGAGAATCTCCTCGGCCGCACTCGATTCCTCGATTCCTATTAGCGCACGAATGCTTAAGTTTAACAGACTGATACCTATCTGAATGCCATAAGCACTGGTTTGCATTAGTAAGCAAGCAAGCAAGCAAGCAAGCAAGCAAGCAAGCAGGAAGCATTTAAATGCACGTCGATACGGTGAACTGATACGGAGATAAAATATATTATAATAGCTTTCCACAGATATATTCGGTATCGATATATGTCAGCGATATCATCGAAATAATTTTTAACTTTGACGTTAGTTTAATCGAAACGAATTTATAATACATATATTAATATTTTAACATATAATTGCAACTTTCTAATTGCACATCGGGAAGCCGTTTGAATCAGCGATAAATTTGATAATCGCAATTACGCAACTACAACTCGCTGGTTACGGAGATTGCGTTTCGCGTTTTTTACATTGTGTATCTGCATGTATAATCCGGAAATAGTTATTTTTCGCGAGATATTATTATACTTCAATATTCCATATAATATTTTGTAACGCTGAACGAATTAGTTGTTATGCAATTTTATCATATGGTCTGGTTTTTTTCGATTCGACGGTCGCGAAATGAATCGTATTATTAATCCCGCTCTGTCTGGTTTATGTTCCACGGCTAAATGACTGTTTGACTGCGTGGGAGCCGTAATGAAATACAGATACATCGACATGACAAGGGGTAAAGACTATGGTGACTCACGGTCGTGCCTACATGGTCGATTGATCTGCACCAGTAGAATCGACCGTGGCATTATATTGTTTTCGATATCACCTATTGCGAGATTTATAAATAACGTAACAGTTTTAAATGGCTTATAGTCTTTTATTGAATTATTATTATTCTTTTTCTTTAATGAATTATTATTCTCGGATATTATTTCCGAATGAATTATTATTATCGGAGTTTCAAGATGACATGTCAATGACTTTTACAATTGTGTTTGAATAAAAGTGTTATTATAAGTGTAATACAGTTACATCTGTAATTTTTTAAATATTGAGATTCAACACAGCGTAATTTTTTCATGATTGATAAATAAATTTGATATAGGAATTAATAATGAGATGCGAAAGAGAGAAAAATAAGTGGGTTGTACTTGGACTACTTTCAAAAGGATATTATTAGCTGTTGTAGGAAGTGTTTTCCAGTTCTCTTCTTCGCAGGTGCAACATCCGGTATAGCTCTATTCGCTCGTTTTATGGCAGCTAATTGCTAATAGGAGGTACAATAGCGATATGCATGTTGCCGCGACTTTGTCGTCACCGTTAAAGTCATCGTGTTTGGTCACGGTCATATTCTTGACCCTGATAGATAGTTCAAACGATGTTTGTTGATGGCCATTATATCGATATTATGTCGGCGTTGCCTGCTGCATTACTTCGTCATTCTGAAAGTAGAACTCATAAAAAAATAAACCTCACTTTGATTTCACGAAATCAGGAAGGATATATCAATAAGCAATTATGAAATATAATTATTACATATATAAATGAGATTCTTTAAACTTAAAATTTATAAAACTTAAAATAATTTGACGTAATTATTATTATAGTTGTAACACAAATAAATAGCTCTTAAATCTAATTTTTTTTAATAATCACGTGTAATTTAATTTAATGACGAATTAATAATCGATTACATCACGTATCGGCAGAAAAATTGCATTTATGTTACTCGCAGACTCGCGGCCGGAAAAAAAACAGTGACCAATACAGTCACCTTGCTAATAGCAGTCAGCATGCGATAAGATATTATCGTTATCACTTGTGACCGCGATTACGTAATGTGTGTGTAGCGTTGTGTATGCGAAATCCATCGCACAACGTACACTTATGAGAATCGTGGAAAATTATGATGAACCAACAAGATAAGAGAAAAAAATAAACGATAAGAATTGATAAGAATTTTTCAAATTAAATTTCATGTATTTCATGTATTTATGACTATATCTAAGATTTGGGTAATTCTCGTAATTTATTTCACTCAATCTCTCCCGCTGTTTGCATATTGCCGGATGTAACAAGGGTTGGGTCAAAGGGATGTCCCTAGATAGATCAAACATTCATCTTGTTAGGGGCTCTGCCCTCGGAATTTGAAGCCACGAGTGCTTCACATTATTGAACTTTTCTCTATAATTATTCGTGAATATCACACCTTGAATAATTCAAATTTATGCAGAAAAAAATTTATCTGGTTCTCAAACGCATTTGAAACGATATTATTACGAATGCAATAAAATCTCGTTGGATTATTCGAAATTAATGGATATTGTTGATGAAAATATTACTGCTATATTTTTGAAAATGTGTGGTCTGACAATGAAATTCTCGGACTGTAGCAATACAAAAGTACAGACATATCAGATAACAAAATGTTATATTTTATCTTTTAAAGTAATCTTCTTTGATACATAGCTTCGAAACTTATTTTGAAGTCATTTTCCTTTATTCCATATAGTTGGAATGTTATTCAGAATATTTGTCATATTCCTTTAAATATTCCTCGACATCGAAAATATTTATCTTTTATCATATTTTTTGCACTTTGAGAATAGCATGAAATCCAAAAGGATCAAATTCCGATGAATAAAGTGGGTGACTAATCTCAATAACAACTCCTTTCTCTGTTTCGCTGTTTTACGATATTATTCCCTTGTACAGGAACGTTGTTATGCAATTTTCTTGGTATGCTCTAACTCTCTCGGATTTTGTGCTGTTCCCAAAGTGCAAAAACATTATAAAAGGTAAACTTTTTCAGAGAGAAGAATATGACAAGTGCTCTAAAAATAGCATTTCAACTATAAACTTTAAAAGATGTTTCAAGGTTTTGTATCAAAGATGCATAAAGCATAAGCATGTCACAAAGGACTTACTTTGAAAAATAAAATATAACATTTTATATAAGGTGTTTGTTTTTTCTATTGGTGTAGTCTAAAAACTTTGTGTTATACTTTTTTTTTTAAATAATATATTTATTATTATTACATTTATGTTATTTTATTGATATACAAAATTTTTTGAAATATTTCTTATATCATAAAGTTACAGCTACCTAAGCGGTACATGTAATTATTATCGAATTATATTTAGATTCTGGTAATTTGTCGAAGATATTTGGGCTTTGATAATGGATTTTTGATGATAATCGATGATTTTAGGTCTCGAGAGAGCGGTGAGTGAATTACTGCGAAGAGGAATCAGGAGGTACAAGCCGGCAAGTTGAAAATGCCACTTCCGAAGCGATTGGTGGAGCCTGTGCACGTAGCACGTGGTACCATCCCTGAGGACTTCCCGCTGCCATCGGAACTCGAGGCAGCTACCAATGGCACCTTGGCCAACACTATCAGACAACTATCTAGCCTATCGAGGCACGCCGAGGATCTCTTCGGCGAGCTGGCGAGAGAAGCGCACGGATTGAGTGATCGAGCGAATTCCCTGCAGGCTAGGATAGATCGTTTGGCCGTCAAAGTCACCCAATTGGATAGTAATGTAGAGGAAGGTACGTGCTTGTTTCAATTCGCGCAGCTAACTGTGATACGAAATAATTAAAATAAAAGAGAAAGATAATAAAGTTATGAAGGTGAAGATTTAAATGATGTTTAGAATTTCTTCTTATTTTCTGTGCAGTCTCATTGCAAGATATACACATGAGGAAAGCCTTCAAGAGTTCCGTGGTGTTTGATCAGCAAGTCGTCTCTAGGGACACCATGCCGACGGCAATGCTCGAAACGTATCACCAATGTGACACGCCACCGCCCCTAGATAAGCTTAATATTTACAGGTAATTAGCGGCGTCAGTTAATTTTCATCTATTTAAATAGTTTAATGTGGTAATAACTGAGACATTAATTATTACTTCAGGGAGGATGGCAAGGACGGTTTGAAGTTCTACACAGATCCAAATTACTTCTTTGATCTGTGGAGTCAGGAAATGCTCAAAGACACGGAAAAGAAACTACATGATCGAGGAAAGAAGGTAGGAATTCTTGCAGGATAATGCATTCAAAAATGCATCTCGATAACCACTATATTATTTAACATCCGTATTGTCTCATTATATTGTATCAGTATACTGTATCATTTTCTGAATCTTTTTATGAATCAATCAAATTTAATTGATCCTTGATCTTTGAAGTTATCGAGGTGCGCGAATTTATAGACCAAAATAGATTCTTATGATTATTTAACCTGTCTAATACTGCGATTCTAACTATTGAATTACTGTCCCCTTCGTTGTAGAGCGAGTCTGAATATGCCGAACCGTTCAGAGAGGCAAGTCGATGGTTTGGATCTTTGTAGTTTCTTTTTAATCTCTCTTATCCCTCTTACGAAACATCCAATAGTATTTCAGTGAATCGATCGAACGCCACTTCACTCTCATCACATAATCACCCTCTTTGTGGTTTTTCTTTCATTAACCGACCTTTTTGCGCGCTGATATAGAGACTGATGCTAGATGCTCGCTTTCTCGAAGTTGTAGTTATGCTAATAGCCACGTTTTCTCAGTGGCGACATGTCACTTTGCGTAGATCGAATACGAATAGACTTCCTTGTCGAAACCTAAGTTTGTCGACTTTCTTGATGACGAGATCGAGAAGAAAGGGAGCAAAGATTCCATCTACGCAGGGCCTGATCTTGACTCGAAGTCCTTCCTATCCTTTCCGAAAACTGAGTTGTGTTTTTTGATACTCGAAACAAATCTCTCACACCTACCGTCATTTTGTGGATCACTTATGTAATGTTGTTCTTTGCAATTTTCATGCAAGTTTTGAATGTACTTTTTAGAAATGCGTTATACTCATCATCCACTGATTCATCTTCGATCGACACCGATACCCTCACGATCTTAATCGTCTCATCGTTCATTTCAGGATTATCTCATCTCCACTTTACCATGTGTTACGTAGAAAATAAAAGTGTTGCCGTGAACAAAAGAATATTTCTCTTTTTTTCTCATGACGATGAATTGATTTTTGTTGCAAAATTAATAAGTGATAATTTTGTGAGGCTCCACTTTTATTTTTTTTTACACATATACATTTATGTCCTACTTAACTATTGATCCAGTAAATTCTGATTTGGTTTAGAAATGATATCGTTTTTAAATAACTTCAAAATAACTTCTTTTTTTATCCAATTGCAACTCTAAAATTTATTTAAAAAATGTCCCCAGTCACTGGATCAATCGTCGGGATGTTCTTGAATTAAACCGATTGTGCTTGACTTACATGCGATGCACCTTGTTCGTTGTCTCTTTCACGTCATGCATATTAAATCATATTTTTCTTCGCGAAACAGCCGCACAGGCCTCGGAATGAGGGTGGCGGTGGAGGTGGTGGCAGGCATAAGAAGCGTGTGAGGCAACCACATAATACGAGGGAACGACAACGGCAACTGGCCGTTGGCCATGGCGAATATATCATGCCAACGCAAGCGGTGCAGTACAGGGCGCCACACAATGTGCAGCCCGATGATGCGTTACTGGGAATGGTAATGACGGATCCCAGGCCACCTAGGCCCAACAGCATCGAATTGCGACGAAGCTACCCCCCAGAAGAGCAGCATCTGTACAGCCCGCCGTCTTCCGATCACTACAGGTGAAAATATTGACATGGCAATAATAATATAATTGATAATTCTAAATAATAGATATCAAAAATATATACTAATAATCAGAATACTTTTCATTCTGTGCTTCTACTTTATTTTCCTAATACTGTGGACTTCTTTTATGCTGTAGAATTTACAGATTTATGTCTTTACGCGTAATTAACAATTTTCTCTCGTTATAGGGGAACGAACTATATGACTCAGGGCTACGATGAGAATCCATACGGTTCGCATTACGCCTCTGGTCAGGCACCGATCGGTAGCGATGCGTATCAGAGTCCTGGTGGTCAGAGTACTCCGAGTCGGGGTGGCAGGTCACGGCCATCGCAGCCACCACCGGCGCCGCCGAGCAACGCTTCCAGCAATTCCACGCCCACAGTGGCATCCGCCAACAACACTCCAACTAGGGGAAGATCCATGAGCACCGGCAGGGATACCCTGCCGCCGCCACCTCCGCCACCAGGAGAAACCATGTCTCCTCCTTCCATGAACGGTACATTTGTTAACTATTATTTTTAATTTACAGCATAATTGTATTTGAGACACTATCTCTTCTCAACATATATAATAAAATAATTATTAATATATATTACAATTATTTTTAATTATTTTTAAAAGATAAGAAGTGTAACAACTTAATTGTACAACTTATTGTCAATATTTCAGGTTCCATACCACCGCACTTGCTAAACAGGAGCGGAAGTCGATCGGATAGTCCTCTACCAAGTCAACGTTCGACACCGACGCCACCGAACCATTCAGGCCAATTGGGTACGGATGAGACAGATCCAGCACCCCAGGATCTTCCACCACCTCCTCCCACTCCAGATCCTACTCCACCAAGACCCATCTCACCTCCATGTAACATCCCGCCACCTCCACCACCACCGCCTCCTCCACCGGTCGCTAATGGACCTACGGCGCCATTGCCGCTAACAAATGGCGATATCGCGAAGATGATTGCGACCAATCCGCCAAAACTAAAACCTCTGAAGAGCATTGTAGACGGCCAGCTAAGGAAACCGGTCAACCCGAATATCCCATTGGTCGACCCGCGAAATGATTTGCTCAAGGCGATTCGCGATGGTAAATTATACCTATATTTTATGATTTTTAAATAACTCAAAAAAGAATAAAGCTTAGAAGCATTTTGGAAAATCTTAGTTACCGAGTAATTCTACATTAATTGAAAGTAATATTATTTTATCCGAGACAATTATTTCTCAGGCATAAAACTACGCAAGGTAGAGAAGATTGAACAGAAAGAGGTGGAGCGCGTGAATGCACTCAATGACGTCGCATCCATTCTGGCGCGTCGCGTCGCCGTTGAGTTCAGTGACAGCGATTCGGCATCAGAAAGCGAATGCGATAGCGAAGGATGGGGCGAGCAGGAGAGTAATCTGGCGTGACCCAACTCTCTATCATCCGCTGCCGTTACTGCCTCTTAGAGAAACGACCGACGATTAATTCATTTTGATGCTTCGACGCCACCATAACGTTCTCCAGCGCTGTAGCGAGCCGATCTATTTCGTTTGTTTTCTCGTATCTCCGTGACCGATATCTCGTTTCCGAGGAATTACAAAACGTTCGCGCGCTTTAAACATTGTATTATATATTTAGAATTTACGAATTTCCAAGATAAAATCGAAGTAAATTCTGAATTATAAAAGCATAATTATATATAATATAATCCTCTTAACGGAAATTATTCGTTATGGAGATTTACAGGTAAAATCTTAATTTATTATCGCTCGCCAAACAAAGACATCGTAAACTTCATTAATGGAGATAATTGTTCGCACCTTTCATTGCATTATTAATACGAGAAAAATTGAAATGATACGGATATCATATTTTCTTGATGTCATTATCCTGTGTTAATCTTTTGTGTTAAGAAATTCATTTTGCAAAAAGAACATAAAATATTATTCGAAAACAATAGAAAATTAAACATTAGAAGTTAAATTTTTGAAAAAAGAATTCTTGAAAGACGTGTTTGAGTTTCGACAATTTTATAGGATCGTCAATTATGCTATCGTACTTTTGTCTCACAAGTTATTCTGCAATATTGACTTGACTGGTCAGCCAGTCGACAAAGCAATAGCATCGTTTAGTTTAATCACACTTAGAACTTTCTCGAAGACATGCTAATTGCGATCAATTTAATTACGAATGTAGTTTAGCCAAATCGCGATTCGAGTTTTGAGTGCAGCGAATGGAGCACTCGTGAGCTCGTAAGAAAAACACAATGCGAAGATCAAGCACTAGTTAATAGTGTAATTCGTAGATCCAAGTTATAGGATTTTCTGAAACGACAGGAAAATCCTAGAAGCAACTGACAGGTTGAACGCCATGTTTATAGTCTCCTTAAAATAGTACGCTTCAAATTAAAATATCTTCTGCATATTTCCGACTTGTATGGCCATCTCAAAGATCACAGTTTAGATATTAATATTGCGAATATTGATACGTATATAATATTATATACATATATATATATATATATATATATATATATATATATAAAATTTTATATGTTATCATTATATAATCATTGTATAAATTCATCCATTAAGAAAACATAAATTTCTATAAATTTATATGAATTTTGAGAATATAAGAAACACTAAATAAAAAGATGTTAAACTAATTATTAGATTTCTACGCGTAAGCTTGGTATTTATAAACGAGTTATATTATAATTCTGATAATAATGGTGTGTAAAAATGTTACGAGGCGTTCAAACTGTCGGCAAAAATATGCGCACACAGAGAAAGTGAACATCGACTTGCCAAAGTCGTGACACCAGGTAGAACCAGGTAGAACTTCCTTCCCGGCACATTCCATAACGATGCTGTACGATGATGCATGGCGATCGTTCACTCACACACATACACACGCAACACACATACATACACATAAATAAATAATATAAAGATAATAGTAATAATAATAATAATATATAAGCGTCTCTACTTACCCCATAGAGATGAGCGCTCCGCGTTAAAAGCGTACACTATCGACAGGATGACGCGAGTTAAACCAAAAGGCGCAGAGCTGGGTACTCTCGAACGAGACTGTAAGATAGAAACCTTAATATCGAAGCTCCTTTCGTATTCTTGTCGCGAGAGTCCTCCCGGAATTTTCTTATCCTTCGCCGTTTTCAAGTCGTAATCTTCCATGTTACGGTCGCTGATAGGAATACGCAAGACGATGCGAAAATAATCACGTTATTTTTGCGGATACATTGTATTTCTTCTATTTCCGCATTTCTCTTTTATCAAACCGTTTCATATGATATATTGTTGCATGCATCATTGCTGTATTATGCGATAAATATCTTCATTTTTTAAGAGAATCTTTTTTTTATGCTTAAATAGGATGATTACTTTCGCCACGTCGTGTCAAGAAACCAAAATACTTTGTTAAACATAGAACGGGATAAACGTGAGAGAGGATTAATATTTTTTAGCGTATTCATTAGCGTATAACTCGATGGGGAAGAAAACAAGAGAAAAGATGCGCATGCAATGCAATATATTGTTAACTGCGCAAGAACACAGTTGCCAATCGGAGGGTAAACGGGGAGGAAGAAATACGATTGTGATTTATTTTGCATCGATGTTGGCGAAACACGACGACGACGACGATTCTAGATAAGTCGGTACGTATATGTATATCTACATATATTTAAATATATATGTATATATATATATATGTATACACAGATAAATATATAATTATATATAAATATATATATATATATATTATAGAATATTATAAAAAAATATCGGTCGCGGTAATTTTACTGCAAAGTTTCACGGCGGTGGTGAGGAAGACGAGTGTTTTTTTCTCCGCTACCTCCGCTATTTCCTTGAGAGTAAGATCTGTAAATTTTCTTGTACGTACTACAAATCTTCTGTAAGTAATGCGAAAATGGGACGGGCGATTCTGTTGAACCAGGTAAATGGACACTCGAAAAGTTTGCTTAGAAGAACGTTGGACGAAGAAATTTCACCCGTGATTATTTTTTAAAATTTTCTTAGAAGATAGTAGTCGATTTTAAGTTTGTCAGAAAGTTTTTTTCTGTAAAGTTTGTGCTTTATACGTATATCTTTTTAATTTTATAAAGTTTAATTTGTATCACATTGTTCGATCGGCTCGAATCGAATAAGCATAATTACATAAAATGTATTGAGAGGGAAAATAATATGCGAATCATCGGCAATGACGTGTGTACATTTACGTGAGTGCTTTGAACGTGGGAGTTATAATTACAATATAACAATAATCAACGAGACTCGTTGAGACGGAAAGCGAAGTGCCCGACAGTCCGAGCTTAAGTTTAATTTATTTGGAATTGGACGAAGTAGAACAAGCGATTTAAAAATAATAAGGAAGATCGCGCACGCGATTTCCATAGGCTAATCAAATCAACTTTGATTTCTGATTTAGATAAATCTAATATTATTCCTGTACAGCGATCAACTTCCTCGTGAGAGCCAGAAGCATTTCACGAACAAATTGTACTCATTACATTATTCATTTCACAATCGCGGAAGTAATTCGATAATGACAGGAGTGGGATGATATCGTTTAGCTTCCTAGATAAATTGTACTTCACGTCAGAGATGCTACTTTTTGTTTGAATAATTCTTATTTTGCGTACAGGATGCGCCAAATGCTCTATTTAAAAAAAAAAAGATAGAACTTTTATTTCTTATATATTTTTTCAATATTTTTGGATCACAAAATTTGTCAGAATATTACCACTTTCACGAAGATGTTGGCGCATCCAGTATACGCGCAAATAGCGCGCAGCGGATTCTGTAATTCTTAATGACAGCGTCATTATCGTTACATTGTTATGTTGCGCAAGTATAATATATGATAAAAAAGACAACGTAACGATAATAATACTCGTTAAGAGTTACAGAAGCTTCGGTGCAGATCGAAACTAGACATAAGGACACTTAGACGTAAAGGATATTCTTAGCTATCTCGCCAATTTACGACACAGTATTTATCGGAGGTTTTTTTAGGGAGAAGAGAGAGGGAGGAAAGAGGGGAAAGGCGAAATGGGATTCTTTTTTTTTTAATGTAAGCTTTTCGATATCGTGCGAGTTTGTATATGAACGAAATAAATATAATTGTCATTCGTCTCAACCGCGCTTTCCGCAAGGGTTTCCCGTAAAAACTAAATTATTGTAAAGCCGTTGTGTACCTAATGTCCACGGGTATTCCAAAGCTTATGTAAAACTATGAAGTTATGAAGTGTATGCTCGTGATAAAAATATATATATTCGAGAAACGGTCGTCGGGATCGATCGGGATCGGTAATATCTGAGAGAGATGAGGGAAAGGAATCCTATAACGATTTGAAGACGGAGAACGGTCTGGGGGCTCAAATCGGTCTCCGGGACTCGCGAGAGAACCATCTAGGCTGCAAGAACGTCATTTACCCACACCGTTACAAATATACGATGGTATTATTAATAATAATAAATTTGTAGCAAATCTGTACAAAGCCAAATAAATCAAAAAAATTTCGTAAATCCTCCACTCCAGGTTTTCATTGTCGAAGAAAGTCACTTCCTTTGAATCGGCAGTGATCTCAGTGTAGATCGAAAAGTGTTTTTCAATCGTTTATTAACGTACTGCTATTTTTTTTTATTTTGATCCACAAATTAAAAAAATTGTCATTATACCTTCTATTATATTTTATTCAGTTTCGATCATGTTTCAAATTGTTTTGGTTAGGGCATTCACACCGTGGGCTTATGTAATAAAATTAACATTTTATTTGAAAAATCGAGACATACACAGATGCGAAAACAATGATAGCACATTCTGGTAGCACCGATAAATAGACGCTGAAACGATATCTTTAGACTTTAGAGTGACTATGCGTGGGCTGATTGCTCGTTTGATCAATTGGATTGTTTAATTTTTTTTTTTCTTTCTTTCTTTTACGGATTAGCTCTCTCGTCTTGATTAGTTATAGTCAACGTCGAGCAACAGCTTTCTCGCAAATCGGTCGAAAAGATACAGAACGTCCGTAGAGTTTCTACTTATCATTGCTAAGTAATTATTTAATTTCTACAACAGACATTTCCGGTGAGACTAAAATATTTGATGAATTTATGATAACTAATTAAGCATTCGACAATTAAACATTCTTGATTTTTCTTCGAAATCAGTGTAAAAAGTGTAAATAATATAAAATCTTAATCGTTTGTTTTCCAATAAACTTTCTAATACAGAAACTTTTCTTTATAGATAAAAACAATTTTGTCTAATACAAAATCTCTCACGAACACGCTGTATCTTTAGTAATAACGAAATTGAGTATTTTTTTTCCAACCGATGTATCCTCACTGATCCTTATATATTTCTAGAGCGGAATGGATATATAAATATATTTATTCAAGATGTATCGCAAAGCGTCGAAATCAATACGCTTTATTATACAGCCTGTATAATGAAGTCGCAATAATCGGTCGCGTAATAGAGATAGGAAAAGGAACTATATCGAGGATGTAACGGACTGATCTTCGGTAAGCCGCCTACTTTCGAATTTTGATCGATTTCTTTAATCTCCTCTCTCGCTAGCGAAGTCGCTCTCTTACCCCTAATTTATCTTTCCTATATGTATATATCCCTTTAATAGCGCTATATACAAACGTAAAATGAGGGATCAACATTGGTCGCAAGCTTGATAATGTAACAGATGTTAACGATTAAACGTTGTATAATAACTCGATGCTCTCGCTATGCATACAAAAGAATCCGGTTAATCGAAATCAATAATCGTAAGGATCATCATGATCGGTGTATGCAGAACATATAAGTTGTCGTCTTTTAATACCTCGACAGCGAATAGAATATTCCTCGTCGATTATAGAAATATCGATGGCATTTTATTATTGGCACTGCGATGCATCCTCTTTTGGTTCCATTTACTTTCTATCGTGTTTCGTCGTCGATAAAAATTGCATTGTCACCGATAAAAATGGGTATCGACTTCTACCTACTAGCGTAGGAAATCGCGCTTCCGCCCTTCGTTCCTTCGTTAGCGATTTCTCTCCCCCCATTAATTATCTATTAAATTATGAATCACCGAAGCATCGTCGATTGCTTGATTAATCGTCACTCGATGACACCGCGACACTCGCGTAATTTCGGATTGCAAGTTTCCCTTCTCTCTCTCTCGGTACGTTTTTACATTGCTATACAAAGTAATGATGTAAGTTTCTCCTTATCATTGGCACCGTTATCGATCATCCTTCTTCTTTTTCCGCTGGAAAGAGATCAGCCTTTCGTAACGTCGTAACTTGTGATGCAACTCGACCTAGCTACGTTTACTATTAAACGTTTACTAGTAAAATTGGCGATTCATTGATCCGCGGGAAAACTTTTCGCCGTTTTTAACCGAAATTGTACGCGTGGCGCGTTCCCTCGAGATTAGAAGTTTATATCGAAAAAGTGACGATGTTCTGCGTTCCGAAAGTTTGCTTTTCGCGACTTTTATCACGCTTTTCTCATTTGGCACGATGTCATGAACGTGAACGATACTTGTGGCAAAATCTTTGATACCGCATCTCCGAGACGGGTTTATCTTTTTTTTTTCTATTTTGCGTTTAAAGAAGGGGGGGGGGGGCGAATGTGGATCAAAAGAACCTCGTGATTACGTTCGTATTATTAAATTAATCCGATTAATAACGACGGGAATCATATTTACATGCCGGTAAGTAAGGCAGGCATTCCGCGGTCATAATTATAATAATGACATTTGCATGAACAAATTAAAATATACAATATAACTCTTGAAATATATATTCCCTTTCGAGGCTCGATATTGTATGATTTCCGTCTCTGGTAAAGTCGGACTCTAAGCGAAACTTCCGTAGCGATCGATCGTGAATGTATCCGCTGAGAAAAAATGTTTCTCGCCTCTTTACATATAATATATATATATACGATAAAATATTTAAACGATGCAAAGTTGAACGAAGAGACAACAACGTACTCTAAATCTTACTTTCCGTTCCATCCGCCGAGAATCTTGAAATCGTCACTGACGTAACGATCCTTTCAATCCCTTCAAAAGAATCGCTAAAGAAACATGACTATGTATAGACTATTTTACTTGATTTATCAAATCGTTGTAATATACTAACAAACGCGTGAAAATATTTATTTAATTTTCTTCAAATATTTTCTTTAAAAGTTATCGATCACATATATTTTGGATTGAAAGGATCGTTAATAATTCTTCAATAAGACTTATACTGGCGAACGATTATAATAAATCTCTCATACAGCAACGACTAAATCTGGATGTCTGAAATAATGGAGAATTGCCTTCATACGATCGCGATACTTAGGGTATCGAAAAAGAGGGTATGAACAAAGTAATACTTATCGTTTTTCGTGCGTTCGATTTCTTTTTTCTCTAGAAGGAAAGATAGAAAAAGTCTTTGTATGCGTGTCCTGCGTGTGAAATCATACAAGTCTGTGAGCTCAAATGTGTTGAGCTTTCTAGATCCATCTAGACTTCCGTCGGCATTTTCATCTAAATACTCTTCTACCTAAACATTCTTTCACACAGACAATATAAACATTCAAAAGATATCCGATGAAATTAGGATACCTTTTAAACTTTTACATTATCGAAGTTTACTCCACTGATTGATGAAGTCGTCTTCAATCTCTGAAGGCATTCGTCAGTAGCCATCTTCGATCTTTTTCTCTAGAACTTTAGGAAAATTCTGAGCAAATCCCTTGCGATCTCCTGTGATACTCCTGATCATTTCTTCAAATGTCATCTTCGCTCTTGCTCTGCCACTGGCCGACGTCAGTAGTTTTCATCTTGAAGAATTCCGTCTACGAAGACGTTTCTGACCGTCTCCCCGTGAACCTGAGGAAAATCCTGAGCGACGTGTCTTGAGCTATCCCGATTCTTGAATCTCGTTCTACCCGAACATGGCTCTCACTCTTGCTCCACGCTGATGTCCACTGTTCTCACCCTAGACGAATCCGTGGGCAATAGTTGAAGACGTTCAGGCTCCGCATCCAGCATGATGATACACATGAAGCTCTTACCGGACGCCTGATCTCTGGGATAGATGGTCACCGGGGCGAATTTGTCCACCGAGCCGTCCACGTAAGAACAAAGTTTCCGGTATACCTGGGGAAAGTGTCTCCTCAAGGAGACTCCTCTGAGCCTGAGCTGCCGTTGAATATTAGTGAAGCTGATCTCTCGCGCTTTTCGTGGCGTGTTCTGACCGTTGTTACCGGGTAATGATGTCAAGACTAGGGTCTCAGGCGAGTCCATCTCTCTAGTGATGTTACAGGGAGACGCAGGTGCTTGTTGTGAGAGTCTCCTCCTGGCCTGCGGAGACGCCGAGGAGGAGGAAGCATGCTGCTTAGCCGCCCCGTCGAGTCTGATCTTCGCACACCTGGATACCAATTGCCGTTCCCATCTGACCGCGCCGCTAGTCGGCACTTCGCTGACCACGCACACCGCCACGTAGAGCACTAGCCGCGTTTCCGGATTGTACGTCTTACAGAGGCGCATCAGTTCGGCGTAGAGCTCGGCGCCCATCTCGCCCGGGAGTAAGTCTGACCAACGCACGTAGGTGGGCTCGCCAAGGTCGGCGAAGCCGTTGCCGACGAAACGCTCGGCCGCTTCGGGGCTCGAGAAGAAGCACTTGACCGCGCCGCGACCGTGACCGGCGTAGCCCCGTCTGGCAAGGGCGGAGATGTGCTTCAGGGTGGCCGGGTCCTCTTTCGCCGAGGACAGTACCTGGCGGCAGAGACTGCCGGCTCGCGAATGAAGGCAGGTCCTGCGATGACGTTGCCAGTGAGCTCTTCGACATTCGCGCGAACAGTATAGGCAGGTGCAATTGTGGCAGCTCTTATAGGTCCTCCTCGCTTCTGCCAGGGTGGTCGAGTTACCGCACTTGTTGTTACGGCACCGCACTACCTTGTCCATGGCAGCCGAGCTGCCGTTAGTGGAGTCTTGGGCATTGTCGAAAGACACCCTACGGTGACGCGGCTGGACGCCACCGCGTGGCATCAACGACGAGGACGACGCAGCTGCGGCGGCGACAACCGCAGCTCGCGAGGGCAGCGTGTCGCTGCCCTCGCTCTTCCGTCTCACCAGCTCGCCCGAGTAGAAGTTGCGCTGATCATCGACGGTTGCCTGATGAACGTCCATCACGCTCTTAGCTGACTCTGCGACAAGTCAGATCGATTGCCTTTATCAATACAAGTACGACAAGATGGAGGGATAGGAGAGACGATGAGAGAGGTTGGAGAACGATCGTGATTGAACTGAAGGGCTCATCTCAAAATCGTGTTAGATTTTATAAAAAGCAAAGATATGCGTATTTTCAAGCGGATTATTTTATTCTTGCAAAATTTCCATGCAGCGCTCTTTGCAACACCTAATTTTCATATTTTCAGAGTGTGAATTTTAACACGATTTTAAAGCGAGCTCTTCTTCTTGAGTCTGTCTACCAATTTGCATTAAATGGAAAATGATGATGTTTATTACTTTGGTGCGACATGATGAATGATACTAAATGATTTTGTGTAGTAATGTTACATGGAACAAGAGAGAATTCGTTCTCACTTTCCTCCGTCATCGTCACCGAGAGCCAGCGCGAGAAACGCGTTAAGCACAATGACGTGATGATTATAAGCAAGTATGAGCGTGAATGACAGTGATCGGCGTGATGTATCTTTTAATGACGCACTCGTACGTATAATAATTCGCCTCCCCTCAACAGTCTAACTTTCCTTGCCGTTCAATCGCATTTTCCTTGTGTCAGTGATGGCTTCACCAACTCAGTACTTGAAGCAATTATCTAACTAAGAAAACTAAAGCATTAAAGCAAATAACAACTGAAATCATTTAAAGAACAAGACAGCTGACTAAAAGGAACATATCATAAAAATATATCGAGTTCTATAAAAAAAAATGTTAAACTTTTTCTAAAAGTATGTAAATAATTACTAGCAAGAAACGTATTTAAGATTTTTTTTAATTGTCATTGAAATTAGTTCTTCCTTTCGAAAGATTTCTTCATTATAACGTTGTGATATAAACTTTTCATTATCGTAGTGGAAGATTAACTATTAGAAAAAGAGAAATTTAATTTTTAATTTCGTAAGTGGAAACATTTCATTCAACCGTTTTAATCTTAAAATATCTCTTAGAAATTCTTGCGGAAAATTCTCTTTTTATCTCTTCTAGGTATGCGTATATTACTCCTCTAAAAATATTAATAGAAATTCTTTTTAAGTTTTTTCACTTCCATACGCTATGTGTTCGTTGAAATACAAATCACAATTATAAAAAAAAAGACTTGTTATATAATAAGAGCGAGTGGGCACATTGCTACAAGTTCGCGTAAAAGCGAATCCAATCTGTGTATCCAACTTATCCCACGTGCCATCAAGCTTGATCGTGCACAGAACCATAGAAGATCTGTTCTTTTTAGTCGCACTTTCCTACGTTTTCCGCATTAAAAATAAATGTGATATACAATCAAGTCTAATGAAGCAAATCAATTGTCATCGATCCTCCCATTAAATATAGCACTTTTATAGCAAAAAGTTCAATTTAAAATGTTAACGCGATTTTTTATCATTTAAAGTATCTTTTAAAATTACGATAACGCATCGAAATAAAATTTCGCGAAACAAATACGTGAAAGTTGAGATAGATCGCTGGAAAGTATAGGAAGCGCTGCTAAAAGGGGGACAGATCTTTAAAGACAAAGAAAGATATGTAAGAAAAGAGAGATATATATATATAGAGAGAGAAAGAGAGACAGAAAGAGAGTGTCGAGAGTCTTGTTGATGATTTTTGTCTTACGATCTCCGTCTCGGCTCGTGTTATTAATCATGCGGTCCTAATCATTCGCGCGATAAGCAGCGAGCGGCTGCTGCGGTGGCCGGCCACGGCCAAGCTCGTCCTTGGACTCTGGGGTGTCTACGACCCCGTGAGGGGCTTTACACGCCCTTAGGCTCGCCTCTGCAAAGGTGCAAAAGAACGTGAGTTCGAGGGAGGCATCGAGATAGGCGTTATCGCGTTCTTCTTCATGTCGGATGATGTTCTCATGGGTTTCTTTTTTTTTTTTTTTTTTTTTCTGTATCGATAGATCGAGTCAGCGACTGGTCCACAGAGACTCGAGTTAAAAAGCAACAACGTCGCATTCGTTTCGTCTCGTTTTACTTAGTTATATCTCTTTAGGGATGAAAGTGAAATTCTCTTTCGAGAGAGTCGTTGGGGGAGTCTTTTCGTAACATATTCTTTCGATTCCCTGCGCCATCGATAATGTGATATGTAAGAATGATATGATATATGTAATTTTATCTAGAGTATCTCAGTTCGCGCGTGGAAACCTGGTTTCCTTCGTTCAAATACGAAGCACAGTCTCCGTGGGTGAAGGGTGAGGTGAGTGGCGACGAGGCGAAGAGAAACGCAAGTTTAAGTTTTTCTTTACACCGCAAAGTGGAATACACAGTCGGAATACACGTGTAGATCGAAGTGACCCAGAATGAATGCATACACCAGCGGCAGATTTCTCTCGTGCTAGGAAATTAAAGAAAAGAAAGAAAAAAAAAGAACATTCCGAAAAGAATCTCTAGAAATTTTCCAAAAGAATTCCGTCGTTCTCAAAAATAAATTTTTTCAGAATAAAATTAATTGCGAGAATTAGAAAGAATCGGTAAGTATATATAATATTTATGATATCGAACTTCTGCCGCTCGCGTAAGATTCTTACAGCTAGGACACTCGATGCTCACGCTCTTCAGGGTTACGGTAGAGAGAGAGGGGGGGGGGGAGAGAGTTCGTACGTATAGAAATTGATCGTTCTTGAATAGAATTTGCCGATCAGAACGAAAACTTACATAGTCCTCCTACCTTGGAGGTCTTGGCGTAGGTCGCTGCAGCTCTGCCCGGCATTCGCCTGGCCGACGGCGGCGTTCGTATGGCGATGGCGGATGGCGGACGTGGCGGTCACGACGGGTCCCCCCGGGCCAGGACTCGGGGTACGCGACGCGGGTGGCAGCCCCAGGAGGGAGTCAAGTACGTCCTCCAGGGTCGTGGAGCCCGGGCTCGGTTTGTTCCGCAGAAGAGCTGCCGTCGCCATCGCCTCGTCCGTATCGCTCTGGCCCGATCCTGATCATCGGTATCATGCGGGGGTAAAGAAGAGACAGAGAGGTTTGCGTCATCCTCTTGGCCTCGAAAGTGTACGTGCGCGCGTACGTGCGCGCTTATGTCGTATTTGTGTGCGTGTACTTTTATGTGTATGCATTTGGTGAGAACGAGATAAGCCTTTCCCCATTTTCCATTAATTCCGTGATTAATAATAAAGCGATTACTTTCTCGTTGCCCCCTTAATCTGGTCCCGTTTTACGAAAGGAGGCAACTGCGTGTGCACGTGTGCTGTGCTCTGTGTGTGTGTACGTGTGTATGTGTGTGTGCGTTTGTGTACGCGTGTATATACTTGAATGAAAATGAAATAAAATATCCTTTCCAGGGTACCAATGACCCCTTTACCCCACTATGAATAAAGCGATTCCCCCCCATATTGCGTCTTTTGATTAATTTCGTTAAATTTCTCTTAGCCTCGAAAAAGCATACGTTCTTCATACTAGGGAGATGACAAACTTTTTTTACGAATCTTCATTATAATAGTAAATGCGACAGACGCGTGATTGCAGCCGACCGAAGTTACCGCAACTTGCGGCTAGAAAAATAATACATCTAGTTATGTGCCAGATCAAGTTTACATTTCGGGACCGCTAATTGTATATCGATCGTTATTCGATCGATCATTATTTAATGTCATCAATTGTGCTTTACGCGCGCATAAGTGCGGCTGTTAAATTACATACGAAAAGACAGAACTCGATTGCTGACATCGTAGCTGAGAAAGCAACAAAATTCTGCAGCACTTACCGTGACACAAGCAGAGCGTGGTACACAATGCGACCGAAATAAGTGTATGCAGACAATGTTCACATAGGTGATCGTGACATTAAATCGGTTCTTGCAAAAAATACATATAAACATACATAATAAATGTTTTAACAAAATATTTACCAATTGAGATCATGAAGTGAACCGATTTAATGAAGAAACACATAAGGGTGAGCAAAAAATAATTATATATAATTATAATTATGTATATAAAAAATAATTATACATATACACATATATATATATATACATACACACACATATATATATATATATATACGTATATATACATGTGAATATAAATGAACGCGGGAACAAAGAAGTTTACGGAAACACAAAGAATGACGACAATAATTTATTTGTTGCCAGGGATAATAATTACGCTCTACAGACAAATGATAATCGTTGACACGTCCGAACAATAAGTACGGAACCGTTTGAAAGAGAGACAGAGAGACCAGGGGAGCACCAGGCACACAGAATCATCGCGAGATCATCGTTCTTGTCGTCTCGTGATTCACACGATCGAAATCTTTTATATATAATATCACTCGCGCACTCAATATACATCGATAATAATAACAAAATAAAAAAATTATTAAGGCACAGCAAGAGACAGAACGAGACGTGCGCACGTGATTCTGTGTGCTTCGGAGCCGATTAATTAAAATATAGTAACAATAATAATAATAATAATAATAATAATAATAATAATAATAATAATAATAATACAATTAAAAATAATAATAACGATAATGATAATAATAATAATAATATCGATGCGCTCGTAACACATAATAAACGGTATGCGCGCGTTTTACATAAGTAAACCTAATTAATACAAATATGTATACACCTGTACAGGTTCTACAGGTGTTAACGTAAAGTGGACAGCTTTACAATAAACATACATGAACGCAAATAACTACTGACAATGGTGAGCGAGGAGAGAGGAGGGGAAATAAAATGGTTAAATTAATATAAAATTAATATCTTCATACAATGATATACGGGAGCGCCTTTTAATTGTTCCTTTATCAGCGAACAGGAAGGGGAGCGGAGGGTCGTCGACACGTATCGTAAACAAAGTAAGAAAGTGTAACTACAAAAATTCTTCGCGACGAGCTCTCTCGCATGAGCGACGACAAGAATGAAAAGGAGAGAGAAAGAGAGTGAGTGAGAGACGAGAGAACGCGCGTGGAATGGAGAATTTTTTATTTTAAAATTTTTCGCTGTATGTGCGAAAAAGTTGGCGAAAAGCGCGACTCGAGTATGCACTTCCCAGTTTCCCGAGAAATAATCCTCGGGCGAGTAAGCTGCAATCAGATAAATCGCGACGTCGCTAAATATTAATGCAACGAATTCGTGTCGTTTCATCGTCATCTCGAGTCTCGCCGTTCGATCAAGCCTGATGATATCCACTTGAGGACATCGCTCTCGAATAGAAAATTCTCGATAGTAAAAGCGAATAATCATAGACTTCGATGAACGAAAGTCTGATGATTATTCGCAGCTTCGAAGGTTTTACTTATCGAGAGTTCATTCCCGAGGTACAAGAGAGTTCTCAAGTGGATGTACAGCTTTATCCTTTTGTAGTCCGCAGTGATAAACCTTCGAGAACGAGAAAAGAAAATATATGTTGACTCGAGTCGGCTTTGTAAATTAATTATTAGCTGAGTCCTGAAAGCTCGATTAAGCCTCGCGCACCTGCGGCTCGACCGAGCGCGCAACGAAAGCTGACGAAAACGAGGACGGAATGAAGGGAGATAACGATTATCGATATGTGGGCGTAAGCTCTAATCACCGTCGTGACGACGATAAAAAGCTCGCGGTCCCGGAGAGAATTATGAGAGTGCCTCTAGGATGTTATACCTATGCCGACGAGATAAAAGCACACGACGAATAAACATTTAAAGATCATCGTAATATTCATCACGTAGGACGATTCGTAAAAACGGGGAAAATAATTAATATTGATATGTTTATTATATTAATTAAATATCTATACTTTTTTCTTTCATTCAATTCTCTCTAAAACTAATTACGTTAGTTCATACGAGTCTTTTTGATTTAATTTCTAATCTACAGGAAAATCTCCTCGAGAAATCGTCTTCGTCAGTTTCGCGCGCTCAGCGATAAGGGCGGAGTACCGAAAGTAACCGGATGCCGAAAGTTTCGCGCGTCCGCTAGGCGAGCAGCAACTCACCGCGGTGATGATGTTGCTGTTGCTGCTGGCGATGCTGGTGACGCTGATGATGGTGATGATAGTTAGAGAAGGACGTGGGCGACGGGCCGGCCGAGGATGCCTGAAGATGCTGATGGCGCACGTCATCTCGGCTGGGTGTCAGGTCCAGGTAGAGACCGGATGCGGCCGAGTCCTGGCAGCTGCAGGACTCGGTGCCGGCCGCGTTGCAGCAGTCGCCGGCCTCCTGGTCGGTCGCCAGGCTCATAGGCGTCTCCGGTGAGTCCACGGGCCGCGTGCCGACGAACGAGCTCTCCATCCAGCACAGCCTCACGCTCCCTTCGAGGTGCCGACACAAATGCGAGAGCGATTAGGCCCGGATCATAACTGACCCTTCGCGTCGGCGTCGGAAATTAATTCTAATCGAGGACTTTTATAGGACCTCCCAGTCTCCTCCTACTTCTTTCCGTGGAAAATCTACTTGTAATTTTGAAGATTTCCAAAATCTTTAACGTGACTCAAACTTTGTAAATTTTATAGATTATTACGAATTTATCCGATTCTAAGAGGATCATATCAGAGTCAAAGAATTTATTCTTAAAATATTTCTGATCACCATAAACTATTACTTCGCACACACATTTCGTTTTTCTGCGATTACAGATATTATAAATGCGTTAATCTAACTACAAATTTTAATCCTTAAGGGGTAAACGGTGAATAAGTAACTGCCATATTCTTGAACGCGCGAAGCATCACGGAAGAAGCTATTCGTGCACATACGTGTTATATAATACCAAGGGGATTTATAATCTCTTTCGTTATAAGGCTCTCCTGACGATTAGGATCCGACGATGCGGGCATTAACTATCTTTATTGATCCTATAAACGTCTTAAGTAGTAGAAGCAGTAGTATGGGTATTGAGAGATAAATAACAAAAGGAAATTAAAAATAATATCAAATAAATTGGAGAATGCAACAGCGTAATCATACGTGATTCTATACGATCCTATTCCTTTTAAAAAATTTTGTATAAGAACGTTCATAAATCTATCTTGAAGAGTAGCATTAGTGAAGCTAGTCATCAAAGTTTTGTTAGTAAATAGTAAGTTATATGAGAAATATTTAAGTAAGCAGCGAGTTAATCATTATCTGTTATTGATATCATATACAATATGTTAGTGTAAGCGTTAAGTTTCAATGCACGTCACAGCAGCATCCGAAAGATATCGAATCGATCAAAGTTTTAGTGAGCTTTACAAAATTTGCGATTTCGTCTTCACGCAAAGCTTTTCATTCTAGCTTCTCCTCTAATCTGTTCCAATTTACACCTTCGATATTACACCTCGCAGACAACTCATTTGCGAGTTCGTTTGCGTCGAGAAGGAAGGAGGGGGAAAAAGAGGTGTTTGAATTTCAGGGTAATCTATTTCGGTGACGACGGTCATGAGACACTATCGAAATAGCAGCGACTAGTCTCGAGTCGCAGCGCAGCGTTGAGATTGTCCGAGAAGGTCACGATCTGGCGTTGACTGTAATACGCAACACTAGATTTCAAAATCAAGAGACACATTGTCGATCGCGTTATTTTGTAACGTCGTAAATTGACAGGCGTACACATCCTAACTGGAGTGTTTTTTGACAAATAAGTATCAAACGCTGTTCACGTTTCTATTATCTCTTATTTCTAAAACAGGAGCGTCAAAGCTCAAATAAGGAAGAAGACTAAACTGACTTTCCTTGTAATAATCTTAAAGGCAAAATCTAAGGGCACTTCCGACATCAGAATCCTGTGATGGATTTGATCAAGGATCATCTGATGCTGAGATTGAACACACTTACTTCCTACCAATGGATTTATTTATATCCAAAGTGATACCAGTCGCGAGGAGATGCGCACCGCAATTCAAAACGCGGAAGATGTAGACTGAGTACTTAGCAAGCTTGAATACTTGTACCATGTTAAAGTGCGACACGTGTATGCGAGCCACTTGCAAGAAGCACTCTTACCGCTATGACTTGCACTCAGTGCCTCAATGGCGAACGAGAAGAAGAGTCTTCGTTTAGACATTAAGATAGCTTAGAATTTTATATTTAATACAAGGCGGTTATTGCGACGTAAATTGAATTTTTGATACCTCGCGGATGTATTTAACAAAATGAAATGTCGCGTGAAGATAGTTTTGAATTAATTAAAAGTTCCATAATTCGAATTTCCATTAATTTCCATTAATTTGCATTAATTCGAAATATAATGATATATTTATATATGTAAATTTCACAATAATAATGTATTTTACTAAAATGCAATATAATAATTAGGGTTCAAATGGAGAATTTTAAGGGTGCTCATTACGGAATAAGAAAATATTTTGAAACGCGTTTCCAAGTGAACCTTTCTGAGAAACTACATCCCGCGGGACCCTTAAAATTCTTTAATCCGAGAAATCGGAAGGGGAGGAGGGTATAAATATTAAAAACCGACCTGTTTTGACCTCATCGATGCGCAGAGCCAGCTGATGCATACAGAGACAAAGAGAGAGAGAGAGACAGAGAGAAAAAGAGAGGCAGCTTGCAAAGGAAGATAAAAGAAGACATTAAGAAAATAGGAAAACTCAAAAATTACCTTCGTGACGGAGAGCAAAGGTGATGGTGGTTGTGATGTTGATAGGATGGTATATTTTTTTTTGTGGCTGAGGGGGTTGCTTTAGTGCTCACCTCTGGGGCTGGTAGACCTCGCTCCGCCCCTATCATCCCAATCTTCAGGTCGAGGTCGAGGCGAGAGCCGGCCGCCACCGCCTCCGCCGACCTCCTGGCCGCTCTGCACGTAGTGCACGATGGCCGAGGTCACCTCCTTTATCGAGTTCCGTACTTCCAGCTGCTGATTCGTTGTCTGTTGTTGCTGCTGCTGCTGCTGTTGCTGTTGTTGCGAAACAAGCATGAAATCCATTCCGAACAATTGAAGATATTATTTATTATGGATACACAAAATTGACATTTTGACTCAAATTAGTTGTACCCAGAACATTAACCATTGTTATTTTAATGTTGGGAAACAATTCGAGAAGCAATTATTCTCAAAAATATTTCTAACCGACGGTACATATCTACATACAAAATGCAATGGCCTGTGTAATTAGAATTGGCACTGATACTTGCAAAATGTGTGAAGCTCGATAAAAGTGAAATTATATAAAAAGCTAAATAATACAAAGTATAAATATATAAAGAATACAAAAATGAAATGATTCTTCTAAAGCAATTACAATCATTCATTGTTTCGAGTGTTTGGAGAAATATAGAAATTATTATCAGGAACATTAAAAAACAAAAAAATAAATATTCACTCGTATATATGGAAAGCAATATAAGTAATCTAGTTATTATCAGAAGATTATAAATAAATTATTTAAAATATATAAATATTTTATAATATATAATTATTGCTTGACATTATAATATTCATGAAAGAAGTATTTAGTTGTATAATCCGTTAGATAGAGATAAATTTTATGATGATAAATGGTTTTTAAAATTATTACCATCATTAGGGAAAAAGCTTTAGTATATAAGAGTCTTAAAAATGCATCATTTTTCAAGAAAGAAACTGTGAAAGATACGAGACGACAGGAGCTTTCCTGCCAGAATTTCTAATTTTAGAAAGCGGCGATGCGCTTGCGTACTGTCTGCGGAAATTAAAAATAAATTGCACAAAGAGCAAGATGCAAATCTCGTAGAGGGATCAGAGGGTGGAACGAAAACGAATCGCAAGGGATCGCGTTGTTAGTTTTCGCTTTCAGAATCCATCAACAAGTACGAATATACGACGAGTGTGCGTAAACGCGTAAAATGTACTGTGTAACACACAGCTTCATACAATCACGAATATCGATTCACAAATACACTAGAATTCTAAGGCTTGCTGACGTAAGAGAAGTCGTGACGTAAACGGTGACGTCAATAATTTCCACGAGGCATTTTGTATTTGCTGACGCGTTTGCGCTGAATTATATAAGGGAAAATTGCGTTGAATGGTAGATAAAACAGATAGACAATTTTAATTTGCCATTAAAGATTAAATCTATAAGAAGAGAGGATTGTGAAAAGTCGATAAGACAGAAATGACAAAAAAAAAAACAAAGAATAAGGGCTTCTTTTTTTATCATGCACTGACCTTGTTTGCGGCTTGCAGTTGGGGAAGAATACCCTGAGCAAGACGTTCCGCCGGCGTCCGCGGGTTGGTCAATCGCTCCTGAGAACGCCAGCCCAAGTAGGGCTGCCGGTGATTGAAGGACGACCTGGCCGAACTCGCGGGTGAACTGCCGGCGCTGTTCAGCAAGCTGGTACTCCATCTCGAGAATACGGGGGGTGTAGGACTGGGACTCAGAAGGACACCTGTAACATAAGAAAAAAAAAACGAATGTTCATTATACAATATAGTTAAGCTATAAAACCTAACAAAATAAAAACATATCTGTTTATTCATCTGAGTATTAATTCCCTAAAACTTTTAGAGTAAATTTTCACTTTGAAGAGTGAAATCTCACTAATAAAGATCGACAATTGAGCCACACTCATTTTCAAGACTGGCTCAATTTTCACTCTCCAAAGTGAGATTCCATCAAAGAATTTAGAGAGCACACATTGCATTTAGAGATACCCTCCTTTTTCTTAATTTGTTGAAAGTTTCGGATTTATAACGTTTAATTATTTTTAGAATCGATTTCGTCGCTGGTTCAAAGATAACTCAATCCCACCTGTGGTCGGCTGTCGATTGGAAGACGACGAGAGGGATGACAGGGAGGTAGTCTTGGAGCCGAGGGCGCGCCATCCTCCATGCTGCGACGCATCGGAGTGCCTCTTCAGCCGGAAGCCGTCGCGGGCAGCGGGTGAATTCTTGTACCAGTCGGGCACATTGAGTCGTTGCAATGATCGCTGCACCCTAAGCTCGTGCTCACTCGGCACGCGCTCGCCCACTTTCTGCAGCTCATTCTCCGGCGGCTGCAATGACAAATTCATGTTCGTGTTATTCAGCAGTTCCTCAATGCAATGGACAATTACGAAAGCTCTCACGATAAATCAAAAGAAATATTTCTCGCTCACGTAAGTTCAGAGATAAAAATGTATAATACGATAATAACTGGAAAATTATCAACAGAATCTTAGAAGAATAACATTGAAATAGAAAAATTGAAATTAATTGACGATAATTAATTTTAATCCTTGAACTTAAATGGCTGATGAATATTTATCTTGCGCAGTCCATCTTGTGCGTTATCTATATTACAAATAAATAACTAATCTAATTTCTACAAATGTTTCTCTCAAATTGTTCGTTGTGAAAGAAATCGATTTTGACGAAGAATAGACATGAATGTTTCGGGACACCCGGTGATGTGTGACACACAGAGAATACGTGGTTGTCGTGTGAAGCATCGTGCGAGATATCAATCCTGTTCTGCGAAAGTTTCAGGGACAAACCTGCGCGTAGGTCGACACAACGAGATCCTCGTCGCAGCTTCTCGCCGCGCTCTCGATCAAAATTCGACACGCCGCGCTATTAACGAACTCGTGAGTTGCCATCATCGTGTCGTGGTCTCTTCTCAATCTATAATCGACCATGCGAGTCCTTTGAGACGATCACCGATCTGGGAACGACACTCCATTTTATTCACGGACCTGCTTCTATTTTCAGAGCATTTTCAGACGAATTGAAGCTATATTGCTAAAACTATATGTATATAAAGAATAATTCTAATTTTTTTCTCTATACGTCATATTATTAGTTCAATTTAATAAAAACAAGATTACACACAGGTATGTCATATTTTTAGAAAAAATAACGTTGACAATTTATAAAGTTTGACAGATACAAGTTCCCATTTAGAGATTTGTATTAGCAGCTTGCTATATTTTTTAGAAAAAAAATTAATAATTTACAAGTTTTAACAGATATCGGTTCTCGTTTAGAAGTTTGTCACTGTTACCAGCTCCTTCATATTTCTCATTGTCTCGACTTCATAATACTAATCGTGCGACGGCTACATAACGGATGCACGTGACGAACGTGCTCGTGATTTTCATGCACGGAGTCTAACGGGACTAACTCGGAAAGCGAATGGCTTCCACGTCTTCTGTCTTCTTTTTATCATCGAGCGAGGGAGTAGTTCATCAAGGCACACACGTGTGCGAATCGGCCTAAGGAAAATATTTTTCGAGATCGTTGAATATTCCTCCGCATGTGGGATAAAATCCGCTCTTTATAAATATTTTGTTAACTGAAACTCCGTTCCTAACATCCACTTAAAAGCAATCGTATTTTCAGTAGTTAGTTCATTAAAATTATCTCGCGATGAGATATTTTCGTTAAAATCGAAACGCATTCTTGTCAAAATCATAAAATAAATTATTAAAATAAATTATTTAAATAATTCATTGTAGAAGAGTGAAATTAATTCAGAAACAGGTTCTAATTTCTAATGCATGTATACACTTCTCGAAATTTTATCTTTCGATAAACTACAACATTCACTAGAAGTTCAATAGGCGTTCACTAAAGCGGCAAAATAATTGAGTATAAATGATATCTAATTATTTTCGATAGCAAAAAAGAACGTAGCTCTTGGTAGATTTTTCAATCCCTTGCAAACGCAAAACGGACAACGGTGATGCAGGTTTCGGAGTACGAGGCCAAGGCTGAATTGTGTGAGCGGAATAGGAATAATCTGTGTGCGGAAATGTGAGGGGCGTTTACGTAATACGGACGGGAAGAACAAACAGCAATAGGCATTCGTTTCATAAAATCGATTTCGTGAATCGCTTAAATTTCTTATAATATCATATAAGTCGAAGTCGCCACAAATTCCCGAATGACATTAATAAGATATTCAATAGTATAACCTTAGATATCTTATTAAAGTCTGAAAACATGATTCTTAATAAAATTATAATGCGAATATTGACTTAATTAGATGGCGAGTCTAGAATTCGAACTGGATCAACGTAACAAAAAGAGACTAAAATAGAACGAGCTTGAGGTAAAATAGGTAGAGGTAAAATTGACATTAAAAGCCACAACACATAAAAAAAAAACTTAAGCAATAAAACGTAAGTAAACAAATTGGCCAATCACAGTAAAGACCGTAAAATCATACCGTAAACAGCAGCAAATCCAACAGATTGATTTTCTTACTATTTACGTCTTATTGTTTAAGTTTTTTTGTGCACTTTAATTCATAATATCATTCAATTAGAGTTATTTTTAATCATTTTTATAGGTCGTCAATTTAACTAAACGATTTAATTCAAGAAACTAAACATTAAAAATTTAACTCAAATTTATCTATTATTTATTTAAATGTATACGTCATTAATATGCACGTTGTTTACTTTGAAATTAATCGCAGAAATTAATTGATTTACATTTCGACACACACATGGAAGTTAAGAATACTATAACTTTATTAAGAATGTTATTTAACTCAAAGGATTGAGTTACTATTGCTCCTTTGATATCTAACAGTGTACGTGCTCTAAGACTTCATATCCCGTTTAAAAGAAAAAAAATAAAAACACCAAGGTTTGATATCGCGTTGCGGACGGACGCATTGCATAACGGACGTCTCGGATGTCGAGACACGGAGATGCAATAATGCTAATTAAAATTACGGGCCGTCGTCTTTTCCGTCACCGCGTCATCGCGTTGTCCCCGTCAATTGATGCGAATTAGGGGAAAGCCACGTCAAAGAAGGCGTAGTGCATCTGCCATTAAGGCGGCCAAAGACCCCGCGTCTCTCTCGCTGCAAATGCATGTGCATCGCGTCGATGCATCCTGTTCTCGCTGCATCCGCGAATGCAACCGCGGCGTCGCCTACGATATTTCGATATTAACGAACAGTATCACTTTTCAAAGACAATTTTTAATCTATAAACAAATATTAAAATTCTTCCAATTATTACATTTGCACACATAATTTTCAATATTTAAAATGTTAAATGTTTTTTAAAATGGAGTAAAAATGCTCGTGTATTTTCGTAAAAATTAACACAATGTCATGGCTTATTTCGAGCTTTAATTAAATTAACTTTGAATTAATATAATTAACATGTTAATTGTATTAATTCAGAGTTAATTTAATTTAATTAAGGCTCGAAATAAGCCATGACATTGTGTTAATTTTTAAAGGTTTTTTTATTGTTACACACTCTTATAGTAATGAAAAAATTTAAACTACTTTTTCAAATTCTTTAAAAATTAATTCTACAAGACAGATCGATATTTTTTTTCCAATTTTACAAGAGCTTTGAAAATTCCTACCGCGCGCATTCTTTATTTATATATTCCTTAGTTATTCAACTATGTTCGTATGTTGATCGCATTAATTATTCGTAAAAATTGCTTACATGCGCATAAATTGTAGTGTAACACATAATATAATCTCGTGGATATAGTTTTAATAGTTATGTACCATCGATTTATAGTCATATAAGAAAAGAGGGAAATCTGCGCCGAGACTCGCCGCCTTTTATCATTCATTGTTAACCGCCATCGATTGCAATATTGTTTTCAAAGGCTGGCCTTAATAATACACCCACACCAATACGGCGGAAGTTGCAGAACTTTTCCGCAGCCGCTTGAAACTTTGGAATTGCGAACGGCAGACTCGTCTTATGTCTAAATAATTCCTACCGTCTTATCATAGAAATGTTGGTTGAAAGTATATTACGATAGTGAACTAAAGTCGAGAAAATGAACAACTGGCATCAAATCACTTGATAAGAGCAAAGTTATCGATAATTTACACAAAACTATAGTATTATTCGTACTTTAAAGTGGCTGATAACCGAGAAGCTAGCGGTATAATTTATACAAAAATATATTATTTGTACTTTAAAGTAGAAGTCAATATTAGATTTATTAAATTTTATTTTGAAAAACAATAAATCAAAATAAGAAGTTTTCTCTTCTCTTGATTTTTCAATCATCGAATTGTTCCGTTCTTTTTTTATTTTATTTTGAAAAGTTATAATAAGTTAGATTGTAATAAACATAATTCATCTAAAATGAAGTAAAAAATGCTCGTATATTTTCTTAAAAATTAACACAATATCATGGCTTATTTCGAGCTTTAATTAAATTAATTTTGAATTAATATAATTAACAAATGTTTCGGCTTACAAAGTCTTCCTCAGTGCTACAACGCAGAAATATACAATCTTAAATTAATGCACAATAACGGATACAATAAAAATTTAAAACATCAATGGTGAAGTCAAAATATAAAATATAAAAATATATAAAAAATCAAAATATAAAAAATTATAAAAAATATAAAAAATTTCGAAACGTCAATAAATATCCCATCAGATGACAATAAGGTAGGAACATTTGAATACTTCAGTCAACAGTAGATTAATTATGTTTATCGATAAAGATAGATTTGCCAAATTCCTCGATTGAGATCGAGAATTCAGTTTGTCACAGACTTGTATTATACGATTTGAGAATTTTTTAGTTACGAGTATTTTATGATATTGATAATTTATATATAAAATACTGTAATCTAAACTCTCAATCAAAGATTCAGTTAAGTACATTAAAGATACTAATTGTTGCTCGTTTGAAAATTAACTCATAATTAATTTTTTTTTTAATTAATATTTGCTGAAACCGCTAATGCGTTTTTTGATCTAAAGACCTTTTATAATGAGAGTCTGAACACGAATCGCAATTTTATATGTAAAGTAGCAGCTTTAACAAAAATCTGTGAGAGAGAAGGACATACATTTATCATTTCTTTCTCTTTTCATTCTGTTCTCTCTCTCTCTCTCTCTCTCTCTCTCTCTCTCTCTCTCTCTCTCTCTCTCTCTCAGAAATTGTTAAAACATGATGTGGCTTTCTCGTCCAGATTTGCATTAAAAGGTCTCTAGTTTTGACCAAAATATCGCCTATGCGAATTTAACCGCTCATTGCGGTTCGCACATGCGGCACGCATATGCTCGCCGTGTGCAAATACACTAACACAAATACTCATAAATGCGTGCGAACGAACCCTCGCGCAAAGTCGCACTTCGAGGAGAACAGAAAGTATTATTATTATGCGAAAGGTATAACCATAAAGAATCCTACGTGCAACTTTTGTTCCGTAACTTTCTAATTCAAGGTTTTTGTGTTCATTGATGCGGATCTCGCGTTTGATATGATCTTTGCACTTTGCGATTAATCAAAGAACGTTATTCGTGAATCGAGCCATTAGCAATAGTTGATATATAAAATAATAGGTAGTCTCATTAATCCTGACGATACGAAACGATAATTCACGAAAGATTTATTTCCCTAGAAGGAGGACTGTTTGCGAAGACTAGCCTAGTGTAAAGTTGAGATAAAATATTCAATTATTACACGGCATCAAGACTATATCACTCAATTATCGGTCCCTCGGTGTTTACGACACTGCACATGGCACAGCCCGTATCGTAGATACACGTGGGCATGAAGAGCGCCCACACGTCGCAGATTCTCGCTCGGCCTTCGACTCTCTTGCTCGCCGCGCGTATTAACGTTTCACGCAACTGCCTCGTTTCTTTCACCGCCCAACACCTAAACGATCTAACGCAATCGACGCCGCGACTTTACGGAATCAGCGATCGCCCGATTGAAGAAACGACGCTGTCAAAAAACTTTCAACGACGAGACTATACCTCTCTAGCATATTTGAGAATTATGAGGGTCACTTTTTATGAAAGGATATATAATTGTCATAGCTTTTTACTCGTAATTAATAAAAAGTATTCATTTAAAAAAGTGCTCATTTTACACCACATTTTTTTTACTTCATTCGGACAGGCTTTTGAAACTTGATATCGAAATAATCCACATTCAAGCTGTCACGAGGATTAAAGCCATCCCTGCTGAAGTGGAGTTGCTTCCCCTGTTATATGCGAAGATCTTTCAACTGAAATAAGGGTGCTAAAGTAGGTCAAATACAAGGGCGACACAAGAGTAGTTAACAACAAAGGGTCAACTTCTGGACAGTCCTCGAGAACACAATACCTTCAATACTCTTCATATTTCATTTAAAGGTTACAGAAAATTACTATTGAAAATTGAAAGATGACAAATTATTTTCAATTTGTATGTATAAAGGCTATACGTACGTGCTACAATTTTTATTAAAAGATAATAATTTTCTCATAAAAAAAAAAAGATAAATATATAAATATACATGCATGCGCTATAATTTTTGTAAAGAGATAAATTTCATTAAAAACAAAAATAAATATAATAAATTTTTTACACATTTTTATTAAAAGAAATAATGAATTTCTTATTTTTCTAAAAGAACGTGAATTTTTCAACATTCTAATTCTTATATCGACAAATTCTCTAAGTGTCTGATTATTTCATAGTTTTTTTTCATTTAAATATATTTCTATTATCTCTAAAGATGTTTCCTTTTATTTATTTAAAATGATTTCTAAAGTTATTCTACATCACTACATAATGCTTATATAATGCCACCGATATGCGTCCGGTTGGCGGAATGTCGACTGCTTTCCCGATCTCGACATGCCAACTGCAATAGAAGCGTGTGGGATACGGGCGCATATGCAGGTGCAGTGAGACTTGCAAATCGATTTGCGAGAGCCTATACGCGACACAATTTCGTGTCCCGACGAGACCAGACGGGACAAAACGAGACGAGACGGACGGGCGCTGGCATGGTTCGCGACATTTTCGTGAAAATGAACCGGAAATGTTGGCCCAAATCGCAACAAGCTGTCGAGGACTGTCTGACACAAGTAGGAGAGGTGAGAGATTCTCTGGAAGTTGTCCGAGAGTCGATGCCAAAAAATATTTGAAACCTAATTTGCCGAATAATTGATTTATTTTAATCATCTTAGAACATAAAAATTAATCAAATAATAGAAAAAAATCCTTATTCTTGATCGAAGCGAAGCGTTAAGGTTTAAAAATATTTGTATGCGAATTTGCAAATATATTTTTCAATTCTATACAATATAAACTACGTATGAGATTCGGATTTGAAATGCAATCATAAACTGAAATAACATCACAAATTATACATTAATCGCTAATTTAATGATGAAGCTAATAAGCATCTTAAAGAATTTATTGCCAAAGATATCAGATATCACTTCAGTCAGAGTTTTAATTTGGAATTCCCGATTTTTTGAGACGTCTACTCAATTCGATTACTGAGGCATGTGAAGATATTTATCGTAACCAGTAATTTAAAAATTAAGGCGTACATTGCGAACGCGTATCTCTTTAATGATGCATTAGCTTCACGTATTGTTGATTCTTGACGATTCTAACAAGCCAGGCATGACCATCGATCGTGGCGGCATATTCATTGAATGCAAACAGACGATTCCACGTGATTCATTGACTTTACTGTGACCCCTTTTAATCCTTTCCTTATACCAAGATAATAGGCTTCATCGCGTCTCGCACAATAAAGGGATTTTGGAACTTTTAATCGGACACGCGGACATGCGGATACAAATCCACAGTAAAATTTTCCAAATGGAGTAACGACGTTCCTAGCCGTTAAAATCGCTCGAATTTACGCGGCTTTACTGGTTTCGTGACCGAATGTCCAACGATGAAATTTAATGGCGCTATGACGTGCAAATTGCACGGAATTTGTGAACAATTCTACTAACAGATTCAATATCCACGCAAACGCACGACATTCATTACGTCGCGGAATGACGTGGCTTTCGAAATTATTACAGGACAATCAAGTTATCAAACGCGGAAGAGAGGTAAATGCGTTTAAACGTTCGACAATTTTCCGGAAAGGAATTCTTCCCACTTTGTACGACGTGTAATTAAATTTGACTTCATTCGCGTGTCAACAAATAGCGGTAGTTTTTTTTTCATGACGGCACAGTGCAACAATCGGACGATAAATGTTAATCGAGAACTGGTACGAGTACTTAATGGATGTAAATGTCATGGCCACTATCGGAAAGAAAAAAAATAATTCCCGGCTCTTGACTTCTGTTTCCAGGTCGCAGCTCTTATGAAATTAAGATTGATATTTCACAATGTGAATATCTACGACTTTACATTATCCGCGGAATCGCGCGAGAATAATAGCAAAGCGATTAATTTTTTAAATTGATTTTTTTAATTAAATAATTAATTTTTTGAACTTTTTAATTTCGTCACGATACCTGCACAAAAAAATGTGTATGTGCGTATGAACATTAAGAGAAAAATGTATTAATTGTAACATACATATACTCATATTTATTTGAATAGTACTAGCTGAATACTTAATGCATGTAAACATATGTTTATTTATTACAAAAACCATTGATTTCATTTAATTGTCATTTTTTAAATTTAGTAAATATTTACTTACCATAAGTAAATTAGTACTGTTTCAACAAATATGTATTAAAATTCAGTACATTTTCCTCAGTACATATATATATATATATATATATATACAAAATATTCAAGAAACAAATCGTATGAGGCATTAATTTTTAAATATTCTCAGATCAGCCGATTTTAAACTTTATCCTATTAATAATTTAATAACGTTACAACGTCATTTAATATAATACAACGTTATAATAATTTTAATACTACGAATAATTTTGTAAAAAAGACTATCAGAAAACTTTTCAAACAGTTTTGAATTCGTGTAAAATACAACATTATTCATAGTAATAATTTTAATAATGAACGAATAATTTACCGAAGATTATTATTAAGAGATTATTATTAAGAGAAAGGTCCGAAAAATTCCAATAAATTCGCAGATTGTTCATATAGAGAGAATTTATAAGGGAGACCAGCCTACTCTTTCAGTTTCATAACAAAGATTTCAGTTAAACGGTTTCACGAGATAACAGCTGGATAGAAACGACTGCATCCGCGGGCTGCGGGGTCAACGTGGCACAGATTCGCGTACTAGGCATCGTGGTGTTGGATTCGCCAGGCGGAGTGCATGAAGCGGAATGAGAGAGATCGGTTCATGCACTCGTATGTAGAAGCGTACGTATCGCGAAACGACGAAGCGTAACGCACATATACAAAGAAACGCATGCACACATACACGTACGCAGCGGGACGAGCCGTTGCCGTTGGTGTTGGTGTTGGTCGATCAATATACTATGCTGGTGGAAGCGAGATGAGAGGAGGAAGCTGAAGGGCACGGGAGAATGGGAAAGAGGGAGGAGACATGGTTAAAGCCGTGGACACACTGGACCGATATTTGCACAATGCGCAGCCGAGAAAGTCGCATGTTCGGGATCTTCTCGCTTGATCCACCTTCTGCCCTCCAAATCGTAGAAATTAGCAGCGCGTATGTGTTATATCTGATAAGATTTCCACATAAGAGGAAAGAGTGATTCCTCTCTACCCTGTATTTTTGTGCAAATGTCCCTCAGATCGTCGAAAATGTCTGCAATTTTAATGTAATAAAAAAAATGACGTATTTGATATAAAAATTACTTTTGACATTTTTATATTATAAATTTATGTTGTTTTTTTTTTGCTACAGCAGCTTGATAAGGTTTTTCTAAAAATTGCTGGGCAACAATTTTACAATAATTCTTTCTGAGAAAGATTATTAGCTAGTGAATAAAAAATTTGATGGAATTACGGCATTCCAGCCTCTTTCATATCGGGTCTTTATTGCTATTTTCCAGCAATAGGGATCGCAACGAAGCACTAACATGATATTTTTATCCGAACAGCTATCGATTATCCCGCAACAATACGCGAGGGTTTCTCGCAAGTGGTCAATATCACGTATCGCACGGCCTGAACATCTACGTTTCTAGAAATGTTATTTCCACACGTTTTGACCCGTCAAATTGGCGACTTCGACCATCGACCATCGGCCTGTCTTTAAAGGCGGTATTCGCAGGCGGTGATCAAAGCGCTTCTACATCGCTTGACTTCTACTTTCTTAGGGTGGTCCTCTTTGAGATGTCACTTTGTCGAGCCTTCTCTCCCGACTCCGGAAGAATGCGCAATAGGGGTTATCGACCTGTCGTGAGATTTTACCCTTCCTTCCTCTGAAGACGCTTGCCCTGTCCTCTTCGTCTTTTCCCGTTACGTAATAAGTAAAACTGAAGGAACAGGCATGACGAGAGAACGAAAGGAAAAGAAAAGAGAACACAGAAAGAAAATAGTACAAAAGTCGAACAGACAAGACGAAACATAGGGAATTAGGCGAGGGGAGTTTTAGAATGTCGAAGAAGAGGAACTACACCAAGTGTTCCGTAAACATCTCGAGGATATCTCGCGCCAGTTATGCTATTAAAAAACGGAAACCGTGCACGCGTGCGGTTGTATAATTTTCCGGTTCTTCGAGAAGCGCGCGAGAAACTGCTCGACAAAAGAGGTCGCATTAGAAATTTTCTGTACGCCACGAGCGTGATTTTTATACTATGTTGCCGTTAGGTTGCCGTTAGGTCCGAGGAAATCTTGCAGGATTCATAATTTCACTTGTTCTTTCCCACGCTCTTCTTTCTGAGGTTTTCGTTCTCGTGTGTTTAACAGGAACTCTCGAATCTCGAACGCGCTTGGTCCACATTTGCGGTTTCTTTGACAAGAGCAAATATGTAGAATAGCTGTGTTGAAACCATAATAGCGACTAATAGCTTGGCTGTAGGAACGTAGAGCGGACCACCTAGCGTTAATCGAGCTGATCGAAACGTGTACACGCGTGAAAAGGAAGGGCGTGAACCAAAGCACAGGGTCAACGGTCTTCGCTATGTCCGTTTAAGAGACTCGAATGAAACGAATAATCGACGCGGCTCCCACGATGAGCGATGCCGATCATCGAACCGACGACCGTCGTCCCGTGAAGCGTAACCCCGTGACCGTCGACCCTTACTAAAGCCACCTTCCTCTTATGCTCGGCCAGATCACATATCGAAACGTTCCGAAAATCCAGGATTAATATTGCAATCCGATCTAAATAGCTAACATTGAAGGAAGTTTCGAATAGAGTTATCTCGTCGCAATCGTATACGTTCAACGTGACGTTAAAATTTGTCCATCATACGTGACGATAAAACGGAAAACTAATTCTCTCAATCGAGTCCGTTTATTCCTGAGATCAGAACGAGATTGGTAATAATTATATCAACATATACAAGATGAGATCGATGTCTTTCGCGGACGTGTAATAGATCCACCAGCACGAGAAACATACTGGGGAGAAAGCAGGACAAACGGAGAAAGAGATTCCGTCCGACAAGAGTTATGATGGTTGTTCACGATAGCTGTGGCACTGTGAAAACACACAGTATCCAAATTTAAAAACCGTGTTAGCTAGAAATATCTAAAAAATTACACAAACTGCTTCACGTTCATGCAAAAGTATCTTGAGGATCGATTTTTCTGTCAATAAAAATTTGTCACTTAAACAATTGAGAACGATTTGACCGACGGTGTTACGGAAATGATATCATTTCGACTTGAATCCTAAAGCTTTGTCAATTACGTAAAAGTAGATCACCAGAAGAACTGAGATTTCCCTTTCGATAAATAAAAATTCTTAGGAGTTAAAAAACATTTGACATCTTAGGAAACTCTATGGCGTTTCCATGACAAAATCGCTTTCCTGAAGAAATCCAAAGGGAGTCCACGTGAAACTACGCCAATGCGGAAGAAAGACTCTGCGACACTCATCGTCGCACCTTGTCGCGGAAGGAGCCTCTATCGATCCTCGCTGCGATATACCTAGGCGACAAGCCGAGAAAGCAAGTAGAATCGAAGTACTATCGGCGAGATTCGTCGTTAAAGAGTTCATTCGGCGAGACCTAATTTAGCCAGCCTGTCGATATGGGACACCTTTGCGGGTGACGGTGTTCCATTGACGGCGAGATTAGAACGGTAGTTTCCAGAACGCGGTTACAGCGATTTGCCTGCGAAGACATTCACTTGGGTTGGCTACACCTTAAGATGTAAACGAGAATCGCTGACGAAACGCATTCAAAGTCAGATTGCAGTCACGAAATATAATACTTGATCGTATTTATACTTTTGTTAATTTAAATCACTCAAAGTTCACTTCTTTTCCATCGAAAGAAAGCTATGTCTAATTCAAATTTTCTTGAGATAAATTCTTTCAATTTTTTAGAACAATCTCAGTCTAAAGTTTATCACGCCACGTGTAACGTATTAAGCACATCTGCAACAAATATTCATATTTACATTACGGAAGAGAATTTGTATCAGATAAGTCGGTTAGATCATTGAGTGGCGACGATATAATCTGCATGCGACACGACGTTAATTAAACGAATGCTAATTTCTGACACGACGATAGCACGAAGAGCACGTAGCTTGGGTTAATTAACGTATCGATCAAAACCGTGTTAATTAACGGCAAATAGTCTACTTCTGCATTGGAATATTCCCAATTAATCTCCGTGTGTTGCATATGGGAGCGTTCGAAATTTTTTCGTTCAATTTCGCCAAGCTCTATACGACCTTTCGATACGTCTTCATAAAGTGCCAACTTGTTACTTGTCTACTACTTCAATCATTCTCAATTGTTTTAATTAGCTTAAAGAAGAATTATTTGTAATTTCATAACGTCGTAATATTTGTTATCATCAAAATTTGGCAGATCTTGATAATAGATGTTGCAGCAACGTTATGAAATCACAAATGATTATCAAATATCTTCCTTCAAGATAATTACAATTGAAAATGATTAAAGTACAATAGTTAGATTGATAAGATTGTACTTTAGAAAAACGTGTTGAAAAGAGCTCGGTGAAATTGAAATAAAAAAAAATTTCCAAAGTTTGTTATATTTAATGCGTTTACACGTGGCGTAATAAACTTCCGACTAAGATTGTTCCCAACAATTGGAAGATCCTTTTTCAAGAAAATTTAAATTAGATATCACATAACTTTTCTTGGATGGAAAAGAAGTGATTTTTGAGCGATTTGAATTAAAAGCATAAATACTTATAAATCTGTTTTGAAACTGCAATCTGACTTCGAATGCATTTCAAGTGCGATCCTCGTTTATATCTCAAGAAACATCCGAGTAAAATCAACTAAGGATGCGATAGAACTTAGCAAAATGCGAATACTTGTTCTATCTATGCGGGAACATCCCCTTTCTCAATATCACGCGCGACCGATTTTGCAACGCAAGCATGACTCGATTTATCACAGGACAGAGGATTCCGCTCGTCGGGAGTCTAATATAGGTGCATTCCATCTAACTTTCCAGCCTCGCATGCGATCAATCTCGTAACGAGATCGGGACATCTCGTCAACACGACTCCTCGTTGACGGCCACGTCCGACGAGATCGATCCGGAGCTCTCGCGATTTCACACAGGTCTTGGTCCTTCGGCTGGTTCACGTCGCATCGTTTGCCGCATGATGATATACCAGAGATGATATGAGAGAAAATGATATGCGATAAACCCTACAGGATAAGGATCATGCCAGCTTGGGACCACTCACCTTGACGAAATGCAGGTTCTCCTTGTCGAGGAGGAACTCCATGGACTTGTGGGGCCGCTGGTGGATGGCGGACGTTGCGGCGGAGGCGACGTCGTCGCGGGGGCTCCTGTGCGTAGCGCCGACGGGCGACTGGGGTACGTGGAGGGCGTGCTCGGGCCGCGGCCGCGGCGCCGCCGCCGAGGTGTGGTTGAGGTCGAGCAGGCTACGGGTCTTCTTACCACCGGCGCCGGCGGCGGCAGCGGCGGCGGCGGCGGCGGCGGCGGTGGCAGCGGCGGCGGCGGTGGCGGCGGTAGCTGCGGCGGCAGCGGAGACAGCGTTTGGACCAGCGGTGTACGTCGTGCCGTTGTAACTCGTGTTTATCACCGCCTCATCGAGGTCGGTCTCCAGTAGGCCGACCGGGCGCTCCTGGGCGGCCTGCATCGCGCGGGCCTTCGCCATCTCGATCGCCGCCGGGTTACCAAGGTCCGTGGCGGCGCGTCGGCGCGACGCCGACGCCGACGCTGACGCCGACGCCGACGCTCGCATCGTTGTGCCCAGAGCGGCGACGCGCGGCGGTTGTGGTGGCAGGGGCGGCTTGCTGGACACTGGTGCCCTCCCGTTGCTGCTGCAACAACGAATAGATAGACAACTCTTCGGGATAGTCGATCGGTGGTTGAGAAGGTATCGAGGAAGCCTTTACGATAACGCGGGTGGTTTAACTTGATACGAACTGCTGATTGGAAACCTCCCTGCGCCACGACCAGGACATCGCGAAGATTTCTAGGAAAAAGTTGAAGATCGGAAGAATAGAAGAGCTTGGTGAACGAGCTTGATGAGTGAACGAAACCCGTCAGCGGACCAATCGACAACTAACTGGTTTCACAGTGCCGTACGTTGCATTAATACGATGTTATGCGGGATAATTGGATATCGGCGGATTGCATCAGAGTTTTAAGAGTGACCCTGATGCGCGCATTTCGCTGGGGAAGCTCGTAAACTGATGTTAAAACGTTAAAATGTTATGATAATGAATTCGTAATAAAAAGCAATAATGAAGCTCATATTAAGATATTTATCGGCATCAGAATCACCATTAAAATCTTTCTAAGATCCGAAGATTATGAGCATCAATATCTTTAAATTGCTTATCAATTTAATTTGTGATATTATACTCCAATTCTGTTAGGATTGTTCGGGATCATTTCAAGACTGAAAATTAAATCTGACGCGCAATTTATAAGATTGGATATGTAATATATAAATTCATACCGAATTATTTAAACATTAGCTTGACTGTTTAGAGCCTTTATTCCCATACCGATACAATTTAAACAGTACTAACGAATATATAGTATCGATAGTAGTATCGAACCAGAACGTTGACAGTTTTTGTTCCGCACGCGACGCCTATTGTCACGCAGTAATTGGCAATTGACGTTGAAGCGTATTTTATGCTGTCGCAACATCGGTTTTCGATAGTGGACAGGTTGGGATGAGTGATGCTCTCTTTTTTGTCATCCCCTTGACCGGAATTGGGAATATTAACCCCGTTGCATTCGGCGGGTGTCTCGCTTAATCTAATTGTTGCTGACAAAGCTGATATATCACAATTCTGATTGGAACATCATGAAAAGTTGATATATCACAGAAAGCTAATAAATTTCGCAATAAATTTGCCAACCTCCAGTATATATCCTTAACTTTGTGTTATTAAAATATTTTATTATGTAAATAAAAGATTTGTACATCACAGTTGATTGTCGACCGCTACTTTCGAGACATTAATCGTGAATTAAAAGATCCCTGTGATTACAACAACTTTTACACGAAATAAATATTACACCGACTTTCGCTTTTCCACTTCTAATTCGCAAAGTCCAGATTCGCGAGAGACAGTAGTTGCTTTATTGAGTTCTTAGCGGCAGACATATAACGTATCGAAAGGCATATATCTCGGCAAAGGGAGGACAGTCATTAATGAGACACTTTCTATCTGCCATAAGTACTATCTTCTAGATAAGCAGCTGAATACAGCGAACTACTATTCCTCGAGATCTCGTTACATTACGAATGAGTACGAAGCTGCAATATCTCTCCTCCACCCCCCCCCCTCTCTCTTTCTCTCCCTCTCTATCTATCTATCTATCTCTGTTTCTGTCTCTGTCTCTGTCTCTATTGTGAAGCTGTCAGGGAGTCGTAATCTGTTACGGCTGATGATCTTTGACCGCGAGTTTGCGCGATTACAGAATAATCAGCGCCAAGTTTTAGTTACGTTGGAAGTTCGTTTGGAAGAATAATTTGATTACGAGTTTGATTAACGAATTAAGTTTCCTCAGATATATTATAAAATATCTTACATAAGCAAACGCTGCCTCATCAACAGTATTTTTCCTGTACGTTTTCCGAAGTATGGCACACTCGGAGAAGATAATTACACTAGAAATTTAATAACAATAAGAGTTATAAATCTTGGTAGAGCTGAGGTAATTCGCAAAGCGAGAAGCAAATGAAATTACGAATGCGGAAGCCTCGCTCGCGCGTGATTCAGCGACGCGGTGCGACAAACGGTTGTCGGCTTTATTATAGCGAAGTATAGCGTGAGATCATGTTTATAAACGCGGCCCACACGATGGGGAATCATCAGTTTCTAAAATTAGTATACGACTGATCGTAAAAAACAACGGCGAATTTTGGGGCCCCGAGAATGAGCTCGTACTCCGAGTAATATACTTTTCCATTTTCAGCAGATGTCGACGTCTAGCCTAATATCAAAGCCAAAAGAACAATATTTAACATATGGGACAGGAAGATGAGCGTAAAAGGGTGGGTCATGAATATTCCATATGGAGAAGCAGGCATTGAAGCCTGAAAAAGAAATTACATACAAGATTCATCTTGTTTTGTTTCCAAGCCCCCAATTCTGTAACTCTTAATGACAGTAACGATATCGTTATGTTGTTATTGTGCGGTTTTTTTTGTCATGTAAAAAAATCTGCGCAACGACAATGTAACGATACCATTAAGAGTTACAGAATAAGAACCTTATTGTTGTTTTTTTAAAAATTAAATTTCCAAATTAATATTTTTCAGGTCCATTTACAAAGATATCGTGTACGTTCATCAACATTAATTGCTATACCAATTAGACTTGGCATCTCTCGAAAGTAAATTCCACAAATTCCACAAAATAGCGCCGTCAGGTTTAGCGAATTTAATCCGCGCGATACGCGGCCTTGCGATACGACGTAATAACTCTACGTCCCGACGACGATGGAACGCAGCTGTAATGGAAGCTGAGCTGGAATGAGCGCGGGAGTTAGCTTAATTGCGGCTTCGTTAAAGAGTCGGCTAAATGGTAGCGTTTGTTGCGTTTTTCAAGGCGGTGAAATAAATGGGGAAGGAGGCGAAAATAGGCAGACGCAAAAAAAAAAAAAAAATGACACGAAGATAAGAGACGGAACTGGAAAACACTGCTAGTCCTTTTACGCGGCGACGAAAAAGGGAACAAAAAGTTCAAAGAGGACAGAAATGCCGTGATTAGAGTCCCGAACGTGACGTTGAACCCGTCTCGAACGCGACTTCCGGACTCTTTCGAACCGGAATGGAATAAGATTAATACAAGGCGACTCTCTGACCGGCACTACACCTACACATATGCAAGGTGTATATTTAACTGTGGCACTGAGACGAACGAGCGAGTCTCGAGTTTGCGTCGCACTAAATCGAGATACCTAGGAATATCGAAATATTTTTGCCTCATTTTCATTAAATATTCTAAAATACTCAATGATTAAGAAATAAAAAAAAAAAGCTAATTAAAAAACTAAATAAGACTGCAGTCGCTGATTCCATCTCTTTTTATCAAAATTACAATGATTATTCGAAATAGCGATAGAAAAGAAAATTTAAAAAGCAATTAAAGAGTGACATATAACACCTATCGATTTAATATCGCGACACATATGAAATATTATGAATGAAAAAAAAGTGGATTGGCTATATAAATTGCCTCAATTATTCAGCCGCCGGATGCTGGTGAATTATGTTTTCTGGAGCTGGACGTCGCGTGAGATATTTTGCATACTCTTGCATAACTAACTCCAATTATATATCGCATCCTCGCCAAGGAAGTTTGACTCGCAGACTCCAGCTCCGCTTGCGAAAGCTCGAATGGCGGCGGCCTCCTAAATTACATCCCGCAGCTTGCGATGATGATTCATCGCTCCTAAACGCGAGTAAACGGGCGTGGGATATCGGCCGCGTTCTGTTTAACATCTCATCAAACAAACCGAAAAACGCTGCAGCCGCCGAAAATCCCTGGTATGCTGTAAATAAGATAATCCCTCACTGAAGTATATTACGAGAGCAAAGAAATAAATTCCGAAATGTGAGTCCGTTATGCAAGTTCATGAAAAAAAGATCGTCATAAATCAAAGATAATTACATGCAACTTCTGTACGAACGATTAATAAACATACATTAGTTAATGTTGCTGATTTGTAACATTTGAAGCTGGCAGGATTTTAACAGGATGAAAAGAATTACAAATCGAAGATTAAATGAGTTTATCAATATTCAATTACTTGTAAAAGGAAATTTACAAAAAGTATGATATAAAAGAAATTTGAGAGAACTATCTGACTTAAACAAACTAAACTTTTTGAAAACATTCTGTACAATCTAATAGAATGTAAAACGTATTTTGCGTGCGAATCAGAGAAAAAGAAGAAACTAATTTAACATTCTGACGAAAAGCTGTTTCGCGCAGAAAATAGAAGCCGCTCTCTTCTTTCTTCTCGATGAAACTTTTTCGGCGCAGCACGAATCGAAAGACGCTACTTCGGCGAAATCTAATGCGATAAAGCAAATGTTTGTTAAAAGCGAAGGAGGGAAGAGGGATCAGATACGTAGTTTCTCAGAACAACGATGTTGATTGGCGGCGAACATGCGCAGGCCAATAAAAATACTCGCGGCTATACCGGAGAGAAGAAATTACAAATGATTTCTATTGATAAAAATTATAGGTTACCACCAACAAAGCTCTCTTGGTTGTTTGTAAATTAAATAAACTATTTTAATTTTACATTTCCTTGTTTTCCATGTAAAAAAAAATGCAAACAACGCGTAAAGTTAAAGAGAAACGCACATAGGCCAATAAAAATATTTATTGAGAGATCAGAATTCTAATTAACATAATCAGATTCTTTTTCCACTGCACTATTTAAACAATAATTTATTAAAATTTAATACATTTTTCTCTCAATGTACGAAGAGAAGAAATGATCTTTATAAATTATCTTTATTAATCGAAATTATACCTACAACCTACAGAGATCTTTTTGGTTGTAATAAAACTGTTTTAATTTTAAATTAAATTATTTTCTTGTTTTTTATATTCAAAAAAATGCAATCACTGCATAAAGCAAGAGGGAGATGCGCCCTCGAGAGACACAGCACGAGACACGGAAGGGAAAAAATATGAAATAAAAGCTGCGGGCAAACGGGAAAGAGGGGTTGTGTTATAAAATGCAATTAGGTCGCATTACGCGAGAATGACGTGGCGAGATGCGGGGTGAGAGTGAAATTTAATTAAGAGAACCGAACTGGTTTCCGTCATCGCTGCTGCACGGAACCGGGCCAGTGCGCTGATTACGGAGAGGCAACAGAAATGACGCGGGAGTCATCGGTGTTGTCGGGTAGCAAAGTCTCGTACGAGAATGAAGTTACATCGATTGAAGTGCAAACATCTGAAGTCTGATTAGACCGTGCGAACATACATAGTTCTCGAGAGAGGAGGAAACCAACGTGTCGACGAGCGATTGCGATAGACGAATGGTGGCGGTGTGGGATGAGATGAAAGTGGAATTAAACAAAACTATGAATGAAGCGCTTTGCTAACGCTAGCGTGGGATGACAGTGGAAACGACGGGAATCAAATCAAATTGCGTTAAGATATACAAAAGAGATTATTTCGAATGTCCTCAATGTATTAAAGCAGTTGTCTCGTCGACAAATAAACAAATTGAGAATTTGTGATGAAGATACAAGATAATACAGTGCTATCGACTGAAGATAGCTCAAGGATGATAATAATAAATGCGTTAAATATTATATGAAACACGATTAAAATGATTTTTTTCTATGTAAATGTTGAACTTCAATCAGAGATCGACGTGCAATGAACGTTCGAAAAAATTAATTACGGATCATTATATATAGAATTACGACCTGTAATTAAGGACATCGTATATCGTATAAAAATGCATCATCGATGATGAAATAATTAAAAAACAACACGTAAGTTGTTGAAGTATACATTGCGTAATATATTCACACTGCGCAACCAACAACTTGTTGCTGTCGAATATCCTAGCTTGAGATACGACAAAGTAGCGGTATTCTACATCAAGAATATCTTAGCTAATTTATTAAAAAATAAAATAAGCAATTTGACGAGAGACTGCAGCTTTCAATTATTCAGAAATTTGATCAACGTAAATCATAATTATTCTTAGCGAACATTTCTTAATCTTCCATAATATTAGCTCAACAGAAATTTGACATCTCCATAAATATATTCCATTTGATTTTACGACTTACCTGACACTAGAAGCACTTCTCTGAATGTCCACATTGTTCCTCCTGGCGGCCTCCTCGAGAGTAACGACCTCCTGGCGTCTTCTCTCCTCCTCAGGCGGATGCAACGGTATGATAATATAGTCCGGCTCCTTCTTCTTGGCAATGGACGGCTGTTGTTCCTCCTGCGTTCTCGTTGTCGATTCGACAGCTTTTTTATGCGTCTCCGAACGTGGTACTTTTGTTCGACCGCTGAACCTCAATCTGGAGAATCTCTGCAGAAAGCCGCCCAAGCCGCCCTTCTTTCTTTCCTCGCTCTTCATGGCGGCGGAGGACGAGGACGTCGGTAGAGAGGTTGAAGAAACCGCGTAGATCTTCGCGGGTTCCCTCTTCGGGGCAACAAACGATGACCGTTTTGCGTTCGCGTCCCGTTTGTTGATGCTCGTCGCGCGTTGCTGCTCGTCGCCCTGACGTTTGTCACGATCACCACCGCGATGATTCGTATCAACTGCCGCCACGGCCACCGCGAGCTTCCCACTACTACGTTCACCGAGTGAACCCGCATCACCGGGTGGGGACTCAGAACCAACACCGCTGACACTGTGTCCCTCCTCCTCTACCTCTTTCTTTTCTACCGCCTCCATCCCGTCCCTCTTTTCTTCCTCCTTCTCCACTTCTTTCGTCGTCGTCGCTTGCTTCTCGATCACGACCCTCCACAAACGTTCGCCGGCGCCTCGATCGCTCGAACCAGGACTATGGGAACGGTCTTCGTGATCTCGATTCGATGATGCGTTCTCCGAGTTCACTTTCAACTCTTGAACCTCACTCTCGTCCGTCTGAGGAAGCTGTGCCACTCGTTCCGGATAAAACTCGCTGATAAAACTCTTCTTTATATCTTCAGTCTCATTTTCTCTTCGTTTGTTGGATAATTCTTCATCGATATAGGAGGTCACTGTCGAAGAATTTTCAAGAACACTTTTCAACTGAGTTGGCTTCTCCAATTCAATCTTCTCGCGCAAAACGACCCTAGTTTCCAAGCAGGATGCTCCTATAGGTTTAGTTTCCAAGCAGGGATAATCTACCTCGTCATCTAGCAACCGTGGACTGAGCACGCTAGCATCGCCACAAGCCGAAAATGGATCCGAGTTTTTTTTTATCTGACCGAAGAACGAGTCATTCTGCGGCTCGTTCAGCTTGGAGTCCTCGCTGATGTTCGTGTCGGAGCCCATTTGGCGTATCACGTCGGCGACATTTAGCCTTGAAGAGCGTCCGGATGCAGCTTCCTCTAATTCGTCGCACGCGTCCATTCGTTGGAACGCCGTTTTTGAGCTCTTCAACGTCTTGATGTAGTCGCATTGTTGCGCCAATTCGTAGCTGGCATTGTTCAGCATCCGTCTTTTCCCAGGAGAGTTGGCTCCATCGCAATTTTCATCATTATCTTTGAATTTCCATGGAAAATTTCTCTCATCCACCTCAAGTTGTTGCGCTAGCTCGTAACTGGCGTTGTTCTTCACTTTTCGACTTTTCACTCGACCGGACGGTGTTCGCTGAATTGTCTCCATTGCCAAAATGGCGGCGTTCGTCACTCCGGAAGCGGCCGCCTCCTCCACCTCGCGTTTAAATTGCTTGATGGCTTCGTCGAGGTCGTTCTCTGTCACCATTGCCATATCCAGCACACAATTGGCGCGATCTTGAGTCTTCACAGTCGACGTCTTCGCTTGTTTGTTGCGCGTCTGCTGCACTTCGCAACGATCGCTCGTGCATTCGACCTTTGTTCGTTCTTCATTTTCCTTCTCGAGATCCTCCATATTGTCATCCATGAGTGCGCCTTGGGCCGGTTGCGTTCTAACTGAACTGGTTAAGCCAATCTTCGTTTCCACTTGCGTTTCATCGTCCTCTTTTAGGATCATATCTTCTCGTGAATTCTTCAGAGTCTCAGCCTCCTCACAAGGCGAGGTTTCCGCCATTTCTTGACCGTTCATCTCGTCGTCGCACATAGCGGCGACGCCGCAGAGATTTAGGTCCACCGGCACGCTGGCTACCCGTGTGTAGTTCTCAAAGAGAGAAGACGTCGACACGTAAAAGGTCGTCCTCGAGGTGCGAAGACGAGACGGTAAAGTGCAGCTTAGGCCGTTACGTGCTGACTCTTCAACACCGTCGAGTAGACTGGGCGCGCTCTGCGATTTGTCCGTGAATCTAAAATTAAAACGCTCCTCGTCGCTCCACCCTTGGTGTTGGCGGCGACGACGGTGGTGGTGGTGATGATGCTCGTGTTGATCGTACTGCTGCTGTTGGTACTGCTGCTGCTGCTGCTGCGGATGCTGATGATGATGATGATGATGGTGGTGGTGATGGTGATGATGCTCCGCACCGCCGCCGGCTATATTTAACCTAGCTGTCTTTTGGCCGGACTTAAGCTCCAAAAGTGCGTCTTTCTTCGTCTCCACGCCAATCTCCCGCAGGTCGATCGTGTTTCGATAGTCCAAGGACGTCGCATATTTGCCGGATTCACCGTACAACAGCCGATCCTCGAAACCGGTCGTCAACCGGGAATCCGCATTCGTTCGACTTCGTTCGTACTCCTCGAAATCGTATTCGTCTTCTTCGTCGTCGTCTTCGTCTTCATATTCCTCGTCCTCGTGCCAAAAGTCTCTGTTTATAGATAGACATGAACGAAATATTGAAGAATCTATGTTATGTCTTTCTTTTTTTTTTTTATTCAAATACAGATGACGAAATACATCGGAATTTAATATAAATGTAATATAAATATTAATCGTTATTAAAAATTTTACATTTACAATGTAAGTTCCTAAAAATTGAGCCGCATTCTTAAAGGATGCGTATGCAAAATACCACGCACTTAAGAACCAAGCAAACGGCGGTGATCTGGCGATTCGGTAACGCGTTTGTGTTTCAAACGTTTATAATATCGGCAGTAAAGTCAAGGTGGTCTTCCTCAGGGTCGCGATTGCATTTAACTTGGCCGTAAAACGATCGTCACACGAAGGGGAATTCGGCGTACGAGTGCCAAGAAAACCATGAAGCATTCAACACCCAACGTGAACGGCTGTTAAACGCATAAACGCACATACATTGTTTAACCCTTTTTTAGATTGGAACAGAAAAAGCAATTGCATTTTCTGATTATTTAAGTTGTAAAAAACAATTAATTTGATGTATATGTATATCATCTTTTATAATTAATTCATTAAGAAAATCACACATATTAAATTGTCTTAAATTAATTTTTAATATCTTGTTTAAAACTTTAAGATTTAAATTACATTTTTATAATAGATTAAAGAAAAAAAAATGTTTTAATAAAAATAATATATTGTTAACAAGAAACATAAAGAAACATAGATAGGAAGATGAAGAAACATAGATAAAATATTTATTTTACGATTATTCACGATTATACAGAAATGCACTTACCGCCAGTCCTCGCAAACTAATTCGGGAAACAATGCATGATTACAGTAGTCTTGTATCTCTATTCTAGCAATGCGTGTAAAAATAGGCGGGCGCGTGTTAAACGGCGAGTGCACGTATGCCAAGAATAACAAATAAAAGCCTTGGTAGCGTCTGTTGGAATTACAACGCGGGTGGACTGACTGTGTTACGTTTGAAATTATTGCACACACAGGGGAAATTTCTCGGGTAATGTAAAATATCCAAACTTGAAAATTCAATAAGAAATATGCAATATCTTATTATCCTTCTTTGAAACTACTGAAAGTAATAACTTTCTACCGCGATAAATTACCGCAATATATTTTTTATGATTTAAACAGAAATTTTCCTGACGGCTTGAATGTAAGATTTTTCATTTGTCAGAAATATAACACACAAGATACATAACACAGCTGGTATAAAACCGTCTGAATCAATGAGCATATTATCCAAATCAATATGGCGATTTTATACTGAATGCTTATTGGGCTAGACAGTCTTATATTATGCTCATGCATTTTGTGAGTTACAGCCTTTAATCATCACTTTAACGCAAAAGAATTTGGATTTAATATGAAAAATGCGTGACCTACCTTGGCTGATTATTTTTCCTAATATTCGATAAATCAGCACCCTTCTTCAGATACAAAGGCGCGAAACCATTCGACATGGACGCTTGGCCGAAGCTGTCATCTTTCTGGCACGTGTCCAGACTTTCAAAGCTGCGATAGGGCCTGATCTTCGGGAAATGATCCGCCAATGTGCTGGCGAAACCGTTTGGTAACAGCCTACCATAGTCCTGTTCCAAGCTATCCGGCGAATCGTTCTCCGGATGAGAGGTGTTCGATCGGTTGGAATATTCCAGGGAATCGAAGCTATAGCTGGAAGGTGACAGCGTGGCGCAGGTCCTCTCCAAGGATTCAAACTGCAACAGCGAGCTTGATCTGGAGGAAGCTGTGGACCTGGAAGACCTCGGTGATGCCGGATACTCGTCATAGACCATTTGCTGTTGCTGATGATGATGGTGGTGATGATGATGATCGGTGCCATGGTCGCGACGGCGTCGCTTTTTCGGTACCACTGAGTTGCACTCGCTACCGCTACCATCCAGTCGCTCGTCTTCCGAGAATAAGACGCGATGAAAATGACGCTGACGATAACGGGAGACAATAGTAACATGCAAGGATTCGAGAGAATAAAAGCGAGACAAACAAGCAAGCGCATGGCCTAAATCTACTTTACTTGAAATCCAGATCTCGCATGTTACTTTTAATTCAATGAATCTCGTTAGGGTAGATAGACGTGGAATTCGATGCTTGACGACCCACTTCGTAAAATCGAGTCACGGAAGTGATCCAATCTAATGGTCGTTACTTTCGCCCCATACACATACATACACATACATACACATATACACACGTAGGCATGTCCGTCAGGAAGCTATGGTTCATTCAACCGGAAGCAGTGCTTACGACATTACGCGCTGATCACCATCGGTTGGCAACGGAATCGTAATTGTCGCGTGCGACGCGAATCGTGTCGATTATCGTCGATCTAGGTGTAACGTTCAAGGTGCGGTTATATCATCTTGCGGTAATTGGTATACACGAGGAGAATCGTTACTCATTAAAATTCCAGAATAAACCTTATGGAAAATCAAAATACGTTTCGACAGAAGTTAATCACATATTATGCAAATTTGTTCTTAATTAGAATAATAAAGATATAAATTATTTCAATTTTTACACTTTCTTTTAGATATTAAAGTTTTTATATTTCCTTAATTTTATATCAAATGATTTTTATTATATTAATTTATTAAATGTCTGTATTCTTAACTTAATTGTGTTTCTCAAAAATTTAAATTACGTTATATCATTGCTGGTAAGAGCCGTTTAATCAAATAATCTAATAGTACTAATTGTAAGTCAATATTGAAACGTCGTATTCGTGTTCACAGTTTTGACCTTTAGAATTCTTCGATTAAGGAATATATAAGTTAGATAATATCTTGTACACAGCACGTTATTTCGATCGAGCAATACGTACATTTCTCGGCAAACAGTACTGGAAGGAATATTGCATCGGCAGCGAAAGGTCGCGCGTGCTGAGAAATAATACCACTGGTTATATTTGTCATTTCATCGAATTCCAACAGTCTCAAGAAGGATAGAAAGAATAAAAAAAAAAGTATTAGCAAAATTTCATTCGATGGAATTAAGTATTTTGATGTCATCGAGTTGTTTAGAATTTATTTGTCCATTCTTTGCATTGATTTCAAGTGCCTTTTGTTTGGTACGTTCAAACACGAAGTATCAACCGTAATAAGAGAACATACATGCCCCTACGTACTGCAACCACGTAACTGTGTGTTACAATGGCTGCGTACAAAGGCGCATTCAAGAGCACGTGGGTGGTGCGATAATATCGATTTGTAATTCATGAGTCTCTTATTTGAGTTAGATTTAAATCAGAAATTAAATTACATTAACAATAACTCGAAGTTAGGAAATCTTAAAACAATATCAATTTTACATAAAAAAGTAAAAATGATAATAAAATTCTCGAATTAAATCTCATAATCTTTTTGGTTCTAAAAATTCGTATTATAGTCCCTTGACTGTATAGATTTCTATTTATACTGATATTATATATTAACTTACGATTTATGCAATTTATATTAACGTAGACTTTTCGAAAAAACATTTTATTCGAGTAATCGACCTCCTCAATTTCAATGGCGTAAGCGCGAGTAATCGCATGTTCGACGAGTAATTCTCGGTTCCCTAATGAGTCTGAAGATTAGGATGCTGAAAGGAAAGAGAAAGTAGAACAACCGCACGTAAACAATGCCTAATTCCCGCGATCTTCGTCCCGAGCGACAAACGGGATTTTACAAACACATAGTCCTCGACGTACAACTCCGCTGTGTATAATGATAGCGACTATATTATCTGTGTATATCGTGTTAAAAGTAGGAGTTCTTACCTGCCGATCTCTGCTTCGTTTTGATATGGATCACGCTCTCAGTCTCTGAATCGGATCCCAGCCAATACGTCGTTACGCTACGATCGGAATCGCTTTGGAGATCGTCGGATGTCTCCTCCAGAATCGTCTCGAGAAAATCGATTTGTTGCACTAACATCGTATCTGCAAAATAAAGTATTCACATTAATATAATCATGAGCTTGTTAAAAGCAAAACTTGTTAAACCTATGTTATATAAAAATAAAATCGAAAGACTGAAGAGTTTAATGTAATAAAAACCTAATCAAAATAAACTGTGCTGCCATTTATTGTACTATTAGGTGTTGGAATTAATTCGTAGCGTTTTACAAGTGATGGGAAGTACTTTCATTAATGTATTTTTTAATGCTCATGTGAAATAAATAACATTCTTTCATTAAAAAACGCTACGAATTAATTCCAACACCTAATATATAAAAGTAAAAAAAAAGACTTTAAAAAGAGTTTAATATAATGAAAAATTAATTTAGATAATCTGATTTAGATAATTTCTATTAATTGTAACAAAATTTATTGCATCTTGTTTGATAAGTATGTATAACTTCTTATACGTAATTAAAGTTAATTAGAAGCTCTGTATTTCCTATAGTTTATCAATTAAACTGCACACAGATTATAGGTTTGAGTTAAACGTATTTTCCACGTGCATGTCGTTCTTTCACGTTGATCAACTTCAACGAAGCGTAAAAATGTAAACTCGTTACTTGTGCCTCGTCATTTCGTCGTTAAAAGTGCAGCTGCTTGTTCGCAGAAGCGAAATTCTTAACGAAAGGTCATGACTCATTTCTTATCAACGACTGCAACCATTACGTTAGAAGATAACGTAACTGGAAGGTCGTCCACCTCTCGAGCTTTCGTCGTCGATCAAAGCCGGCTCGAGACATTTCGGGACTGCATGTGCATGCTTTTCGAGAACTGTCGTCGTTTCTTGATACGAATCAGCACGCGAAGTCCATTTTTTTTTAAATTTCAATATACCACATCCTTTTCATAATTTATATAACTTCTGGTCTAATACGATTAAATTTAATGAACGAAATATCATTGAAAAGTATTTAGAGATATCAATTGTCAGAATATTCGATTAATTATCGACATATCTAATAAAAAATAAATTGAATTTCTGTTAAATTTCTTTTAGCTCCAGAGTGGAACGTGTCTAATGATAGCAAAATATGAAAATTACTACAAACATTATGGCAATGGATATTTAATTTAATAATTGTCAAACAGCTATCTTAAACGAAAAGCGATGTACTTCGAACGTAGGAACGTAAAGTACGTTCCTGCCTTCGTCATCGTGCGATGAATGATGGCGTGAACAGTTAGACGCTGCTGGGAACGGGACATTGCATAGTTGCACGGATAGAATACATTCGGTGCACTCTAGCTACAAGCGATTGCTTGCTCTCTCATGGAAAAGTCAAACGTTATCTTACCCTTTCATCTTACTGAAATAGTTGCGTAACATTACGCATAAGCGGTTATAACATTTGCATTGTACGCTTCCTCGCGCTTCCTTCGCTCGCATCACGCGATACTGCAATTAAAGAAAAAGATCGTATCCAAATTAGATGTATGTATTTCCTCTCCGTATCTTAACTGATCGATTTCTGCACTGAAAGAGCAATTTTGCTGAAGAATCTAAATATTTAGCTAGATACAGATCTGAAAATAATTTTGTTGAATCATCAAAATAATTTTGCAGGAATCTTAAACATGATGAGTAATGCTGCAAAATATTTTGATATTCTATTCTGTAATCAATCAAATTTTATCGTCTTACCTATAATTGTTTCGATCCAATTCAGTCCAGCAAAATTATTTTTCAGATCCAGCTAAATTTTTAGATTCTTCAGCAAAATTGCTCTTCAGTGAAACAAGACGCGAGGAAGCACACAATTGCGAGTAAAAAAACAAGGAAGTGAATAATCGAATAGACCGAGGTCGAAGCTTTCCTGAGAGATCGTATTGTAATCGTCCACAAGTGGGCGATGATAACGCTATCAAATAAACTTTGCACATCTGCATCGAGCATGCTTGAATGCGATCAGACTGGCAGTCAGCGTGAGAAATAATGAATGGCATGAGAAGAGTCAGTGTATATGTCATCTCATACTCTTGAGCGAGAAAATGTCTTCGAAATATATCGTCACAGATCAAGCCAAGAGTTTTTTTTCAGCATCCATATACTTTATTATACTTAATTATGTTATAACTAAGCTACGTTACGTTCTCGCACGCGCGCAGTCTTGATAAAAAATGATATATCAATGACCGAGAGATCAATGGAAAACATTAATCATCGTAGTTTGCGTTTGGCTATGTGCGAATCAAAGATTTACATACGGCTTGATCGAGACGCTCTGAATCGCGGATCAATTAATCCCAATAATTATAAAGCCGGTTTATTCAAGTGACGCAACAAGCATCTGCGTGTGGAAGCACCTGATTTCCGCCACACCTTAGATCGTCGTAACAGACACGCTCGATGACTGATATTACGTGCATGCGAGAAATTGCGTACGCCTGCGTTAATTAAGATAGGATTAACTCCGTCGAAGTCGTTGATTATGAATTTAGGTACATTATTTCTACCAACGCAGATCAACTTTAATCTCAGTTAAAACTTACTTTTTATCTTTTATTATCGAAAAATAAGAAAAAAGACAAAAAACTAAATTACCTCGAGATCAAAGTTCATCTACGTTAATAAAAATGTAGCCTTAGAGAAAAATTGAATTTATTTCAAATTAGTCTCACTAAATTTAAAGAAGAATGATGTCTTCGCGAACTTCATATTCTGTTATCGATGCTACGGAATTTTTTCCCATGAACGTTAGATGGAATGGAATAAGATCACGCATATTGATTGTCATTAAGTGGAAGTGTTTTTTTTTTTAACTACAAGAGCTCATAGAGCGATTGCGGGAGCGGGTCGTCAGACCGCTGAAACGCAATTTGTCTTGCACGAGTGCGGAGGCACGCACCAGTATGCAACATCATGGCGGAGCCACCTGTTGCAGTCGCCTGCCTGTTGCCGTTCCATGACTAACGGACGAGAATAAACCGATGTAGCTTACATAAAAATAATCAGCCGGACTAGCGTCTTTCTAGAGGCCTTCTAGCGGAATATAGCGATATTTATGATGCACGAGATCGAATAGGAAGATATCTCTCTTACTTCTTCTTGGCACCAATATGTTTCAGGCTTCGTTTTAATTATCAAGAGATAGAATAATTCGCTAAGAAAATTCTTAGATAACTCGAAAAATTAAATTTGATATTAAAATTGAAAATACAAATCTGTAATTTCCGCATTGAGTAATGGAATATTCATTTTATCATTACGAATAATGTTTTACGGTACAATAATTTTAAGTATATTTTACTTTCTCTATCTTACAATTAGATATAAAACTTTCTTTATTCCAAACCGGTCTTTCGAATGATAAATAAATTAATCAGAGCGGATAACTTTTCTCGTGTAGTTATATACTCGACCGATCTCCTTGCTCACTCTCCATTTCTTACTTCATGTTCGTCAGTTTGTTGTCTTGCTAATCGAATCACGTTAATGTAACAAGAAACTTAAGCTACCCTTCCCATGCTGTATGGATCATTGTTATTGTTGTCTGACCTAATTATAGAACATCCAAATTAATTACTCAAAATTCTCGAAACTCCTAATACCTTAAGATTGGAAACAAAACCGTTTATGTTAAATAACATTACTTTAAACGAAGTGTCACTACGGTCTGAATATTAAGATGTTGAACTAATATATATATATTCATATAAATGAATTAATTTCAGAAATGATAATTGCGATATGGTTGTCGGACTTTCAACGCAATTAATCTGAAATATTAATAATCCCCCCAAATTTCCCAAATTAATCTTAAAAAACTGTAATAAACATATCGGCACGCAATTATCATTTCTGAAATTAATTCATTTATATGAATATATATATTAGTTCAACATCTTAACATTCAGACCGTAGTGGCGCTTCGTAAAAGTATTTAAAGTAATGTTCTTAATACCTTATTACAAGAATAACACACTGGTTTATCGAACTCAATCCGATTGCTTATAATTTTCATAAAAATACAACATATAAAACATATTGTAAACAATTTTTTCAATCAAAATGTCAAACATTAAGAAACATGACTGTATTAGTAAATGTATGTGGCATTATTAATAACAAAAGTTATAAACAATGGAAGAAGCATTGGAAAAGTATTGGAAAAGAACTGATTACATTGAAAAAAATTTACTTGATCCTAATACATATTTCTTTGAATAGTACTAAACATTTATTTATAGTAAATAAACGTTTATTCAATAAAAAAAATAATAGTTAAATCAAATTAATAGTTTTTGTGTCAAATAAATGTATGTTTAGTAAATATTTACTTAGATTAGCTATTAAAAAAAAATATTTGTTAAAATTTTTATTTTTATTTTTTTTCTTTCAGTGTGTGTCATACCGGAAAAGCTTAAGGAAATTAATCTTCGTTATAAGAAAATTTCTTTCGTCATTGTTTATATAAACACGTAAAAAATACGTAAAAAAATCGTTACTGTCGATTATATTATTGAGACCGTTACTGTCGATTGGCTGTTTTCCGCTCGCGATTTCAAAACGATCGAACCTTGATCACAGGAATAACCGGTTAACATTGGTAGCGCGCTATGTTGAAAAGAAAATTTTTGCATCGACTTGCAATGACTTCTCGGAGTCTTCTCAGAATCGCCGCCGCCGCCGCCGCCGCCTCGTCTACTACGCTCTAGATATTGGCGACGGAGGCCGAATCATTACCACGATTTCCAGCGGCTAGAAAACAGCTTTGCATACAGATCGCCTGTTAATAGTATGCTGCTTTCTATTGAAACGTGGGTGAGAGGGACGCTGCAAAAAACCGTGAGCGAGTTAAAATCGCACGCGTCCTCGGAACTTCCGTAAATGCACCGCTCATATGATCATGTTTATCATCAATCCTGCCAATACTTTAATTACGCATTGATATGATGTACTCTTTAAAATATCGAATGACGTAATTAAACTTAAGATTTTTTTATATTATATATAACAAATTAGGATGCTTGATTTATGTGTATATAAAAATATATGATCTTATGTTTTATATAAATAATCATAAATTTTATTTGCTACGAGATGATTTAGATCTTTCGATATTGTATATATATTTTTTAATAAGTTTTACAAGTATCGTAAAACATTTCCTTTCCCAAGCTACACGAACGTGATTTCGAATTGAAAGGGTTAATCGCTTAGCGTGACAAGCCGCGAATGGCGACCTAGATTACTATAATCGCGCTTAGATTTGCATCAAAGAGTGATCTAACAGTACTCCAAGCTGTTGTTCTACGCCCGCTCTCAAATCGGAAATTCACACGAAGCAGAGAGAGAAAAAGAGGAAGAGAACCGATCGTCTTCCGCGTTCAAGATTTCCTAAGAGATTATTTCTACTCGCCGAGGCAAGTAATTGCAAATTACAAATATAAATACAAACGTGATGGCGAGGCGTGATGAATGCTTGAGAAACATTAGATCTAAATAAATTATCTAAATATATGTTAATTAATACAAATAAAATTTAATTTTGTTTCAAGTTCACATTCGTAGACGCTGAAACGTATAATGACTAAAATGTCGGACAGTTTTACGTGTTAGAGTATATATATTCAACGCGAGAGTACATTGAAAAAAAAAAAAAATTATTAAATCCTAATACATATTTTTTTTTTGGAATGGTACAAAGTAAATTTTTATTTACAGTAAATAAATATTTAATCGATAAAAAAATAATTAAATGAATGGTTTCCGTATCAAATAAAAATATATTTACATTTAGTAAATATTTATTTAGAACAATTCAAATAAATATTTATTTATTAAAATTTAGTATTTTCTTTCAATGTACATTAGATGTTAAGCATGAAGAGAGTGCGCAAGTGTAAAAAAAGAACGGGAAGAGAGTGGGAATGTTAACGTATGCGAACCATTAGCCCGTAGATCCTCCAAGTGCGTCGGCTGGAACTGGGAGTGATGCTGCAGCTGGAAACCGTAGGCCGGAAGCCAGGGATTCGGTCCGTTCACCAGGTCCATGTCGACGGCGGACTCGACGCAGTCCAGGGTCAAGGCCGGATCTTCCTCCTCCTCATCCGTGGCGGAGATGATCGTGGCGGAGACGACGGCAACGTTCGTCGGCGCGAGTGTCGCCGTCGCGCTCGACTCGTTCCCGCTCATCGTCACACGACGATTCCTCGCCTCGTCGTCCACGATCGGCACCGACGATCGTTAACCGCTCCGACGAACTGTGAACCCCCTTCTTCCCGCCTCTCCTTCATATCCCTCCGCTACAAATGCAGCACCGGAAGCCGCGCCGCTTCTTTCCGACCGGGGGTATGGCGAACCGACCGACCGACACCGTCAGATTCGGCACGATTTCGGCTTGATCCAAATACGGATGTTGAACCCTCTTCCCTTCAATCTTACACGCACTGGGGACGACTGAAACGCAAACAGGAAGATTGGCTTAATCAAGAGATTAAGGCTATTTTTAGATTTTTCGGAAATATTGTGGGGAACGTTACCCACGCCGTTATTTTATGATTCTTCTAGAAAGAATCTCGTACTAATTGTATGGAAAATTGGGTTTACTTGGAATTCGATCAATTCATTTTTACATATCTATATACAGTTTACAATGTGACGAACAAAAGATATCTGTTCATGGCTCTAATACAGAGTCATAGACACAAAACTCAATAATGGATCATTTCTGAGCTATGTACTCGTACATATAAGATGCTCTGCGAGCACAAGTTTTTTACTTCTTTGACACACCATAGCTCAATAACTATCCATTACCGAGTCTATATCTTTGTGTTTATAACATCTTTGTGTACAAAAGTGCTTTCTCACATTCATTTCTACCAATATAGATTAACTGTAATCTCGATTTAACTTACTTTTTACCTTCTTCATTACATTTTAAGCTTCGTTATACATGTATTACGATCATTATAAGCTACATGAAAAACAATTCATCTCATCCAATTTTCTATATATAAATAATCAGCGCAAGGTTCTTTGAAAGAGATTCTTTCTTCGAAAACATTCACGGAATTTTTGTATCGCGATATTCTTGAATCAGTACGGTCGTTCAAGACTTCGCGATATCTTCTCGTTCGAATGCCTTGGCCTCTGAACTTTCGAAAGATTTAAGATGTCAGGATCTTTATAAGATCCGCCTAAAGAACGCCAAGACCTCCGCGACGTCTAAAAATGTTAAGACTTCTACATCCTTGACTTCCTTGAACCCCGAGGGAGCCCTCAAACTTTCTCCGATAGACTGGGATGTGGACGAGAAGGAATTCGCAATGGAATCCGTTCGCGATTCATCCAACCGGGCGGGATCGCGAGTACTCCGAGCGTACTCGAGAGATGAAAGGGAGATACGTACCGCGATAAGGGCACGCCTTAACGAGCGTGTGTACCCTGGGCGGGCGTTAAATATTGCCGCGAGTTGCAGATTTACATGACACGTCGGCGAAGGGGAATCTCCTCCATGCAGGTGGGAGTTACGTTTGTGTGTAATTGGATAAAGATCGGCTGAGGTCGTCGCCCTTACCTCCCCTTACCTTCCCTTACCTCCCCTTCCGTTGCCCCTTTCCTCGCGATTCCACGGGCGGCAGAAATTTTATTACCGCCGTATTTCTTTCGGCAAGGCAGAAACCGACCGGCTTAAGGCCGATGCAAACGATGCTCTCGATCATCTTCCCTGATAAATCATCATAAACGAACACCGAGAAGAAGCTTGAAAAATGTATGAGAAAGAATTGAGGCTGTTATAAACTACCGCTGAGAGGAGAAACTAAAACAAATTTGGGAAAACTGCCAGTATATTTCCTTGCCTAAAGCCTCGTATTCACCATGCTGGAAATTCTCGTGGAAATTACTCCGAGATCTCGGATAGAGAAAGAATTAATAAATTAATTAATAAATAACTTCTTACTACTTTGATTTCCGATATTGACTCGCAGCGCACTACGCAAAATGAAGAATATGTATTTTAGAATTATAATGAGTTTTGTAATATTATATATATTTGTTTTGTAGCGATGATTTGAATAAGTTTACCGCAATATTGAGAATGACTCGAGCGGAACGTATGTTTTTGTCCTTTGTAATTATTATATGAAACCTCTTTGTCCTTCTTTTGCCTGTATTGTTTTATATTATACTTACAGAGTCTCATTATTATTTATTAATTTAATAAATAACATTGGAACAATTTGATTAAGGGACCAATTTGATTGATCAATTCTTTTCTCATTTGAGACTTTGAAGAGATTTCTAGCATCACAATCATATAAACACAAATTAAGCTTAACCCTTCGACAACATAAATTTTAACTTTTCCATTCAACAATAGGGATCTTTAAGAAACAAATTTTTTGATTATTTTGGATTATATAAAAATCTGAAAAATTTTTGATATACTTGTTAAAACTTCAGTAACATATTTTTATCATCATGGAAGCTCGTTTGTATTTTACTTATTTTTTACGGAATTAAATTTATCTAGCAAAATTCACAATCAAAATATCGAAATATCGGCCTTTCTAAAAGATTCTATTATAGTTAGCAAAGTTAGTAATTAATAGTTAGCAATTAATATTAATGTGATCGGATGATATTTAATTTTCTGGGATAATACAGGATAAGTTTCGTAGTGATGCATCCGCAAGTATAGGTAGAGAAAATTTCTCAGTCTCATCGCAGGAAATTGCTACTTGGTACACGTGCACATAGCTACGACGATCATCGAGAGCGAGGTAAACAGTGCAAAGAAAATTCCTGTCGATCCGTCTCTCCGCTTCCTCCATCCAAGCAAGAAGCGCAACGAGGCGCGAGAAAGAGTACGATCGCCAAGTGCACTCCCGATCGAGATAATCGCTATCGCCGTTCACACGGAACGCGCTCCAACAACGTCCTTGGAAAATTATTTCAAAAGCGTGGAAAGTATTCGCGATCGCAAAGGAGAACCGGAAACCATTTGCCGATAAAGGAGCAAAGGATACATGACTCATTTTGTATATTATTAGAAAACTACGTCATTCCATTTTTTCAAGAATACTTCAAGCACAGCCAAGTTTATCTTTCCTCACTTTCTTTTTTCTTCTTCATTTCCATCAATGTGGATTAACTTCAGTCTCGATTCAATTTATTCTCCTCACCTTTTTCTAATGCTCCTTTCGATCAACATAGTTTAATTTTAATTTCAACTCATTCTTCATCTTTTTCTAATTTTTAGGATTAAAAAAAAAATTAAAAGTAAGTTGAACTGAGATTAAAGTTATTCTATATTGATAGAAACAGACATAATTCTTAGAACTTAAAAAAAGATGAAGAATAAAGATTGAGACAATTGAAAAGTACAGGAACAGGATCTAAGAGTTCAATCTACCCGAAAAGACTGTTACTTTTGACAACTTTGAAGATTCAGAACATCAAAAAATTCAAATTTTCAAAATTAACTTCAAACTTTTGAAGTTTAATGTGCTTCGTAACTCGAAGCTTGGAAACATTTTAAATTTCAAAGTTAACTTCGAAAATTCGAATTTTTTCAAAGCTTCAGATTTTGAAGTTGTCAAAAATAATAGCCCTATCAGAAATCTTGTATTCTAATACAGGATAGAATGTTATTTTCTATTCCTATTAGCCATATTTTTCAATTGTGTTTCATGCTTAAACCGAGATTAAAGTTAATCTCCATTGGTATAAACAACACTGAAAAAAAATGTTCCGATTAAACCAATAAAAGAGCCCAACAAGAATAACATTTTAGTGAAAACAAACAGAATTTCTGGTTATTCGAGAACCAGAAATTCTCTTCTCGATCTTACTAAAACGCCATTCTTGTATTCTTTTATCGACTTAATCTGAGGAGCATTTTTCTCAGGAAGACATTACTGTTTACTATCGATCAACAGAGTTGAATTTAATCTTCTTTCAAGCGTCGCGATTGTTCTAATCAGTCACTTGCTCCAATCGTGCGTGTTATCGAAGCTTAGGAGATGCAGCGGAGCGTGAATATCGATCGAATATCGACCGTTCGCCACGGCGATACCGTCGATAGACCGCGTCGCGAAAAAAATCGCGGCCGCGAGACAGGCGACTCCAAACTCCATCGCGTTCTCTTCGTTGCACCTTACGCATCACCGTGTATTTACGGGTCTGGTTATACACGCGGACACTTTCACTTTACGTAACTTTATTCACGGCGACTAAGGGCGACGAACTTTGACTGCCTCGCACCGAAGTCCTTCTTGAATGTTCAAAAAAACTCCGACGTTAACGAAATCTCTCGTGCTTCTTTAAATCGAAATCCACAGAAATATACGAGGATGTTCTCAAAGTGGATGCTCTCAACGGTTTAGAATATATAAATTTTACAAGAGGCTTGAGAAAGAGAACCTGAAAAATAAAAAATTCCGAGAATAACCCTGGTGTTCAAAAGACTTTAATGTATTCAAAGTCACGAAGACTCGAAAAATTCGAGAATTACAGAGATTCGCAAACAATTCGCAGGAGTCCCAAACGACCCCGAGGAAAACAAAATGCGAGAGATAGAGAGAAAAATAGATAACTGTCATCGCGAAGAGAAAACGAGAGGCATAGAGGACGCGTAAACAGACACAATCGTACAGTACGAGAAGGAGAGAAAAAGACGGCGTGTTCGTGTGCGTGCGAGAGAGAGATAGAGAGAGAGAGAGAAAGAGAGAATTGATATTAAGCGCTCTGAGATCCTCTCAAGTGCACAATTTACAAAAAGATATAAAAAATAACTGTGTATAAAATAAAACGAGATTTTAACTTAATGCAAGCTACATATACAGTGTAAGTTGAGTGTGAATATATAGTCACACTCAACTTACACCGTATATGTAGCTTACATTAAATTAAAATTTCATTTTACTTAAGAAGACTATAAGAAAAAGAAAAGAAGAGAGAGAGACGGAGGACGTTGAGCGCGACGTAGAGGAGGATAGAGAGAGGGCATGCACCGCACTCGGCACTCCGGAATTCTGTCGGAGTCAGAGTGCGGCGGCGCAAAGAGTATCTACCTGTCAGCGTGCATTCCACGATCCCACGATCCGCATGTGTTGTCGGCTCGGCGTGCACGTTTCCGTTTCGCCGAGCGTAACTCTCCGTTGTTCGCCGACACCCCGCGCACTCGCACTCGTTACCGTTCATACACTCATTTACGTTAGGGTGCAACACACTCGCGGCACTCTTCAGCACTCTCCACTCGTCGTCACAGTCACACACTCGACCCTTTGTCGCGCGTCGTCGCCCACGGCGAGCAACGTCAAAGCAACCTGAAGCAACCGGTGACGTGCCGCGACTCGCGACGCGCGCGAATATGGCGCGCGTACACACTGATCACCGTCGATCCGCAACTTGGAAGTTGGATCGTACAAGGCTTGGAGCAAAATGCGAAACGAGAAACGTGGCTACGTGAGAATACTTCGAGGAGAAACCGACAAGGATCGCGCACTCGAACGCGCGATTTCTTTCCCTCGCGAAGCGACCTCGCCACTTTGCTCGTCCTGTATTTCGCTTCGTATATCGCGTTGTCGCTTTTTGTTTTTGTTCCGCGACGCGAAATGACGGCGAACGTGCACGTACGCGCGTACAGTCACTCCAGACCGAATCGGAACGAGACACGACTACTCGGCTTTAAGCACCGCGGGGTAAATACTACTACAACGAAACGCGCCGCTCCAGCCGCGGCACAGCCGTGCCGGCCAATCCCCACCCGAGCCGCGCTACCACGTGATAGGTAAGCGGCCAATCGCGCACCGCGGAGTCCCTCAATGGCGACGTACGTGAAGCCATCTGTCGATTCGATCGGACTCGAGTGAATTCAGCCGCTCGGCTTCGATCGATCGGTCGGTCGTTCGATCGCGTTTGAAAATCAATTCTTCTTTTTAATTTCTCCTCGCGATTGATCGCGATAAATAAATAAATGTATGGATACATGGTTCTTTCAATATTCAAATGTGATCTAAAAATCCCAGTAAACAAACATTCCAGTAAACACCAATAAACAGTAATATAATATATAAGATTACTTCAATTTTTACTAAGCACTTCTACCACTTCTACCAATGATATTTAATTTTAAATTTGGTTCAACTCTTCATTTTTTTTTCTAATTCTAAGAAATAGAAAAAATGAAGAACAAGTTAAATCGAGATTAAAGTTAATCTACATTGATAGAAATGAAAATAATTCACTTTTTGGAGTGAGATTTCACTCTAAAGAATTAAAAAAAAAAAAGAGTACAATATGTATTATATTTATATTATATTATATTAAGTGTGAAATTGTAATATTGATATTATGTTAGTTGACGTTTACATTTTACGTTTTACTGGAATTTTTATTAACATTTGTATCACCTTCATACGCAACCTGCAGACACGGCCCGAGGTCGATTTCAAACAAACGCATACCACGCTTACGCGACTGGAATTGTTAACGAGCCGCTTTCATGTTGCTTCTAATGAGATTCAATGGCGCATTGGTATCCCACTGCCAGTTGTCGGAATGAATCATCCACTCGTTACATCATTATTTACTTAACTCTTTAAATTGAACACGTTCCGGACTAATTAATTCCTAAGATAACATTTATTTTTGAAATAATCAATTTCTTGATGTTACTTACATTTGTGTCACGTTTGAAGAGATGGTATATACATACATCGATCGTTCGCCACGCGATGCCTCGCGGCGACAACTTAAAACGTAACGTAGAGAGAACTTGATTCCACATGACCGTGAATTTTTTTGATATTCGGTGTCGGTGACCTGGCTCAGAAAAAAAAACCAATCCCGTTATGCATTCGTGCCGTTCACCCGAAATGCCATGATCATTTGAGCCGAATTTTGAAATTGTTGAAGCTATCGATTATTAAACTCTTTTAATATTTTCATTATTTACCTCGTTTCATCTTAAGATGTCAAACCATCTTAATAGAGTTCAATATTCAAGATTTGTTTGAGTCAACATCCGCGTAGAATTAATTTCTATTATAGGGATATATTATACAGATTGTTTTCTAATATACAGTATTGAAAATCTATAGTTTATGCTACCATAGGCAGACCATAAAATTTCAGTACTAGATTTAAATTATAAATTCACCAAGTATTAAAGAGTTTAAAAAGGTAAAAAATGTGGGCCGTGGAATAATTCCCTTCACTGCGGAAAGCAGGTTTCCACAGGACGGAATAGTGAAATCTAAAAAAGTAAAATATTTTTTATATGTTAATCTTTACAAGAAAGCTACTAATGACATTGAAACAATGTCATATTTTGAAGCAAGAAATATAATGAAATAATTCAAATAATAAAATATAACAGATTTATTAAAAGAAAAGCTGCAAGATTTTCAAAATAACTTTTTTAAAAATTAATTCATTTAATTAGAATAATTTTTTTAAATTCGTTTTTTAAATTTTAAATTACCCTTGCCTTTGAAAATCTATCATCTGTTCGTATAGCAGAAGAAAGTGTTTCGCAACCTATATATTTTTTTTACTAAAAATCTTTACTTGGTGTAATTTAGATATATCATAATAATTTTATGCAGTAGTTGACATTAATAAAAAACATCTTGAATTTTATGTAACGCAATGAACGACGTTTTATGAATAATTCAAACAAAACGAGAGATTCATGGAAATTTATTACAACGCGCATTGCACGCGATTGCTCTCATTTGCTGTAGAATACGTCCAAGTATTTCTGTTCTGCTCACATCCACGCTATCATACTTCTTATTTGATATCACTTTGTAAAAGATTGGAAATAAAGTACAACTGCTGGCTGTAATGCTTCTGTTACTTAGAAAAGAGATAGGGGAACCATTAAGATTAGAAATTGGAAGCTGTAGAATGTGCTGTGAATGCTTTTTCTTCGTAATAGATGCCGGATTTCTTAAGCAAGCAGAAAAATCAGTAAACTCGCACCAAAGACTTTTGTGGGGAATATCGCTTGACGTTCGCTATATTGGACATCTTGAGAAGCGACATTTTTCACCTCGGTCTCTGAAAAATTTTTATTTACAATCACATGAGACCAGCAATAAATTTAGCCAAAACACAATTTTGATTTAATTGTTTCACGCGATTTTTATTTCCGAAAATTATACGAAATCTCGAGATGTCTATCCTAGAGAGAAAAGAAAAGAAAAGAAAATAACATTGCTCTTCTCGTCTTGACGCGTCCTCACCGTATTCGTAATATTGCGATGGTTCCGTCGACTCCTCCTCGCACTCTTCGGTAGCCGATTTGATCCTCATATCTTCTTGTTTTCGACGTTCACCAGCCTCATCCCTGAGCGGCATGTAATCGGATCTCGCAACGCGATTTCTGGCGGCGACCTAAAAAATGTGACAAGAGTTTCGTTCTTCAACACTAACCATAATCGTAGACCTCCTTGGGTTCCTCGTTCACCGTTTCTTCTTCATCCTGCTCCGCAGTCTCTTCGTCGGCGTCTTCGTCATTGAGATTATCCTTCTCATTCTGATTTTCTTCCTCTTCCTTTTCCTCTTCTTCTTCCTCGTTCTCATCTTCCTCGTTCTTCACTGACGAATGATAAAGTCTGCCCTCGTCGAGGTTATTTCGAGGCTGGTGATGTCCTCGTTCGATGTTGTAGTCATGGCTGCGATATACCTGCTTGGCCCTGCGCGGATGTTCGAGAAGACGGCGTTGCGGTGGCTGCATAAAACCCCCGTAAAAAAGGGGCTCTATATGTAATGTGCATCCGTGGATATCTTTCATAATTACGTCCGAAGCGGGCGATCTCGGAAAGTCCCAATAATCAAAACCGTCGCCGGCAGTACGAATGCCCGATAGAATTAGAAGTACCGATAAAAGAGCGGACATAAACATAGCCCGAGTCTGATCATCATTCGACCATTGCACAGCAACGCGAACATATACGCGATTAGATAAATTGCATGCAATCGAATACAATCGCTCGAAGTAATTTGATCATAGATTTATCTTCGACACGAATAAAAATATATACTTGTATGTACCGTACAAATAACTAGGAATATTTTATTTCTTCTACAATACTATATTTTATAAAATATATTTTATATTTTTTGCAATTATATAGAAAAAGTATTTAAATTCGATGATAGAATTTTCTTAAATATAATAAAAGTAATAATTTTTAAATCAATATAAATATGGAGGTATATACACTACGCGGAATGTACGTTTAACTTTAATATATATGTATTCATAAATATTTTTATCCATTCTTCTGAAATCTAAGCAGGATGATTCTCCAGATATGTTTTAGTCACAATGTCAGAGCGACACTGACTTAAATCTATATAATCCAGACTGGTGCAACCCACCACAGGACATCTGTGAATGCAAACGTAAACGCTATAGTAGCATATCCCAATATTTGATATAATGTGAAAAACATACCTAGTGTTTTTGTTCTTTTGTAACATCGCGACAAGGCTTGCTTTATCGTATATGTGACCGCAGACTGCATTTCTCACAGGATCGGTCATTCTCATCTTCGAGATTGGATCGATCACGTTTATTTCGCTGCCTGTTAACCGTAAATCAGCGTCTGTGTCATCCAGTGCGTTAGATTCAGCTTCATTGACTAAAAAATGTATGTTAATCTCAGAAAGAAATTACATAAAGATAAACCTCAAGTGATTAGCACTAAAATTTTATAAACAACAGTGCATCCTTATATTATTATTGTGCAGATATTATATATAGAGTGATTAATTTTAATCTTAACAGGCAAATATTTCGTAAATATATAATTTTACTAAAAGAAATGTTCCAAATAAAAATTATGTAATAGAAAAGAATACATACAAATGATGTCCTCTTCTATACAACTTTTATTTAAAATGTTTTTGGACAAAATTACATATTTTTGAAATATTTGTTTATTAGGATTAAAATGAATTACCTTGTACATAGTAAAAAAAGCTGCACAACTCATGATACTGACATTGCTATTAAATACAAAATTCCAGTGCTAAGATCTTTCATTTCAAACTTTACCTTGATACAGGCCTTTAATCTGACGATCATACTCCAACAATCTGTTGTCTTGTAATGGATTAATTTGAATTTCGGATATAGCCTTCTTATATTCCTGTTATAAACAATAGCAAGTAATTGTAAATTTTGAAAATCAAAATATAACTGATAATTTTTTTATTTGAAGCTAGATCGTTACTGTTGTGATATTTTTCACATCTTCTTCCGAGTCGAACTCGGACATACATTCTAAATGCTCTTTGATCTCATTCGCAGCCTTTATTCTCGCAGACTCCGTACAATTGACTATTAAGGCTTCTCGTAACTGCTTCAATATCTTTTGTTTCTCTTCTTCATTGTCTGAAAATATAAGATAAAATTTACACAACATATTTTATTTTCTTGCAAGAGAGAGAGAGCAAAAAAATCATAATAAAGCACATTGTATCTCTAATTTTCTACACTTGAAATGAAACTCGAACGCAAAAAAAAAATAAAGAAAATTCGGAGGAGCATTTGGAAAATTCTGTTTCTAACCTCAACGAAACCTCATTATAGTATTTCACGTTCCTCGTCGTTCTTACAAAATAATTGTCAAGTTCTATCTTGAACAATACGCTACATAAGAGACGAGCAAGGAAAACGCAAAAATGCGAAAAGAAGCACTTAAAAGATTCCGAACATATTTCTAACCTCGCTGAACCCTCACCATAATATTTCATGATATGCCTTGCCGTTCTCAAGAAACAATCATCAAGTTCCTCTATCATTTGCGTGTTCTGTGTCATTTTCGTGCAATTTATCTATTCTGCTGACGATATCGATGCCGATATTATCGAATTTTTATCAATTTTCAACATTCAACCTGATCTTTAAACAGACTGTCGAACGCCATTTAATGAATATTTTTAAATACACATTTGAGATCAAAACGAACATTTAAATGTTTGAAAGAAAAAAAAATAAAGGCTAAAAAATACAAAATATTTAGCCATAAAAAAATTCATATTTTTTTTATAGATCGTTTTTTGTCGTATTCTTATCAGTCGTATATAATGAGATTCTCGGATCTCTTTATCTTACAGCCAATCAACAGGCATGAAATTTGTCGCACGATTGATACGACAAAAAATGAACAAATGCATATTAGTCTGAATATTTTGATTTCACACGATAAATATAAAACTGTACAAGATAAAAAAATATGAATTTTTGGCGTTCAGACTCGTTCAGACTCGTTCGAATCCCGATATTTGTTGGATGGAAATTCACTCAGAGTTGTCGGTCTATAAGAATATTTTATCTATGCCCGTCGAAAAGGCGCGCGAAAAAAGCGAAGGGGAGATTGGATTACTCCATCCGTTAATACGAAGGTGGACTACTGAATGTCTGGAAAAGTGAAAGTAGTTGGCCTTTTGCCTCTCGTTGTTACATTTCGAATTGAAACTGTATCAAACCGAACATGTCCGTCGTGAGAAACGTTACGATTCTCTTTGTGCTCTCGGTAAGTAAAACCTGTTATTTAATTGCGCCAAGAAAAGATTAAAACAAAGGACGATGAATGAGATTTAAACAGTAGTCGTGCAAATCAAATAAGAAATTGATCTAGATCTACAATATTTTACAAGACAATAATAACGAACAGATTTTGTTTGATATTTCTAATGTCTTTAAAATCTCTCATGATTTCTACAAAATATCTTTATTGCGGCGACATTAATTTTTCATCAAGTTCAATCTTCAGGGAAAAGTTCGGCGAAAATAACGCGGCGGGAAAATGACGGAGATTTTAACGAGAAGGACGGAGAATTAACATTTCTTTATATCTGCTTCATCGATATGAAATTGAATTTTTTCTAAAATTACGCCTTTTCTCTTTTATCTCTGAATACGGTCAAAATAATGCTACAACAAAAAATATTTGAAGCATTCTTTGCTTAGCCATTTCATAAAATTCTTTTTTCTTATTGACCAATCAAATGCTTGAAAACATTTGTAACAGTGAGATTTGACTTCCCTCTCTACTTTTCCCAAAGCCGGGCTTTTATCAACACTTTCGGGCGACTTAAATTGTAGTACAAGTCGACACGTTCGCTAGCATTTTATTGCATTCTGTTTCGCGTCCGTTTAGAGCGGCTCATCATTTTATTTCGCCATCCAACGCGAAGAGCCAGCGAAATCAAGTACGTACTTCTAATCTTCAACGATTCGAATTTCGTAAGCGAACACCTGCAATTACTTTCCATCACTTTCCATTTTCATACGAGTGTGGCATTCAAAAGTCTAAAATTATGTGAGTATAATGCTCAGATATTATATCACTATTTGCTGAGAATTATCTCAATTTTTATTTTTAAGTGGAAATAAGTAAGTAAAACATATGTTGTTCGATATCGCGATATTTCTCTTGGATTAATCCAAGGTGTCTTAATTAAGGTGTCTTTCCATGCATCGCTCGTCGCGTCGCTCATTTTTAACGATGAAAGTTACGTGATTGAAGGTTAGAATTTGTATTGTATTATGACAATTCGCTCACGTGATATTTTTGTCGTTTGAAAATGAATACTGAGCTATGCATAAAAAAGTACCGTTAATTGGAATCGAAGTAATTATTTATTAATTTAATCTATTATTTGTTGGATTCAAAATCAATTTAAAATGGCGATTTATCCTCGCCAGAATCAAGTTTCCCGCCATAATACATTACGTAAGTTTTTACCGCAATGATAATACACTTTCGACAATTATGACGATAATCCAGATCATTTCATATCCCGATCTAATTCCTGCTTTTTCTAAGAAGTACTTGTGATCCGAATTATTATACCTGTTGTTATCACTCATATTTTAAGCTCCAATTAAGAATAATATTGTGTGCAATTAAGATAATTATAGAAACGCAATTTATCGTATTCATTAAAATTTTTCTTACGTGCCTATTCAGATGCTAACGAGAGTCTGTTTTCTGACGATAAGTAAGACTGTGTCAGTCAATACAGTAAGAAACATCACCGGAATGTCGAAGTTTGACTTACCAAATCGTTTGAAGGGCAATGAAAAGTCTGTCTGGTAAGTATAACATTATTTTACAGATATATTAATTTTATATATGTTTACGTAAACTGATAAAAACTCATTATTATATATTGGTGATGTTTTGTTTGGTTAGGGTCGAATATATCCAGCTCGCTCTACAGTACAAGCCACTGAACTTGGGCCAAGGCTTTCCTGACTATTATGCGCCAGAGAATGTAACAAATGCCCTAGCTACTGTCGCTAAAAGTGACAATCCACTTTTGCAACAGTATACGAGAGGATTTGTAAGTAATAAATATTCTATTCATTAACTTTTGAATTGTTTCGTATCTTATTATGTATAATTTCTTTTTATCTTTTATTAATTTGATAGTAACTTCATTTTTATGGAACATTAACATGGAGATAGTACTGCAATTGTAATTGTTATCAGTAATTAGCATCGATAATATTATCTATGTATGATAAAATAAATTTTATGTCACTAATGTAAATGTAAATATTGCAGGGTCATCCAAGGCTAGTGAATGCTATTGCAAAGTTTTACTCCAAGCTTATCAATCGTGATTTGGATCCAAACAAGGAAGTGCTGGTTACTGCTGGTGCTTACGAAGCATTATATTCTAGTCTACAAGGTCATACTAACCTTGGAGATGAATGGATCGTCATTGAACCTTTCTTTGATTGTTATGTACCTATGATACAGACTGCTGGAGGAATACCCAGATTCATAGCATTAAAACCAGTAAGAAGTTTAGATAACAAACACAAGAAAGATACTTTTTGTATTGAATATATGTTATGTACTTGTAGAAATCTACATCAGGCACAGTTACCTCTGGCGATTGGGTATTTGATAGGAAAGAAATGGAAGGTCTTTTCAATGAGAAAACTAAAGGTATCGTCATTAACACTCCACACAATCCTATAGGAAAAATATTTACGCTGGATGAATTGCAATTTATTGCCGATCTCGCAAAAAAATGGAATGTACTTGTTATTTCTGACGAGGTTTACGAGCATATCGTTTACGAACCGTACAAACATATAAGAATGGGTAAGAATTGCCTTACAAAAATAGTCATATAGTAATCTTAGAATGGCATTTAAAAAATTATTCTTTTAATCAGCGACATTGCCTGGTATGTATGAACGCACAATCACAATTGGATCAGCAGGAAAAACGTTCAGCGTTACAGGTTGGAAAATAGGTTGGGCTTATGGACCAGCGAATTTGTTACATAATCTACAAGTTGTACATCAGAACTCCGTGTATACTTGTACTACACCAACTCAGGTAATTAATTAAATACAATTTTTTTTAATTCTATAATTTTTTCTGATAAATTAGTTACTTGTGTTTTAATTGTAGGAAGCAGTAGCTATTGGATTTGAATTAGAAATGGAACGCTTAGAGCAACCGGACTGTTATTTCCGCAGTCTGGCAATGGAATTATTACCGAAGCGCGATTATATGGCGAAATTTCTTCAAGAAGTTGGTATGGTACCGACGATACCCGAAGGTGGATATTTTATGCTCGCTAATTGGTCTGCATTGGAAAACAAAGTGAAACTGAATGAGGAAACGGACGCTAGTAAAGACTATAGATTCACTAAGTGGATGACGAAGAACGTCGGTCTTCAAGGTATTCCTCCTACGGCATTTTATGGTCCTGAACATAAAACTCTAGCAGAAGACTATGTACGATATTGTTTTATAAAGGTAAGTGTGTGTGCTGTCGTGAAGGTAAATACAATAATTTTGATTAAGACAACAAATGACTTTGGCGTTTGTTAAACATCGATTATTACATTTTAACAGAAAGACGAAAATTTGAAAGCAGCCGCCAAAATCTTGAAGAAATGGGTATCTCAATAATTGAGACTAAGTACATATATATATATATATATATATATATATATATATGTATGTATGTATATATGTATATAATATGTATATTCGATGACTTTTAAGTGCTTTGTGCACTGATTAATTTTTCTGTATCTTTCATGCTATTCGAGCACATTGTGTGCACAGAAAGTGTAATTGATATAATTAGGAAAAATTTTTATAATTTGACTACAATTTTTATGCATATTTAGTGTCTTAAATTAATCAATGTTTCTCTATTTTATATTTGGTATTCAATTTACAAGCATATATATTAGGTGTTGGAATTAATTCGTAGCGTTTTACAAGTGATGGGAAGTACTTTCATTAATGTATTTTTTAATGCTCATGTGAAATAAATAACATTCTTTCATTAAAAACGCTACGAATTAATTCCAACATCTAATAAATCTAGACATTGTAAATCTTTATACATTTTGATGCAATATAAGATTCAATTAAATGATCTTGAAGTATCTATTAATTACTCATAATATCGTTGTGATAACGATCAACCCAAATAAGCATTGTTGTAAAGTTAAATTATAGATCGAAATCTCTTCGAAGCCATTTCTTGACATCTTTTGAATCAACTCCGAACGTTTTACCATATCTACAAAGTAAAGACAGTGTTGAAAAAAAATATGTTGTACTTAGATCCTTGGATTCTTGGATCCTTGAGTCATCCTCTTTCATTGGACTCTCATTATTAGATTCCAACTCTTCATCCTTAGATTCTGAGTTTTTGAATCCTTAGATCTCCGGGTTGACATATCCTCTCCTTTAATCCTCATGCATTTCACTCAAAAATTTATGTCATATAACCTAATTATTTGTGTTCAATTAATTAATTAATTAATTAAATTTACCTGAACATTGCTCCGGGAATATGTCCAAAATAATTCGGTATCATTCCGACGTTTTTATGATAGATTTCAGTGGATTTGACAAGTAACGGAGGTTCTGGATAAATCGTCGTTATTTTATATTTTACACTTTGTCCTTTTTGACACTTTGCGAAACTGTATAATGCATCATCATATGACGGAATAATCGATGTTTCGAAATAGCCGTGAGGAATATGAGTCGCGTATCCTTTGCAAAGTATATTTGATATGATAGATAATTTTTCTTTCGAAAATGTCACATTAAAAAATTAAAAATATTTCTATTTTATGAAAATATAGAAAAGTATTAAACTTTTAGAATTTTTTGCATAAAGTATTTATGAGATTCATGCATTGTTTTAAATAAATGTAATATAAACTAAATGTAATATTAAACATGAAATTATTACTGACAATGAGACAAATATATACGATCTTACTGTTACTCACTTACTTTTCGCGTTTTCGCGGATAAAGGAACACCATGTGGGATTTTGTTTATCTGAAAATTTCATTTTATTCGATTGCTAATAATGTGTGAAAACTAAATTTTGAAGGGACGAAACAATAAATTATTTATTTAATGACAGAAGGCAAATTCTTCATTGATTTACATAAACAATTGAAATGCTCTTCATTAATATTAGTGTTCCTATAATTATTATAAGAACACTAATTAATATGGGATATACAATTATTTTAATTATCGTTTTGTAATAAATTTGATTTAACAAATTATAAAAAATTTATTTTAATGATAATAATTTTATATTTTATTCACTTCATAAATTTTATTTGATAATTTAATTCTGTTTCTTTTTGATATTTTATTTTATTTTATAACTATTTACACAAGTAGCATAATTTAATAATTTAATATTTTATATATAAAACGAAGATGTATCATTTTTTGATATTTTGCATTTCTTGTCGGATGATAAACTATTCATCGTTGTTACATATTCAGGTCGCACAGGAAGCAAAGGTAATTTAAATAAGGTTTTAACTAGCTGTAATAATAATTAAATTATTAGAAATTAAAGAGATATTGTTCTATCATTAATTTTCAAATTTTAACAATTCTTTAACTCTTCTCACCAAACGTTCTTCTAAATTCCGGGGCTCGACTCGCCCACATTGCACATTGATCGTTCTCCTCAACCGATCTAAAGCCGCCTTATTTTTTAATTGTTGTCGTTCGAAGTCTGCGAGACCTTCGGTCGCGTGCACCGCGTATCTTTGTCCGAGTCTAATGTTCGATCCTGGTACAAAACCTACACAATACCCAGTAATTGATTAAATTTCAAGGAAAACTCGTTCCGCAGCGACACAGACTCATGATTTTGAACGTATATATCGGAAGTATACATTTGTACAGATAAGCATTACAAGGAACCGATAAGCACCCTTGTATCCTGGCAACATGGGGTGAACAAAGAGAGCATCGGTTCTCTTTAAACGGGCATTGACCACATCGATGTCGCTCTTTGATGGTCGCTATACATATGTTTGAAAACGAATAAAAAGTCATTTTTAAAATACGCGCCATAAAGTGAATTGAGATGTTTTTAAATTTTTTTTAAATTTATATGTTTATTGTACTTCTTTATATTTATTTTCTGAATATTAAATGCTCTTAATTTGTTTTTAGTCTGGCTCATAGTCCTATTTATTTGTATTGATTTATTCTGATTGAGCTAAATTATTATTTTATATTTTTATATATATATGTTTATCTTATATATATTTTCTCTTATATTATCTTATCTTTTATTTATTATGTTATCTCCAAGTAAAGCACTGCATATCATTCACCTCGCAATCGGTAACTACACGATCAGTTAGGACGAGTGTTTTCGCATGATTAATTGTAGGATCGAGCAGCAGTTTATGCGTGGCTTTTGCGTACGTTTCACCGTAATTGAATCGGAACTGCGGACAATAACCGGAATATCTGAAAAGAATAACCGGACAATTTTCTTGAAATTCCCAAAGTACTTTACATTCGGCACCGTTTCAAGTTTTTAATATAATAAATTATTGGACTATCAAACAAATCACTTATTAATTTTTAATTTAAAAATAGGACTGATTGGTTGTAGGACTTAATTTTCTACCCTGGAATAAAATGAGGATCTGCCGTTATTAAAAGATCCATTTCAGTAGTTATTGAAATCAAAAATTTCTTCAAAAAATCTGTCGAAAAAAAGTAAATTACAATTTTTTATTTCGTATAAGAAACATTTTTTCTCGTCTTAACCTGTATAATTTTAAATGCATGCTGCCAAACAATTGAAGTTCTAGTGACTTCACTCGTTACGAGCCTTTTTGCAGCGGTTTTCGTTGAATAAAAGAATTAATGCGGGTTGAGAGATAATCGACCGGCAAAAGGGGAGATAGGGATAACGAGGAGAGAGGAAAGAGAAAGAGAGAGTATTTCTGATAGAGTAGGGAGGACACGCCGTGCGTATACTTAAACAGGGGAAGGTGCGTGATTATAGTTTCGCTTTTCAGTTTTCACGAGACCACCGTGACGGTAAGATGTTGTAACGATGAGTGCCTCTGACATAAATCTTTAATTGCTTAGCATCTGATATTTGTTTGTGTAATTGACAAAAAAATGTGTGTATATATATATATATATATATATATATATATATATAAAATATATAAATTAAAATGAAAGAAAAGGCTTGTTTATGATGAGATAATAAAACAGTGCGGAAATAAACACGATTCATTCTTGGATGACAAATGTCAGCAGCGGAAGTAATTTATGATTCAAAGATAACTGATACAATACGAAAAAAAAGAATTATTTTAATTATGAAAAAATTTAAAAGAGACTAGTGATATTATGTGGAATAATTTTATGAATTTGTGAAGTGTTGCGTTGAAAATTGCATTTTTGTTTATGTTTAAAATGATGATGGAAACGAGAAACTCGCTGATTATGTGATTGAACAGGTTAATAAGTTACTTAGAAAAGGAGAGAAATAGAGGCCAGAAATATGTGGTTCCGTCCAGAGATGAGGTCCATCTTTTACGTCGAATCCTGTGACACTATAAAAGTGACTAAAGACGAGGTAAACGACTTATTTATGCTTAAGCTAATGACATTTTAATGAGACTGATAGCAACTATATTTCTTAATTGATAGTACATACAGAAAAATATTATTTTGTTACTAAGAAATGATTACTGAACTTTCTTTTAAATAACAGTTATTTTCAAGAAAGAATATCTTCTCGATAATAAATTTAAAATATATACTTATTACAAATTTTAGAAAAACTTATTATTAAGTATTCAAAACAAGATTGCTTATTTTTTTTTAATATAAAATTTATTGAAAAAGTGACTTTATATAATAAGCAGCTCGAACTGTTTTAATTTAATAATCTTGATTAAAGTATTAAACTTACTAGGATTTTCAGAATATATTTTGAATAAATTTGATGCTTGTGATGATAAATTTGCGGATATGCGAACTCTTGAAATACTTGAAACAATTAATTATTAATGTAGTACGTATTTTTCTATGTGTATTAGTATTAGTATAACGATAGATTAATAACTTTGTACATGTTTTGTTAATGAGCGAAAATAATAAAAAGTGAAAACAAGAGAGATAATCAGGTAGAAGGAAAAATGAATGACAAATTAAGATTTGCGGAAAAGTGGAAATATATATTTCACCTACACTGAGGAAGCGATAATAATAATGCGTAAAAGGAAAAGTGAAACTTATGGAGGTAACACTTAACGCCTGGCCACATTTATGAGTTCTCCGGATATTTCGACAGTGAGTGAGAGTGAAAAAAGTCATAAAATTACCCGCATTACAATTATTCAATTCTATACCTCGCTGAAATTTTAATCTATTTGTTTACGTAATGCAAAATACAGAATTGCTTGCTAATGAAAGAATTAAATAACATTCCATGAAGAATTAAATAATATGCCTAGCAGCGATTTATTGCCGATGCTTTTGGTTGAACGTTGGGAATATATTTGGCCAATATTATGCCAATATAAATTTTGCTACTAGAGTCCTCTGATTATTCTACAATATCCATATTTCGATATAATTTTTACAAGAAAATGTCATGAAATTAAATATATTTAGATGATGACTCATTGAGCATTAATTACATCGTTTACTTCTAAAGGGAAGGTTTTGACCTGACCAGATGCATACCAGGTGAACGAAATGCAATTGCATGTGTGCGACAAAAAAATACTAATTTTCTCCGTTTTACTTGGCGTTTGTTTCGCGTCCCCACAACCGGAAGCAACGTTATCACGCATTACTCGCTGCCAACCCACAGTGTGGGACATATAGTGTCAGATATACATGATAAAAACATGTTATTGTACGTTATATTGTACGCATATTATAAACACAGATTTAATTTTAACGTTTTTAATCCAAAAGTTATTATGTGTGTCACTTTAAATCGAAATCTAATTTACAAAAATGTTAGGTTTTCTACGAAATCGATATTATTTCCCAAGATTAATATTTTATGTTAATTGAAGTTGAAAAATGTAAATTGACTACCTTAATTGACTATCCGAACGTCTCTTCTCGTCGTGTTACATCGACGCTGGTAATAAATTAGTAGTCGGATATCAGTGCGTAGATCGTTAATCTCAGTGAATCAGAAGGTTAATTCATTCATCCTTCACAGACTCTCTTAATTAGAGCTCACCGTGAGTAAATCTATAAATATCAGGGCTGAATTAATTTATAGACTCTCGATATATAAACTCTTTGGTTTGCTGTTGCATCGGTTTTTCATATTTAAAATATTTAAACGTTTAAATATTCTCAAAGAATTGGAAGATGATATTTAAGAAACAAATTAGGTTTTTCTATAAAAAAATTAGATTAATAAGTTATATTTGAACCGTTGTTTTATCATCGAAAAATCGCGGAACGGAAACTACGGAAGCGGCTATAATGCTGCAATGCGCACAAAAACTTTGTCGACACGCGAACGTTTCTCTGAATATCAATCATTTTCTCAGGGCTTTATAGATAACAACTTGATTCTCTGGACATGTGTTCTTCGAATAAAAAAGAAAAACGCCATTAAATTGGCGTTCACCTACTTTCCGTATATTCCGAATTTAACATAATTGGTTTCAGGAAACTAAGGACCAGAAAAATTCACAGTTAAATCAAATTAATAATTTAAAACTTAACTAAATCTTATCATCGATGAAAATCCGTAACGCATTTTTGTAAAAATTACAAGAAACTCTATTTTATATATATTTTTTAATAATGATACAAATATGATTTCTCAGAGGATTATGAAGAAAATTGAGCAAAGAAATTCCTGAAGGTTCTCAACGAATAATCCAAAAAGATTTCAACATGACGCAGCATGGTGCGTGGCACGCGCGTGAAACATGAGTCACTCGCGTCCTGCAGCGTGTATCATAAAAAAAGAAAGGAGAAAGGAACATGCGGCTCCCCTAATTTCGTCACTTTGATTCCGTTTCTTGAATACCAATGGCTCTCGACATTTGCGTCTGATTACATCCGAGTATCGATGCTTCGCTTTGGATATCTAAAGTCGCGCACGTTGCATTATGTTAGCACAAACAATGAAGCGACCGCGAATGTGGATGCGAGTCACGCCGATCACGCGGATGCATCGGACGCGTGCGTAAAGAACAAAAGAGTTAGGAGACGTGGATACAAGGCGGTGGCTATGTGCCACCGGAGGATAACGAAGAAACGATCATCGTCGTCGTCGAAGAACACGCGCGTACATAATTTACTCGCGACAACGATCATCCGCATAATTTACGGATCGTCAAGTCGACCCTTTCGTCTCTACGAACGACGAAGAAGAAGCAGACTTTCAGTTTGTCCTGTATATTTAGTGAATTGGAACATCGATTTATCCGGTGACATAATCCGACATAATGGCAAATAATCCAAGGAATTTATTGGATTAATAAAAGAATCATGGTGATTTAATGCACGACAAAAAATTTACTATATTTCCAACAAATAAGCATTTTTTACTCAAAATAAAAAATGAAGTTGAATCAAAATAATGATTTTCTGCACCAGATAAATGTATACATACATTTGTATACAAATGTAAATGTTCACATTTAGTAAATATATACTTAGAATTATTCGAACAAATTTTTTTCTAATTTGATATTTTTTAAATGTCTACAAGAAAAATAGATTTTATCGACATAATACTTGTAATAGATATATCAAAATATTATAAATATGAATATATTTAATTTAATTTTGTGTTATATACACAGCATGAGGATTTCTAAAATATTTTTTATTTAAACCTCTCGAACAGAACTTGAAGTTGATGTAACTCTTTAACGGAAATTTAACGCGATTTGCATTCGCAAGTTTTTTTTAACATTTATATATTATAAATACACTCTACAAAGAAACTGTCGCGGAATAAAACAGCGAGTGTCCCACGATTGATGCCACGGAAATCAATTTGTTTCCAAGATGGAATTCTTTCTGGTGACTTTCTCGCCAGTTCCAATGTGACCGCATTCCGCGGGGAATCCGCTTATATCAAACGCAGTGGACAACTTCGACGTTATCCACTGAAACGAAAATGACGCGAAATGAGAGATTTCGCGAGCGATGCGGCGATCGTGCGATCCGATCTTCTCAGGCCGCCAGGATCTTAAATTCCTCGAGGTGACGCGTGGTTTTCTCCAGGAACAATGATGATTAAGGGTCGGGAGATTAGACTAGAGGAATTCACGTCGGGATGTGGTTAACGGTTACCAGAGGCTCTTGCACTCCTCAGCTCGACGCGTCATAAAGAATGAACGATATTAACGTTTATATATACATGCAGGATGCGAGGCCGCTTCCTTCTGCATCGTGACTCACGCGCGCGTCTGCTGATCTCCTCTGGCAGACTTTATGGTGCTGGAAGCACCGTAATCCATAAACCCGCACCAGTAGAATCGGTGAACACGACGGCTCACGTCGTTAAAGCCGCGAGGGCTCGTAAGGCGCTGAAAACGGTCCGTGCCGGTCGCGAATGATGAAATATAGGCTTGAATCTTTTTACCTTAGATCCTTCTAAACTACAAAGTGTGTAACAAAGTGTGTCACTTGAAATCAACGGAAGGATAATAAGAAAAGAGCTTGATTTTTTTTTAATTAATCTCGAATATTTTGGTAACTTTTTTTTTTTAGATTTTCTATCAGGACTGCCCCGAATATTAAAGATTTAATAAGCAAATCTATCCTTAGGTATATCTAACTGTAATGTAGGACATATATACTGATTTCGAAGATCAAGAGATCCTGCGGTCTGCGATTCATGTTCACAACTCTCATGAGCATCATTTGTTTAACATTTAACAAGGATGAAATGATTTTTAAGCATGAATGGGATCACGGTCTTAATACTAGCAGAGCTAAATATATTTATATTTTCATTCTTATTCTTATTCCGCTTGATTACATTATTACTATCGAATTTACCGACGATTTCTTCAAAGATCGTTTCAAAGAGGCCAAGAAAAAAAGGTGGATTAGATTGCCGAAGCTGTCAAAGTAATTCCAGAGGCAAAGAAAGGTCAGATAGGGTTGCTTGGTAGAGAGGAAGAGAAAGGACACGAGGAAGAAGGGGGACAAAGGCCGGAGAAGGGATATTCGCGACAGCCACAAGCTCAGTGTAGTTCTACTCTTCGTCAGGTGTGTCTCGTGGATCACCATAGAGATATAATAAATCTGTCGAATAGAAGTGTTCGGAAATTTTCACGCGGTCGTGTTTATCATAGGAAATAAAAAAAAAAAAAGAAATCCTTGAATTTAGTCTGGAATAAATGCGGGTCGGCGTTTTCTGTATTCTCGGGAATGTATGTAATTGATATCGACACGTGATTATATACAATCGTGATCGTATGATCGTGTCGACGATCCTTTCGAGCGTGACGGGTTTCCATCGGCGACATTCGCATGACGGACGGCATGTCGATCTGAAGGTGAGTCGGAGTCGAAGAATCTTCAATCCTCCTCAATCACATGTCTTCCGTTTACCTAGACTTGAAAATACTGTATCGGAAAAGAAAGAATTAACTAATGATATTATCGATGATTGAGGGTGTTGAATATGTTTGTGGCAAAGTAGGTGAACTGTCCTGGAATCAGTTGACAGATTTGGCACACAAAAATTAATTATTATAACAATCGCTTTAAAAAAATATTAATATAACATTTTTCTAAATTGTTGAGGTTCTAAATTGTAAGTAAAAAAAAAAAAAAAATTAAATCTTCCTCTGTCAATCATTGTAAGAAGGTTCACTTGCACTTTATATTTCAAACAGGATGTTTAGATGTAATTGAGAGTGAACTTTTTTTCAAGAAGATTTTTAATATTGAAGAAACGTTTTTCTTCTGGAAAAGCAAATCCCCTCACAGAAGTGACTAATCTCGAAGTTCAAGGAGTCAATGATGAGCATTCGGAACCGGTCAACGACAGGTAGTCGAGACGTACTCGAGACGCTACTAAGAGTGGCTCTTCTAAGAACTCTTTAATTTAATTCATCGTTTTTTTTTTCCGCTTGTCGACCGATAAAGACGTGCCGAACGAATACATTAATAGCTAATGATGGCTAATATCCGACCGATTAATTTTGCTCGTCTGAGCATCTGAAGTAGTCCGGATGTTTCATTTCTGTTTTAATAGTAGTATCATCGACCGGATAATTGCGCTCGTTTAGCGTTAATTCCGCTCATGATTAATTCCACTGGCGTAAGGAGCAGTCTCGTAATAATTCGTGCGTCGCGCTTTTATTGCGATGAAAGCAAACCACCTCGCGGAATAATTGCGAGGGGGTTTTACAGCGTTAGTCGCGTTATCTTTCCTTCAATGAGCACATAAATGCGCTCTATTATAATATTATATAAAGCGCCCACGTTTCTCAAGACGCATAACCGATGAGAGCCTTCTGTCCGTGTAGCATGCCAAAGGCGACCTTAACGTTTAATTAAAAATAGCCGACGGACCGAGAGGCTTCGATATAAAGGCGACGTTAAATAAGGGTAGCACGGCATTTAAAACCTACGGAATAACTATCACGGATCGCGAACGCGTTCTCGATCTAATGAACAGGTAATAGCTTTCGCGTAACTAACGAAGCTACGTTAAGTCGATCGCGTTTTTTTTTCTCTTTCTCTCTACAGTCTCTTTTATCTATCTATCTATCTTATGTCGCGCGTCTCGTTTCTAATTGATCCCCAACATTCATTCGCATTGTAATTGCACGATTCGTTACGACTGTTACGCAATCCTGTTTCGTCCCAGCGTAAGTCCAGTATGGTGTATGTATGTGTATGTATGTGCGAATCGATAAATCGAAACTACATCGCGATCGTGTAATATAACTTGGCATCCGTACTTAAAAAAGAAGTAGTTAATTTTAAGATAAAATGTTTCATTTTTATCCCCATTTTTAAAACATTAAAAAATGTTTTAGTTTGAAACATCTTTAAGTGTTTAAAAAATGGAGACAGGAATAAAACATTTTATCTTAAAATTAAACACTCCTTTTTCAAGTGCTGTCAATTTGTTTGCCCAGATATATCATGCATTTCCAAGGATTGTAGAAATATTAAATGTTAGTATAACGCGATATTTGTATTCATGAAAAGCGGAAGAGGAAGAATCTGCTCTGATATTTCCAACATTGGAAAAGGAGAAAATTAAGCTTAATTTATAACGCGCATACGGAGTATAATTATGCAATTAGTTAGTATAATTATGCAATTAGATTTTTCCTTAATGTAATTTTATGTTAATGTGTCTATAATATTATTTTTAATATCAATAATGTTATGTTAATATGATTTTTCATAATATGATTATTATTTCGTAATACGATGATTTTTTCGTGACATAATTTTTATAAAATTTCAGAATTCTCGAGCTCGAACTTTCAGCTCGACGACTTTTAATTCTTTATTCCCAATGGAAGTATTATACGTCCTCGATTCATGTATGAATGAGCGTAAATCGATTCTCATGTTGTCGACTTCGTCAACATGTAATAGAAAACAGAGTAAAGACACGCTCGCGGCCTAACCGTTAGTCATTGTTATGCGACATGACGTAGAGTATGGATGCGCGCTCTTGTTTTAGCCTCGTTAGGAACAATTAAAAGTGGCTCAAGACTTAATTGGCGCGACTGCCAAAGGCACGTCCGTTTAATCGACGTTTATTAAAAAAATACTCGCGCGTGCGGCTTAACGAACGAGCGTTTTATTCTCGTGGGAGACGTACCGTGAAAAATGCACCACCGAAGAGACCCAAAGAGAAATAACATTCTGAGCTGCGTGCAGCGAAAATGAGAAATAAAGGACGCACGAATTTACATATCGCCACGATAAAATTACAGATATCGCGACAGGACTCTACGGAAACAAATGACACAAGTACGTTCAGCACAGGCTTGAACTCCATTTATAAGGAGTTCATAGTGCAAGTGAAATAAGTCCATTAGGTTCGCTTCAAATGCGGCGTCTCTGTATCCAAAGCCGAGCTTATAAATTATCAGGGCTTGCCGGAGCTGTGAATCTTTCGTTTATATCGCGCATGCTTTTCTCGAAGTCTAACGACTCCTCGCCTTTTTCTTCTTCTTTTTTTTTTTTAACGTATTCTTGAAATGACAGACTTTTGTATCCTTTCATGCGATGTCCCACAATAAAAGATTCTTTAAGCTCGAACTTTCTCGTCGGGACGTCGCCGTTTCCGCCGTTCTCAGCGTTTTCGAAAAAAATCCCACGACGCTTATCCCACGAGGCGTTAACGGGCCTTTACCGTTTCTTTACGCCGCGCCGAGTTTTTCGGTAATGAGGACATGTTATGCAAATCGACGAGATATTGTAACTGTCTCGTAAACGGTACGCAAACACACGTCGTCCTTCACTCTCGGCTTACATTGCTTCGCGGAGAAACGAGTTCTATCACATACATACACCGCCATATAATTCCTCTGTTAATTTACTATTTCCTTTGTGGCTCGTGGAATACGTTAAGAAGCTATGTATGCGCTACTTTATTATCTTATATTTGTCGAATGAATATTCTAGTAAAATCAGAGCATCTCTCTCTCTCTCTCTCTCTCTCTCTCTCTCTCTCTCGGGAAAATTTGCAACACCTATCGGGAGCGATAAAGAAGCAACTAAATTGGAAAGTCCTATCTTATCTCGAGATCGAGACCGACTCTAATCTTTATGCCGCCCTCCCCCCCCCCCACCCTCCCCCTGACTTCTTCCCCGGATAATCCCCGAAGTATTTATAGTATTCCCGCGTTCATTTCACGGCTGGTTATTAACCGGATAAAATAGCCAGTACGATGGTACCGATTAACGAGTCACGTTTCCCCGGAGAACATGCCCCCATCTTCGGGAGAACTCCCGATAAATCAGGACCTCTCGGCTTCGTTCTGCGCGTTCTGCCGCGAGAATAACTTATCTCGCTCACAATGCCCTGCCCGCGTAATTCCTGAATATATCCTTTCGAACACGAAGCAACAAATTAAAGTTCCTCGACAGAAGTGCGCTGTCCTAGGCTCCGATCGGTCGCAGATGATCTGCGATAAATCATTCGTTATTATCCTAGTGCTTTAAAGTGCTATCGTGATTCACATTTTAATATAATAAAAAAGTAATGTCTTTTTATGATTAAATTATGTATACTTTTTATGATTCAAAAATGTATACGTACAGATTCGAAAAAAAAGAAATTACATGTACGCACTGAAAAAAAAAAAATACTAAATTTTAATAAACATTTGTTTGAATAGTTCTAAGTAGATGTTTACTAAATATATATATTTGATACAAAAAGCATTAATTTAATTTAACTATCATTCTTTTTATTGTAAATTATTGTTTACTTAATATATTATCCAAAGAAGTATGTACCAACATTTAATAAATTTTTAAAACATTTAAAACATTTAATAAATTTTTTTTCAGTATATATGTTGTGTATATATTTTAAAGACTTGTTTTAATTTTGACATATGCAGAGATTTCTCCGCAGTATATCAAGCAATGATATGAGCGTGTTTGTCAATAAATATAGATATTATAAATAGCATTTTACATATCTAATGCCAAAAATTTTTTAATACCATGAGCGCATTAGTATTAATTAGTTACGATTTCCAATCCTCTTTGATGATGAGGCTTCTCTAGTTTGTTCAAGATGCATCCATATATATAATATGGATGCACTGATTGTTAGATTGCTCCAATTCTCTTCTGCCAGATAATACGGATTGCCTCGTAGATCAATACCTCTGTACAATACAAGTATCTAGATAGTATATCGAGGGTTCACCTCACCGAGTCCTAACGCAGCCGATATCTTCCATTTCTTCCTCTTCTTTGCTCGAGAAAGTATTTCGCGAACGTGCACTTTGTTTTTTATCTTTATAGAGCAACAGATACATCCAACTTGTAGTTAAAGAAAAAGATCAAGCTATTTTTTAAATAATAAAAAAGTTTAACGTTTTTGAGTTGAGCATCTGTGTGATTACGTTGACGTAAAGATCGAGATCCTTATCTCTTAAGAAATAGTCTCGAATGATAATTAAGTGCAAATTTGCTACCATTATTCACAAATTCCTTAGAAATTTCCCAATCTGTTGTAGTTACGCAAAATTGGCTCAATTGGAGAAATTCAGAGATTATTCTCTTAATAAATCGAGGGGGAGGGGTAAACGGATGCCGCGCGAATTCCGCTCGAGATTCTACTTTCCGCGAGGAATATCTTTCGTATCTCGCTATTTTGTTGTTACTGCGGGTATGAAAACGAGCACGAGCGCTTTGCGTTCATAAATAAGGCATAACTGAGAGCGCGAGCGCAGCGAACGTGGGCGAGGAGTCTTTATGCGCGCATATGTACTCGTATGCGCGATTTGTTGCTGCGAGAGGGTGGAAAAGCAAGCGAGGGAGCCGCGAGGAATTATCTATCTGGCGTGTATTCTTGCTTTGAGATGCGTGGGCGTGCGTAGGTATCAGTCTTGAAGAGAGATCATCAGGAAAGCACGAAGATAAAGAACGATATCCAAGGAGTTTCCGATAACTGCCGCACTTTATTAACTTTACTGTTTATTGTTTATAAACATTGTTTATTCCTTCATATCGCATCATTTACCGCGATAAGCTTCAGTTTGGTTTTCTTTTTATTATTTCGTAGCTCTTACACTCGACTAATTATTTCGATTTACATTCGATGTAATTTAATTATTTTTAATAATATATGATTTTGTAGGATTTATTTTACAAACTTTGCTTATATTTGCTTTTAACTTATTTGTTTACTATATCGGCTATCAATTGCGACAAATATCATGTATGTATATATAAGTCAATAAGGTCTAAATCAGCTGATATTACTTAAGTCAACACGTTCGCATATCGATGTGTTCATACAAAGTAAACAACGGTTCAATTTGCAACGTCACTGGAACTTACAATTTTAATTCCTATCCTACAGAATATTATCAGATTACTAGATTGAAATACATTAAATTGCACGATATATATGTACGCTGCTAAATTTCTAATGTCAATTATTATACCCAAGTTGAATTATTTTTAATTATTTTTATACGTCTCCACTGCTCCTATTCAATATGCCGTTAATTTAACTAAAGCAATGAAGCTAAACAATTTAACTCAAGAAAATATATTTAAATTAAAATTTAATTCATTATTTACTAAATGCATGCGTTAATATGGACGTTGTTTACTTTGAAACTAACTAGAAATGAATTGATTTATATTTTAATACGCACATGAAAGTTAAAAATAATAAAATATTATTTAACTCAGGGACCATTGCTCTTTTAATAATTAACAGTGAAAAGCATCGATATTTTAATTTTGCATTTTTATTTGTAATGCGAATGAGCTTTGTCGTTCGTTTCCGATTAGCGTCCTTTACGTTCACAATATAATAGCGCATTTTCGATTGCGAGAAATTTCTCTGTTCAGCCCTCTCTATATCGCGTCCGTGCGATTGTTTAACGATATTTTCAACCCGCACGCACACGTGAGGGGTGGGATGGCCGTGGGGAGTTACAATTGTTGGTACATTGTTACACGCGTAACAGGGCAGCATGCGCGTAGTAGGTTTTTTGCAAAATGCACAGCTCGCGGGAAAGCTCGAAAATTCCTACGTCCCTGATGACATTAATTTATCGCCGCGCGCTATTTGCGCAACGCTTTAACGTAACAACGGCGGCGGTAATGGCTTTATAATAGCAACGAAATCGTTCGCGCGCGCCGTGTATCGAGTTCAGGGCCGTTTCAGGATCTTACCGTGCATTTTTCATCACATTGCGCCGAGCAAAATGCCTCTCATAAAAGCTGAGATTTCGTTCCGCGTGTAGTCGTTCGTTTTATCACCCGCGAGCAAGTACAAGATCCAAGTTATTTACCAAGGTACAAAGTTAAGACGTTATTAATAAAAGTGCCATCGCGTCAAGTTATAACGTCATTAAAGTTTCTTTATATATTTTTAACTATCAATGCCTGAATGATAAATTTATCCTTTGGTCAACCAAGATTAACTTTAATTATTACTTGTGATAATATATTTATATCACAAGGTTACTTTATAAAAAATTCGACTTTGTCGAAATATTATTTATATATATAGATTGCGCATAAACTTCTGAGGAAAGATGTTTTTTGTAGAGAGATTTAATTTTGTAGCAATTTAAATATCTCATTTCAATTTAAATATTTCACAATTTAATTATGACTAATATTTGTAAATGATTTATTTTTATTCACTAAAGATAATTTTGTAAAAACCGAAACATTTGAAAGAAATATATTATTGTTTATTAAAAAAAAAAAAAACACTAAAATCGTGCCTGGCTAATTGCTTTTGTATTAAAATTTTCTACATTTATATTCAAATTTAAATATCTCAATACTTGTGACAGTCAACGCTAATATTTTATACAAATGTTAAAATATAGATTCAACATTCTAATAATATCGCATCATTGTTTCACTTACACAACGTACTATAAAGAGAAACAGAATTTTGACTCGTCTGGGAAATTGACAGGTATGATAATCCAGAGGGAAAAACGAGAATTAAAGAGAGCCTGGTTGAGGAGCGGTTCGTATCGATCACGAATAAACTTCTAAGGAAAGATGTTTCTTGTAGAGAGATTTAATTTTGTAACAATTTAAATATCTCATTTCAATTTAAATATTTCACAATTGAATTTAATTATGACTAATATTTGTAAATGATTTATTTTTATTCATTAAAGATTAATTTTGTAAAAACCGAAACATTTGAAAGAAATATATTATTGTTTATTTTTTTAAAGAAAAATACTAAAATCGTGCCTGGCTAATTGCTTTTGTATTAAAATTTTCTACATTTATATTCAAATTTAAATATCTCAATACTTGTGACAGTCAACGCTAATATTTTATACAAATGTTAAAATATAGATTATCAACATTCTAATAATATCGCATCATTGTTTCACTGTCAAATCTCAATTTTACCTCTTGGCAAACGTTCGCAATCATTCACTTACACAACGTACTATAAAGAGAAACAGAATTTTGACTCGTCTGGGAAATTGACAGGTATGATAATCCAGAGGGAAAAACGAAAATTAAAGAGAGCCTGGTTGAGGAGCGGTTCGTATCGATCACGACGTAACGCGAGGTAACCGGCGTGTTGCGTTGCAGTTTTCTCGGTGCGGCGCGAGAAGCCGCTTGAAGCCGCTTGAAGCTGCCGTGGGCGACACGTAAGCTGGTCGGTGCGGTGCGATCGCGGTGTGTGCACCCGCGCGTGTCCGACACGCACGCGTGTGCGCGGACCGCGGCACGCGGACGGCGCGATCGCAACTCCTTGTCGACGGAATGGGACGGGATGAGACCGCTTCTGACGCTTATGCTCGCCTGATAGAGTCGCGATCAAGACGTTTGCGCAAATCGCGTAACGCCGACGCGCATACGCGCTCTCCACGCACGCCGCCAACGCGACGTCGCGCGTCGCGACGTGTCATTCGCCTTCTCGCGCAGCCCGATAACGATAATGAGCGCAGTCGTGATGAGCCGAGGCGCGAAAACAAGGACGACGCTCCGCCTCTACGACGTTCACATCCTTATTAAATAAAGTATCTTTTAAGACCGTAACGTGAATACACGACAAATAGGAAATAAAGGCTCTAAGGTCGAGCTGGATCTTCTTTGATGCTTGAATAATTCAGCGTGAATTTATATTTTCATATCCGATCTTGCAAACGGCGCGCCGAATTTAATTTTCGGAGTCTTGAAACGCGATTCTAGGAGAAGTAGAGTAATAATGTTACATATTAAATTAACAAGCAATTTAATAATATTGATGCTTATAGGTATCTTAGAAAGATCTTAGTAATATCTGATGCTGATAAACATTTTAAAATCTGTGCAGGATGCAAACAATTTCAAATTGAATTTCCAATTAAATCATATCTATGTTGGAATCTTAATATGCGACTTCGATAATAAATCGTTTGCCTCATTAGGTGTATTAAAATTTCACATAGATACAAATAAATTTAACAACTATACGAACATAAGTGACTCGCGATAGTAGGATTTTTAGGTACAGATTTATACGGTCCAATAAATTTGCGGGAATACTCGTTTGCGCCAAAGGCAATAGAAATAACCGTAAAATCGATGAGAGATGGACGTTTTATTGCGACAATCAATTTCAGATTTGATAGCTCACAAACCGCGTGGCAACTAATGGAGAGAAATCAAACGATTATGCATCGTGAATGATTTGTAATCGCGAATGTGTTGACGAGCAAGTTGGGATTTACTACATCAGATTTATACTGGATACTTCTGATTATCCGGACCGCGAAGCTTTTCCGTCGGAGACGCGTTCTGATTCTCACGTTTGCCTCAGATTCCTGAATAAGAGATCACCTGACGGCGTTAAGGAACGTTACGATGATTTATGCGTACCATTCACGCGTGACGCGTCTCTTCCCGGATGAGTAACTCCTGAATCGTAGAAAAGGAAATTATCCTAACGGGTTCGAGATTTGTCTCTCCGACAAAAATATTATTTCTTACATATTCGTTTTATGATGAACTAAAAGAAAAAAAAGAGGAATTTTCCTTACTTCAACGAACTCTTTATTTTCATCTATTTTTAATATAAATTATAAAAACTAAAGTAAACGTACCTGTTAGTGAATATAACCTAATTATTGAATAAAAATTTCAAATATTAAGCTTTCAATATTATATACGACTCTAAATGTTTATAAAAATTGAATAAGACGAATTTATTTAGAGTCATACGTATCATTCAAAGTTTAATTTGTGTCATTTCGTCCAATAATTGGGTCATGTTCACTAACTGATACATTTACCTTAATATTAATAGAAAAAATATATAGTACTTATCGCTAATTATTAGATACTTATAAAAATCATAAAATTATTATAATTTTCCGCAGAAGGAAATAATTTAATCGGATGAAAATATATGTTTATACTCCATTAAATTTATAAGCATTCTACAATACTTATACACTACTTGGACAATTTTCTTTAAGGTTTGTATTTACAGGCATTATATTATGTGTTTTAAAAAGCATATCAGATAAACTGAGAGTGCACTCTCAGTTTATCACTAATCAAAATGATTATTGAACTGTCCTCGTTTCAAGAAACCGTATTTCATCTGATACGCTTATAGGTATCGTTTTATTGTGAGAAACAAAACTTTATTTTGAATATCTCGCACGATACTTTTTGATGTGACATTCATGCAACTATAATAAATATATCTCAGTTTCTCAGTCGAATGTATAATAACGATTGCAAATAACGAAACGAATATCAAATTGATCAAGATTTATTTGATCAAGATTTATTAAATAAAAACTGTATCACATCTTGATTTCAGTTTGTGAATTCTTCGATAGAAAGAAGCAATCATAAATACGGGTTTGAAAATGTTTCTGCGATCGATAAGCGCAGTCGAGAGTCTCTGACTCAATGTTGGTTAGTGTGCTAATCATTCGTGCGTACCGTTAGCTTCTCGTTTTAGTCTTATCAAGATTTATATGCCTTACGCCATTACGTCGCGATGCGTCGCGATGCGTCGCGCCGGAACGCATTTAATTCTTCGCTCGATTCTCTCGCTCGTCGATCAAGATACACAAGTAATCATGAACGGGAACGCGCTGACGAAATCAAAAGTAAATCGAGCTGGAAAGTACATACGTTAATTATCCATAATTAGAAGAAGTATCGTTGTATATGTACAACGAAAATTTTCGACCTTTTAGGAAATATGTAGTTAATTTAATTTGATCAACGAGATCAATTTTCTTGGTTTAATTTAATTAACAAAATTGGATAGTGTCTTGAAACTTAATATAATAGATTGGTTTTCCAGTTACCGGAAAATTTGCCGGCTAATTAACCTAAAGTCATGGTTGCGTGTAATGTAATTATGAGCGTAATTAGATGATGGTGCCGAGAGTGAATCTGTTTTCTTATTCGTGGTGTGTTGAACGCAATATCTTCATTTAGTTTAGTTTATTTTATAGAGAAGAGAAAAGTTTCTTTAGGAAGCGATAGAATATTTTTTTCAAGTTCAATGCTAGAGGAAAAGAAATATTCTTACGGAAATTTACTGGGCAGTTTCTTATTGAAAGGCATTAATTAATTATTTATTTAGAGTACTAAAAGTACTAAACAACAATCCTCTCAATACTTGTACTCAAAATAAGTAATGAATTACTGTCAGCATTAGATGTCTGTAAAAATACCGTGCAATGATACATAATGAATTCATATTCTTGTTTTATTCATATCCTTGAAACGACAAGAGAAAAAAGAGATAGAAACGAAGAAAATCTTAAGATTAACTGAATCTGATTACTCGATGTAAAAAAAGTTTCGTATTTGTTGTATTAAAAAATCAAAATCGTAAAATAACCGGAATCCTGTTTAATGATTACAGCATAGAATTCTGCTAAAGCTAACGAGAAATGTCGTTAAAATTACGATGAATTAACGGCATGAGACTTTTTTTCGCTTGCTGTTGTGTCTTGTAAATTTAAAGTCTATTAAAATTGGTAATAGCTGGAATTTTTATTTTCAAATTACATATATTGGTATAACTCGAGCAGAACTAACGGGATACTTGCTGTAAATAGCCCTCGCGTGATATTTCTATTACGTAACGGTAAGCCCGGATCTACAATAGATATAGTAAGCCTTTGAGCCATAAAAAAATGACGTGTCATAGTTGATTATTCTTCTCACATTTGACTCTGATCAATTTCTTATGGCTTAAGGCTTATTGCATCTATTGTAGACGCCGGCTAAGATACATCCTAAGGCGAGTGACGTCAGAATAAAATGCTGACAGAATTTTAAATTTCAGAAAGCGTTATAACGTGTAATGTGTTCAATTTAAAAAAATTCTCAAAGAAAATAAATTTTAACATTAGGCTATCGTAAATTTGTTGTCTTTATAGAAATGACATATTCGTTTCTTTCTTTTTCAATTGTTGATTTAATTTTATCACGTTCGCTTTTCTATTTTATACTTTATTTCATGTATTTTTTATTTATTTTTGTTCTTTTTTTTTACATCCATATCTTTTTCATGCAAACTACCTTTCGTTCTCTCAATTATTAACTTATTTTTGTAATTTCTACTTTGCTTTTATGATAGTAAATTTATTTTTAGAGGGCTTGTCCTAAGATTCCCCCCTCCCCCCAAATCAATGCATTATCTATCTATCTACCTATAAACTTTTATATCTATCCAAAAAAGTATGCTTGTATATCTGTAGAAATTATAATGTCATACCTTATCGTGTTTACCCCCACAACTGCGACCTTCGATATTTGGGTCAAGGAACAAAAATTTCTTTTTTTTTTTTTACTGATGAACGATTTATGTACAGCTAAGTATGCATGCAATACAGCGATAGAGAATTTATGTATCAGATAAGGAGCCTGATATCTACGACCGCGAAACGGTTACACGATTCGGTTACACGTGCTTCTCTCTGTCAATTCCACCGGGTATAGTTCAAGTGCATTCGAGTGGGAATCTCCCGCTTCTTGGCCGTGCAACGTGCAAGTACGCGCGTACCCATCAACCCATCTCGCGATGATCAGCAGCGCCGCGCGCATCAGCAGCGCGGGACGACCGCGGAATCGCGGAATCGGCGCATACATGCCACGTGCGTACATTCTGCTCTCCGGATAGACGCGTGGCATCACAGTCTGTATCGGACGTGGTCGTGCTTACGTGACTTTGGCGTGTCTCTCACCTCGACTTGGTCAACGACGACGCGGCTGCGTGATACGCGCGCATGTCTCGTACTGAATTAAAACGGCCCGCGTCTTTCGGGAGGAGGATGTTTTGAATCTGTCTTGCGTCAGAAGAGAAATCGGAATTACACTGAGAGAGAGAGAGAGAGAGAGAGAGAGAGATCTCGTAAAGGTATGGTAATAACTGTAAAATGAAGTGTAAAGTGAGGCCTTTTCATACTGACTCGCTCGACTCTCATTTTCAGCGTAGGTATTTCAAAATAGATTATATAATCATAATTGGACGATAATAGTACGAACGAATAATAGTGGAAAGAATGAAGCATTGTGTATGTAGTTATTCAGTTTTGAACTGAGCAATTTAGAATTTGGAAAAATTCAACTTCCAGCGTAACAGACTTCAAGCTTCAAATTGAAAGTTAAGTGACCGCGCTGATGCTGCTTTTCAGCGTCATAAAGTGACACCATAAAAATAACAATTTTAAATCATTGTTTATTATTATTGTCACTTTTTAAAATATAGATATTAAAAAAAATCTCTTTTTAATTAAATCTTACTTACACAGAAATTAAAAAAAAAAATTTGTATTATTATCTTTGTAATTGTTACTACGTTTTTCTCTAAATATAGACATGTTAGCAATTTTAAACAAAATCCTCGTGTAAATTAATCATAAGATTTATCAAACTGAAAAGAAATCTATTTTATAATATTTATATTTTAAGAAGTGATAACAATAACAATTATTACACGCACGACTGAGGATGCTGGGATAGAATCAACGTGAATTCCTTTCTATGTACTTCACTCTCTTGTCTCCTGGAGCGTCATAAAAGCGCGATCTTGCGTGACAATATAATTAAAATAGCCAATCATCGATCGTCGAAAGAAGATTAGTTAATTATTCGGTTCAGCTGGTCGGTGCAATTGCAGAAAATTATACGGCATACTTTAGCGTCAAAAGATATATAAAACAAAGAAGTAAAGAATTAATCGGGCGTCGAGAAAAGGATATAAAGTAGGCGTAATAAGCGGAGTGGAAAAGCGCGTGAAAGCGAATTTGCACGGTTCAAGCTTGACGATCGCGTCACGTGAACGCGTTGGACGAACAAGTCTTTTCTTTTTCTTTTTTTTTTTTTTTTTGTTTAAGTGTTCTGTATCAGGATATACAGAAGCTGTGGAAGAACGAAAACCGAGAAGTGAAAGCAATAAATCTGCAACAAGAATAAATGTTAGCCGGGCTAATGGATGAGTAAGTTTTCGTTCAGGAGTAAATCTGCCCTGGCGTAGTCTCTGAAAAATCACGAAAGCAGAATTATGAGACTCTTCTCCCGTTTGAGAACTACAATTACCCACAATACCAATCTGTATGTAATAACATAATTATAAGCCATTCCGCATAACGTTCGTACGGGATGTCCTACCGCGCCGCCGCGCAGCCGGATCAAATTTTAATGGCAGATCCCTCGACGGACAAGATTGCGGTCAATCTTTTTCCCAGCTTGGAAATTTCATCGGGTCGTTTTTGCCGGAGCGTTATCCGATTCGCTTTTCTTTCGCCACGGATGATTCGCCTATTGAGAATCAGGATGGGAAGCGTGCAAATCCGCCATAACAGACTCGCGATGCGCTCGCGAACTTGACCGTCTCGAATCGGATGGATATCAATTAAGTAATTTGTCGAGGCCTGCGCGAGTACGGCTGCGTGCCGATGATAGATGGGATCTGAAGCGGCTCAAGGTCGTACGAAAGTTCAAGGCCGATCATTTTCTCGTATAAGAAAAACGAGCGAGTGTACGCGCGACGCGACGTGTGCGTGCCAAGCGAGAATTATAAGAACTGGGCCGAACAACTCGAAGAACTCGGTCCCGTCTCGGGGGGTCGCAATCGGTGAAATCAGTGTTGTTTAATCGCTGGAGATGTATGTAATTTTCGGGAATTTTTCTTCACGCCATAATTACCCGAGAAATAACAACGTTTCGCGCTCTTCGGTTCGCGTGATTTTTCGCCGCGTAATTGCGCATTGAGTGAAATTTCTCCGGACGTTGACGCGTCGAGAACTCCTCGTTTTGCTGCCAAGGGAGAATAATGGCTGCTACTTTTTCACCCAATTTTGGTTTTTTAGTGTAATAAATGCGGAATGCTTTTTTTTATTTTTATAAGGAAATATAAAACTATGGAAAAAATTCTACTGGAATTATTTTGCTTCTATTAATAGAACATCATGCGAACCTCACAGATCCACATGGATTGTGAAGTCAGCACACCGTTTTATTAATATAAAAATAATGACAATTCTTTTTTTCCAGTAGCACTTTTCGGTTTTACAATTCTTTATTTCGATATAAGATTATACTTTTGACAAACATACCAGATTTTTTTTACATTTTTGTGTAATCCAGATTAATCAAAATTATTCTGCTTTTCAAAGACCTCTATTGTTCATCAAGCTCTAACAGCTTGAATTTTCATCATAAAAATCAGATTGTATTTACTTATTTTTTACAGATTTAAATTTATCTATCAGAATTGATATAATCAAAGTATCGGTGACTTTAAAGACTCCACATTGCCGGCGCACTGGAGAGTTAAGAAATAAATTGAGGATTCTCCAATTGGCTGCGGAATTTATCGATTAAATTAAGGTCTATTGTTATAGGTCTCCAAGCATATTTCGCACGACATACAAAGCCTTATTCATGTCGAGCCATATTGTACACTTTCAGCAGATCATGCATTGCCTGTCCCGCGTTACCTCGCACTCTGTCGCGTCTCAATGAGTCTCGCATCTCTACTTCAACGTCTCACTACTTCAACATCTCGGTCCTTCCGTCAGCATCCCCGAATCGCGAAGGTGCACGATCGATTGCGATACGCGCGATCATCCTCCCCCGCGAATGTTGCGCGCTTTTACGCGATGCCGAGCGTAACAATCGTAATCGAGCTATCACACACGCTCGATCTAATGGACAGCCGGAGGCTGCCACGGCCTAGACCATGAAATCTTCTTGAGATTTCCTCTTCCTCTTCCCCACTCATCCGAGAGTCGCCACTTCTACCGCGGCTCTTCCTTCTCGTATAATATCTGTCCATTGTCTCGCTGAGTACAATAGAGAGGACCTCGCAAGTGGAGAAAGAAGCACGAGTTATCGTAACTCGCAGTTTCAATCCTCTCCAAGAGCTGCAGGATAATGTGACTCCAAAAGATGTTCGACCTGTTGAGATTATATGCATCTCGCGATTTCGAATTATGATACTTCAGGATCAAAGAGAATTTATAATATAATAATAAATTTTAATACCGTGCAACACGACGATTTCACATACATTTAGGATTTAAATTTTATATTTTTTCATCGATCAATTTATATTTCAAATATCAAGGACGATTAGTAGACCTTTAAAATAGAGAAATTACCATTGATAATTTTTATATTCTGCTACTAAGTTGCCTATTAGTCGTTCTTGATATTTTCTCTTTAGTCATCACTCGCATTTCGCTCGAATAAAACGCGTTTCTAGAGCTTGAAAAAGAAGTCGTACGTTTACGACGGGAGGCACCAGGAAGTCTGCTGCCATGAATGATAGTAATGTACGCATGCATGATCTCTCGTAATAACATTCGCAACATCAGTGCAAACCTGTTACGTAGAGAAACTCATAAAGGAAAGGAAAGGAAGGGACATGAGCATCGAGAGGAAGAAAAATAAGAACGAGAAGAAGAAGAAGTAATGGAACAATGACCAAGACATCGCTTAACTTCCGTCGCAGATTGCAATATTCCTTAGCAATCGTTATTGACATAATTGCGTCCGTTGATATGTAGCGAATTTATTCATACGTTTGCTGAGTCATAAAACGAAATCGATTCTTTTGATAAATTATAATAATATGTTTAAGTATGCCTCTACGTTTAAAATTCTCTACGAAATATACAGAAAATATATATTATCTTCATTATAATATTCATTATTTCATTACTTTCTATCATATTATAAATATTAATTTTAATTATATTAATCCTCTGCTGGCAAACTGAAGTTTTTAAAGACACCATCGATATTTTGATTGTGAATTTTGGTTTAGATAAATTTAAATCAGTAAAAAAATAAGTAAAACACAATCTGATTTTTATGATGGTAAAAATTCGTAAGCTTTGAAAAATGTATCAGAATCTGGAACAGCAAAGGTTATGCTCTGTTTCTCAAAAATTGCTGACGGAGAATTAAAATTTAGATTGCTGGAGGAAAGTTAATTACAATAATACGTAATACGATATTTAAGATATGGAAATATATATGTGAAAATAAACAAGACGGAAAAACAAGTACAGAATATAGAAAAGGAATAAGTTATAAGTAAATAAGTATAAAAAATACAAAACATATAAGAAAAATAAATAAGAACAAATAAATGTATAAGAAAGTATTTTGGAATTTTGACCTGATTTTCTTCAATAATTAGGACCTTCTGCAGAGGAAGACTTAAAGACCGACCCTACATAAGGACGAGTACCGTGAATTTCTATCATGTACGCTAGGAATTTCTATCACGTGCGGGCTTTACGATCGGATGAATCGAGTAGCCGGTCCGCAGTAATATAATCGTAATAACGCACGCTGGGAAGCCACCGACGAGTGGCTGCAGCAGGAGGTTGTCGTGAACAAGAAGCATTGGGAAGGGAACAAGAAGACGGCTGGCACCCCGAAGGCAACTCATGCAGGGCCCATTACACATTAGACACGTGTGCTCACTTTTCAAACGTGATATCGCATGCCCCACCGCGTGTTTGTTATCCGTGTCGCGCATCTCGCGTGCTATCTCTATCGATCGCGATCGCGATTGCGAGCAAGAAAGGCGAGGAGAGGAAACAGGATGAACGATCAAAGGATCAAGGGACCGCACAGGAGTTCGTGCTACTCATTATTAGAGCGTAAGACATGCAATTCTCAAGTGGAGAATAGCGATGAAGTGCGAAGATCTAGCAAGGAATTTTTTCGATGGTTTTAATAATTTGACAAGGGAAGGGATTTATTTAATTTCACTTTTGAAGTAGAATTTTTTATAGGTCAATGCGTAATTTTTTTTTACGAGCGATAAATTTCGTTAAATAAATAGAAATATACGCGCGGAAAGAATGATTTTGCTGAAATATCTCAAAGTTCTCTGCATCGATTACATAGAAAATTGGATTCCGGCGAAAATGATTTAGTGAAAATAATTTTGTTAGATTCTCAAAATAATTGTGTACGATATTTTGGTAAAATCTAATAAAATTATTTTCAGATCTGTATATCTACTATTCTATCTTAAATTTTTAAATACTAGCAAAACTATTCTTGTTGTACGCACAGTGTTTGATAGTTTAATCTTCACAATACGAATTCTCCTCTCTTTGTCCGCGATTAAGTTTACTATGCGTACTTTCAAATACAATCACGAATACAATCGGCGATAAGAGAAGAGTATTAATTAGAGCGGAATGCAAACGATAAAGCTTACGATGCGCGACAAAAATATATGCAATCAGTTTTCTCTGTTCGACTGATACGGGGCGAAAGTTCTTACACACTTTGACTATTGACTGTGTCGAACTGTCGAATCGTAAACGGATTATCGATCTGTAAAAACTGCTGAATTTTGTCTCGCCAGCTCTTAACGTTATAATGCTGACGTGAATCCTTGATATTGACGTTTGGCTGAAAATAGCTTCTTCAATGATCGCTATAATAGACCACCTTTCAGTGTAAGGCTTTGTAAAGCAAGCCACCCTTACTTTTGGCAATTCCATCTTTTAACGTAAAAATTATTTGTGGAAGAACGGGCTCTTCAAAACGGTAACTTTACGAAAATGCAACGAAGACGGCTTTTTATCGGATAACTGATCTGCGATGAGGGATCTGCATACAAAATGAGTGCTCTACTTTTGTAGCTGGCTTTAAATGAAGAAGTTCCACTGATAAGATAACAACATAATTATGTTGGTAGCGACAACTTTGTCATTTATATAAGTTGCACTGCCACTGTCGTTTTGCCATGTTGTATTCTCAGAATTGTTTTCTTATGTATACGTCAAGAACCGTTCATCGGATTTGAGAGACGGTTTTCCTCGAGGAAGAGCTTGTCATCCGTCCCAGAAATATATCATGCAGGAAGAACATCCAGGAAATATCAAGCTATCTACGACATTCTAATTGTTAAACTAAGTAAGACTTTCGTGGAAAAAACGTTATAAAAAAACATGATTTTTTAAAAATTTTATTCCTCTAGTATCTATATTATCTAAACGTGCAGTGAATCACAATCATAAAACATTACTGCCAATATAATAATTCTTTCGGATTTTATATTAGGTGTTGGAATTAATTCGTAGCGTTTTTAATGAAAGAATGTTATTTATTTCACATGAGCATTAAAAAATACATTAATGAAAGTACTTCCCATCACTTGTAAAACGCTACGAATTAATTCCAACACCTAATAGTTGATGCATTTTAGGAAGAGGGAGGGAGAGACAGTTAGCTATAAACAAGTCGTGACATACTGGTCTTATCTTTGCGTTATATCGATCCTCCTACATACGTATCTGTACTCTTGGTTGCCATATGTCATTCGGCGTGATAGACGTGGCAACGAAGGCTTAAAAGGCAAACGGAACGCGGCCAGCGGTTCTCCATTTTCTTCTGCTGTTCCACATCCAAGCGCTAATTGACATCAAAAAACCATTTATATAAAAATCTTCTTATATAAATAAAAGGAGACGTAAAACTTTGTAATATCCTCCAATACCAGCGCAATCTCTTTTAACAAAATTACTCTGTAACCCATCGATTTTCGCGGAAGTACATTTGAAGAGATGAGAGACGAGCAATCGACGAGTCGATGCGTCGTGGCTGTCGCGGACTCGATTGTCAGATCACGGGAATGACGTGAGAAGACCCGCACGATGAAGTTGCGGTATCTTCATTGCGCACCTGCCTCTTACGTGGGTCACGCAGATGGAAATCGTACGTACGTGCACCCGCATTCTCAAACGCTGCGATGTAATATTCCATTGAGCTTAATGCGTCGATCTTTAAATTTAGTTCAAGGTACTTGATATAGATAATCGTTGTTTCTGTTAATTTAAGATTATTCAATGAATTCCTGAAGGTATCATGGTGTGCTACCAGGTGTGCAATATCGGAGATAACGTAAATGATGCCTGCATAATATCGGAGACAAAGTAAATGACACCGAAAGCAATTTATGTTTTTTTTTGTTTTTTTTTTTTTTTGGTATCGATCGTTTACCTTGGATATGAGCTAGGTATTGATACTTGGACGGCATCGTCGGTATTAGATTCTTATCCGCTATAGGTCGTGAGTATTTACGCTTGCATCGCGCGCGTAAACTTCGTTTACGATCCATCGCGAGAGAAATAACGAAGGTAATAAGTAATTAAGCAACGTGCAAAAATCCCATCGCGCCGGCATGCCGACCACGGGAACTAGCATTACTCGATTATTCACTGGAAAACGGTAAAATCGATTTATCCCATCGCGTTTTTATTGTTAATTTCTCTCTCTCTCTCTCTCTCTCTTTCTCTCAAGCTGTTAAATAAAGCACAAAAATATTATTTCTTAAGATTCGTCGATTTATATTAATTCTTAAATATAATCTTAAATTTTATTTAATCTTGATTCTTATTGAAATCATACACTCGACATTTCCGAGGATCCTTTATGATTTAGCAAAGAGTTTGAAGGACTCGTTAAAATTTTTTTTTCAAAAAAGAGCGTGAAGGAGTTGTTAAAAATTTGAAAGATGAATATTCGTGTTCCGATTCGGGTTTCTCGAGAGAAGCACTTGATTTTTTTCCCCGTGCAGGCAAAGGCAACGATAAGAATAAACCACTACTGAGACACCCGTGATAAGAAATGACGTAATCATCCGACAGGATGCTCGTATTCGTGTAAAACCGGAATTTTGCGGCGGCAGCAAGTATTTATTAACGCCGGCAATAACACAATACCTGGTTACTCGGATAATTTGCCTAGTGTTTATCGCGAAACAATAGACATTTGCGCGTTACATCGCAACGATAATGCCCACCTTCCGTATTTTTCTGTGAAAAGCTGGTTTTCAGGAGAAAATCACGGCATCTCGAAATTACAATTTTGCAATCGTCCGCGATATCATTCCATATATTGCGTAATTAAGTCGGTGCACGTGGAATATCATATGGAAAGAATGATCTTGCTAAAATTTCTGAAAATTTAGATATAGATACAGATTTAAACATTATATATATATATAATTTTGTTGGATTATCAAAATAATTATGTGGGACTCTCAAGCTAATCGTTAGAATATCAAGATTGTTTACAGTATTGTTCATTGTATGCTTGAGTTTCTTATATAATTATTTTGATGATCCAACAAATTATTTTTAGTTCTATATCTACCTAAATTTTTTACTTCAACAAAATCATTTTTTCTGTGCAATTATAAACTCTCTTGCAAATTATATTTAATTATTTTATGTATTATCATAAAATTTAACTTTTATACGTATATTATTTAGACTAAAAAGAAAAAATCTAAAAGAATAACGTTCTTCTTTCAATTTAGTTTGTTTGGTTTCTATATAAATTCGTACTTTATTCGTTCATATCGCTGTTTTGCTCGTACACTGAGAGAAAAATGTACTAAATTTTGATAAATAATTGTTTGAATAGTACTAATATAACATATATTTACGGAAAATAAATATTTATTAAATAAAACATAATAATAGGTAAATCAAATTAATAATTCTTATACCAAGTAAATATATGTTTACATTTAGTAAACATATAGTATATTCGACTGGCACTATTCGAATAAATATTTATCAGTGTACAGTGTATCAAAGATACACTTATTGTTAGATACACGTATAAAACTCGTATTAAAATGTATCCGATACCAAAGATACGCCCATCGCAAACTTTGTTCTGGCTTTGCAAAACACATACGGGCGCGATCGATCGATCGCGAGATCCAGGTGCTTACCTTTGTCCCGTTATCGTTATCTTGCAGTCGTGACGACAAAGAGAATTCGTCGGTGCGACATGTAAGTCAATACTTCGCGTGCGACCCGGATATCATTGACAGTGAACGTCTTTGGTGTCGACGATCCGTGTCGTTCCTCGTCGCGTCCGGCTTTGATTTTAATTGGAGTCACGAAGCAACGCGACCAAATTGATTTGATATCGATTAAACGAACGATTCTCTGCGATCATCAATTTATATCAATATACATATCTTCAACGAAAAATTAAGACCGACGTGAACTAAGTTTACGTTCGCCTTCGCTGTCGATTTCGACAAACAGCTGTAGATTCTCAGAAAAATCAAGTTGATTTAAAGCACTTTAAGCTCTATTAAAACAATGATAAAACTTTTTTTTTATTTTTGTTGTGGACACGATAAAACAGATAAAACTTTATATTGTATTTTTTATTAAGTTTTTATCGTCTTGCTTTAAGACAAATGCTAGAGACTAAGTAAATCTCGGATTGATTAATGAATCGTCTATAACGTAATTTATTAAAGTCATCTTATATTAGAAAGGTTTAACTCATCGATTTTATGCTTCCTATGGTATAATGAACACCGGTCGTACAAGTAAACAGATAAAATAAGTCTCTAACCAAGCTAATAAATCAATATGGCATTATCGGAGAAGGTGATCGGGGGATTAATTTCATCGTGTTTTGTAAGAAAACTGCACGCGTTTCGCAGTGCCGGAACGCGAAAAAAAAAAATCATAGTTGCGAGCGAACGATGTTAAGTGGAGCAAAGATAACGAATCCGAAGGATACTAGATATGGCGAAAATAAATTGCGGACCCTTTCCTTTTGCGTACAAACTCTCGCTGATCTTGCGCATTCCTTTCTATTTTCTACCCGGCAATGCGGACTTCCGATTAACGACTACCGAGGCACTGCGCGTGAGAGCTGTCGAATGCGAATTATCGACGGTGGTTTCCGTAAAAAGCAAAGCGAGAGCAAGAAGGCTCGCCTCGGCGAAGTCGTTAAACGGCTATTGCACAATCGCCCTGTCCAGGCGCCGACCTGTAGAATCTCGTTTTCTAGGACAATCGCCATTCTCGTGCGCGCGTTTGCGCATTACCGTGACAAGATCAAGAACGACTGCCTAGTATCGATAACATTCCCACGATAACGATAGCTCGCATATTCTAAATAGAGATGATAATTAGGGAGTTTTTGCAATACCGTTTATCTAGATACGGTGAACGCTAAGATTATCTTCTGCTTAACAACTAATTGAGAAAAGCTTAACGTGATTTTAGCGTTCACCGTATCTGGATCCACGTTATTGCAGAAACTCCCTAATTCACGGAAATACATACAGTATTCCAGTGCACCATCATTTCTTTTATCTATAATATTCTTATCCAAGCAGACAATTTACGTTTAAAAAACGTTTAGCCAAAATGTTCTTTATTCCATATAAAAACATTAAATAGGCTTTAATTTTAAGTACACGTTTATTTAACCGTCGAAATGTTTGGTATTTTAAATTAGTACAAAAAAATGTTTAATAGATGTTACAAATTATTACGTTACTATTAAATAGTTTAAAAAACGTACTCTAACTTTTAAATATTAATTTTCAGTTGTACGTTTATTACACAATTTCTACTAACGTTTATTTCTAACGTTTATCGTATTTTGAACGTAATTGCCTTGGATAACTAATTAACAAGAAGAGGAATGACGTTAATGAAATTACGTCAAAGGTATATCTTTTAAAAATCGAGATATAATAATTCCTGCAGATATTTTTCGAAACATTAGTGAACGTATTTTCGAAGGATACGAAGTTAAATCAAAGTCAGCTGATTAAAATCACAAGCATTTCATCTGTTTATCTATATTATGTTTAATCAATTAAGAAAAAAGGAATGACGTTAGTTAAATAAAAGTTACGTCAAGAGTATATCTCTTCAGAAACGGCATTCCTGGCGATATTTTTCAAAATGCCGGTGAAGAACATAGTTTCGAAGGATACGAAGAGTTAAATCGAAGTCAGCTGATTGGAATCACAAAGCGTTTCGCGTTTCGTCTGAGAAAAGGGACACGTTCCGTTCACGTTTGCATTACATATGGCGGTACCATCGGTGGTCCTACCTGTTTCCATCTGGGCACGATGGACCGACCGTACATAAATGCACGCACATATACGTGCACGCATACAATTCCGTCTACGTGAGGTAGACTTTGTGTCTCTTTCTTCCTTTCGTCCCTACTTTCCTTACTTTCTTCCTTCTTCCCTGCCTGCCGTCTTGATGCAGGGCTGAACTTGTCGATTAATACTTTAGTCAACGATATACAAGTGGATTATTTCGCGAATCTGCAACGTAAAAAGAAAATGTTCGTGTAGCGATGTCAAATAATTCGAAGTAATTTGTCACTTTTGCGTCTATTATGTTATAACGATAGTATTTATCATTTCGTTTACACGATTCACATTCAAATATACTTTCAAATTTATTAATAAAAAATAATTTTTAAGTCGGTTATCTCATAATTAACTTTCTGTATGTCTCTCTCTCTCTCTCTCTCTCTCCTCTTTTCCTTCTTAGAATTTTATTCTCATACATCTTATGTAAAATTTATCATATAGAATCTTATCATATGTGGGAGTTCAGAGGACGACCATACTCAGATTTTTAATCTATAGGAAGAGTTACTTCTCGATAATGGCAAATAAGCCTTTTTGTTTCCGAATAACAATTATAGCCAGTTATACACGGCATCGCGAAGAAATCAACTTCCAGCCTTTGAAAATCCGTTCCTGGATGGCAACGTTCTCCCTTCCACCTGGTTCGTTGGCGGCTCAGCAGCGAACCGAGTATTCACCAACCAGTCGGAGTCAGTCCGTGGCCTAAGCTCGTGTCGTTGGTATTTCTCGACACTTCGTCAGTCGCTCTCTCTCTCTCTTTCTCTCTCCTCCTCCTCCTCTCTCTTCTTCGCGGCACCAAAGAGCGTCGTCGTCGCGCCGCGAGTGTCTTCATGTTCTCCAATTTCTTCTTCTTTATCTGTGTATATATGTGTATGTGCATGTATATTACTTATCCGAGATGCAAACTGTACAAGGAAACTCGTAACATCTCGATGAGCTAGTCGGGACCATCGAGACACGTCGAATCCCGAAGAGCAAAAAGACCGCGGGAAGACGCGGAATGCTGCGCGAAACGCGCGGCCAGGTAGAATTCGGCCGCGCCGTTACGGTGTGCGTCATCAGGAGCGACGTAAAATCCTCTACGCGTTCGTACAGATGCATCAGGATCGTTCTGAGATAGCGCAGAGACCAGCGAGGAAGAATTCGCGAAGGTAAAAGCTCGATGGTAACCGACTTTGCGAAGGCTAACGTCCCGAGTGAACGGCAAGAAAGAAAATCAGGATCGAAGTATCTCCAAGAGTGGCTCTCGGGTTTGGATCTCGATCCAAGAGGCTCATCTCTGTAGAGCTTACGAATTCATACACTGGAAATTGGAAAATGAACAAACCAGAGTTTTCTGGTTGAATCTACTGTAATTTTAGTTGAGATAAATTCAGAATTCTGAATTGGTGTGATAAGAATCTTTTGGTTTGTTCATTTTCAATCAGAATTTTTTTCATTACTTCGTTCATATCAACTGGAATTCTAGTAGCTTTAATTAAAAAATTCTAATTCGTCGATTTTCAATCAGAATTCTAATTAATTCAGAAAACAACATTTTTCTCAGTGGCAGCTAAGACTTTAGATATTTTAGCAAAATTATTATTATTTTATTAATTTTTTTTTTTTTTTCATACGCATTGATGAGCTCGCTGTAAAAATATCGCGCAATCCGTCACACGCGCTCCTTGAAAATATGAGTTTAAACAAGCTGGAAAGGACTCTCAGTTCGCCAAGAGGAAATTATTCAGAGACGAGAATTCCTCTCGAGGAATCCATTCGATATACGCCGTGATTACTTCGTCGACGCCGTCAGACGCCGCTGACGGGGAACTCGCCCGTCGGCCGACACCTGGCCGCCTTTGTACGTTTCGCACGCACGCATTCACGCACGCACGTCAACGCGAGAGCGGGAGGGAACGCATATGGTGCCGGTTGTTTCGCGAGCAAAACAATACGAGTACGTTCCGTCGTCCGCAGCTGTTGCAGCGGCGCAACAAATGCAGTCGGCGGTATGTAACGTGTCGGAGAAAGTGCATTCTCCATTCATCGGCCAGCGGAACTCGGCGTGACACTGAAGTGTGACGTCATCGGCGACCCGCTCTTGTCGCGGTCATCGGGGATGCGTCGCGATATCTCGCGATATACATCAGGATTCTCCTTACCGATTCTCTTAGGAAGGGAGCATAGAGCCTTACATAATGCATAATGCATAATGCATAAGAAAATGAAGCGAAGCCCTTCATTCTCTTCCTTTCCGTGAAATAAAAGATTCCGATTGGTCGATTTTCTTAAGCCTTTTATATCTTATACGTTATGCAAGAATCCGTGCTCTTATAGGCTTTCTACAGTAAGCCATTACCTTTAAGTTTGAATCCGTAAGAAATTAACCACTCGCATACAGTCGATTATTTTTCTCGCACATTTGATAGTGATTGGTCGATTTTCTTACGTCTCATGATTTAAAACTTAGACTTATCGTACAGCCTTGTAGAAATTGAATAGCATCTAGTACCAGTCGGTTAATCACTTACTTTGAGTATTAAAAGTATCGTTAACAGTATACTAAAAATGAGTGATTAATTGATCAATATTAGTATTAAATTTCTCTGTAAGGGTAGAAAGCCTTTTACCGCGTTTATCACGTGGGGTATCTATAATTACCGATCTCAACTGCGGGGGCTCGACTCGGCTCCACTTCGCAGTGACTTCGGGTCATTTCAGGACCGATCAGTGGCCGAGATCGAGGTGGCGATCTCACCTTGATCGTAGCGAATACAAAGGCGGATAACTGTACCCCCGATCTGTCTCGGGGCCGACTCGCTTGACCTCCAATCGTGCACCTCCAACTGTGTGGACCGAAAAACCGTTGGCCGGCGAACGGAGAAAGTCGCGCAGCACACTTTTCGGCGCTCGCGTGTTCCGAGTTACAGCGTGAGTTCGGCTTCGTGAACTCGCGTGAACTCGCGTGAACTGTTAAACGATTGTAGGCGCGAAGAGGACGAGCCGGAGGCCAAGGCTGCCTATCGCAACAGTTGCATGACTTTGAAAGACGAAAAGACGGCTCGTTTCGTGTTGGGCTACACTTGTCTTCCTGCCGGAGACGTGCCGGTACATCCACGACGCTTTCTCGCGCTGGCGTGACTTTTCACAGTCATTATTGCAGCCGACACATTATTTCCGTGCTGTCGCGAGGGATTATTGACCGACGTCGACAATTCTCTGCAGAGACACGAGCAATTTTATAAATAGATCCTGAGATTAGACTCTCAACTGTGGAAGAATAAAGAGTTGGAAAAGTTTGGTTTGTAAAGTGAATATGTAAACAAATTGGAAACTTCTTCAAAAAATTCGCGTGAAGCTATAATGTACAAAACTATATTGTATTAATTTTGAAAAAGGTGATTTCATTGTTAAATTTTGTTTAATCTGTGTTTAATGTGTCTAAAGTACATGAATCTTATCACAAGTAAGATAAGATTTACTTCAGAGACCAAAATACTTTAGAGATCAAAACACACATACATTTAATTTTTAAAATGAAATCAATTACAATAAGTAAATCTTATCACAAATTATATTAAGAAATCTCATCTAAAGTTCCCATTCTTTTGAAACATTTGAAAAACAACATTATAGATACATTGACAATACAATCTAGTAATAGCTACCAAATTGAGTGAAATAATTTCAATCAATGTTTGGTTAATATATCCAAAAATAATTTTACTTTTTTAAATATTTAGAAATTATTTAGAAATTATTTTTATTTAGTATTAGCGTTACTAAACGTAATAAGATAATCAACCATTTGGTAATAATTGCTAAATATTTAGAGAAACAAAATCAAAATTATTTTGATTAATCGCACTGGAAACAGTATGATTGCATTAATTGTAATTCTGGTTAAAAATGGACAAATCAAAATTTTCTGATGAATCTATTATACTTTAGTTGAGCCTAATCAGAGCTGACCGAAGTTTCCTGATTTCTTCATTTTCAATCAGAAACTTTTTTTTATTGCGAATTGAATTCGTCACTCAATATTTGACAGGTATTATCAGACATTTTTTCAATGATGCGACAAAGTATGTCCAAACTTGCTCGAAATTTATATATTTATTTTTATAAATTTACATATTTATTTTTAATGATTGCCCGATGAAATTTTCATATAAAAAAGTAATTATTCTCCTCTATGCCGCTTGTTTCACTTTTACTTCGCATTCGCGTGTAAAATTGGATCGTTTCGCGGGAATCTTCTAGTAACTAGTTCGTCTCTCTTTCAAATCTAGAGGCGTATAATTTATGGGCAGCGCCAACGGTCTGAGAAACCTCCGTTCCGATGACTCGGTAACCTTGTAATCGGCTGGTCCGTGCGAGCTTCTTGAAGGAATTTCACGGAAGGATCCTCCGCGCAGTCCCTCCCGTTAACGTTCTCCTTCGGCGAGTGCAGGTATTTCAGGTTCACGTGATTATTTTCGCCTCTCAACGTCGCACGAAGAAACACAGGACTCGATATGCACGAAGAATAATAATCGATCCTGAAAAAAATTCTCAGAAACCATAAAAATATTCATGCCGAAATTAATATTTTCGGAGAAAAGTCTTTATCTCGATAAAATGTATACCTTGTAAAAAGGAAAAAAAAATTATTATGGAACGAACATATTGCTGAAACGGAAAGTGGCAACAGAAAGAGGATCCTGAGGATCCTCGGCAAAATATTTCAATGGCTTGCGTTAAGGACCCCACACGATGCGATTTAGTCGCGTCTAAAAAAAAAACCGCGTTACTCACTCGTTAATTGGCGGAGACACGGTCTCGTTCTCTGGCGCGATTAGCATCTCGCGTTTTAATTAGCTGCGGCCATGGCTTATCGGTTTAAGAGACGCTGAACACCGGCGAGTTATCTACCGAGGGACTCTTCGTTACTTCCCAGTCAATGTATATCGTATTCGTAACGCCCGTAAAACGAGAAAGGCGGGCAGGAGATATTACATTCAGCGAATAAACCACGCGTAATTGCGGCTTGCACTTTAGCCTGCATCGCCGTTAGATCGCTCGTCCGCTCGAGAACGGCGTTAAATTGACTAGCGGAAAGTGCCGCTTCGCGGTTTCCTTTTCTGGCAAGGCGAGTTTGCCGTATGCGGAAACGGAAATCTGGGACCATAAATCCTCGGAGATTTTCTCTCGACAATTGAAATCGAAGAATGACGGCGAACGTAAAACTTAAATTAAATTTTAGTAACAATATTATACACAAACTTGTACACTTAAAACATATAGAAATTATGTATTATTGTTGTACATAATCTATTTCATACTAAGATATATTTATACAATTCGAGAGATATTAATTTTTGTTAAAAACACAAGCACAATTTTATATACTTCTAGAAATTATAATTTTTAATATACATATTATTTATGTAATTTTACATATTGCTTTTACAATGTAGATTTTCGATTTTTGCTCTGCGAAATCCAAAGTTACAAATTTTTAGAGAAATAAATTTACTTTTGCAAAAACATAAATTTGCAATTTTCGAAAATCGGAAAATAAATTAAATATACCTACGTAAAGTTCTCGATTATTTGCATTCTCGAGACCTAATTCATCTCTGCCCTTCGATTGAATCGTCATTCAAATCATTGCCAAGCTCGCAAAAGAATCTCATTAACTGACGCTGTGGTAATAATGGGACTCACTGCACGTCATCGTGTATGACCCAAAATGCAAATGCTCCGCTTATCCTTGGTCAGTCAATGCGTCAAGTTGGAAATTGTTTACCTAACAATGGAACCGCCGTCGCCGATTCATTCTATCGCACTGTACCGGGCCGTAACTTACCGGTTCTCTGGTAGCCGGGTCAGGTCCTTCCGGTCCTAGAGCCGGTCCGGTTTCGAATCCCCCCTGCATCTGAACGAGCTAACGTGGACGTCTCTTTTTCTCGAGTCAGTTTCAGCTCAGTCGAAACTCTCCTTCTTTCGCGCGCGCTGTAAGGCTGAAGACCGGCCGGCATTGTTCCTCGATTTTGTTCAGACGTTGGTGGTATTCATTCCTTCGATCTGTACGTCGTATTCCCATGCACGATGAATATCTATCTCGTCACGATCCGCATTGCGCGTAACGCGAGTCGTTTATCTTGAGAGGATATAGGAATTATTAATAGATGATAGAGAGAATGTATAAAGAGATTCTATAAAATAATCTGTTATTCTATTAATCGGATAAAACTTTAATTTCTTAATATTTAATTTATGTCTGTAAAATGTAAGTGTTCTATTCATGATCTAATATTTTCATGAAAAGATCGAATTCAATCTGATCGGATTGTCATTAAGATTCTCGCAACAATAATCTTTAACATGAGGAAAAATATTTTTCGGACACACACTCGTGAAATATTCCATTGAGAACTGGAGATTTATTTGTTGAAATTGTTTTTCAGATGGAAACCGAGGTCCGGACGCTCAAGCAGGAACTGGCGCGAACCCAGGACGCCCTGAAGACCGCCACGAAAAAATGCCGAGAGCTGGTGAAGGAGCTGGACCATCGTATTGCCGATCATGAGTCTGAGAAGATTTTGCGAGATCAACAGCTCTCGAGGATACTGCGAGCACTGTTGTTCCTGGAAGCGCGCCTTAAGCAGGAGCAGAAGTCTATCAGGCAGATGCTCTGCGAAAAGGACAATGTTATCAGAAATCAGCAATTGGAGATCGCGTTGCTCAGGCGGTATACAAAAAACTATATAAAGAGCAAGCGCGATCGAACCACACTGGCCGTCGATGTCGAAGTCACCAATATCGATAAGAATCTACAGAAGGACTTTGGCAATTTGCAAGTAATTTGAAAAAATCACGTAATAATTAATTAGAAAGCCACGTAATATAAGTCTTTCTACAGCAGTCTTATCAGCAGCTTGATGGAAAAAACTTGATGGATGATTTTGTCGAAGCATCTAAAAATTTATTAGGTGTTGGAATTAATTCGTAGCGTTTTTTAATGAAAGAATATTATTTATTTCACATGAGCATTAAAAAATACATTAATGAAAGTACTTCCCATCACTTGTAAAACGCTACGAATTAATTCCAACACCTAATAATTATATACAGATCTAAAAATAACATTGTTGTATCAGCAAAATAATTATCTCAAGCACAATAGTAAAAAATTTTGATATTCTAGCAACCAGTTTTGAGCATCTTATAATTATTTCGATCCAATAAAATTATTTTCAGATCTAGCTAAATTTTTTAATATTTCAACAAATCCATCCTTTCCGTGTTTTAATTTGTAAAAAAAATTTATATAAAAAGAAGATAATATAGGAGTGAATTCTATACTTTTCACGTTCTGTTTTCTAAATTTAAACTTATTCGATTAATCTCTTTCAGAGAGAAACGCTGCAGGAGAGCGGTATTGGCAAAGAGATCGCAAGTCTAAAGTGCGAGATAATCACACGGCTGAACCCGGCATCGTCTAGTATTCTGGACGAACTGGACCGGAACAGCGTGAGGAAAACGAATAGTTTCGCCGGTAGCGATATCTCAAAGGCCAGTCTGACCAGCAGTGAGAACACGGACGCATCCATCGTCACGACGACGACGGAGGGCAGCCCTTCGTTGCTCAGCACGGAAGGCTTTTGCGAGGGTGAGAGTACGGATGATGTGTCACCTGGCTCAACCTTGAACAAATGCTCGAGCAGGTACACACCGACGACGGTGACTGACAGCGAAAACGAGACTACGATGATCTTAGACGAGGACGAGGAGGACCTAACGGAAAAAGATGGAACGACGATGGTATCGATAAAAAAAAGGACAAAGGGTCAGAAGACGTCGAAAAGTTCCAACATGATTGAAATGGTGGGTATCGCGAGAACGGAGAGCAAGGACGACGGGATGGACTGTAACTTTGTGTCAGAGGATGAGGAACAGACTAACACCATGATAAGCAGTCAAGAGAGAGACACAGAAGAACCGATTTACATTAACGCCTGCAACGAGGTGAACGAGAAAAATCTTCAGCGGACGGAGCAATTGAGGACAAAAGACGATTATAGCAATAATAACAATATGTACGTTACAAGTGATTCTTTTCTCCACTAAAATTTTCATTAGATATTTAATTTAATTTTTTTCTTCTATTATATTCTTTTGTTCCTTAAAGACGATCCTTTCGATTTCTTTTTCGCAGCGAGGTAAAGATCGAGACGCCTGAATTGACGGTGGAGGACACCAGTGGAAATTGGTATAGTGATCCGGATGAAGATCGATTAAACGATGATGTATTCAGGCACAGCACCTACCGGCCAAATAGTAATCATAACTCCGTATTGGAGTGCGTGAATCAGATCCTGTTACAGGATATGGAAGAGGAGGAGAACTTGGTACTCTCAGTGCCGCGCAGGTTTAAACATCGTGGCAGAATCGTACGTTTTCAGCCAGCCAGGTTGTCCGATATTGAGTCAGTGGGTTCCGAGATAGAAAGGAAAAATTCCGAGGAGTCCGTCACGGATAACAAGGATTCATCAAGGGAGGAAGAGACTATGGAGAACGATGCGAATGTATCCGAAGACGAGTTTGGCATGAGGATCGTCCAAAAGGATCCGGACGATGATGGTTCCAAGGAGTCCAAGGCGATCCCACTAGTCATCATCGAGCCCAAAGTCGATATCGAAGAGACGAGAAAGATTCCAACGAAATCCCAACAGAGTAGTCCTCCTTTAAAAATGGAGAGAATCGAGGAGAAGACCTGCCTGCAGATGTCTGCAAGAGGATTAACTATCGCCAAGAATCTGGATTATGAAGATATAGAGTCGTTACCAGAGATAACGACATCACCGACGCCCAGAACGCCACCGGCGTTGCCGCCGAAGCCACAGTTTCGCAACAACACACTAATTCTGAAGAAAATTCCTAGTCCATCGTTCCTGATTGATGAAAAAAGGCAGCAGGACCCGGGAGGCGCGGATCCTACAAAAAGAGGTATTCTGGGACTGATATCCTCTTCATCGTCAAAGGCGGCAAGGAATCTGAATATGGACGAAGCGAAAGGTTCGGCCAGGAGCTCGGCGAGAGAAACGAAAGACGGTGGATTCTGGAAGAATAGATTCAACCACGTGCGCTCGTCTTTCCAGGTAAGACAAAAGGAGGATCAAGGAAAGAGTGCGGCCAGAGTGACGAACATCGTTCGGCATTTCGAAGAGTTTAAGATCGGCGACCCCGAGGAACAGACAAAGGACAGAAATCGTCCGAAGGACCGTCATGCCGAACTTGAACATGTAAGATCTCTTATGAAAATGTATTAAATATTTTGAGAAAACTATATAATTTTATAAAAAAAAATATATAAAAAACGAATTTTTCTTTCATTACAGGAATTCGATATCCGACAGAACTTTGAGGAATTCAATCTAGACGAGTGCGATCTGTCGGACGATCCCGATCGACCTGAAGGTGACGGATCCGAGAGACTTGGTCACGTGGGATTCAACAACGCTGGTCAGAACGAGAACAGCATTGCCAAAGATAACAACAATGTTCCTGCTATCGGCAATAGTAATGGCAACGGTGAAATCGGAAGCAGCGGATATGATCACTTTCTGGAGGCGACCGGTCTCAGCAACAAGTCGATCCTCACACCGTCAAGATTGCTGAGCAATCACAAGAGCATGCTGAAGCCGAAGGACGTAAAGTACAAGAGCAGGATCAAGGCTACGGCGGTACTGGAGAGGCACGGAGTACAGACGACTGTAGCCGGCAATACGACGCACGTCAGACACTGGACTGGACCATTCGTCTGACGATTGGCCAATTTTCTGCCGGCCACAAATATTTTTCGCTCCGCCGTGTCGGCCGATAACTCGCCGATAAAGGCGAACTACAAAAGATTTTGATCTTTTAATTCGCTGACGATTAATTAAATTAAAACATTTTATAGTTGTTGTATTTATACGCAACGAATGACTCTCACTTTTAAAGTGCAAATGGAATTTTATACAGTATTGACCGAGAAACAAGGAATTAATGATGAACAGAAAAAAAACAACCTTGTTTCTTTAGTTACGTTACGATGCTAATGTGTGAGTAATTAACATATATATTATATACACATAAATTACGTTATTTTTCATATGCTATAAGATACATGAGTCGTTAGATTTCGAAGTTGCACTTTCAATGATTAATTTATTTAATCCCTTCTTGGAAAAATTGATTATAAAATGTTGATTTAACTATTCCTGCTGTGAAATTATTTATTAGTCTTTATATGATACGTAAAGAAAATGTAACTCGTCTTGACTTTTGGTACATTCTAATTTATAAAACGTTATCGAAAGAACTCTTTATCTTTCATTACCTTAACTTTAATGAATAATACGCATTGGTAGTTCTCAACCATCAATATTTTATTAAATTATTGTTTAACATACAATTTCTATCTTAAATTACATTCACGTACAAGTGTGCAATCGAACGGAAATTTATACAATGTATGAATTTATAAATAGAACAGAGAACTCGAGTAAAAGATTAGGAGTGAACGTTGTGTTCCGTCAATATTAAAATTAGGTTTTTTTTTAATACGTTCTATACACAATCGTACATACTTTCAAACAAAATTACAGATGATAAAGTATATATAGAAAAAAAAATTTGTAATAATACTTCATTGCAGGTAAAGAAAGAAAAGCAGCACTTTGAAAGAAAATTATATAATAAACATTCAAATCTCTGAGTAAAAAATATATTCAAAAAAAAGAATAGAAGGAACAACAAAATTAAATGACTTTTTATGGCATGCAATCTCACCACGCATTTGAATTATCGCGTTAACCACTAAATGTGCGGCGAGAATGTGATGCTAGTCTCAACAGTATTATGCGTTTGTTCGCGTGTTTGGAAGCGTAGATATGCGATATTAAGATGCGCGATACAAATCTCGCATTATGATACATTATGTGTACACATATTTTACATATATAATCTCTACTCTCTATCAAAAAATAACGCAAGTCTATAAAAATATGACAACGTTATCACCAGTATCAAAATGTAAATATGGGGTGTGGAAGAAGAAATGCGTACATTGATAAGTTTTTTATCTTATTCCTTCTTAAACATTACACAATCCCCATTTTAAGCGTCATGCAGGCTTCATTCTCTCGCGGGTTAGTACAAATCACTCGTTCAGGCACTCCATTTACGCTTGTTGATTAGCATTATATCGGATACGAACGTGTACAAGTACTGCGAAAAAACGCTCGAGAACTCGAATTAGTTTTGGCAAGCTGTCGTCTTTCAAGTTTCTCTTTCCGCACGAAAGTCATAGAAGAACTGCGACAAAACATCATATCAGTTATTTGTCTCAATTATCAGTTATTTTTAAAAATTGAAAAAAATATACGTACCTCTCTATCTAAGTCCTTCTGTGTCCATACTTTGATAACAGGAAGTTTGTTCTATCGAGAAAAAAAAATATATCATTAAGTTGTAAAAATAAATGTCTTAATTGCACTTTAATTTTTGTACAAGTTTCAAATTATTATACTCACACTGGCAGAACTATGATTAGTAATAAGACGAGGATTAAGCGCGAACGGAACCCCATCGAGATCGGAAGATCCTGGAAGTGTACCGTAAATGGGCGTTGATGTGACGGTGGATGTCGTGGACATAGGCGGTTGTGGGGCGGGCCTCGTTGGCCTGATCCTCGCGTTAGGACTTAAGACCTCATAATCTCGATCGCTGAGTTCGTCATCCTTGTTAGTGGTGCTGCCGACTTGCGGATAAAGCCCATTGGCCGGTGGTTTTGGTGAGAACTTTGGTTTCGGGGGCCTCTCAGGGGCTGGCCTGTGAAAGATTCCATTCGACGGATTTGGAGAAGGACTTTGCAGTAAGCTGGAAGTATCATAAAATACGTATATTTATAGCACGAAATCGATACTTGGCTTGATGTGTTGAAACTTACTCTATATTAACGTACGACTGCGACTCCAAATTCGCATTTGTGATATCTACGGTCTTGTAGCATACATGAACACCATTTATAGTACTGAAAGAAAAAATATAAGAAACAATATACATCACGATAAAAATATTGCATTAACTTTTTATATTCCATATATATTTCTAATACACAAGTTCCGTGTTTATCTATATTTACATATATGTATAATAAATTACGGCAATTTGTTATTGCGTTTATTTTCTATTGAGTTGTTACAAAAACACAGATAAAAAATTCACGAAGCCAACTTAAAGCTGATCTAATTAAAAGTTTAAAGAGTTGACATACCCAGCAGCGGAAAATCCAACAGGAGCCAGTTTGGAGTAAACCTTATGGTTTGGAGTTGTCCTGCTGCATATTATTATATCTGTGACCGCTTTCGTACACAGGTCCTTATTCCTAATTTTGTAGCACACCTGTTTTTTCCGCCATGCTTTCTGCCCTGCAACATTTACCGCGATTTATTTGTAAAAATTTGCATATTTTTTTATCCGCAGACGGCAGGCATTGCTGTCAAACAGAAAGGCTTACTCGAATCCACGGTGTAAGAGATCATGCTGTATCCTTCCGGCGGAGTGTCTCGCTCGTTAATCACCATGATATCCTCGACCACGCAGTTCGGCTGGCCCTCAGTCTTTGAGAAGCAGATATATCTACCCTTCTTCTTGATGAACAGTCCACTCTCCCTCCATAGATCAGCGTCGGTATCCTGATCGTAAGTTCTCGATACCTTAACGAGATATATATCAATCATCCCTGACCACCGCGACGAGCAATAATAAAGTGAATTAATGCGCGTACCACTGTAAAGTTGGGTGGACACTTGTCTAAGTCTTCCACAACACTAATGGCAGTTATTGGTCTGTCATCTGGCAGTACGGCCGACACCTGGACCAACATCTTACAGGTAGTCGTCTTGAACATCGCTGCGATCCCGGATATCTAATTAATTCATTCCCCAATTAGATGAATCTTTCCCAATGTGTCCAAAATAAATATATTTGTAAGTATTAAATACGGAAAGAAGGATTTTGTTAAAGTATCTAAAAATTTAACTAGACACAAATTTGAAAAGAATTTTATAGGATCATAAAAATAATTGGATAAGGAAGCTCAAATTGATTGCTAGAATGTCTAAATTTTTTGCAATATTATCGTCATGCTTAAATCTGCTACATAATTATTTTGATGGTCCAAGAAAATTATTTTCAGATTTGTATTTAGCTAAACTTTTAGATACTTCAGCAAAATTATTCTTTCCGTGTAAATTTAAACATGTCCAACAAATTTTTAGATTTATACCAAATTAAATTTTCAGATATTTCAATAAAACACATTACATTAATAAAAAATCTTTAGATGTTTCGGCAACAATCTGGCCATCTTCAGTAAAAAATAACAAATATTAGTAAAACGCAGAATTTACATAAATCTGACATTAAATTCAGTTATCAAAAATATAATTATTATATATATAAACGTTCTTATATATATAAACATTCTAAATATAAATATGTATATAAACGTCTGAAGATTTTTTATTAATGATTTATTAAATTTCACAATATAATCCGTTTTTTCGTACATGCACTAAATATACTATAATTATTATAAAATAAGCAAATGTTAAGTATGTAACACTATGAATACGTTTGCTTACTGAATATTGCATTTTGTCTCGCTACAAATATCGTGAATAAGTTGCATATAAAAAAACAAGAAGATTATGTCGATCATCGTCATTAAAATGATCATTGTCCGGCGATCATAAAATGTTTATCAATGTGAGATTAGATACAATTGAAGCTTATCGTTGCGATCGTAGAGATAACGAGATGATCGAAAGTCGGAAACCCGCGGTGGCGATTGCATCGTAACTTCAATAGATCATAAAAACACTGATCGTTCCAAAAATATCATCAACATGACCGACATTCTCCGCTCCACGAGTTTTCCGAGGCGCGAAGCGATCGACTATGAAACTCTTGTTTAATCCGACGCGATGTAGCGATCCGATCGAATCCCTCGGTGCGATGCACTCAAGATTCTCGACTCGATGCATGTATTCTATTCGGTAGGATAACGAACTTTGAGAACAAATTATCGATTGATATTTTTATTTTGAGAGATTGAAAAAATAAGGGAAGCCAGTAAGCCAGATATTAGTCAGCCTATTTAACTAGATTATACACATACATTCAGTGATTGTCTAAAACATGTCTAAATTTACACGGAAAGAATGATTTTGCTGAAGTATCTAAAAGTTTAGCTAAATACAAATCTAAAAATAATTTTTTGAACCATCAAAATAGTTATAGTAAACTCAAGCATGATGAATAGTGCTGTAAAAGTTTTGACATTCTAGCAATTAGTTTAAGCGTCCCATATAAACAAAAAGAGGAATATAAAATCACAGCACTATTGTGAAATTTAATAAATCATTACATTAATAAAAAATCTTTAGATGTTTCGGCAACAATCTGGCCATCTTCAGTAAAAAATAACAAATATTATTAGGTGTTGGAATTAATTCGTAGCGTTTTACAAGTGATGGGAAGTACTTTCATTAATGTATTTTTTAATGCTCATGTGAAATAAATAACATTCTTTCATTAAAAACGCTACGAATTAATTCCAACACCTAATAGTAAAACGCAGAATTTACATAAATCTGACATTAAATTCAGTTATCAAAAATATAAATATTATATATATAAACGTATTCTAAATATAAATATGTATAAACGTCTGAAGATTTTTTTATTAATGATTTAATTAAATTTCACAATATCTAGTGCTGTGGTTTTATGCTCCTCTTTTTGTATATTTTGATTTATAAACCACGTTATAATTATTTGTTATAATTATTTATTTCGTCCCATATAATTTTAATAGTCCATTAAAATCAACGGTTTTGCTCAAGTATCTAAAAATTTAGAAATACAGATCTGAAAATAATTGTGTTGGACTATCGAAATAATTATGTAGGACGTTCAAACTGATTGCTGAAATATAAAAACATTGTACAATATCGATCAACATGCTTGTCCTACATAATTCTTTCGATGGTTCCAACAAAATTATTTTCAGCTCCATATCTACCTAAATTTTTAAATACTGCAGTAAAATCATTCCTTTTATACATGAAATGCGCACGAGAGTGATATGTAAAGACCCTGCTCTTATTTTGAAGCAGATTCACGATGATTCGTCAACAGAGCTATTTTTCTAACGGTCTCCATGTTATCGCATTAATTACTACGATAATAACTATAGCATTATACATTAGCGAGAAACATTCGGTTGCGTGAAAGAGATTCATTCATCCTGATTCGAAACCCTGTTAATTAGCGGATCGGAGGAGCTCATTCCGGAGCAGCTCATTCCGGTGCAATGAGAGATGCGAGTACGGACTGCCGACTGACAGCGGGCGGGGTTGAACAATCGAGGAGGAAGGCGAAACAGAGGAAAGAAGGAACGTAAAGTGGGACAGCGGCGTATGTTCGTGGAGGAATGTACCGCTGCATTAGTATTCGCAAACATCAACGAATGGTCTTTAAGACGCGTGACTAAGTCTCACGCTCTCCTACGAGATCGTTCTCTCTCTTGCATCATCGTGATCGAAGCATTTCATCATAGGAAAAATCCAAGCTCGGGAGGCTGTCGATTTTCCAACTGTCGCTCGGTGCTCAGCTGGCTCGACTTGTATCCCGCTGGTGTCAACTTACTTTTGTCAGCCGTGAAATAATAAATGGTGATTTTTCAAAAGACGCAGAAATCATTAGGAAACACGCACGTATAATAAAAATTTGCTCCGTCAGGAACACAAAGGTCAGTTGTACTTTCATAATGAAAAGGAGGGAAAAAAAAGACAGGCAGAACGATGACAATCAGAAAAAATTTACATAGCTCATTTTTCCATCGTCATAATACCCGTAAATTATTCGTAGGCACGAGGCCATTATTCACACTCGCGATCGAAAAATTCCATCGTCGACGAGACACCGCCGCTGCGTTCAGTGCTAAATTCGGTAGATGTATATACGTACATACGTCATACGTGTTTACGCATTCCCTTCGCGATTCTCGTTGTTAAAGAGACAGAGCTTAAGATCGAAGTGTGTCAAGATCTCAGTGCGATAGCGATAGGATACCATGCTGTGTGGCAGCAAATAAATAATAGCCTGGAGTGCGACGTGACGAGAAGGAACGTGACGCGAAGAGAAGATCCCATGGGAAACCGGCGTCAACGTTCAAGGACGTGCTCGAGGAAGGGAGGTCGATAGGAAGACGGACGGACGGACGCGACGTGCGCGGAGACGTCTCTCTTCCCTCCTTTCGCGAATTATATTGGACGTGTCATCGGCCGCGGGAGGCGACATCGCCTTCTCTCGATTACTCTCGAGGTGCTCGATAGGGGCTGACCTTTTCGCGACGCCGCGCTGCAACGTTTATCCGTTTCCTCTCCGCCTTCTCTTCGTCCTTCTTCTTGTTCGTCTTCCTCACACGATTGTACACTTTGTGCTGACACAGCGACGACGACGACACAACGCGACAGCGCGGCTTCTGTCACCGGCGCTCATATTTCAAATGATTTCAAAGCAAAAGAGGAGACGAGTGACGTCAATCGACGACAGACTGTACTTACCGTCGTCCGACGACGCGTCTTGCGAAACTGCCCGAAAACACTCCGAACATTGACGAGGCCACCGAACTCCGGAAACGCATCACGCTCAGTGCGCCGAGTGCGCGTCATCTCGATGCGCATGCGTCCTACGTTCATGATATTGTCATGAAGTAAGAAAGTAATCGATGGGAATGCAAGATGTATTTTCAGTTGCTCGGAGGGAATAGAAAGAACGTGATAGTCAATCTGATTGGTCGTTACTATTCTCTTGAATATCCCAGATATAACGATATTTACGAAAATGATAGAATAATTTCAAATTTAAATTGACTTAATCGATGATTATACTTTATCATAATTTATTACGAATTTCAAAATCAACGTCGATCTTTATTTTTTACACTACAATTAGTGGTCTTTGAAGGACTAAACTTGAAAGTTTATAATATAAATAGAACGAATTAGTCATATATCAATAATATTTTAATAAAGAAAGTAAATTGCCTTTACAGGAATCTAATATAATATTAGTCAATTTATTACTGAAAGACAATAATTAATTACTTATTTGGAGTAATAAAAGTATTGAATGTGCTTTTAGTCAGTAATTAATTATTGTCTTTTAGTATTGGCTAGTATTAGCTAGATTTCTTTAAGAGGGAACAGAAACAAAATCTTTCAAAAGCCTTTTTATTTTCTTCATCATTTTTCTAAGAAAATATTAAGTACAATATTTTCTTGGAAAATTTTCTTGAACAATTTTCTACTCTTATTTTTATCATTTCCTTTTTATGAGAGATTCAATGACGTTTTTTTATTATTATACATTATTTATCGTGTCATTTTTCTATTTTTAATGTTTAATAGTAAACATCATTTATATTATGGAAAACAAGAATTGCGTATCTATGATAAAGTATAATATTATGCATTATAATGATATATGCATATCATTTATATCGATTTGTCATCTCAAGACAGTCTAAAATATACGAGGGCAAATCAATAAGTACCTGTGTTAGTAATGAAGCAAGCTTTTTACAAAAATTTTTTTTTATTTTTCAACGTAATCCCCTTTTAGGAGGATACACTTTTTTCAACGCTTTTGCCATTTTTTTAACCCCTCAGAAAAATGCGATTTGATTCGAACTCTGCAAAATAGGTCTCTGTTTCGGCGATGACCTCCTCATTCGACGTGAATTTCTTTCTACCGAGCCATTTTTTTAAGTTTGAAAACAAGAAGAAGTCACATGGGGCTAAATCCGGAGAGTACGATCGATGTAGCAATTCGTAGCGCAATTCGACCATCAAATTGACCTTTAAAATTGACCTTTGAAATTGTTAATCCGCATCCGGTTGTTATCCACCGTGAGCAATCGCGGCACTTATCGGGCCGATAGTTTTTTTCATTCCCAAATTATCATGCAAAATTGAATGTCGTTCGATACGTCTACGGTCTCTGCTACTTCATGCACTTTCGGCGATCGTCTAGAATTATGTCGTGGACTTTTTCAACGATTTCTTCAGTAACCACGTCTGCCGGGCGGCTTGGGCGCTCCTCATCAAAAACAGATGAACGATCACGTTGGAATTCGTTGAACCAATATCTGACGGTTGTCATAGATGAAGAGTTCTCATAGACAGGCATCCAACTTCGTTTTTATTACTTCATACGTTTTTCCATCCAAAAATAAGAAACGAATCACGGATCGATATTGCTCTTTTTCCATTGTATCGGAAAACATCAAACACGCTCACTACGAATTGCTGTCAAATTAAGAGTGTTGCATGAATCACTCTGAAATTTTGTATGGCGTCGTTTGAAAGATGGTAGTACCCGATGGTAATGTCAACTTGCATCAACAACACCTGTCTTGAAACACGGGTACTTATTGATTTGTCCTCGTAAATAGCCAGCGCAGATCTTTGCGAAGCATAAGAAAATCAATCTTTTGCGTCTTTTATTTAAAAAAAAAGAAAGAAGAAAAAATGTTATGCTCCATCCTAAGAATCGACTACGAATATCAACCTCTATATATAATATTTAAGGTCTGAGCTATCGCTTGCTTTACTGCGCATGTACCAAATCGGTCGTATCAGAATTAGTGTTCCGACTCCGATAGGCGGCAGGCATCGCACATTGCACAATTGACGTTTATACCAATCTGTACTCAGCTGTTAGCCTTATCATCGTGAATTTATTTTTGAGATTTCTGACTGATCCAAACAGTTATCTCATTCACTGCGGAAGAGATACATCATCGCTCAGATATGACGGACTCCAATAAGCCTATTCCTTTTTATTACTCCACGAGTGGTAACAAAGAGGAAGATGAGGTTAGTCTTTACTATATTATAATCTATGTACATTTGTAGAGTTTTTCATTGGCAGAACTAGTTCGCAGAACGACGCACATTAAAGCTGTTGTACATTATTCTAATTTAAATGTAAAAGTGAGATATCTCAATTGATAAAATGTCCAATGTATTTTATCAAATAGCATAATAAAATATATCGAATATTTTACGATTTAATTTGTTTCTATATTTTTCTTAAACGTACATCTTTATGTCAATTTTTGTACAACGGCTTTAAACATACATTACGCCCTTATAATTCTGCCAATGAAAGATTATTATTTATACTATTAATTTCTTAATTCTATTCATGCGCGATTTTATCGGTACAAATGTCTTTTTATCCTGAAAAAGAAATATATTATTAATAATAAAAAATATATATTATTAAATATATAATTATATTAAATATATTATTAATATATAAATGTTATTTTATATTTTACCGTATAATATAATTAATTAAACAAAATTTTCTGTAAATTGAACGTAAATTTATACAATCTCCTTTTTTTCTCGTTTTGTCTCCTTGCTCCGAAATAATCTGCCAGTTGACTAGTTGATAAGAATTTTGTAACAATTGACGATAGCGTTGATATTTATAATCCAATGTCATACATCAAGATCATTTTAAATAATTGCAAGACACTTGTACTTTTCGAACGCGATCTTTTAAAATTTTTTAAACTTTTTTATTTACGAGATGTGATATAGGTCCATAACCAACGACATAACATATGTCAATTGTATACAGCCAGATCAGGTCATCTCTCAAATGTTCATAACGAGAGATATAATTTAGATTGAATTTAGGATATTTATGTCTCGGCCTTTTTTTTGTTGTTTGAATTGAATATTAATGCAGGCGTATCCAAGAAGAAAATGTGGAGTTAAATTCTCCCCGAATTTGTTTCCATTTTCAATTATTATATATAATTATGAATTATATATATATATATATATATATATATATATATATATATATACAGGTTTCAAAATTCGCGCCCGCGAAATACAAAACGTGATACTTTATGCTAAAAGAAACAACTTATTTCTTTTGCAAAATTGCGTCTGACAAGTAGTTTGAAATTATACGAGTAAATGGATAAATTATATATCGAAATGTAATTTTACTACAGGAAAAAATTGTTCGTTTTAGCACAAAAAACCGATAAGTAGTATTTGCAGGAAAGCAGGTTGAAGTCAACAAATTCAAAAATTATTTATTGGACGAAATTTAAAGAAAAAAGTTGTTTGTTTTATCAAGTCACGTCTTGTACTTCGCGGTCGTGAATTTTGGAACACCCTTATATATATATATATATATATATATATATATATATATATATATAATATATATATATATATCATAAAAATAATTATTATATAATTATAAAAAATTATTTTCTTTTTAATTCTACTCTTTTTAATTCTACTTTTTTACTTTTACAGCTTTACTTTTTACTTTTGACATTATATATAAATTCTGAAAATGTGTTAAATAACTTTAAAAAACAGTTCTTTTATTTTATAAATTTTATTGAATAATCTTCTTTACTTTCATTTAACTTCTCTTTCCTTTTATTTAACTTTAATATAACATTTTTAATAATATTTAGAAATTTCTTACAAAGAAAACTTCTCTATATGTTTAAAAAAAATTTCTTTTTCTAGGAAAATGATCATGAAATGTTTAGTAATTTAAATTTCATCATTTGAAATCTTGAATATTAGGCAATTTTTGGAAATTACGAAAATTTTTGTTGTTTCAATTAATTCTAAGCAAAATCGTAAAACTTGTAATGTGTTTTCATAGTATTTATAAGAACTTATAATTAGTATTCTAATTTTATTTGTGATTATTCGTAAATATCTATTCATCGATTTCATGTAAATTTTATGGCTTGTAAGAAGCTGTTTGTAAAAATATTATATAAAGGTATAAGCACTTAAAATTCTTACATATCTTACAGAAATATGTTACGAGCCTTACAATTCTGCTTAGAATTTAGACATTAGATAGTTATACATCAATCTCTTTATTTTTGTTATGTTTTTGCTATTTTTTAATTGAATTAGATGAAATTTAGAAATGAAATTTCTTGCAGAAATTATTGGAACCAATTAGGTATATTCTTCAAGTTCCCGGAAAACAAATAAGAATAAAATTAGCAAAAGCTTTTAATTATTGGCTAAAGATATCAGATGATAAAGTCCAAGAAATCGATGATATAATAAATATGCTTCACAATTCGAGCATTCTGTAAGTTTTCATTCTGTTAATTATCAACATAATATTTTGTTTTGTGTCTTTTTTTACATATCTTTCTCATTAACTATAAAATTATATCTTTAAATAATTTTGTTTTTTGTAACAATTGCATATGTTAAAAATTGGATATTAATTAAAGTGCAGGTATTTTGCAAAGTACCTGCAATTATATTAATCTAAAATTTAATATTTTTATAAAAATTATAATTTTTTCTGCGTAATTTGCAAAATTGGATATATATATACATATATAATATATACATATATAAAATCACACTGAAATATTTAAGCATTCACTTTGATCGAAAATAGAATTATTTCTCTTAATTAATTGCTTTATCTTGCTGATCTAATTCCAAATTATAATTGTTTATATATGTTTTCTTAAAAAACAATCTTTCTTGTACTAGTTTTTGGTTATTGCGAAAAATATTACTGAAATCTCCGTCAAATCAAAAGGACATCCTTATGGAATTCGAGACCTTCGAGTTTGAATCCTGGCCGAGGTAATATTTTTCGCAATAAATAATTTACAGCTTTTAAGAAACTTACATTAGCATCAAATTATTAATATCTTTCTAAGATTCTTGTTATCATCAATATTATTGAATTGCTTGTCAATTTAATAGGTGATATTAATACTTCAGTTTTGTTTATATTTGCATTTCAAAATTGAAAAAGATTTTTAGCGCGTGGTTTGCAGAATTGAATATAAATTCATACTGAAATATTTAAGCACTAACATTCACTTTGTACGAAAATAGGATTATTTCTCTCAATTAATTTATTTATTCTCATTAGTCTAATTTCGAATTATTATGTATAGCTTTTACTTATTTTCGCAGGATTGATGATATTCAAGATAATTCCATTCTGCGAAGAGGCATTCCTGTTGCACATTCAGTTTATGGAACTGCTAGCTCATTAAGTGCTGCAAATTATGTATTATTCATTGCTTTGGAAAGAGTTATTAATTTAAAACATCCAGAGGTAAGTGAATACAGGGTTGGCCATATTCGACGGAAAGATGTTTTTTTTTCAATCATGGGAAAGAGATGTTAGATCGAGTAACGACGTTTCCCATGATTGAAAAAAAAAACATCTTTCCGTCGAATATGGCCAACCCTGTACATTAAAAAAATGTCGAACTCTGTTGGTCTTCATTTTATAATGATATTTTGATATATAAAATAAATCATGATGAAAAATATACATTTCTCGTTATTATATAATACTTAAGAGTTTTCAATTTACTTAAATACAAAATTTAAAAGACGTTCAGTAATAATATTATATAATTATTTTATATAATATTATTACTGAAATGGTATTTTTTAAAATTAAGAAACACCATTAAAATTGTCCTATTTTCTCATTTTTTTTAAATTATCTTTCTTAATATTAATAATGCCGTATGGTACACCAGTATATCATACGCTGCATTTATTAATATATTAACATGATCATTATGCAGTTTTTGTTATCTATTTATCTTTCTTTTTTTCTTTCTTTATTTGTCATATGATTAATTTTGATTTATTAAAGGAGTGAAACTGAAAATGTACCATACGACATTTATTAATATATTAATATGACACTTAGTTAATTCTCTAAAAATCAAGTTTCTAATTTATTTGTATTTAATAATGTATTGTATTTTCTAATTTATTTAATATATATATATATATATATATATATATATATATATATGTATATATATATTAAATACAAATAAATTAAAAATTAAGAATTATAATAGTATATATTATATATATAATATTATCAGGCAACGCAAGTATATATGGAGCAATTATTAGAACTTCATAGAGGTCAGGGAATGGATATTTTTTGGAGAGATAATTTCATCTGTCCAACTGAGGAAGATTACAAGATTATGACAATAAGAAGTAATTGCTAATATTTATACAATCTTTATTTTATATGCATATAGAAAAAAAGGATTTAAACATTAATTAATGTTGCAGAAACTGGTGGGCTTTTCAATTTAGCCGTAAGATTGATGAAACTGTTCTCAACTTATGAAGAAGATTTTTCATCATTAATAGCTACTTTAGGATTATATTTTCAAATACGCGATGATTATTGCAACTTGTGCCTCGGTGAGGTAAGCGATAATATATTCGATTTAATGAAATAAATTTATACTACATATATTTATTATTGTTACAGTACACTGAGAATAAAAGTTATTGTGAAGATTTAACTGAAGGAAAATTCAGCTTTCCGATTATTCATGCCCTTAGAAGCAATCCTGACGATAGACAAATAATAAGTATCCTTTATCAAATGTTATTTTTATTTAGTAAAAAATATAATATTCGCTATATAATTAATAAACTTTTTTTACTAATTGTTCCATGTATAATCATTCTATGTATAATTTATTAGATTTATATATTTCTTTAATAATGCTTAATAAAGATATTGTACGACAACGGACAAAGGATATCGAAGTGAAACGTCATTGCATTAAATTATTAGAGAGATTTGGTTCCTTTAAATACACGAGAAATGTACTTGAAGAATTGGATTCGACTGCGAGGGCTGAAATTGAACGATTAGGTGGTAACCCGCTTCTGGTGAAGATTCTGGACGAACTTAAGAATTGGGATACCCAAGATGCACCTAAGGATCCTTTAACTGGAACGTTTTAAGTTTAATGTTATTTTTTTTTTGTAAAACGTCAAAAAATAGCATTACATAGATTTTTTAAATTATATTATATAAAATAGGTGTAATGATACAAGTGGCAAAGGAATACTTATATTGTGACATATTATGTATAAATTATGTAAAAAAATATAATGATCCGTATTCAAAACGTTATAACAATGTTAGCGCGCTAACGCATACTTTATGTTACGCATATAGAATTTCAGAAATAAAAGCGCGTTCTGAATACGGGCCAATATATATAAAAGTATACAAAAAATATATAATAAAATTTTAATAGCTGATAAAAATTAATATTTATAAAATTTTATTGGATATCTGTGCACTACAAATAAAAATGGATGTCTATAAAAGATTTAAGAATACTTATATAGAATATGAATTGTTATTTTTTAATAAATTAATATTTTATTCAGCTGTACACAAACATAATTTTTTAATAAATTAACATTTTATTTAGCTGTACACTATTCGAATTATGTAAAGTTAAATAATAATAAGAAAAAGTATAGTAAAAGAAGTAGTATGTATCTATATGTATCTATATACATGTATCTATATACGCTTGCATAAGTTCAGCAAAATTTTATTTTTATTTGTAAATATATAATTTTGTAACGTGCAAATACTGTGATTTTTTTACACAAAAAAACTGTGCTGTAGATTTTAAGATTATGTTTACACGGATTATTTACGTAAAATCTACGTGATGTTTGCATAATTTTTTGTCATGTAAACAATATAGACTATGTAGACTCTGTTGTAAAACGCATTGCTAACATGTTTTATACAGTATAAAAGAATTAAAATTAAATTATAAAATAGTCTTTACACAGAGTAGAATTATCCGAAATACGTCTAAGAATTAGTCTAGGTTATAAAAATATATGGCTATATCTTTAGAATATTCCTGTGATACATTTTGAATATTTTAGCTATGTGAGCACGCTCACATATTCCCATTTTAAATATAAATTGTATAAGCATTATGTAAGTAAAATTATGTAAGTATTTATTAAATTCATAAATTATGTGTACTAAATTTTTTTAGGAAATGTTTATAAATTATCAAAATTTTAAAGATTAAATTTAGAAAGATATAAAAATTTGTATTATTGCTTTTATTATTGTTGCTGCAATATGCACAATGTGCATAATATTTATTACGTATACATTTTAATTAAAGTAAAATCTAGTTCATTAAATCCATTATTTATTTTTCGTGGCATGTTCGAGGTAACGAGTTGTTATATTTAAAAATCCAGTTTATAAATTTTAAGACATTAATATAAATATTGAGCTTTAAAATTTCACTTCTAAATGTTACGTGAAGAACTGTACGACTTATGACTTCAACACACATTTCAAATTTATTCTGTACACCACATGATAAAAGCATCTTTTGAAGCTAATCAACGTTTTTCCGTAAAAGTTAAAAGATTCCTGGAAAAAAATGTTTTATATATAATTATATATAATTAGGGTAACTCCGGTATACACGTCGTATGTATCAACAGTTAAATTTATTATATGATAAGAAAATAATAAGTATTCTTTACGAAACATTATATTTAATATGAAAGTAGATACTAAGGAATATATTCCGTATTAAGTAGACAATAAGAAAATTAAAGGGTACTCATATCTCTATTTTGAAAATTTTTTAACAAAATTTTTAGATAATGTTAAAATTCTTAACAATAAATCAAGATATTTTAACACAACGATCGAAAAATATTGAAGTAAAATGTTACTGCATTAAAATATTAGAGTTACGAATCATTTAAGTATACAAAAGATGTACTTGATGGATTGGAAAAAAATAAAAACCGACCGTTTAAGTGGCAATCCGCCCTTGGTAAAGCTTCTGGACGACAGCAAGAATAAAATGTTGAAAACACGTACCTAAAGATTCTTTAATCAAAATGATAAAAAATTCAGAAATACGTATTATGTTATTAATAATATGTCAGACGTAGCATTGCACAATTTATCCATTTCATTGAATAAAACAATCTCTTATTAATAGTTATAAACAACAAAATGTAATAAAAATTTATATCTGTATACGAATGAAGATAAAAAAAATTAATTTATAAAACTTTGATGAAAAAAAATCATTTATAAAACGATATAGCAATAAATCATTATGCACCCAAAAAAAGTATTCTGTCGATAAGCAGGAAATACCTCTTAGCATTTTTTCTAAGAAAAAAATTGTACATGAATCTCACACAAGCGCGGGTATTTTGTGACATGTATTTATCTATAAAAATGAGGGCACACGAAAAGCGATGTGATTCGCATAGTGTTTTTTTTCTTTCGCACAAGACAACAAACTAAACAAAGAATACGAAAGCAAAGCACTTGTGTTTGGCTACACAACATGTTTTCTATTCCACTACACGTATATATCGCAAAACCACTAAGTCTTTTACACGTCCTATAGTAATCATTTTATATAGATTATAATTTATGATGACGTTACTTATTATAGTGACAAATCGATTCTACTCACAATAATTTCATTAATATTAACAGTAAGAAGCTGAAATCATAGCGCGACGTATTTGCCAGAGTTACCCTGTACAAAATTATATAAAATTATATATAAAATTATATAAAATTATATATAATTATATGTAAAATTGGCACATATATTTTATATATAATTATATATAAAATATATTCATATATATAACATTTTTTCGCGGATTACAAAAAAAAGAAATATATTTTGATATACGCAAATTTCCGCTGCTAGAGATGTGTGCGCACCATATTTGGAAATTGTCTATATATAAGTCTACATAGATGACACCTATCAAACAACACAAAATCTAAAATTGTGATACAAATTTTAAGTCTTTTAGACGCAGAAAACGTCTTATGGCCCGATTTTAGATATTCTTTCTTATCTGAGCTTATACAATAGTTTGTGTTGTCTACATAAACGGAGAATATCATAATTTGCGCGTAAACAATCCTATTCAACTCTTTCTTTATTCGTGATAAAATTTTTACTCGCGCGAACATATATTTTGTATGCATAAATACATGTATAAATGAATAAAAAAAATTTTTATTTATTAAAAAAAGACAAATATTGATAATCTGCCAATCAAATTTATTCATTAATTTAGTCATTAAATTTAATTTTTTTCGTGTTATTTATGTCGTAATGACGAAATAGCTAACATAAGATCATAAATTTAAGCGTCATGTACTCTTGTGAAACGTATAATAAATAATAAAATGAACAAAAGTTTTTGATTTCCTTTCTTTCCATACAATAGAGGACTTTGATTAGTTGATCTTTTTATCGCGTTTCGATTTATTTACGCCTCATATCTTATGCATTATACAAAAGTCTGTACTCTTCGCTTTAGCATATTACTGCAGTTAAAACATTATAAACAGAGAAGAAAGCTGTAAGAACTACCTATAAACTTTTAGACCGGTATTCATAGTCGATTTCAATTTGTTTTTTTATAGACCTGTTATATGAGTTCTTTTTTAAGGGGGTATAACACCTTTGCGGCATCAAAAAATAAAAAAAATTTTTTATTAGCTTAAATGATACTTTAAGATGTCTAGAATATGATCCCATTAACGCCTAAACGATCTTGAATTTATTTCACGTCGAAAACAACTATGTTTGTGTGTTACCTCTAGCGCGGGGAGAGGGCCTCGGGACGCTCACCGAGCTCGCTGCCTACCTCTTGTGTTTGTCAAGTATTTCAGGATAAAGTTTTCAAAGCAGTCAAGCCTATCTACGAAGAATTAAGTTCTGACGATTTATTATCCCGCTGTCTTGGCGGGTATACTCAAAATAACAACGAGAGCTTCAACTCTATGCTGTGGTCTATAGCGCCGAAAGGGGTCCACAGCAGCAAGGCGATCGTTGATATTGCTGCAAATATTGCTGTTTGCAATTTCAACGATGGCCTAAAAAGTGTATTGGAAATTATGCAAGTTCTTAACTTAACGATCGGTACCACCTGCTACAACTTTTGCATAAAAACCGATGAACGGCGGATCCGCGCAACCGAGCGCGCCATGACTGCGGAAGCTAAAGCAGCTCGGAGACTTGACATGTCCAATAAAAAGGCCAAAGATGATGAGGACCTTAATTTGGAAGGACAATTGTACGGGCCAGGCATTGCCGATTAAGGTAATAAGCTAATAATTGCAAGATTTCTCGTACCAAAATTTAAAACGCGTTTTCTGAAAAACACTATTTTTCAAGCTGGTGTACATCACAACGCCCACAATTTTTATCCGATCAACAAAAATCAAATATCTTTATACTCAGCATGGGTGCCTTTATGGTACTACCTAGCCTTTTTTAAAAAAAATCACTAGATTTGTTTTGGCAATCGATTTTATGTCAGATTTTTAGGCGAAAATTCGATTTTTTTTTTCAAAGTCGCGCCATTTTCTCAAAAATTGATATTTTTTAAAATCCACCGGTACTACCTTAGCCAAACTATCACAGATTAAGAACCAATTTGTATTTTTGCTTTAAGTCACTCCAGTCAGCCACAATCGTGTACACCAGCAAGACATACGCGATGCTAGCGGCCTCTTTTGACGGCGTTTATTTTATAAACCATGATGATTTTTCAAAAACAAAAAATATGTTCAGTGTCTTTAATATGTAAATAAAAAAGACCCGATTTTGAATTGCGCACTTCTTTGTATGTAAAAAAAAAATCTTGAAAATGAGGTCGATTTTGGCCATAAAAGGTGTTATACCTCCTTAACCGAATTATTCAACATTGAAGCAATAAGAATCGTTTTTGCTTCAATGTTAAATAACTTGGTGAAAAAAAATCATACAGTGGTTAAAAAAGCAAATTAGTAAAGGTAAAAATTCACTCTTTCAAAAGCTGTAAACCCCATTTGTGAGCAAGTTTTAATTGACGACGTGGTGCGAATGACGCCACATACATGTGACGTATGACGTACTCCAACTTATCTCCAAGAGACGGCAATAAATCGTACGTCACACGCCAAAGTTTGTGCGTTACTTACGTCTACAACTTAAGTCTCTAAGGCCCGATTGCACCAACATTACTTTCAAGCAAGGTTTAAAACTCTTTTTGTCTCTGTCTCTTTTCGCTTTTAAAAAGGAGGATTCGATAAATATACATGCTTACTAAATTTTACTCTTGGACATGAAATAATATCTAAACATTATGACATTATGATAATAATCACATATTTACAAATAATCGTAATGTCTTAGTTTTACGAGCATCGGTATTTTTTTTTTTAAATAAATTTCACATATGTATTAGGTGTTGGAATTAATTCGTAGCGTTTTACAAGTGATGGGAAGTACTTTCATTAATGTATTTTTTAATGCTCATGTGAAATAAATAACATTCTTTCATTAAAAAACGCTACGAATTAATTCCAACACCTAATACATTTCATACGTACATTTACATAAAAATTTTGCGTACAACTAGTGTTCTTTGTTCTTATTTTTTATCATTAAGTTATCATTCACAAATCTGATTTATTCTACTATCGTTATATTTTGCAAATATCTCTTTTGTCCATTGTCCTTTTATTATTCGTATTTTAATGACAATATACAGCTTGTTACAATTAAATTATAAAATTTTACAGCCTTAGAGTAGAATTGTCCGAAATACGTCTAGGAATTTGGTTATAAAAATATACGGCGATATCTTTATGATACGGCGAATATTCCTGTGATGCATTTTGAATATTTTAGCTACGCACACATATTCCCACTTTAAATATAAATTGTATAAGTATTATGTAAATAAAATTACGAAAATATTTATTAAATTTATGAATTATGTGCACTCAACTTTTTTTAGAAAACGTTTATAAATAGTCAAAATTCTAAAAATTAAATTTAGAAAGGTGTATAAACTTTTATTGATTTTGTTGCTGCAATAAGTACAATGTGCATAATATTTATTGTATCTTTTTATTAAAGTAAAATCTAGTTTATTAAATCCATTATTTATTTTTCGTGGCATGTTCGAGGCAACGAATTGTTATATTTAAAAATCCAGTTTATAAATTTTAAGACATTAATACAAACGTTTGCACTTTAAAATTTCGCTTTTACAAATGTTACATGAAGAACTTACGACTTATGACTTCAATACACATTTCAAATTTATTCAATACACCGCACGATAGAAGCATCTTTTGAACAACAACTAATCAACGTTTTTCCGTAAAAGCTAAAAGATTCCCGGGAAAAAATGTTTTATATATATAATTACATATACTTAGGGTAACTCCAGTGTATGCCCCGCACCTATCAAAAACTTAATTTATTAAGTATTATTTACTATGCTTAAATGGACTGTACCAGTAAAAACTTTGTATTGTCTACTACTATGAAAAAAATATTAGAAATCCGAAATATTTATTTTTCATATTAAAAAATAAATTTTTTTAAACATTTGCATTTTTGCCCTATTGGATATTGCATATCCAATAGAGAGATATATGGCTACTCATAAGAAGAGGAGGAAGGTATGTACGGCTCAAGAAAAATTTACAAATAATACATATAAATAAGATGTATGATGACACAATAACATATAAAATGTGTTTATAAAGTTTATTAAGGAATAAAAATGGTAAATATGTATATGATGTACTAAATAATAATTACAATCTTTCTACATATATTACAAGTGTTACTTGAGGTACATATTTCATATAATGCGTTTATTGCATTTAGTGTGCTCAATTCTGCGCAATTTGTATGCTTTGGGCATAAATCTGCTCGCTAAAAATGCCGTACAAGTCCCGAACAAGTGGGATATTCAAGACAAGAAACTAAACAAAGAATACGAAAGCAAAGAACTTGTATTTTGCTATAAAACATGTTTTACTATTCCACTATATACATGTATCGCGAAATAAGTCTTTATACATCCTAGTGTAATCATTTTATATAGATTACAATTTATGATAGCGTTGCTTATTACAGTGAAAAATCGATTCTACTCACAACAATGTTAATATTAATAGTAAGAAGCTAAAATCATAGCGCGGCGTATTTGCCAGAGTTACCCTATACAAAATTATATAAAATTAAATATAATTATAGGTAAAATTGACACATATATTTTATATATAATTACATATAAAATATATTTATATATATAACATTTTTTCTCGGCTTATTACAAAAAAAAGAAATATATTTTGATAGACGCGAATTTCCTGCTTGATGATGTGACCTGTGCATCATATTTGGTAATTGTCTACATATAAGTCTACATAGATGACACCTATCAAACAACACAAAATCTAAAATTGTGATACAAATTTTTAAGTCGTCTTTTAGACGCAGAAAATGTCTTATGGCCTAATTTTAGATACTATTTCTTATCTGAGCTTATACAATAATTTGCGTTGTCTACACATAAATGGAGAATATCATGATTTGCGCGTAAATGCACAATCCCGGTAATCAACACTTTTTTTATTCTTAGTGAATTTTTTATTTACTCGCACATGCATATATTTTGTATGCATAAATACATGTATGAATAAATAAAGAATGTTTTTATTCATTAAAAAAAGATAAATATTGAGTAACTGGCAATCAAATTTAATTATTAGTCATTAAATTTAATTTTTTATATGTTAATTACGTCGTAACGACGAGATATCTAACATAAGATCATAGACGATTAAACGAGAAAAACATGTACCATTGTGAAACGCATAAAAAAATGTATAATAAAAAGAATCAAAGTTTATTATTTCCTTTTTTTCCATGTAAGAGGACTATGATTAGTTGATTTATTTGTAGCGTTTCGATTTATTTATGCCTCATGTCTCATGCACTATATAAGAGTCTGTACTCTTCGCTGTAGCATATTATTGCAGTTAAAACATCAGAGAAGAAAGCTGTAAGAGTTGCCTATACACTTTTAGACTGGTATTCATAGTCATTTTAATTCAATACAAAATTTCAATTTAATATATAATTATTCAGACAAGTTAGAGGGGAGGGGGGACGATAAAAAGAACATTGAGTATTTTATAAAATTTATTATTTATTACGCGTTGGCAGAATTATATATACACAGTGCGACAAATATGTTCCCGGACAGGGAAAATCATAATTGAAACAACAAATATGCATATTTTTTGGTTTTATTATTCAAAATATTCTCCTCTGGCAATACTCACTTGTTACAGCGATTCAATAGTGATTCAAATGCACGTTCTAGCTCAATTTGCGGAATTGCCTCTGTCACGTCAGCGGTACTTATAAAACTTGTCCAGGAATGTCCCTGGCCAAATTACAAATTTTTCTTTACTTCAATAACCGACGGGGCACTAGAACTGCAGGGACCGCCCCTGACATCTTCTCCCCACCTCACGCGCCCTACCAGCATGGAGGGGCACCTTTTTCCTGAAAGCGTTCGGGTTCTAAAAACGGGACTTGCTCTCGCGAGCAGCGAGTTTTTGAGGAGTAGTTCAAAACTTCCCGGGGTCGAAGAGAAACGGTCTCTTCCAGAGTATCGCGATTTCTAGTTAAATTCCTAAATTCTACTCGCGTGAGCAATCCAATCTAATCATAGGTACATCTTATTTAATCTTCCTAGTTAACCGCGTCTAATTATTATAAATAGTTATAACATAAGTCTGGATATGTGTGTAGCAACTGCAGAAGTTATAAAATACACTAATTACTTTTGAGCAATTATAAGTACGTATATACATTAATATTTGACGAAACCTCTCCTTTTACAATAAACGCCGCGCGTATACGTTTATCGTTTAACTTGGAGATCGTGTGTGTGAACGAGCGGAATCAGCGCCGGCCAATCATCAAGCACCTACAAGGAGCCTGACCAATCAGAGTCCAGACTGAGCCGCGCGTCCCGCACCACGGACCGAATCACCAGCAAGATTCATGAAGGTATTACCATAGGTTTCTTCTTAATCGAAAGGACGCGCAACTCTCGATTTGTTACCCGCCATTGGTCCCCGGTTTGTCCAGGTATCAATTACCAACGGTTGGACCTTGGGACGTAACACCTCTAGTGCCTGTGTAGAAGCTGATTGGATGATCGGAATGTCATCAAAAAAGCATCCTTTCAATTTCAATTTCAATTTTGGGAATAATGAGAAGTCGCAGGGGGCCAAATCAGGTGAATACGGTGGATGGTTTAACACAGAGACACGATTTCCAAAGAAGAGTCAAACATTGGCGGACAATCAATGAAATGTGACTCGGTGCATTATCATGCAACAAAGACCAATCTTCTGGATCACGATATTCGGGGCGAATACGGGGCGAATTCTGCCCATCAATCGCTTTAAAACTTCGAGATAATATGCACCAGTAATTGGTAAATTTCTACCTCTACCAAAATCTTGTTTAACATGAACTGTCATATCTTCGTTATATGTCAACCAAAATGAATGAAACTTTGACAGATGATAGCAAAATGTTCAACCTTTAAAATGCATGTTTGAACGCACAGATGTCGCCACTGGTTGCTGAGATGTGGTTCGTGACCGGGAACATATTTGTCGCACTGTAAGTTAACTTATTAGAACTACTCACAAATTGTTTGTTCAAAATTTTCTAGAAGTAATGTAGATAATAATTTTGTTACGGTATTATATGTTACCCTTGATGTTATTTTTAAAACTTTTCCTTGTATATTTTTCTCTCTGTTATTTTTCTTTAGGAAGTATTTAACATATATCACTTTTCCTGAAAGTCGATGTATTTAGAACACGATCCTCTCATAATACAAAATTAAAAAAATTTATGTTATTCTTGCGGGAGTATAACACGTTTTAACATAATGATTTATATATTAGGTGTACAACTTTGCTTCCGCCGTTTTTTTCCGAAATTCGAGGCTTTATTGTAAAAAACTGATTATATTTATGGTTCAAAGTATTGTCCATCGTTGGCCACTACTTTCTCCCATCTTTTGGACAGCGTACGAATTCCACGTTGAAAAAACTGGTCATCTTTTGAGGCGATCCACAAATCGATCCAATTTCTTTCTTCTTCAATTCTTTTTAATTTTGACACGAGTCTTGATCAAGTAATGCCTCGAATTCTGCATCTTCGAAAACCTTCTCTTTTTCACTGCTATGCCAGTCTTCACCGTTCTTGAAGTGTTGAAACCACTCACGACACGTTCTTTCACTAATAGGCCTCACCATAAATATTGTAGAGCCTTAGCCACAGATTTTATCATATTGAAGCACAAAATTAAAATCTCCCTCGAATGACGAGAATTTAGCTCGTAAACTGACATTTTCAATAGAGAATATTTTATGATGCAGACACAAATCGATTAATGTTTCTATGGGATTATGTTGACAGATGACCAAGTTTATTGTATGACGTCTATGATCCATTTATTTCGACCACCACTTACCGCTAAAGCCATCTAGGAAAAACAGTGTAAGCAAAATTGTACACATAATAAAAAATTTAAAAAATTTTGTAGTTAAGTCTTGATCTTCTACTTCAATAATTCTTTTGCTGCTACAATCTGTTATATTTCTGGCTTCACCTTTTTTTATTATACTTATTTTTGACGTAAATGATACAAAAAAAAATAATACAGCCTCTCTACTGACTGAAAAGGATAATTTCACTATATTTTTATAAATTTATGAAATTTTTGTTTCTTGATAGGATCGATGATATTCAAGATGAGGCCATTATGCGAAATGGTTTTCCTGTAACCCATTCTGTTTATGGACTTCACTACTCAATAAACGCTGCAAATTATTTACAATTTCTTGCTTGTGAAAAACTTATCAATTTACATCCCATGGTAATAAGTGGTTACGTTATGTCTGTGTAAAATTATATCTTTTACATTATGTCTTTTGCATTATGTCTTTGAAAAATTGAATGCGATTTACTCTCTTGATATTTTATAACAGTAATCAAAATAAAATAGATAGTTTTACCAAAATTCCTTTTTAGATATTCTTACATGCATAAAGAAGATAAAAATTCATTGAGTTGATTCCAGTCTTTACTCGTTTCTTATCTGTTGAAGATGATTAAAACTTAATCCTGAATGTCAATTTTAATGTTGTTAACGACTTTTTTCGTATAAATCATAAAATAAATTATTAAAATAATAAATCTCATTATAAAATTGCACTTTTTACTATGCCGACCGATAACGCTTCTTTATAATTTTGATTATATTTTTATTATATATTTTTTATTTTAATTACATATTTTTATATCTTAACAGGCAGTTAAAATTGTGATTGAACAATTTGTGGAATACTACAAAGGTCAAGGAATGGATTTACATTGGAAGGAAAAATTCATCTGTCCGAAAGAAGAAGATTACAATATTTTAGCAATAAGAAGTAAATATTTTTGTCTTTATAAGCTTCTGCTATATACAAAGCATATTACATATATATGTATAACTTCAATATTAATTAATTTTATAGAGAGTACTTGGATAATTATAATGGTGGTAAAATTAATGAAACTATTTTCTACTTATGAAGAAGATGTATTGTCACTAGCAAGTACTTTGGGATTATATCGCCAGATACATGATGATTATTGCAATTTACGTCATGATGAGATGATAATCGATAATTTAATTAAATTACTTGAACCAAATTTAACAAAACTTATTGTTATTATAGGATACTAATGAGAACAGTTATTGCGATGATTTGACCGAAGGAAAAATGAGTTTCCTAATTATTCATGCGCTTAGAAATAATCCTGACGAGAGAGAATAATAAGTATCCTTCATCAAACATTATATTTAATATGATATAAGTAGATATTAAAGAATATATTTCGTATTAAATAGACAATAAAAAAATTAAATGATAAACGTATCAAATTTTGAAAATTTTTATAACAAAATTTTTAGATAATGTTAAAATTCTTAACAATAATTCAAGATATTTTAAAACAACGATCGAAGAATATTGAAGTAAAACGTTACTGCGTTAAAATATTAGAGAGTTACGACTCATTTAAGTACACAAAAGATGTACTTGATGAATTGGAAAAAAAAATAAGAACCGAAATTGATCGTTTAGGTGGTAATCCGCTCTTGGTACAGCTTCTGGACGACTACAGGAATAAGATGTTGAAAACACGTATCTAAAGATACTTTAATCAAAATGATAAAAAATTCAGAAATACGTATTTTGTTACTAATAAAACGTTAGACGTAGCATTGTATAATTTATCCATTTCGTTGTATAACACAAACTCTTATTAATAGCTATAAACAACAAAATGTAATAAAAATAAATACAAATAAACATAAATATGGCTTATTTATGAAACTTTGCTGAAAAAAATCATTTGTAAAACGCTATAGTAATAAGTCATATGCACCTAAAAAAAATATTCTGCCTGTAAGTGGGAAATTTCTCTTAACATTTCTTCTAAGTAAAAAATTTTACATGAATCTCACACAAGCGCATATATTTGTGACATATATTTTTCTATAAAAATGAGGACACATGAAAAGTGATAAAAAATAAATTCCTTTCTAAAAAATTCCGTTATATTAACTCAAATAGTCTTTTGAAAGAATAGGATATATTAGAATGAAAATAATTACTATATACATTTATTAAAATAATATTTTTCTTGATATGATAATTGATAACTCGCAACATGTATTTATTAATACGTAGTGCAATACATTATTTAATATATAAATATATTTATTAGGAATAGCAGATATTTTTAGTCAGTTGATATTTTTATTAAAATCTTAATGTTAATACATTCAAACATCGACTCTATAAATATACGTGCTTACTAAATTTTACTCTTGAACATGATATAATATCTACACATTATGATAATACTCACATATTAGGTGTATGACTTTGTTTATACCTTTTTCGTATAGATGGCTTTAGCGGTAAGTGGTGATCGAAATAAATAGATCATAGACGTCACACAATAAATTTGGGCATCTGTCAACATAATCCCATAGAAACATTAGTCGATTTGTGTCTGCATCATAAAGTTATTCTCGATTGAAAATGTCAGCTTAGCCAAATTCTTGTCATTTGCGAGAGGTTTTAATTTTCTGCTTCAATATGAAGAAATCTGCGGCTGAGGCTCAGCTTTCAAATATTTATGGTGAAGCCGCTATTAGTGAAAGAACGTGTCGTAAGTGGTTTCAACACTTCAAGAACGGTGATTTTCACATCGAAGACCAGCATAGCGGTGGAAGAGAGAAGGTTTTCGAAAATGCAGAATTGAAGGCATTACTTGATTAAGACTCTTGTCAAAATCAAAAAGAATTGGCACGATCATTAGGAGTGACTCAATCAGCCATTTCAAAACGTCTCAAAGCCATGGGAATGATTCAGAAGCAAGGAAATTCGGTGCCGTACGAGTTGAAGCCGAGAGATGTTGAACGGCGTTTGTTTGCTTGTGAACAGCTGCTTGAAAGGCAAAGACGGAAGGGCTTTCTGCATCGCATTGTGAGTGGGGACGAAAAATGGATTCATTACGATAATCCCAAGCGCAGAAAATCATGGGGAGTTCCCGGCCATGCTTCACGTCGATGGCCAAACCGAATATTTACGGCTCCAAGATCATGCTCTGTATTTGGTGGGACCAGCTCGGCGTAGTATATTATGAGCTGTTAAAACCGACTGAAACAATCACAGGCGATCAGTCGAACGCAATTGATGCGTTTGAGCCGAGCATTGAAAGACAAACGGCCGCAATACAACGAGAGACACGATAAAGTGTCTGCATGACAATGCTCGACCCCATGTTGCGAAAGTGGTCAAGACATACTTGGAAACGTTGAAATGGGAAGTCCTACCCCACCCGCCGTATTCTCCAGACGTTGCTCCCTCTGACTATCACTTGTTTCGATCAACGGCATACGACCTGGCCAGCACTTCCGGTCTTACATAGAAGTAAAAAATTGGATCGATTCGTGGATCGCCTCAAAAGATGACCAATTTTTTCGATGCGGAATTCGTATGCTGCCCGAAAGATGGAGAAAGTAGTGGCCAGCGATGGACAATACTTTGAATCATAAATGTATAACCAGTTTTTTACAATAAAGCCTCGAATTTCGGAAAAAAACGGTATAAGCAAAGTCATATGCCTTATATTTACAAATAATCGTAATGTCTTAGTTTTTAAACGAGCAATATTTTTTCTAAAAAATAAATTTTACATATGTACACTTCAAACGTACATTTACATAAAAATTTTGCGTACAACTAGTGTTCTTTGTTCTTATTTTTTTATCATTAAGTTATCATTCAAATCTGATTTATTCTATCGTTATATTTTGCAAATATCTCTTTTGTCCATTGTCCTTTTATTATTCGTATTTTAATGACAATATACAGCTTGTTACAATTAAATTATAAAATTTTACAACCTTAGAGTAAAATTGTCCGAAATACGTCTAGGAATTTGGTTATAAAAATATACGGCGATATCTTTAGAATATTCCTGTGATGCATTTTGAATATTTTAGCTACGCACACATATTCCCACTTTAAATATAAATTGTATAAGTATTATGTAAATAAAATTACGTAAGTATTTATTAAATTTATGAATTATGTGCACTCAACTTTTTTTAGAAAACGTTTATAAATAGTCAAAATTCTAAAAATTAAATTTAGAAAGGTGTATAAACTTTTATTGATTTTGTTGCAATAAGTACAATGTGCATAATATTTATTGTATCTTTTTATTAAAGTAAAATCTAGTTTATTAAATCCATTATTTATTTTTCGTGGCATGTTCGAGGCAACGAATTGTTATATTTAAAAATCCAGTTTATAAATTTTAAGACATTAATTACAAACGTTTGCACTTTAAAATTTCGCTTTTACAAATGTTACATGAAGAACTTACGACTTATGACTTCAATACACATTTCAAATTTATTCAATACACCGCACGATAGAAGCATCTTTTGAACAACAACTAATCAACGTTTTTCCGTAAAAGCTAAAAGATTCCCGGGAAAAAATGTTTTATATATATAATTATATATACTTAAGGTAACTCCAGTGTATGCCCCGCACCTATCAAAAACTTAATTTATTAAGTATTATTTACTATGCTTAAATGGACTGTACCAGTAAAAACTTTGTATTGTCTACTACTATGAAAAAAATATTAGAAATCCGAAATATTTATTTTTCATATTAAAAAATAAATTTTTTTAAACATTTGCATTTTTGCCCTATTGGATATTGCATATCCAATAGAGAGATATATGGCTACTCATAAGAAGAGGAGGGAGGTATGTACGGCTCAAGAAAAATTTACAAATAATACATATAAATAAGATGTATGATGACACAGTAACATATAAAATGTGTTTATAAAGTTTATTAAGGAATAAGAATGGTAAATATATATATGATGTACTAAATAATAATTACAATCTTTCTACATATATTACAAGTGTTATGACGTGAGGTACATATTTCATATAATGCGTTTATTGCATTTAGTGTGCTCAATTCTGCGCACTTTGTATGCTCTGCTCGCTAAAAATGTCGTATATATCCCGAACAAGTGGGATATTCAAGACAAGAAACTAAACAAAGAATACGAAAGCAAAGAACTTGTATTTTGCTATAAAACATGTTTTACTATTCCACTATATACATGTATCGCGAAATAAGTCTTTATACATCCTAGTGTAATCATTTTATATAGATTACAATTTATGATAGCGTTGCTTATTACAGTGACAAATCGATTCTACTCACAACAATGTTAATATTAACAGTAAGAATCTAAAATCATAGCGCGGCGTATTTGCCAGAGTTACCCTACAATAAAATTACAAAAATTACATAAAATTATATTTAATTATAGGTAAAATTGACACATATATTTTATATATAATCATATATAAAATATATTTATATATATAACATTTTTTCTTGGCTTATTACAAAAAAAAGAAATATATTTTGATAGACGCGAGTTTCCGCTGCTTGATGATGTGACCTGTGCATCATATTTGGTAATTGTCTATATATAAATCTACATAGATGACACCTATCAAACAACACAAAATCTAAAATTGTGATACAAATTTTTAAGTCGTCTTTTAGACGCAGGAAACGTCTTATGGCCCAATTTTAAATACTGTTTTTTATCTGAGCTTATACAATAATTTGCGTTGTGTACACAAAAATGGAAAATATCATGATTTGCGCGTAAATGCACAATCAAAAGGTAATCAACACTTTTTTTATTCTTAGTGAATTTTTTATTTACTCGCGCGTGCATACATTTTGTATGCATAAATACATGTATGAATAAATAAAGAAGATTTTTATTCTTTAAAAAAAGATAAATATTGAGTAACTGGCAATCAAATTTAATTTTTAGTCATTAAATTTAATTTTTTATATGTTATATAGGTAACGACGAGATATCTAACATAAGATCATAGATTTAAACGAGAAAAACATGTACCCTTGTGAAACGCATAAAAAAATGTATAAGAAAATGAACCAAAGTTTATTATTTCCTTTATTTCCATATAAGAGGACTATGATTAGTTGATTTATTTATAGCATTTCAATTTATTTATGCGTCATGTCTCATGCACTATATAAGAGTCTGTACTCTTCGCTTTTGCATATTACTGCTGTTAAAACATCAGAGAAGAAAGCTGTAAGAGCTGCCTATACACTTTTAGACAGGTATTCATAGTCTATTTCAATTTGCTTTCTTATAGACCTGTAATACGATTTTTTTTAAACCGAATTATTCAATATTAAAGCAATAAGGGCCGTTTGTGCTTCAACATTAAAAAACTTGGTGAAAAAAAATCATACAGTGGTTAAAAAAGCAAATTAGTAAAGGTAAAAATTCACTCTTTCAAAAGCTGTAAACCCCATTTGTGAGCAAGTTTTAATTGACGACATGGTGCGAATGACGCCACATACATGTGACGTATGACGTACTCCAACTTATCTCCAAGAGACGGCAATAAATCGTACGTCAAACGCCAAAGTTTGTGCGTTACTTACGTTTACAACTTAAAAACTCTAAGACCCGATTGCACCAACATTATTTTCAAGCAAGGTTTAAAACTCTTTTTGTCTGTCTCTTTTCGCTGTTAAAACAAGATAGAGAGACTTTTAAGTATCGCTTAAAGTCAAAGTAACATTGATACAATCGGATCTAGGAAGTAAGAGTTACAACTCTTGTGCTCAGACCTTATCTTTAGAGATTCTAGTGTGGGTATAAAGAGAGTGGCGCCAATGCATGTGCCTAACGCTGATTAGTTATGCTATTAGGTGTAATTACTGTTAGTTAGAAGAAGACAGTGAGTTAAAGTAAGTTAGATAAAGAAAGAGAAGTTAAAACGATGAATTGCGTCATGTAGATATTTCAGATGTAGGCACACCAAATGGCGACTTCCGGTTAATTGGCGTCATTCTCTTTATACCCACTCTACAGTCTCTAAAGATAGAGTCTGAGCACAAGAATTGTCATAACATTTATTTAGACCCGATTGCACCAATATTACTTTGACTTTAAGCGAGAGTTAAAACTATCTCTATCTCATTTTAAAGTTAAAAAAGAGACGGAGACAAAGAGAGTTTTAAGCCTTGCTTAAAATCAAAGTAACGTTGGTACAATCAGGCCTTAGAGACTTAAGTTGTACACGTAACGCACAAGCTTTGGCAATGCTATGACGTACGATTTATTGGCGCCTTTTGAGATAAGTTGTACGTCAAAGTGACATGTACGTAGTGTACATGTCCACTGTAGCCATCTCGTTCTCTGTTTCTTTCTATTCGTTCACGCATTCTAGCTGGCTCCCATATTTTACACGTACAACCTCTTTGAGGATTAGTCGACAGATTTGATTCAGATTTGACTAAAAAGTCTATTCTTGACTTCTCCAGCCAACTAATAGTCGACTTTGTGTCGACTTCGTGTTGTCTGGGATCCCACTTTTTCTCGTATTTCACGCGTTTGGTATGTAATTCGAGTTTTATTCGATATTATAAGGCAAGAAATTAAATACTATTACCAACTCATTTACCATTGGTCTAAATTTATCAAAATTACAGCTTCCTACGTATCACAATAATTTAGAGTGCAATATGACAGACATGAAAAAGGTTGTACCTTTCTACTCTTCGTCAAGCGGTAATACGGAGGAGTACAAGGTCAGTTCTATAACGACTTCTCTTTTATTTTTTCACATCTCTTTTATTTTTTCATAATTCAATTTTACTAACTTTTCGTTTTTATTACTTGTTTTAACTGATTTCTGTTGTATAGATACTTTTAGAACCGATCGAATACAGTCGGCAATGCAGTGATGTACATCCATATAGAAAAATATCGTCGATTTTTAATTATTGGTTTAAAGTATCACCCGATAAATTGCAACTGATTGACGAAGTAATGCAAATGGCCTTTAGTGCATGCATCGTGTAAGTTATTTTGTTGTAAAATATAACTGAAACTTAAATACAAACCTTATGTATGAAACTTGTATATTTTTTTCTAAAATCATATGCGTGCGATAAGAAATAAGATACAATCTTTCCAAAGAAAATTACATTTTCTTCTAGAATATATATTACGAAAAATTTTCTCTTTTTATACATCTAACATATCGTTCTCTCGCAAGAAATGTGACAAGAGCCATTTTAATTCAATACAAAATTTCAGTTTAATATAAAATTATTCAGACAAGTGAGAGGGGGGGGGGCGATAAAAAGAACATTGAGTATTTTATAAAATTTATTATATATTACGCGTTGGCAGAATTATATATAAGTTAACTTATTAGAACTACTCACAAATTATTTGTTCAAAATTTTCTAGAAGATAATAATTTTGTTACGGTGTTATATGTTACCTTTGTTATTTTTAAAACTTTTCCTTGTATATTTTTCTCTCTTATTTTTCTTTAGGAAGTATTTAACATATATCACTTTTACTGAAAGTCGATGTATTTAGAATACGATCTTCTCATAATAAAAAATTAAAAAAATTTATGTCATTCTTATTGCGGGGGTATAACACGTTTTAACAATGATTTATATATTAGGTGTACAACTTTACTTCCGCCATTTTTTTCCGAAATTCGAGGCTTTATTGTAAAAAACTGATTATATTTATGGTTCAAAGTATTGTCCATCGTTGGCCACTACTTTCTCCCATCTTTTGAACAGCGTACGAATTCCACGTTGAAAAAACTGGTCATCTTTTGAGGCGATCCACAAATCGATCCAATTTTTTTTCTTCTTCAATTCTTTTTAATTTTGACACGAGTCTTGATCAAGTAATGCCTCCAATTCTGCATCTTGGAAAACCTTCTCTTTTTCACCGCTATGCCGGTCTTCACCGTTCTTGAAATGTTGAAACCACTCACGACACGTTCTTTCACTAATAGCGGTCTCACCATAAGTATTGTAGACCCTTAGCCGCAGATTTCATCATATTGAAGCAGAAAATTAAAACCTCCCGCGAATGACGAGAATTTAGCTCGTAAACTGTCATTTTCAATAAAGAATAACTTTATGATGCAGACACAAATCGATTAATGTTTCTATGGGATTATGTTGACAGATGACCAAGTTTATTGTATGACGTCTATGATTCATTTATTTCGACCACCACTTACCGCTAAAGCCATCTAGGAAAAACAGTGGAAGCAAAGTTGTACACATAATAAAAAATTTAAAAAATTTGTTAGTTAAGTCTTGATCTTCTAGTTCAATAATTCTTTTGCTGCTACAATCTGTTATATTTCTGGCTTCACCTTTTTTTATTATACTTATTTTTGACGTAAATGATACAAAAAAAAAATAATACAGCCTCTCTACTGACTGAAAAGGGTAATTTCACTATATTTTTATAAATTTATGAAGTTTTTGTTTCTTGATAGGTTTGATGATATTCAAGATGAAGCCATTATGCGATGTGGTTTTCCTGTAACCCATTCTGTTTATGGACTTCACTACTCAATAAACGCTGCAAATTATTTTCAATTTCTTGCTTGTGAAAAACTTATCAATTTACATCCCATGGTAATAAGTGGTTACATTATGTCTGTGTAAAATTATGTTTTACATTATGTCTTTTGCATTATGTCTTTGAAAAATTGAATGCGATTTACTCTCTTGATATTTTATAACAGTAATCAAAATAAAATAGATAGTTTTATCAAAATTCCTTTTTAGATATTCTTGCATGCATAAAAAAGATAAAAATTCATTGAGTTGATTCCAGTCTTTACTAGTTTCTTATCTGTTGAAGATGATTAAAACTTAATCCTGAATGTCAATTTTAATGTTGTTAACGACTTTTTTCGTAAATCATAAAATAAATTATTAAAATATAAATCTCATTATAAAATTGCACTTTTTACCATGCCGACCGATAACGCTTCTTTATAATTTTGATTATATTTTTATTATATATTTTTTATTTTAATTACATATTTTTATATCTTAACAGGCAGTTAAAATTGTGATTGAACAATTTATGGAATACTACAAAGGTCAAGGAATGGATTTATATTGGAAGGAAAAATTCATCTGTCCGAAAGAAGAAGATTACAATATTTTAGCAATAAGAAGTAAATATTTTTGCCTTTATAAGCTTCTGCTATATACAAAGCGTATTACATATATATTACATATATGTATAATTTCAATATTAATTAATTTTATAGAGAGTGCTTGGTTAATTATAATGGTGGTAAAATTAATGAAACTATTTTCTACTTATGAAGAAGACGTCTTGTCATTAGCAAGTGATATGGGATTGTATCGCCAGATACATGATGATTATTGCAATTTACGTCATGATGAGGTGGTAATCGATAATGTAATTAAATTACCAAATTTATGAACCAAATTTAACAAAACTTATTGTTATTATAGGATACTAATGAGAACAGTTATTGCGATGATTTGACCGAAGGAAAAATGAGTTTCCTAATTATTCATGCGCTTAGAAACAATCCTGACGATAAGAAAATAATAAGTATCCTTCATCAAACATTATATTTAATATGATATAAGTAAATATTAAAGAATATATTTCGTATTAAATAGACAATAAAAAAATTAATAATTTAAAAATTAATATTAATAATTTAATAAATTAAAAATTAATATTTTGAAAATTTTTATAACAAAATTTTTAGATAATGTTAAAATTCTTAACAATAATTCAAGATATTTTAAAACAACGATCGAAGAATATTGAAGTAAAACGTTACTGTGTTAAAATATTAGAGAGTTACGGCTCATTTAAGTACACAAAAGATGTACTTGATGAATTGGAAAAAAAAATAAGAACCGAAATTGATCGTTTAGGTGGCAATCCGCTCTTGGTACAGCTTCTGGACGACTACAGGAATAAGATGTTGAAAACACGTATCTAAAGATACTTTAATCAAAATGATAAAAAATTCAGAAATACGTATTTTGTTATTAATAAAACATCATACGTAGTATTGTATAATTGATCCATACCGTTGTATAAAATAATCTCTTATTAATAGCTATAATCAACAAAATATTAGGTGTTAGAATTAATTCGTAGCGTTTTTAATGAAAGAATGTTATTTATTTCACATGAGCATTAAAAAATACATTAATGAAAGTACTTCCCATCACTTGTAAAACGCTACGAATTAATTCCAACACCTAATATAATAAAAATTAATATCGGCATACTGTAATTAATAAATGTAATAAAGATAAATAAATTTTATTAAAAAAAAAATTTCATTTAAAACTTTGATGAAAAAAATTATTTATAAAACGCTATAGCAATAAATCATATCCACCGAAAAAAAATATTCTGTCGATTAGCGGGAAATACCTCTTAGCATTTCTTCTAAGAACAAAATTGTACATAAATTTTACACAAGCGCGTGTATTTTGTGACATGTATTTATCTATTGTATAAATGCGGACATACGCAAAGCGATGCAATACCTGGCATAGCGTTTTTTTCTTCGCAGATTTGTATATCAATAAATTAAAACTGTCTCTCTCTCTCTTTCTCCCTCTCTCTCTCTCTCTCTCTCTCTCTCTCTCTCTCTCTCTCTCTCATAATTTTGAATCTAAAATTGATTAATGAATTACACTTCGACAACGAATGTAATCGATAAGTTTTAAATTTAAATATTAATTACTAATAATATTATCATGAAACATGTAAATAAGAGGCCGTAACGGTATCCTCTTCTCCTCTAAAAGTACATACAACCATATTTTAATTGAGCAATATGCAATCCCATATCCGTTGAAAAACCCTATTTAATAGGGTTGTGCTGTAGATTTTAAGATTGCGTCTATACGGATTATTTACGTGAAATTTACGTGATGTTTATATAATTTATTGTCATGTAAATATAGACTATGTAGACTATGTTGTAAAATGCATCGCTAACATGTTTTATACAGTATAAAAGAATTATAATTAAATTATAAAATAATCTTTACACCCACAAAGTAGAATTGTCCGAAATACGTTTAGGAATTAGGTTATAAAAATATATGGCAATATCTTTAGAATATTCCTGTGATACATTTTGAATATTTTAGCTACGTGAGCACGCTCACATATTCTCATTTTAAATATAAATTGTATAAGCATTATGTAAGTAAAATTATGTAAGTATTTATTAAATCCATAAATTATATATACTCAACATTTTTAGGAAATATTTATAAATTAAAAATCAAAATTCTAAAGATTTAATTTAGGAAAATATGAAAACTTTTATTATTGCTTTTGTTGCTGCAATTTGTACAATCTACATAATATTTATTGTACCTTTTCATTAAAGTAAAATCCAGTTCATTAAATCCATTATTTTTTATTTTTCGTGGCATATTCGAGGCAACGAATCGTTATATTTTAAAATCTAGTTTATAAATTTTGAGATATTAATACAAACGTTGAGCTTTAAAATTTAATTCCTACAAATGTTACATGAAGAACTTACGACTTATGACTTCAATATACATTTCAAATTTATTCAATACCGCACGATGACATCTTTTTAACAACAGCTAATCAACATTTTTCCAAAAGCTAAAAAGTTTCCAGGAAAAAATGTTTTATATATTAGGTGTTGGAATTAATTCGTAGCGTTTTACAAGAGATGGGAAGTGATGGGAAGTACTTTCATTAATGTATTTTTTAATGCTCATGTGAAATAAATAACATTCTTTCATTTAAAAAACGCTACGAATTAATTCCAACACCTAATATAATTATATATAATTAGGTAACTCCGATATATACGCCGCACCTAAAAACTTAATTTATTAAGTATTATTTACTATGCTTATAGTAAATAAACTGTATCAGTAAAAACTTTGTATTGTCTACTACTATGAAAAAAATATTAGAAATTCAAAAATTAATTTTTCATATTAAAAAAAAAAACTTTTTAAAACTCTTGCATTTTTACCGTATATTCCATAGGAGATGTAAGGTTACTCATAGGGGGGGACGAGGGGGATATGTATGGCTCATAAAAAATTCACAAATAATACGTATAAATAAGACGTATGATGACAACATAACTTATAAAATGAATTTATAAAGTTTTATTAAGGAATAAGAATGGTAAATATGTATAAGATGAAGTAAAAAGAAATCTATTATTTTTCCAATAGATGGCTTTAGTAATCTGTATCTCGTGTTGTATAAGTGCGATCGGGTTACGCTAGATAGCGTTAGAAAGATAAGATTTTGTACTAAAAAAACTTCTGAGACAGTTTTGTGAATGCTTGACTCAGTATTGTTTGAGCGCGCGTCAAAGATGGACATCAGCAAAGAGAAAATACGCCATATTTTACAGTTTTTCTTCGATAAAGGCGAAAACGTAAGCCAGGCGGCTGATAATGTGAATAGTGTTTATGGTCCTGATACTATAACAAGCCAATCACGCGCAATTTTGGTTTCGTCGATTCCGTTCCGGTAATTTTGATGGCAAAGATACACCACGCTCTGGAAGGCTAATTGTCGAAAATGTCGATAAAATAATGGAAATCGTCGAGTCCGCCCTCATGTAAGCACTATTTCGTTTGCCCAGGAGCTAAACATTGCACAAAAAACCGTTAGGAACCACTTGAATAAGGCTGGATACAAAAAGAAGCTCGATGTGTGCGTGCCACACGAATTAATGCAAAAAAACCTCATGGACCGAATTTCCATCTGAATCGCTGCTGAATCGCTGCTGAATCGCAACAAAATGAACCCATTTCTGAAGCGAATGGTGATGAAAAGTAGTCAAGTCACTTATGACAAGCGTAAACGATCATGGTCGAATCGCGGTGAGCCGGCACAAACGGTGGCCAAGCCAGGATTGACGGTCAGGAAGGTTTTGCTGTGTTTTTGGTGGGATTGGCAGGGAATCATCTACTATGAGCTGCTCCTCTACGGCCAAACTCTTAATTCGGACCTGTACTGTCAACAATTGGACCGTCTGAAGGAAGCAATCGCCCAGAAGCGGCCAGCGTTGGCCAATAGGAGAGGAATTGTGTTTCATCAGGACAATACGCAAGGCCACACACATCGATAGTGACTCGCCAGAAGCTCTGGGAGCTTCTTGGGTTGGGAGGTTCTTATGCATCCACATTATAGTCCAGACCTGGCTCCAAGTGATTACCACCTGTTCCTGTCTACGGCGAATGATTTTGCTGATGAAAAATTTACCTCAATAGAAGCTTGTGAAAATCGATTGTCTCAGTTTTTTACCAATAGGGACGAGGGTTTCTATGAAAGAGGCATAATGGAATTACCTTCAAAATGGCAACAAGTTATCGAACAAAATGATGCATATTTGACCTAAATCGGATCATTCTAACTATATTAAATAAAACCTTCAATTTCATGCAAAAATAATGGATATCTTGTTACTACACCTTATATATAATATAATAAATAATAATTACAATCTTCCTTTATATATTGGGTCATCTATAAAGTATCCGCGGTTTTTTGTCACTAGATGGTGTTGATAGTCATATATCGGGCAACACTAATCCGATTGTGTCAAACGAACGCGCGTCTGAAAGATGACATTTTAAGTTACATTTTTTTGTAAACAAAGTTTGGTGATTCATCAATCGTGTCAGAAGTTATAATGGTTTGAAAATGAGTGAAATATCTGAAGAAATACGCTATGTGATGCTTTTTTAATACAAAAAAGGCAAAAACGCATGCACAAACATGCAGACAAATTTGTGAAGTTTACGGCGCGGATGCTATAAGTGAACACAGGACGTAGGAGTGGTTTGTTCGATTTCGTTCTGGAAATTTTGATGTCAAAGATCGACCTCGCTCTGGTCGGCCAGTCACTGAAAAAGTCGATGAAATTTTACAACTGGTCAACCAAGACCAGCATGTGAGCTGTCAGGAGATGACCAATGCACTAAGAATCAACCATATGACAGTTTGGAATCATTTGAAAAAGGCTGGCTACGCAAAGAAACTCGATGTTTGGGTGCCACATGAATTAACGTAAAGAAATTTGATTGATCGAATTTCCATCAGCGAAACACTACTAAAACGCAACGAAATCGACCCATTTCTGAAGCAAATCATCACAGGCGATGAAAAATAGGTGAAATACAAGGATATTGTTCGTAAAAGATCATGGAATAACCGCGGCGAACCACCACAAACGACTTCAAAGCCTGGATTGATGGCAAATAAGGTGATGCTGTGAGTATGGTGGGAATGGAAGGAAGTCGTCCATCATAAGGAGTTACCACATAGCCTAACGATTAATTCAGAACTCTACTGTTCACAACTGGATAGATTACAGGAAGCGATTAAGGAAAAACGACCAGAATTGATTAACAGAAAAGGTGTTGTCTTCCATCATGACAGACCACACACATCTTTGATGACGCGCCAAAAATTGAGGGAGCTTGGTTGGGAAGTTTTGATGCATCCGTATAGCCCGGACCTTGCACCGTCTGTCTACCATTTGTTTCGATCTCTGCAGAACTCTCTTGATAGAAAAACATTGGCCGACAAAAGAGCTGCCGAAAATCACTTGAAAAAGTTTTTCGCCAATAAACCACAAAAGTTCTACACGGATGGAATTATGAAATTACCCGAAAAATGGCAAAAGGTTATAGATAATAATGGCCAATATATACTTGATTAAAATTGATTTTCAATAAAGAAAAATTTCATTCAAAAATTGAACAAAAAACTGCGGATATTTTTTAGATGACCCAATATATTACAAGTTATGACATGAGGTACATATTTCACATAATGCGTTTAATGCATTTAGTGTACTGAATTCAATCTGCGCACTTTGTATGCTTCAAGCATAATTCCCGCTCATTAAAAATGTATATTCCAAATAGCTGGGATATACAAAACAACAAACTAAACAAAGAATACGAAAGCAAAGCACTTGTATTTTGCTACACATGTTTACTATTCCACTATATATATGTATCGCGAAATAACCACTAAGTTTTTATACATCCTACTGTAATCATTTTATATAGATTACAATTTATGATAGCGTTGCTTATTACAGTGACAAATCGATTCTACTCACAACAATGTTAATATTAATAGTAAGAAGCTAAAATCATAGCGCGGCGTATTTGCCAGAGTTACCCTATACAAAATTATATAAAATTATATATAATTATATGTAAAATTGACACATATATTTTATTAGGTGTTGGAATTAATTCGTAGCGTTTTTTAATGAAAGAATGTTATTTATTTCACATGAGCATTAAAAAATACATTAATGAAAGTACTTCCCATCACTTGTAAAACGCTACGAATTAATTCCAACACCTAATATATATAATCATATATAAAATATATTTATATATATAACATTTTTTCTCGGCTTATTACAAAAAAAGAAATACATTTTGATAGACGCGAATTTTCGCTGCTTGATGATGTGACCTGTGCATCATATTTGGTAATTGACTATATATAAGTCTACATAGATGACACCTATCAAACAACATAAAATCTAAAATTGTGATACAAATTTTTAAGTCGTCTTTTAGACGCAGAAAACGTCTTATGGCCCAATTTTAGATACTGTTTCTTATCTAAGCTTAAACAATAATTTGCGTTGTCTATACATAAATGAAGAATATCATGATTTGCACGTAAATGCACAATCCCGATATTCAACTTTTTTTATTCTTGATGAATTTTTTATTTACTCGCGCGTGCATATATTTTGTATGCATAAATACATGTATAAATAAATAAAGAAGGTTTTTATTCATTAAAAAAAGATAAATATCGAGTAACTGTAAATCAAATTTAATTTTTAGTCAATAAATTTAATTTTTTATATGTTATTTACGTCGTAACGACGAGATATCCAACATAAGATCATAGATTTAAACGAGAAGAACATGTACTCTTTTGAAACGCATAAGAAAATGCATAAGAAAATGAGTCAAAGTTTTTTATTTCCTTTTTTTCCATATAACAAAGGACTTTGATTAATTGATCTTTTTATCGCGTTTCAATTTACTTATGTCTCATGTTTTATGCACTATATGAGAGTCTGTACTCTTCGCTTTAGCATATTATTGCAGTTAAAACATCAGAGAAGAAAGCTGTAAGAGTTGCCTATACACTTTTAGACTGGTATTCATAGTCGATTTCAATTTGCTTTTTTATAGACCTATTATATGATTTTTTTTTTAACCGAATTATTCAACATTGAAGCAATAAGGGTCAATGTTGCTTCATTGTTGAAGAACTGGCACCAATGCATGTACCTAACGCTGATTGGTTACGCCATTAGGTGTATTTGATGTTAATTTGAAGAAGACAGCGAGAAAGAACAGATTGAAACGAGGAATTGTATCGTATAGATATTCCAGATGAAGGAATACCAAATGACGATTTCAGGTTATTAGCGTCACATTCTTTATCCCCACTCTAGCCATCTCGTTTTCTGTTTTTTTCCATTCGCTCACGCATTTTTTGTTAATTCCACTACTTTATACGCACAACTCATTGTGGATTAATCAGGTTTAACTAGTAGTCGACTATAAATAGAATGAAGAAGTCAATTTTCATTCAATTTATAGACGATTTTTTGTCGACTTCGTGTTGTCTGGGATCCCACTTTTTCTCGTACTTCACGCGTTGGTATGTAATTCGAATATTAGTCGATATTATAAGACAAAAAATTAAATACTGTTACCAATTCATTTACCATTTAGTTTAAATTTATCAAAATTATAGTTTTCTACGTATCACAATAATTTAGAGTGCAATATGTCAGACATGAAAAAGGATGTACCTTTCTACTATTCGTCAAGCGGTAATACGGAGGAGGACAAGGTTAGTTCTATAACGACTTCTCTTTTATTTTTTCACATCTCTTTTATTTCATAATTCAATTTTACTAACTTTTCGTTTTTATTACTTGTTTTAATTGATTTCTGTTGTATAGATACTTTTAGAACCGATCGAATACAGTCGGCAATGCAGTGATGTACATCCATATAGAAAAATATCGTCGATTTTTAATTATTGGTTTAAAGTATCACCCGATAAATTGCAACTAATTGACGAAGTAATGCAAATCGCTTTTAATGCATGCATCGTGTAAGTTATTTTTTGTTGTAAAATATAACTGAAACTTAAATATAAAACTTATGTATGAAATTTATATATTTTTTTTTAAATCGTGCGATAAGAAATAAGATACAATCTTTCCAAAGAAAATTACATTTTCTTCTAGAACATATTTTACGAAAATTTTTCTCTTTTTATACATCTAACATATCGTTCTCTCGCAAGGAATGTGACAAGAGTCATTTTAATTCAATATAAAATTTCAGTTTAATAATTATTCAGACAAGTGAGAGGGGAGGGGTGGGGCAATAAAAAGAACATTGAGTATTTTATAAAATTTATTATTTATTAGGCGTTGGCAGAATTACATATAAGTTATCTTATTAGAATTACTCACAAATTGTTTGTTCAAAATTTTCTATAAATAATGCAGATAATAATTTTGTTACGGTGTTATATGTTACCCTTGATGTTATTTTTAAAACTTTTCCTTGTATTATTTTTCTTTAGGAAGTATTTAACATATATCACTTTTCCTGAAAGTCAATGCATTTAGAATACGATCGTCGCATAATATAAAATTTAAAAAATTTATGTCATTCTTCTTTTGGGAGTATAACACATTTTAACAGTGATTTATATATTAGTACATTATAACTATTAACTTTGCTTGCGTCGTTTTTTTCCGAAATTCGAGGCTTTATTGTGAAAAATTTTTTGTGGTTATACATTTATGATTCAAAGTATTATTCATCGCTCGCCATTACTTTCTCCCAGCTTTCGGGCAGTGTACGAATCCCGCGTCGAAAAAACTGATCATCTTTTGAGGCGATCCACAAATCGATCCACTTTTTTACTTCTTCATAAGACCGGAAGTGCTGGTCAGTCAGGCCGTGTGCCATCGAAACAAGTCAGAGGGAGCAACTGGAGAATACGGCGGGTGGGGTAGGACTTCCCATTTCAACGTTTCCAAGTATGTCTTGACCACTTTCGCAACATGGGGTCGAGCATTGTCATGCTGCAACAGACACTTTATCGTGTCTCTCGTTGTATTGCGGCCGGTTGTCTTTCAATGCTCGGCTCAAACGCAACAATTGCGTTCGATACTGATCGCCTGTGATTGTTTCAGTTGGTTTTAACAGCTCATAATACACTACGCCGAGCTGATCCCATCAATACAAAGCATGACCTTGTATCCGTGAATATTCAGTTTGGCCGTCGACGTGGAAGCATGGTCGGGAACTCCCCATGATTTTCTGCACTTGGGATTATCGTAATGAACCCATTTTTCGTCCCCAGTAACAATGCGATGCAGAAATCCCTTCCGTCTTTGCCTTTCAAGCAGCTGTTCACAAGCAAATAAACGCCGTTCAACATCTCTCGGCTCCAACTCGTACGGCAAATTTCCTTGCTTCTGAATCATTCCCATGACCTTGAGGCGTTTTGAAATTTTACTTGTTAAGTCACTCCTAATTCTTTTTGATTTTGACACGAGCCTTGATCAAATAATGCCTCTAATTCTGCGTCTTCGGAAATCTTCTCTCTTCCATCGCTATGCCGCTTCGATGTCAAAATCACTGTTCTTGAAGCATTGAAATCACTCACGACACGTTCTTTCACTAATAGCGGCCTCACCATAAGTATTGGAAAGCATTCGATGAGCCTTAGCCGTAGATTTCTTCATATTAAAGAAAACCTCCCGCGAATGACGAGAATTTGGATCGTAAACTGACATTTTCAATCGAGAGATAACGTTATGACGCAGACATAAATCGATTAATGTTTCTATGGGATTATGTTGACAGATGCCCAAGTTTATTGTATGACGTCTATGATCTATTTATTTCGGCCACCACTTACTGCTAAAGCCATCTATAGGAAAACGGCGAAAGCAAAGTTGTACATCTAATAAAAAATTTAAAAAATTTTTTAGTTAAATCTTGATCTTCCACTTCAATTATTGTTTTGCTGCTACAATCTATTATATTTCTGGCTTCACCTTTTTTTATTATACTTATTTTTGATATAAATGATACAAAAAAAAGATAATACAGTCTCTCTATTGACTGAAAACGTTAATTTCATATATTTTTATAAATTTATAAAGTTTTTGTTTCTTGATAGGTTCGATGATATTCAAGATGAGGCCATTATGCGAAATGGTTTTCCTGTAACCCATTCTGTTTATGGACTTCACTATTCAATAAACGCTGCAAATTATTTACAATTTATTGCTTGTGAAAAAATTATTAATTTACATCCCATGGTAATAAGTAGTTGCATTTTGTCTGTGTAAAACTTTGAAAAATTGAATGCGTTTTATCTTCTTGATATTTTATAACAGTAATCAAAATGTGAAATAGACAGTTTTATATTTTTATCAAAAGAATATTTTTATCAAGAATATATTTTTATCAAAATTTTTAGATATCTCTGCATACATAAAAAAGATACAAATTCATTGAGTTGATTCCAGTCTTTATTTGTTTCTGATCTGTTGAATATGATTAAAACTTAATCTTTAATCAAGTCTATTTTAATGTTGTTTATGCCTTTCTTGTTTAAGTAAAATAAATTATTAAAATACAAATCTCATTATAAAATTGCACTTTTTACCATGCCGACTGATAATGCTTCTTTATAATTTTGATTATATTTTTATTATATATTTTTTATTTTAATTACATATTTTTATGTCTTAACAGGCAATTAAAATTGTGATTGAACAATTTATGGAATACTACAGAGGTCAAGGAATGGATTTATATTGGAAGGAAAAATTCATCTGTCCGAAAGAAGAAGATTACAATATTTTAGCAATGAGAAGTAAATATTTTTGTCCTTATAAGCTTCTGCTATATACAAAGCGTATTACATATAAATGTATAACTTCAATATATAATATATTAATTAATTTTATAGAGAGTACTTGGTTAATTATAATGGTGGTAAAATTAATGAAACTATTTTCTACTTATGAAGAAGATGTATTGTCACTAGCAAGTACTTTGGGATTATATCGCCAAATACATGATGATTATTGCAATTTACGTCATGATGAGGTGATAATTGATAATTTAACTAAATAACTTGAACCAAATTTAGCAAAACTTTTTGTTATTATAGGATACTAATGAGAACAGTTATTGCGATGATTTGACTGAAGGAAAAATGAGTTTCCTAATTATTCATGCGCTTAGAAACAATCCTGACGATAAGAAAATAATAAGTATCCTTTATCAAACATTATATTTAATATGATATAAGTAGATAAAGAATATATTTCGTATTAAATAGACAATAAAAAAATTAAATGATAAACGTATCATATTTTGAAAATTTTTATAACAAAATTTTTAGATAATGTTAAAATTCTTAACAATAATTCAAGATATTTTAAAACAACGATCGAAGAATATTGAAGTAAAACGTTACTGCGTTAAAATATTGGAGAGTTACGGCTCATTTAAGTACACAAAAGATGTACTTGATGAATTGGAAAAAAAGATGAGAACCGGAATTGATCGTTTAGGTGGCAATCCGATCTTTGTAGAATTTTTGGACGATTTCAGGAATGAGATGTTGAAAACACGTATCTAAAGATTCTTTAATCAAAATGATAAAGAATTCAGAAATATGTATTTTGTTATTACTAAAACATCAGACGTAGTATTATATAATTTATCCATACTGTTGTAATAAAATAATCTCTTATTAATAGCTATAAACAACAAAATGTAATAAAAATTAATGTCTGTAATTAATAAATGTAATAAAGATGAGTAAATTTTACTTAAAAAAAAATTTTATTTAATACTTTGATGAAAAAAATCATTTACAAAGCGCTATAGTAATAAATCATATGCACCGAAAAAAAATATTCTGCCGATTAACGGGAAATACCTCTTAGCATTTCTTCTAAGAACAAAATTGTACATAAATCTCACACAAGCGCGTGTATTTTGTGACATGTATTTATCTATATAAATGAGGACATACGCAAAGCGATGCAATATCTGGCATAGCGTTTTTTTCTTCGCAGATTTGTATATCAATAAATTAAAACTGTCTCTCTCTCTCTCTCTCTCTCTCTCTCTCTCTCTCTCTCTCTCTCTCTCTTTCTGCCTCTCTCTCTCTCATAATTTTGAATCTAAAATTGATTAATGAATTACACTTCGACGACGAATGTAATCGATAAGTTTTAAATTTAAATATTAATTATTACTAATAATTACTAATAATATTATCATAAAAAATGTAAATAAGAGGCCGTAACGGTCCTCTTCTCCTAAAAGTATATACAACCATATTTTAATTTAGCAATATGCAATCCCATATCCATTGAAAACCTTATTTAACAGGGTTGTGTTGTAGATTTTAAGATTGCGTCTACACGGATTATTTACGTGAAATTTACATGATGTTTATATAATTTATTGGAATGTAAATAATATAGACTATGTAGACTATGTTGTAAAATGCATTGCTAACATATTTTATACAGTATAAAAGAATTAAAATTAAATTATAAAATAGTCTTTATACCCACAAAGTAGAATTGTCCGAAATGCATCTAGGAATTAGGTTATAAAAATATATTGCGATATTTTTAGAATATTCCTGTGATACGTTTTGAATATTTTAGCTACGTGAGCACGCTCACGTATTCTCATTTTAAATATAAATTGTATAAGCATTATGTAAGTAAAATTATGTAAGTATTTATTAAATCCATAAATTATATAATATGTACTCAACTTTAGGAAACGTTTCTAAAAATTAAATTTAGGAAACTTTTATTATTGCTTTTGTTACTGCAATATGCACAATGTGCATAATATTTATTATATCTTTTTATTAAAGTAAAATCTAGTTCATTAAATCCATTATTTATTTTTCGTGTCATGTTCGAAGCAACGAATTGTTATATTTTAAAATCTAGTTTATAAGTTTTGAGGTATTAATACAAACGTTGAGCTTTAAAATTTGAATTCTACAAATGTTACATGAAGAACTTATGACTTATGACTTCAATATATTAGGTGTTGGAATTAATTCGTAGCGTTTTTTAATGAAAGAATGTTATTTATTTCACATGAGCATTAAAAAATACATTAATGAAAGTACTTCCCATCACTTGTAAAACGCTACGAATTAATTCCAACACCTAATATATATTTTTTTCTAAAATCATATGCGTGCGATAAGAAATAAGATACAATCTTTCCAAAGAAAATTACATATTCTTCTAGAATATATATTAAAAATTTTCTCTTTTTGTACATCTAACATACCGTTCTCTCGCAAGGAATGTGACAAGAGTCATTTTAATTCAATACAAAATTTGAGTTTAATATAAAATTATTCAGACAAGTGAGAGGGGGGGGGGGGCGATAAAAAGAACATTGAGTATTTTATAAAATTTATTATTTATTAGGCGTGGCAGAATTATATATACAGTCTGTTCAATAAGAAAGTGTCTGCCATAATCAAAAAACTATAAACATTTAGACAGTTTTTTATTTTTTTTTTTGAAGTACACATTATTAGCTATTGCGCAATTACTTACCCTAGTATTTTGTCCAAACACCTCCATTACTGATTATTGCATGACACCTTTTTTCCATACTTTCGACGAGGTTATCTGCATATTTCTTTGGCAAAAATCGCCATATCTTCTTAATTTGAAATGACAGCTGCTCCACCGTGTACACTGGCTTTCCTTTGAGTTTCATCTTCATGTACGACCACACATTTTCAATGGGATTAGCATCTGGGGACATTGCCGGCCATTCCATTCACTAAAAACACTGCCTCGTACCGCTTCAAGAATTTGGCACTCATGGCAAAAATAATAAATTCGCTGACGTAAACTACACAATGTGCTGGTAGGATATATTGCGCAAAAGAACACGAAATAAAGGTTCAAACGAGTTCAGGAAGATATCGCTATGGTCGCTCTTTGTAGAATAATGAACATCACGTTCTTATTGAACATAATGAGCATCACGTTCTTATTGAACAGACTGTAAGTTAACTTAGAACTACTCACAAATTGTTTGTTCAAAATTTTCTAGAGGTAATGTAGATAATAATTTTGTTACGGTGTTATATGTTACCCTTGATGTTATTTTTAAAACTTTTCTTTGTATATTTTTCTCTCTGTTATTTTTCTTTAGGAAGTATTTAACATATATCATTTTTCCTGAAAGTCGATGTATTTAGAATACGATCCTCTCAAAATTTAAAAAATTTATCTCATTCTTATTGCGGGAGTATAACACGTTTTAACATAATGATTTATATATTAGGTGTACAACTTAGCTTCCGCCGTTTTTTTCCGAAATTCGAGGCTTTATTGCAAAAAATTGGTTATACATTTATGATTCAAAGTATTATCCATCGTTGGCCACTACTTTCTCTCATCTTTCGGGCAGCGTACGAATCCCACGTCGAAAAAACTGGTCATCTTTTGAGGCGATCCACAAATCGATCCAATTTTTTTTCTTCTTCAATTCTTTTTAATTTTGACACGAGTCTTGATCAAGTAATGCCTCCAATTCTGCATCTTGGAAAACCTTCTCTTTTTCACCGCTATGCCGGTCTTCACCGTTCTTGAAATGTTGAAACCACTCACGACACGTTCTTTCACTAATAGCGGCCTCACCATAAGTATTGTAGAGCCTTAGCCGCAGATTTCATCATATTGAAGCAGAAAATTAAAACCTCCCGCGAATGACGAGAATTTAGCACGTAAACTGTCATTTTCAATAGAGAATAACTTTATGATGCAGACACAAATCGATTAATGTTTCTATGGGATTATGTTGACAGATGACCAAGTTTATTGTATGACGTCTATGATCCATTTATTTCGACCACCACTTACCGCTAAAGCCATCTAGGAAAAATGGTGGAAGCAAAGTTGTACACCTAATAAAAAAATTAAAAAAATTTTTTAGTTAAATCTTGATCTTCTACTTCAATAATTGTTTTGCTGCTACAATCTGTTATATTTCTGGCTTCACCTTTTTTTATTATACTTATTTTTGACGTAAATGATACAAAAAAAAATAATACAGCCTCTCTACTGACTGAAAAGGGTAATTTCACTATATTTTTATAAATTTATGAAATTTTTGTTTCTTGATAGGTTCGATGATATTCAAGATGAGGCCATTATGCGGAATGGTTTTCCTGTAACCCATTCTGTTTATGGACTTCACTACTCAATAAACGCTGCAAATTATTTACAATTACTTGCTTGTGAAAAACTTATCAATTTACATCCCATGGTAATAAGTGGTTACATTATGTCTGTGTAAAATTATGTCTTTTACATTATGTCTTTTGCATTATGTCTTTGAAAAATTGAATGCGATTTACTCTCTTAATATTTTATAATCAAAATGTGAAATAGATAGTTTTACCAAAATTCCTTTTTAGATATCCTTGCATGCATAAAAAAGATACAAATTGAGTTGATTACAGTCTTTATTCGTTTCTTATCTGTTGAAGATGATTAAAACTTAATCCTGAATGTCAAGTCTATTTTAATGTTGTTAACGACTTTTTTCGTATAAATCATAAAATAAATTATTAAAATAATAAATCTCATTATAAAATTGCACTTTTTACTATGCCGACTGATAACGCTTCTTTATAATTTTTATTATATTTTTATATATTTTTTATTTTAATTACATATTTTTATATCTTAACAGGCAGTTAAAATTGTGATTGAACAATTTGTGGAATACTACAAAGGTCAAGGAATGGATTTACATTGGAAGGAAATATTCATCTGTCCGAAAGAAGAAGATTACAATATTTTAGCAATGAGAAGTAAATATTTTTGTCTTTATAACCTTCTGCTATATACAAAGCGTATTACATATATATGTATAACTTCAATATTAATTAATTTTATAGAGAGTACTTGGATAATTATAATGGTGGCAAAATTAATGAAACTATTTTCTACTTATGAAGAAGATGTATTGTCACTAGCAAGTACTTTGGGATTATATCGCCAGATACATGATGATTATTGCAATTTACGTCATGATGAGATGGTAATCGATAATTTAATTAAATTACTTGAACCAAATTTAACAAAACTTATTGTTATTATAGGATACTAATGAGAACAATTATTGCGATGATTTGACCGAAGGAAAAATGAGTTTCCTAATTATTCATGCGCTTAGAAACAATCCTGACGATAAGAAAATAATAAGTATCCTTCATCAAACATTATATTTAATATGATATAAGTAGATATTAAAGAATATATTTCGTATTAAATAGACAATAAAAAAATTAAATGATAAACGTATCAAATTTTGAAAATTTTTATAACAAAATTTTTAGATAATGTTAAAATTCTTAACAATAATTCAAGATATTTTAAAACAACGATCGAGGAATATTGAAGTAAACCGTTACTGCGTTAAAATATTAGAGAGTTACGGCTCATTTAAGTACACAAAAGATGTACTTGATGAATTGGAAAAAAAAATAAGAACCGAAATTGATCGTTTAGGTGGCAATCCGCTCTTGGTACAGCTTCTGGAGGACTACAGGAATAAGATGTTGAAAACACGTATCTAAAGATACTTTAATCAAAATGATAAAAAATTCAGAAATACGTATTTTGTTACTAATAAAACGTCAGACGTAGCATTGTATAATTTATCCATTTCGTTGTATAACACAAACTCTTATTAATAGCTATAAACAACAAAATGTAATAAAAATAAATATAAATAAAGATAAATATGGCTTATTTATGAAACTTTGCTGAAAAAAAATCATTTGTAAAATGCTATAGTAATAAATCATATGCACCTAAAAAAAATATTCTGCCTGTAAGTGGGAAATTTCTCTTAGCATTTCTTCTAAGTAAAAAATTTTACATGAATCTCACACAAGCGCATATATTTGTGACATATATTTTTCTATAAAAATGAGGACACATGAAAAGTGATAAAAAATAAATTCCTTTCTAAAAAATTCCATTATATTAACTCAAATAGTCTTTTGAAAGAATAGGATATATTAGAATGAAAATAATTACTATATACATTTATTAAAATAATATTTTTCTTGATATGATAATTGATAACTCGCAACATGTATTTATTAATACGTAGTGCAATACATTATTTAATATATAAATATATTTATTAGGAATAGCAGATATTTTTAGTCAGTTGATATTTTTATTAAAATCTTAATGTTAATGCATTCAAACATCGACTATATAAATATACATGCTTACTAAATTTTACTCTTGAACATGATATAATATTCATCTACACATTATGACATTACGATAATACTCATATATTTACAAAAAATCGTAATGCCTTATTTTTTAAACGAGCAATCGATATTTTTTTTAAAGAATAAATTTTACATATGTACATTTCATACGTACATTTACATAAAAATTTTGCGTACAATTAGTGTTCATGTTCTTATTTTTTTATCATTAAGTTATCATTCAAATCTGATATATTCAAATATCATTATATTTTGCAAATATCTCTTTTGTCCATTGTCCTTTTATTATTAATATTTTAATGATAATATTATAATGACAATATACTGCTTGTTATTATAATAAATTAAATACATTGACCAAGTGCTATTGAAGTACTATAAAAAAAAGTATTCCGCGAAAAACTTTTTTTCCATGTAACAGAGGACTATGATTAGTTGATTTATTTACAACGTTTCGATTTATTTATAGTTCATGTCGCATGCACTATATAAGAGTCTGTACTCTTTAGCATATTACTGCTGTTAAAACATCAGAGAAGAAAGCTGTAAGAGCTGCCTATACACTTTTAGACAGGTATTCATAGTCTATTTCAATTTGCTTTTTTATAGACCTGTAATACGATTTTTTTTTTAACCGAATTATTCAACATTGAAGCAATAAGGGTCAATGTTGCTTCATTGTTGAAGAACTGGCACCAATGCATGTACCTAACGCTGATTGGTTACGCCATTAGGTGTATTTGATGTTAATTTGAAGAAGACAGCGAGAAAGAACAGATTGAAACGAGGAATTGTATCGTATAGATATTCCAGATGAAGGAATACCAAATGACGATTTCAGGTTATTAGCGTCACATTCTTTATCCCCACTCTAGCCATCTCGTTTTCTGTTTTTTTCCATTCGCTCACGCATTTTTTGTTAATTCCACTACTTTATACGCACAACTCATTGTGGATTAATCAGGTTTAACTAGTAGTCGACTATAAATAGAATGAAGAAGTCAATTTTCATTCAATTTATAGACGATTTTTTGTCGACTTCGTGTTGTCTGGGATCCCACTTTTTCTCGTACTTCACGCGTTGGTATGTAATTCGAATATTAGTCGATATTATAAGACAAAAAATTAAATACTGTTACCAATTCATTTACCATTTAGTTTAAATTTATCAAAATTATAGTTTTCTACGTATCACAATAATTTAGAGTGCAATATGTCAGACATGAAAAAGGATGTACCTTTCTACTATTCGTCAAGCGGTAATACGGAGGAGGACAAGGTTAGTTCTATAACGACTTCTCTTTTATTTTTTCACATCTCTTTTATTTCATAATTCAATTTTACTAACTTTTCGTTTTTATTACTTGTTTTAATTGATTTCTGTTGTATAGATACTTTTAGAACCGATCGAATACAGTCGGCAATGCAGTGATGTACATCCATATAGAAAAATATCGTCGATTTTTAATTATTGGTTTAAAGTATCACCCGATAAATTGCAACTAATTGACGAAGTAATGCAAATCGCTTTTAATGCATGCATCGTGTAAGTTATTTTTTGTTGTAAAATATAACTGAAACTTAAATATAAAACTTATGTATGAAATTTATATATTTTTTTTTAAATCGTGCGATAAGAAATAAGATACAATCTTTCCAAAGAAAATTACATTTTCTTCTAGAACATATTTTACGAAAATTTTTCTCTTTTTATACATCTAACATATCGTTCTCTCGCAAGGAATGTGACAAGAGTCATTTTAATTCAATATAAAATTTCAGTTTAATAATTATTCAGACAAGTGAGAGGGGAGGGGTGGGGCAATAAAAAGAACATTGAGTATTTTATAAAATTTATTATTTATTAGGCGTTGGCAGAATTACATATAAGTTATCTTATTAGAATTACTCACAAATTGTTTGTTCAAAATTTTCTATAAATAATGCAGATAATAATTTTGTTACGGTGTTATATGTTACCCTTGATGTTATTTTTAAAACTTTTCCTTGTATTATTTTTCTTTAGGAAGTATTTAACATATATCACTTTTCCTGAAAGTCAATGCATTTAGAATACGATCCTCGCATAATATAAAATTTAAAAAATTTATGTCATTCTTCTTTTGGGAGTATAACACATTTTAACAGTGATTTATATATTAGTACATTATAACTATTAACTTTGCTTGCGTCGTTTTTTTCCGAAATTCGAGGCTTTATTGTGAAAAATTTTTTGTGGTTATACATTTATGATTCAAAGTATTATTCATCGCTCGCCATTACTTTCTCCCACCTTTCGGGCAGTGTACGAATCCCGCGTCGAAAAAACTGATCATCTTTTGAGGCGATCCACAAATCGATCCACTTTTTTACTTCTTCATAAGACCGGAAGTGCTGGTCAGTCAGGCCGTGTGCCATCGAAACAAGTCAGAGGGAGCAACTGGAGAATACGGCGGGTGGGGTAGGACTTCCCATTTCAACGTTTCCAAGTATGTCTTGACCACTTTCGCAACATGGGGTCGAGCATTGTCATGCTGCAACAGACACTTTATCATGTCTCTCGTTGTATTGCGGCCGGTTGTCTTTCAATGCTCGGCTCAAACGCAACAATTGCGTTCGATACTGATCGCCTGTGATTGTTTCAGTTGGTTTTAACAGCTCATAATACACTACGCCGAGCTGATCCCATCAATACAAAGCATGACCTTGTATCCGTGAATATTCAGTTTGGCCGTCGACGTGGAAGCATGGTCGGGAACTCCCCATGATTTTCTGCACTTGGGATTATCGTAATGAACCCATTTTTCGTCCCCAGTAACAATGCGATGCAGAAATCCCTTCCGTCTTTGCCTTTCAAGCAGCTGTTCACAAGCAAATAAACGCCGTTCAACATCTCTCGGCTCCAACTCGTACGGCAAATTTCCTTGCTTCTGAATCATTCCCATGACCTTGAGGCGTTTTGAAATTTTACTTGTTAAGTCACTCCTAATTCTTTTTGATTTTGACACGAGCCTTGATCAAGTAATGCCTCTAATTCTGCGTCTTCGGAAATCTTCTCTCTTCCATCGCTATGCCGCTTCGATGTCAAAATCACTGTTCTTGAAGCATTGAAATCACTCACGACACGTTCTTTCACTAATAGCGGCCTCACCATAAGTATTGGAAAGCATTCGATGAGCCTTAGCCGTAGATTTCTTCATATTAAAGAAAACCTCCCGCGAATGACGAGAATTTGGATCGTAAACTGACATTTTCAATCGAGAGATAACGTTATGACGCAGACATAAATCGATTAATGTTTCTATGGGATTATGTTGACAGATGCCCAAGTTTATTGTATGACGTCTATGATCTATTTATTTCGGCCACCACTTACTGCTAAAGCCATCTATAGGAAAACGGCGAAAGCAAAGTTGTACATCTAATAAAAAATTTAAAAAATTTTTTAGTTAAATCTTGATCTTCCACTTCAATTATTGTTTTGCTGCTACAATCTATTATATTTCTGGCTTCACCTTTTTTTATTATACTTATTTTTGATATAAATGATACAAAAAAAAGATAATACAGTCTCTCTATTGACTGAAAACGTTAATTTCATATATTTTTATAAATTTATAAAGTTTTTGTTTCTTGATAGGTTCGATGATATTCAAGATGAGGCCATTATGCGAAATGGTTTTCCTGTAACCCATTCTATTTATGGACTTCACTATTCAATAAACGCTGCAAATTATTTACAATTTATTGCTTGTGAAAAAATTATTAATTTACATCCCATGGTAATAAGTAGTTGCATTTTGTCTGTGTAAAACTTTGAAAAATTGAATGCGTTTTATCTTCTTGATATTTTATAACAGTAATCAAAATGTGAAATAGACAGTTTTATCAAAATTTTTGCATACATAAAAAAGATACAAATTCATTGAGTTGATTCCAGTCTTTATTTGTTTCTGATCTGTTGAATATGATTAAAACTTAATCTTTAATCAAGTCTATTTTAATGTTGTTTATGCCTTCCTTGTTTAAGTAAAATAAATTATTAAAATACAAATCTCATTATAAAATTGCACTTTTTACCATGCCGACTGATAATGCTTCTTTATAATTTTGATTATATTTTTATTATATATTTTTTATTTTAATTACATATTTTTATGTCTTAACAGGCAATTAAAATTGTGATTGAACAATTTATGGAATACTACAGAGGTCAAGGAATGGATTTATATTGGAAGGAAAAATTCATCTGTCCGAAAGAAGAAGATTACAATATTTTAGCAATGAGAAGTAAATATTTTTGTCCTTATAAGCTTCTGCTATATACAAAGCGTATTACATATAAATGTATAACTTCAATATATAATATATTAATTAATTTTATAGAGAGTACTTGGTTAATTATAATGGTGGTAAAATTAATGAAACTATTTTCTACTTATGAAGAAGATGTATTGTCACTAGCAAGTACTTTGGGATTATATCGCCAAATACATGATGATTATTGCAATTTACGTCATGATGAGGTGATAATTGATAATTTAACTAAATAACTTGAACCAAATTTAGCAAAACTTTTTGTTATTATAGGATACTAATGAGAACAGTTATTGCGATGATTTGACTGAAGGAAAAATGAGTTTCCTAATTATTCATGCGCTTGAGAAACAATCCTGACGATAAGAAAATAATAAGTATCCTTTATCAAACATTATATTTAATATGATATAAGTAGATAAAGAATATATTTCGTATTAAATAGACAATAAAAAAATTAAATGATAAACGTATCATATTTTGAAAATTTTTATAACAAAATTTTTAGATAATGTTAAAATTCTTAACAATAATTCAAGATATTTTAAAACAACGATCGAAGAATATTGAAGTAAAACGTTACTGCGTTAAAATATTGGAGAGTTACGGCTCATTTAAGTACACAAAAGATGTACTTGATGAATTGGAAAAAAAGATGAGAACCGGAATTGATCGTTTAGGTGGCAATCCGATCTTTGTAGAATTTTTGGACGATTTCAAGAATAAGATGTTGAAAACACGTATCTAAAGATTCTTTAATCAAAATGATAAAGAATTCAGAAATATGTATTTTGTTATTACTAAAACATCAGACGTAGTATTATATAATTTATCCATACTGTTGTATAAAATAATCTCTTATTAATAGCTATAAACAACAAAATGTAATAAAAATTAATGTCTGTAATTAATAAATGTAATAAAGATAAGTAAATTTTACTTAAAAAAAAATTTTATTTAATACTTTGATGAAAAAAATCATTTACAAAGCGCTATAGCAATAAATCATATGCACCGAAAAAAAAAATTCTGCCGATTAACGGGAAATACCTCTTAGCATTTCTTCTAAGAACAAAATTGTACATAAATCTCACACAAGCGCGTGTATTTTGTGACATGTATTTATCTATATAAATGAGGACATACGCAAAGCGATGCAATATCTGGCATAGCGTTTTTTTCTTCGCAGATTTGTATATCAATAAATTAAAACTGTCTCTCTCTCTCTCTCTCTCTCTCTCTCTCTCTCTCTCTCTCTCTCTCTCTTTCTGCCTCTCTCTCTCTCATAATTTTGAATCTAAAATTGATTAATGAATTACACTTCGACGACGAATGTAATCGATAAGTTTTAAATTTAAATATTAATTATTACTAATAATTACTAATAATATTATCATAAAAAATGTAAATAAGAGGCCGTAACGGTCCTCTTCTCCTAAAAGTATATACAACCATATTTTAATTTAGCAATATGCAATCCCATATCCATTGAAAACCTTATTTAACAGGGTTGTGTTGTAGATTTTAAGATTGCGTCTACACGGATTATTTACGTGAAATTTACATGATGTTTATATAATTTATTGGAATGTAAATAATATAGACTATGTAGACTATGTTGTAAAATGCATTGCTAACATATTTTATACAGTATAAAAGAATTAAAATTAAATTATAAAATAGTCTTTATACCCACAAAGTAGAATTGTCCGAAATGCATCTAGGAATTAGGTTATAAAAATATATTGCGATATTTTTAGAATATTCCTGTGATACGTTTTGAATATTTTAGCTACGTGAGCACGCTCACGTATTCTCATTTTAAATATAAATTGTATAAGCATTATGTAAGTAAAATTATGTAAGTATTTATTAAATCCATAAATTATATAATATGTACTCAACTTTAGGAAACGTTTCTAAAAATTAAATTTAGGAAACTTTTATTATTGCTTTTGTTGCTGCAATATGCACAATGTGCATAATATTTATTATATCTTTTTATTAAAGTAAAATCTAGTTCATTAAATCCATTATTTATTTTTCGTGGCATGTTCGAAGCAACGAATTGTTATATTTTAAAATCTAGTTTATAAGTTTTGAGGTATTAATACAAACGTTGAGCTTTAAAATTTGAATTCTACAAATGTTACATGAAGAACTTATGACTTATGACTTCAATATACATTTCAAATTTATTCAATACACCGCACGATGAAAGCATCTTTTGAACAACAGCTGATCAACATTTTTCCGTAAAAGCTATAAAGTTTCCGGGAAAAAATATTTTATATATTATTATATATAATTAATAACTCCGATATATATGCCGCACCTATCAAAAACTTAATTTATTAAGTATTATTTACTATGCTTATAGTAAATGAACTGTCAGTAAAAACTTTGTACTGTCTACTACTGTGAAAAAAATATTAGAAATTCGAAATATTTATTTTTCATATTAAAAAATAAACTTTTTTTGAAACTCTTGCATTTTTACATTATATCCCATAGGGGATATAAGGCTATTTATAGAGGTTCAAGGGAATATGTAAGGCTCATAAAAAATTTACAAATAATATGTATAAATAAGACGTATGATGACAAAATAACTTATAAAATGAGTTTATAAAGTTTTATTAAGGAATAGGAATGGTAAATATGTATATAATATAATAAATAATAATTACATTCTTCCTACATATATATTACAAGTTATGAGGTTTCATATAATACGTTTATTGCATTTAGTGTACTGAATTCAATTTGCGCACTTTGTATGCTTTGAGCTTAATTCCCGCTCATTAAAAATGCCGTATATTCCAAACAGGTGAGATATACAAGAAAACAAACTAAAAAAAGAATATGAAAGCAAAGCAATTGTATTTTGCTACATAACACGTTTTACAATTCTACTACACGTATGTATCACGAAATAACCTATCACTAAGTTCAATCACTAAGTTTTTGATACATCCTATAGTAATCATTTTATGTAGATTATAATTTATGTTGGCATTATTACAGTGACAAATCGATCGAGTTCAACTCACAATAATTTCATTAATATTAAGAAGCTATAACCATAATACAATACTAATATAACATAAAGGCATATTATAGGATAGTTGCAGGAAAATTATCCCCACTTCTTCTATTTTTTTCTGACTTCTGCGGCGTAAATCCCAGCGCGACGTATTTGCCGGAGTTACCCTATACAAAATTATTATATATAAAATTATATATAATTATATGTAAAATTGACATATATATTTTATATTCAAATATATAATTATATATAAAATATGTCCATATATATTTTTTTTCCAAGTTATTATAAAAAAAAGAAATATATTTTGATAGACGCGAATTTCCGCTGATTTGTGGTGTGTGATATGCCCTGTGCGCCAAATTGGATAATTGTCTAAATATAAGATTACATATAGATCACATCTTTCAAACAACACAAACTCTAAAATTGTGTTATAAGACGTTTTTAAGTCATCTTTTAGAAGCCAAAAACGTCTTAGATACTTCTTGTTATCTAAGCTTACTAATTTGCATTGTCTACAATAAATATAGAATATTATATAGAATATTAAATGTGTAATATAGAATATTATAATTTACGCGTAAATGCACAATCCTGATATTCAACACTTTTTTTATTCTTGGTGAATTTTTTTATTTACCCGCGCGTGTACATATTTTGTATGCATAAATACATGTATGACTAAATAAAGAAAATTTTTATTCATTAAAAAAAGACCAATGATTATCTGCTAATCAAATTTAGTCATTAAATTTAATTTTTTATGTGTTATTTACGTCGTAACGACGAGATAGCCAACATAAGACCATAGATTTAAGCAAGAAGAACATGTATCCTTGTGAAATGCATAAGAAAATGAACCAAAGTTTTTTATTTCCTTTCTTTCCATACAATAGAGGACTTCGATTAGTCGATTTTTTTATCGCGTTTCGATTTACTTACGCCTTATGCCTTATACACTATATAAGAATGTACTCTTCGCTTTAGCATATATTACTTATTCTATTGCTGCTAGTACATCAGAGAAGAAACCTGTAAGAGCTGCTGCAATTTTTTTTTCAAATATTTTCCTTGCTACACGACGTTCCAGCTCTAATTTTGAAGGTCTTCAGCAGTAACTTCTAAAACATTCTCTTATTACAATTATAAAAAGAATAGTGTCTATATGAAAGGGTTGGATTCCACACAGTAGCCTCGAGCTTCTTACAGTACGATTCTTTCGACACACAGATAAGTACGTAAATATTTTTTTCTCATTAGAACACAGCTAAATTGTAATGTTAAATGTATTTTTTTTTTCCAATTTGCTCCACATCTCCATACACTACAAATGCTTAGAATTATGAATACTTATGTTTATACAATATCATACACTCCTAGGCCGGTATTCATAGTCGATTTCAATTTCCTTTTTTATAAATCTTTATATGATTTTTTTTTACCGAATTATTCAATGTTGAAGCAAGAGTCGTTTTTGCTTCAAAGTTGAACAACTGGCACCAATGCATATGCCTAACGCTGATTGGTTACGCCATTAGGTGTATTTGATGTTAATTTGAAGAAGACAGCGAGAAAGAACAGATTGAAACGAGGAATTATTGCGTCACATAGATATTCTAGATGTAGGAATACCAAATGGCAACTTCCGGTTAATTGGCGTCATTCTCTTTATAGCCACTCTAGGCATCTCATTCTCTGTTTCTTTATATTCGCTCACGCATTCTTAGCTGGCTCCCCTATTTTACACGTACAACCTCTTTGAGGATTAGTCGACATTCAGATTTGGAAAAGTCGATTCTTGACTTCTCCAACTAGCCGACTAATAGTCGACTTTTTGTCGACTTCGTGTTGTCTGGGAACCCACTTTTTCTTGTATTTCACGCGTTTAGTATGTAATTCGAGTTTTACTCGATATTATAAGGCAAGAAATTAAAACCTAATACCAACTAATTTACCATTTGGTTTAAATTTATCAAAATTACAGCTTCCTACGTATCACAATAATTTAGAGTGCAATATGACGGACATGAAAAGGGTTGTACCTTTTTACTATTCATCAAGTGGTAATACGAAGGAGGACAAGGTCAGTTCTATAGCGACTTCTCTTTTATTTTTTTCACATCTCTTTTATTTTTTCAAAATTCAATTTTACTAACTTCTCGTATTTATTACTTGTTTTAACTGATTTCTGTTGTTTAGATACTTTTAGAACCGATCGAATACATTCAGCAATGCAATGATATACATCCATACAGAAAAATACCGTCGGTTTTTAACTACTGGTTTAAAGTATCACCCGATAAATTGCAACTGATTGACGAAGTAATGCAAATGGCCTATAGTGCAAGCATCGCGTAAGTTATTTTTTATTGTAAAACATAACTGAAACTTAAATACATAACTGAAACTTATGTATTTTTTTTTTAAATCATGCGCGCGATAAAAAATAAGATACAATCTTTCCAACGAAAATTACATTTTCTTCTAGAATATATATATTACGAAAATTTTTCTCTTTTTATACATCTAATATACCGTTCTCTCGCAAGGAAAGTGACAAGAGTCATTTTAATTCAATACAAAATTTCTGTTCAATATAAAATTATTCAGACAAGTGAGAGGGGGGGGGATAAGAAGAACATTGAGTATTTTATAAAATTATTATTTATTACGCATTGATAGAATTATATATAAATTAACTTATTAGAACTAATCACAAGTTGTTTATTCAAAATTTTCTAGAAGTAATGTAGATAATAATTTTGTTATGATGTTATATGTTACCCTTCATGTTATTTTTAAAACTTTTCCTTGTATTGTTTTTCTTTAGGAAGTATTTAACATATATCACTTTTCCTAAAAGTCAATGCATTTAGAATACGATCCTCGCATACAAAATACAAAATTTAAAAAATTTATGTCATTCTTCTTGCGGGAGTATAACATTTTAACAATGATTTATATAAAAAAATTTTTTAGATAAGTCTTGATCTTCCACTTCAATTATTGTTATGCTGCTACAATCTGTTATATTTCTGACTTCACATTTTTTTATTATACTTATTTTTAATATAAATGTTACAAAAAAAAGATAATGCAGCCTCTCTACTGACTGAAAAGGGTAATTTCACTATAATTTTATAAATTTATGAAGTTTTTGTTTCTTGCTAGATTCGATGATATTCAAGATGAGGCCATTATGCGAAATGGTTTTCCTGTAATCCATTCTGTTTATGGACTTCGCTACTCAATAAACGCTGCAAATTATTTACAATTTCTTGCTTGTGAAAAACTTATTAATTTACATCCCATGGTAATAAGTGGTTACATTATGTCTGTGTAAAATTATGTCTTTTACATTATGTCTTTTGCATTATGTCTTTGAAAAATTGAATGCGATTTACTCTCTTAATATTTTATAATCAAAATGTGAAATAGATAGTTTTACCAAAATTCCTTTTTAGATATCCTTGCATGCATAAAAAAGATACAAATTGAGTTGATTACAGTCTTTATTCGTTTCTTATCTGTTGAAGATGATTAAAACTTAATCCTGAATGTCAAGTCTATTTTAATGTTGTTAACGACTTTTTTCGTATAAATCATAAAATAAATTATTAAAATATAAATCTCATTATAAAATTGCACTTTTTCCCATGCCGACCGATAACGCTTCTTTATAATTTTGATTATATTTTTATTATATATTTTTTATTTTAATTACATATTTTTATATCTTAACAGGCGGTTAAAATTGTGATTGAACAATTTATAGAATATTACAAAGGTCAAGGAATGGATTTATATTGGAAGGAAAAATTCATCTGTCCGAAAGAAGAAGATTACAATATTTTAGCAACAAGAAGTAAATATTTTTGCCTTTATAAGCTTCTGCTATATACAAAGCGTATTACATATATATTACATATATGTATAATTTCAATATTAATTAATTTTATAGAGAGTACTTGGTTAATTATAATGGTGGTAAAATTAATGAAACTATTTTCTACTTATGAAGGAGACGTCTTGTCATTAGCAAGTGATATGGGATTGTATCGCCAGATACATGATGATTATTGCAATTTACGTCATGATGAGGTGGTAATCGATAATGTAATTAAATTACCAAATTTATGAACCAAATTTAACAAAACTTATTGTTATTATAGGATACTAATGAGAACAGTTATTGCGATGATTTGACCGAAGGAAAAATGAGTTTCCTAATTATTCATGCGCTTAGAAACAATCCTGACGATAAGAAAATAATAAGTATCCTTCATCAAACATTATATTTAATATGATATAAGTAAATATTAAAGAATATATTTCGTATTAAATAGACAATAAAAAAATTAATAATTTAAAAATTAATATTAATAATTTAATAAATTAAAAATTAATATTTTGAAAATTTTTATAACAAAATTTTTAGATAATGTTAAAATTCTTAACAATAATTCAAGATATTTTAAAACAACGATCGAAGAATATTGAAGTAAAACGTTACTGTGTTAAAATATTAGAGAGTTACGGCTCATTTAAGTACACAAAAGATGTACTTGATGAATTGGAAAAAAAAATAAGAACCGAAATTGATCGTTTAGGTGGCAATCCGCTCTTGGTACAGCTTCTGGACGACTACAGGAATAAGATGTTGAAAACACGTATCTAAAGATACTTTAATCAAAATGATAAAAAATTCAGAAATACGTATTTTGTTATTAATAAAACATCATACGTAGTATTGTATAATTGATCCATACCGTTGTATAAAATAATCTCTTATTAATAGCTATAATCAACAAAATATAATAAAAATTAATATCGGCATACTGTAATTAATAAATGTAATAAAGATAAATAAATTTTATTAAAAAAAAAATTTTATTTAAAACTTTGATGAAAAAAATTATTTATAAAACGCTATAGCAATAAATCATATCCACCGAAAAAAAATATTCTGCCGATTAGCGGGAAATACCTCTTAGCATTTCTTCTAAGAACAAAATTGTACATAAATCTTACACAAGCGCGTGTATTTTGTGACATGTATTTATCTATATAAATGAGGACATACGCAAAGCGATGCAATACCTGGCATAGCGTTTTTTTCTTCGCAGATTTGTATATCAATAAATTAAAACTGTCTCTCTCTCTCTCTCTCTCTCTCTCTCTCTCTCCCTGTCTCTCTCTCTCTCTCTCTCTCGTAATTTTGAATCTAAAATTGATTAATGAATTACATTTCGACGACGAATGTAATCGATAAGTTTTTAAATTTAAATATTACTAATAATATTACTAATAATTACTAATAATATTATCATAAAAAGTGTAAATAAAATGCCTTAACGGTATCCTCTTCTCCTCTAACAGTATATACAATCATATTTTAATTTAGTAATATGCAATCCCATATCCGTTGAAAACCCTATTTAACAGGGTTGTGCTGTAGATTTTAAGATTGCGTCTACACGGATTATTTACGTGAAATCTACGTGATGTTTGCATAATTTTTTCATGTAAACAATATAGATTATGTGGACTATGTTGTGAAATGCATCGCTAACATGTTTTATACAGTATAAAAGAATTAAAATTAAATTATAAAATAGGCTTTATACCCACAGAGTAGAATTGTTCGAAATACGTTTAGCAATTAAGTTATAAAAATATATTTCGATATCTTTAGAATATTCCTGTGATACATTTTGAATATTTTAGTTATGTGAGCACGCTCATATATTCCCATTTTAAATATAAATTGTATAAGCATTACGTAAGTAAAATTATGTAAGTATTTATTAAATCCATAAATTATATGTACTCAACTTTTTTAGGGAACGTTTATAAATTATCAAAATTCTAAAGATTAAATTGAGAAAGATATTAAAACTTTTATTTTTGCTTTTGTTGCTGCAATATGCACAATGTGCATAATATTTATTGTATCTTTTCAATAAAGTAAAATCCAGTTCATTAAATCCATTATTTATTTTTCGTTGCATGTTCGAGGCAACGAGTTATATTTTAAAATATAGTTTATAAATTTTGAGGTAATAATACAAACGTCGAGCTTTAAAATTTGACTTCTACAAATATTATTATACATGAAGAACTTACGACTTATGACTTCAATATACATTTCAAATTTATTCAATACACCGCTCGATGAAAGCATCTTTTGAACAACAGCTAGTTAACATTTTTCCGTAAAAGCTAAATAGCAAAAATATTGCCTCGGCCGGGAGTCCAACTCGGATCTCTTGCATTCCGTGCAATATTTTTCGCAATAAGTTTATTACAGTTTTTTAAGATTAATTTGAGAAATGGGGGATTATTAATATTTCAGATTGATTGCGTTGAAAGCCTACAATCATATCGGCACGTAATTATTATTTCTGAAATTAATTCATTTATTTGAATATATATATATATATATATATTAGTTCAATATCTCAACACTCAGACCGTAGTGGCGCTCCGAATTTTAAAGTAATGTATATTTTATATTCAAATATATATAACGTTATATATAAAATATGTCCATATATATTTTTTCTGAGTTATTACAAAAAAAAGAAATATATTTTGATAGACGTGAATTTCCGCCGATTTGTGGTGTGTGATGTGCCCTGTGCGCCAAATTGGGTAATTATCTATATATAAGATTGCATAGATCACACCTTTCAAACAACACAAACTCTAAAATTATGATATAAGACGTTTTTAAGTCATCTTTTAGAAGCCAAAAATGTCTTATATACTTCTTGTTATCCGAGCTTACTAATTTGCATTGTCTACATGTAAATATAGAATATCGTAATTTATGCATAAATGCACAATTCTGATATTCAACACTTTTTTTATTCTTGGTGAATTTTTTATTTACTCGCACGTGCATATATTTTGTATGCATGTATGAATAAATAAAGAAAATTTTTATTCATTAAAAAAAGACCAATAATATTGATTATAAATATTGATTATCTGCCAATCAAATTTAGTCATTAAATTTAATTTTTTACCTGTTATTTACATCGTAACGACGAGATAGCCAATACAAGACCATAGATTTAAGCGAGAAGAACATGTGAAACGCATAATGCATAAGAAAATGAAAGTTTTTTATTTCCTTTCTTTCCATACAATAGAGGACGATAATTGATTAGTTGAGTTTTGTTATCGCGTTTCGATTTACTTACGCGTTATGCCTTATACACTATATAAGAGTGTACTCTTGGTTTTAGTATATATTACTTATTCTATTGCTGCTAGTACATCAGAGAAGAAATCTGTAAGAGTTGCTGCAATTTTTTTTTTTAAATATTTTCCTTGCTACACGACGTTCCAGCTCTAATTTTGTAGGTCTTCAACAGTAACTTCTAAAACACTCTCTTATTACAATTATATATAAAAAGAATAGTGTCTATATGAAAGGGTTGGATTCCACACAGTAGCCTCGAGCTTCTTACAGTACGATTCTTTCGACACACAGATAAGTACGCAAATATTTTTTTTCATAAGAACACAGCTAAATTGTAATGTTAAATGTTTTTTTTTCGAATTTGCTCCACATCTACATACGCTACAAATACTAAGAATTATGAATACTTATGTTTATTCAATACAATACAGTCCTAGGCCGGTATTCATAGTCGATTTCAATTCGCTTTTTTGTACTTATTTTTTTATCTTTGTATGATTTTTTTTTTCATCGAATTATTCAATGTTGAAGCAAGGGTCGTTTTTGCTTCAATGTTGAAGAACTGGCTTGTATCTAACGCTGATTGGTTACGCCATTAGGTGTACTTACTGTTAGTTAGAAGAAGACAGCGAGAAAGAACAGATTAAAACGAGGAATTGCACCATATAGATATTCCAGATGCAGGAATACCAAATGATGATTTCAGGTTAATTAGCATCATTCTTTTTATCCCTACTCTAACCATCTCGTTCTCCATTTTTTTCTATTCGCTCACGCATTCTTAATTGGCTCCGCTACTATATATACAACCTCTTTGACGATTAGTCGACAATCAGATTTGATTAAAAGTCAACTCTTGACTTCTGCAGTTAACTTATAGTCGACTTTTTGTCGACTTCGTGTTGTCTGGGATCCCACTTTTTCTCGTACTTCACGCATTGGTATGTAATTCGAATATTACTCAATATTATAAGGCAAAAAATTAAATACTGTTACCAATTTATTTATCATTTGGTTTAAATTTATCAAAATTATAGTTTCCTACGTATCACAATAATTTAGAGTGCAATATGTCAGACATGAAAAAGGATGTACCTTTCTACTATTCGTCAAGCGGTAATACGAAGGAGGACAAGGTCAGTTCTATAACGACTTCTCTTTTATTTTTTCACATCTCTTTTATTTCATAATTCAATTTTACTAACTTTTCGTTTTCATTACTTGTTTTAATTGATTTCTGTTGTATAGATACTTTTAGAACCGATCGAATACAGTCGGCAATGCAATGATATACATCCATATAGAAAAATACCGTGGATTTTTAACTACTGGTTTAAAGTATCACCCGATAAATTGCAATTGATTGACGAAGTAATCCAAATGGCCTATGCTACATGCGTCGTGTAAGTTATTTTTTGTAGTAAAACATAATTGAAACTTAAATACATGACTGAAACTTATATATTTTTTTCTAAAATCATATGCGCGCGATAAGAAATAAGATATAATGTTTCTAAAGAAAAATTACATTTTCTTCTACAATGTATATATTAGGAAAATTTTTCTCTTTTTGTATCTAATATACCGTTCTCTCGCAAGGAAAGTGACAAGAGTCATTTTAATTCAATACAAAATTTCAGTTCAATATAAAATTATTCAGATAAGTGAGAGGGGGAGGGGGGCGATAAAAAGAACATTGAGTATTTTATAAAATTTATTATTTAGTACGCGTTGGAAGAATTATATATAAGTTAACTTATTAGAACTAATCACAAATTTGTTCAAAATTTTCTAGAAGTAATGTGGATAATAATTTTGATACAGTGTTATATGTTACCTTTCATGTTATTTTTAATATTTTCCCTTGTATTATTTTTCTTTAGGAAGTATTTAACATATATCAGTTTTCCTGAAAGTGCATTTAGAATATGATTTTCGCGTAGTACAAACTTTAAAAAATTTATGTCATTCTTCTTGCGGGGATATAACATGTTTTAACAATGATTTATATAAAAAATTTAAAAAATTTTTTGGATAAGTCTTGATCTTCCACTTCAATTATTATTTTGCTGCTATAATCTGTTATATTTCTGGCTTCACCTTTTTTTATTATACTTATTTTTTACATAAATGATACAAAAAAAAGATAATACAGCCTCTCTACTGACTGAAAAGGTTAATTTTAATATATTTTTTTAAATTTATAAAGTTTTTGTTTCTTGATAGGTTCGATGATATTCAAGATGAGGCCATTATGCGAAATGGTTTTCCTGTAACCAATTCTGTTTATGGACTTCACTACTCAATAAATGCTGCAAATTATTTGCAATTTATTGCTTGTGAAAAATTTTTTAATTTACACCCCATGGTAATAAGTAGTTGCATTTTGTCTGTGTAAAACTTTGAAAAATTGAATGCGTTTTATTCTCTTGATATTTTATAACAGTAATCAAAATAGACAGTTTTATCAAAATTCCTTTTTAGATATCTCTGCATGCATAGAAAAGATACAAATTCATTGAATTGATTCCAGTCTTTATTCGTTTCTTATCTATTGAATATGATTAAAACTTAATCCTGAATGTCAAGTCTATTTTAATGTTGTTAATGCTTTTTTTGTATAAATCATAAAATAAATTATTAAAATATAAATCTCATTATAAAATTGCACTTTTTACCATGCCGACTGATAATGCTTCTTTATAATTTTGATTATATTTTTATTATATATTTTTTATTTTAATTACATATTTTTATATCTTAATAGGCAGTTAAAATTGTTATTGAACAATTTATGGAATACTACAAAGGTCAAGGAATGGATTTATATTGGAAGGAAAAATTCATCTGTCCGAAAGAAGAAGATTACAATATTTTAGCAGTAAGAAGTAAATATTTTTGCCTTTATAAACTTCTACTGTATACAAAACGTATTACATATATATGTACAATTTCAATATTAATTAATTTTATAGAGAGTGGTTGGTTAAATATAATGGTGGTAAAATTAATGAAACTATTTTCTACTTATGAAGAAGATGTCTTGTCATTAGCAAGTACTTTTGGATTGTATCGCCAGATACATGATGATTATTGCAATTTACGTCATGATGAGGTAATAATTGATAATTTAACTAAATTACTTGAACCAAATTTAACAAAACTTATTGTTATTATAGGATACTAACGAGAACAGTTATTGCGATGATTTGACCGAAGGAAAAATGAGTTTCCTAGTTATTCATGCGCTTAGAAAGAATCCTGACGATAAGAAAATAATAAGTATCCTTTATCAAACATTATATTTAATGTGAAATAAGTAGATACTAAGGAATATATTTCGTATTGAGCAGATAAAATAAAAAAAGACAATAAAAAAATTAAATGATAAGCTTATCATATTTTAAAAATTTTTATAACAAAATTTTTAGATAATGTTAAAATTCTTAACAATAATTCAAGATATTTTAAAACAACGATCGAAGAATATTGAAATAAAACGTTACTGCGTTAAAATATTAGAAAGTTACGGCTCATTTAAGTACGCAAAAGATGTACTTGATGAATTAGAAGAAAAGATGAGAACCGAAATTGACCGTTTAGGTGGCAATCCGCCTTTTGTAAAGCTTCTGGACGACTTCAGGAACAAGATGTTGAAAACACATATCTAAAGATTCTTTAATCAAATGATAAAATTCATAAATATGTATTTTGTTATTAATAAAACATCAGACGCAGCATTGTATAATTTGTCCATACGTATATTATAAAACGTTATATAAAATAATCTCTTATTAATAGCTATAAACAACAAGATGTAATAAAAATTAATATCTGTATACAAATAAAGATAAATAAAGTTTATTTAAACTTTGCTGAAAAAATTATTTTTATTATGCTATAGCAATAAATCATATGCACCCATAAAAATATTCTACCGTTAAGCGGGAAATATCTCTTAGCATTTCTTTTAAGTAAAAACGTTTACATGAATCTCACACAATCGCTATTTTTCCTAAAGAATAAATTTTTATTCATATGCACATAAAAATTTTGCATACAAATAATGTTCTTTGTTCTTATTTTTTATCATTAAGTTGTTATCATTCAAATCTGGATTATTCTACTATTATATGCTGCAAATTTCTCTTTTATCCACTGTCTTTTTATTATTCGTACTTTAATGACAATATATAGCTTGTCATTGTAAATTAAATAGATTGGCAGCAGTGCTACTGAAGTATTATAAAAAAAAGTATTCCGTGACGGAATATTTTAAATTTCAGATTGTATATATTTTTCTCATTATATAAGATTATAATATTATACATATTTATACATATTATACATATTATACATATAATATTACACTTATATATATTATATATATATATGTATATATATATATATATAATATTTATAATATTATATCTTTTCTCTGATATAATTAATTTTTGGCTCTATTATTGAAATAAACAATTTGAAAAATTGCTCAACGCTGAAATCGCATTTAGAGTTTCTACTTTTTAAAATATATCATAACAAAATAATTGGCTAAATCTGGTGTAAATCTGAAATATTTATTTTTTGTTAAGATACAATAAATTTATAAATTGTCTGTAATTAATTTTCTCTTTATACTTTAACTTTTTTGTCAATGCATAGTTTTCATCTTTTCATTACCTTGTGTTACGAAATTCCTATTAAAAATATAAAAAAAGCAATAAAATATAGAAGTTAGTATTCATAGTTGGTTTTTATTTTAAAATCGTCTTAAGTGTTTTAAGATGCTAATACAGTTCTGTGATGTGGTGACTTGTTTATGACATTTTAAGATTAATTTTTAAAAGAATCTTATACAAGGTGCGTCCCAAAATTTTCCCAACTTTTGAAATAAAACAACAACGGTTTACTTTTTTTTTCAAATTCAAATTGTTTATTCAAAGTAGTCCCCGTCGGACTCAATACAACGTTTGGCACGATCTAAAAGCATTTCAAATGAGTGTTTTATGTCGTTCAAAGGCACGTCCTTCAGAACAGTGGTACAAGCCCTTTGGATGTCTTCTACGTCCACATACCGCTTTCCTTTCATGGACAAATGCATTTTGCCGAATAGGTAGAAGTCACAAGGTGCCATATCAGGCGAATACGGGGAATGGTTGATTGTTAAAATGTGATTTTTAGTCAAAAAATCAGTGACAAGTGTCGAACGGTGAGATGGCGCATTATCATGTAACAAGCGCCAACTTCCTCCTTCGCGATATTCTGGCCGAATACGACGAATGCGGTGCACCAAACGCTTCAAAACGCTTACATAGAATACAGCATTAACTGTTTGGCCTGCTGGAACGAATTCTTTGTGCACAATACCCTTGGAATCATAAAAACTTCGATGGAATTTTCGTTAATTGTCGATTTTGGGCGACCTGTATGTGCGTCGTCATTTATGTCCTCACGACCGTTCTTGAATCGCGTATACCACTCATAAACACTGGCACGGGCTACACAATTATCACCATAAACTTGTTTCATCAAATTATGGATTTCGGTAAATGTTTTACCAAGTTTAAAACAAAACTTAATATTGGCTCTTTGTTCGAAGTTCATTCTCGTACCGATGTATACAACATACTGACACTTGAGACGCCATAACTTCGTTTCCACTGAACCAAATGTCATGAAATTTTTACTGGAAGTCAGCTAGGGATGTACCTTTCAAACGCGCAATCGAACACACGGATGGCGCCACCCGACCTATCCCTATTGAAAAAGTTTGGAAAATTTTGGGACGCACCTTGTACATATAAGAATTTTTTTATATAAAAATCAACAACAAATACCGATTAAAATCTGTTCTGTTATTAGAAAAGTATAGGATTTTTAAAATGTCATACCTATAACTAGTTAAGCACACTATTCGTTTTTGTTTCTTTTTATCGTAATTTCTTATGGTAGTATTAAATACATATATATAATAAAATTTGCAAAATCCCTGTTTTTTGATGTAAACAACAAAATTTTATTTCTCATCATGACTTTTCTATTGAAATAAATTCTACGTAGAACATTTTTAAAAAGTATTTATTAGCAATTGTATATATGAATATTGACAGTTTAATATAGCATATCGAATGATTTTATAATGAAATACAGCTGTTTTGTACGTCATGCAGTTATATATTATATAATATCTATTGTTTCCTAAAAGACATAACGTATAGAAAATTATATGTAACTAACAAGTTTCTATCTAAGAAAAATATTCACTCCTCCACATTCATTCTTTCACGCAAAGCGATGCGACCTCGCATAGTTTTTTTCTTTCGCAAATTTGTAAATCAATAAATTAAAATTCCTATCTCTCCCCCCCCCTCTCTCTCTCTCTCTCTCTTATCTCTCTCTGAATTTCCCATGATGATTTCTTTGAAATCTCCCCCCTCAATTTATAATTTTAGAAGGCATTATTTCGGCCTCGCGCACTTCTCGCGTTCATGTTTGCCGTAAGCTGAATCGGGTGCTCAATTGATCTCTCTTATGATACATGACGATATCAAGTCGAAATCCATCAAGGACTAAGACAATGTGGCGATTTGACACATCCTCTGTTCAGGCTCGCTATCCTCATCGGATTCACTAGCCCAGGAGGATCGTCGTTCGTGTCATATCTCGCCGTCGCTGTCCCCGGGACAGCGTCCTGGTCCTGACACGCCGTCATCAAGAACCTCCGTCACCTCGTAAAACAGACAATGATGGATAGAGGATAATCGAAAAAAGTGTGTGTGTGTGCTTTTGTATGTGTGAGTATATTATATCAATATTTCATGAAAAAGAGAACCAAGAGGAAATTAATTCGCAAGCTTCTTACAGGATTTTTCGATTGTCGATCTTGGGAACACTCACCAGAACTTCCTCGAAACGATCGTAATTCTCCTGTCTGGAATTCAAGAGGCTCTCACCTACCGAGTCGGTACCAATGTTCGATTGACAAGGATCTCGTCGTTCTAGCGCGCTCGATGCAATATGCAGTAAGGACAGTATCGCCAACAGACCGGCTGCAAACACATTTTATCTGTCAGAGGTTCTACGGAAATAAACTCTGTCGTACTTACCCGCAACGTAGGATAGCCAAAGTTTATTGGGTCGCCACGCTAAGATGCAGGACAACGGTAGATAAAACAACGCTCTTCGCCAGCCCCGCGTAGCCGCTAGGATGCTAAACCAGCAACGCGAACAAAGAGAATCCTCGTTTCTGCGAAAAATAAACCTACGTCAAAACGTATACCGTCTTTTTTCATAAAAAGAGGAGGATTTCTAAGTTTGCAAGATTAAAAGGATTATTTTCTATAACGTTTTAAAGAATATATGCAAATTGAATAATTTGATATCTAAAATTTTTTATTTCTAAATTAAATTAAATGGTAAATAAGCTTTTTAAACAAATCAAAATTATTTCTAAATTAATTAAAATCGGACTCTCAATCTTTAAAATAATAAATAACAGTAAAATTAATGAGAGTCAGCGCGGAAGTGGGTGAATACAAATATTAATTCACATAAATTAATCTATTATAATACATAATGTCAATTACGAATTCTTGTTGAACGTTTCAATTCTCTTTGGAGTCCTCTTCAACAAAGTTACAAGTATTCTCAGAAAGTTGAAACGTTCAACAAGAATTTGTAATAAAGTTAACATCATGTAATATAATGGACTAATTTATATGAATTAATATTTGTGCTCACCCACTTCTGCGCTGACTCTCATTAATTTTATTTTAATTTTACTGTTATTTATTATTCAAAATTATTTCATTATTGTGAAATTTTATTTTAATTGGATCTAATTGCATGCTGAAAATCAAATCAATTTGAGAGATTAAACAAGATGTTTTTCGGATATTCAATACACTCATAAGTGTATTTGCAAATGTTTATAAAAGTTACACAGTTATTACAATATTTATATGCTATCTGATGTTCGTAAAACTAGAAGATTTGCCCAATTTGCTTTCAATAAACAGAACTCTTGAAAACGACATTTTTCGCTGAATTCGCAAGCAATCAACGTTTCTATTCCTGATTACGGCTCCGTCATTTCCCACTTAAGTCTCCGTCTTAAAACGGAGTAGTAAGACGACTTTTCTATCGATACAACTTTCAGCGTCGAATACTCTCGTTGAGTACACTTTTTATGAGATTAACAAGTTTAATCCCATGTACACAAAAGAAATCTCGCGTTAAAATAAAACCTCAATTTGTATGGTATTCTACAAAAATGCAACAATCAGCTTTACGTTATAATCTTTGTATATTTTCTTGGCTCATGTAATACATGAATGAAAATATTTGTCTAATTGAAATATGTTACGCTAACGCTCGCGGTGGCAATTGCGTTCGCAGCGTAATTTAGCGGAAATCGTATCTGCGGTAACTGTATCGAGAAGAAAATTGCCGGGAAGCGATTTGCCCGGGTCCGAGATTATCGGCAAAATTTCCGCGGAGATATAATTATCGCGCGCGTTCCGGAGCTATTATTAATTTACGAAATTAGCCATCGTGATAGATTTAAAACTCGTCAGCTTGCAATAAAAAAAGAAAATCGATTTTGCGCAGCATGCGAATCTTAATGCGAGAACAAATCTTCCTGGTATCTTTAAAAAGAATCGAGAGAAAATCGACAAGATCAATTGAGAGAAACATTCATCTTTCTCAGTATTCCTTTAACAATTAACTGTAATATTTTTAATTGGATTATCCGCATTGAAAGAGACAGAAAAAGAAAAAGTGATCTGACGGGCTTTCATCCCTGCGTGGTGAACAGATATAAAAGAAGATGTTCGTTGGAAATCCGTTTTTCTACGAGAAGCGACGTTATCTCTTCCCTTAGCCGTTCGATCATCTCCACGTAGATCCGAGTGATCGATCGCTCCGACCAGCAGTTTTAATGGCACCGTCGTGGAGGACATAAACTTTCGCAGCAGCGTCGATTCCGGATGGATCGCTAAGTTAAGTTACTCGATAAAACCGTAGACCTCACAGAACTTCTTTTACTTCCTCCCACTAACTTGCGAAGAATGTTGGCGACGTCGTCGTTCCATTGGCCACCATATCGCACTGGTCGATATGAGCTTAGATGACAAAAACTATAAGCTCGTCATCCGCGCGACAATTAAGGTCACGTTTACCGAAAGACTTAACAAAATTTATTAATATGTTAATTACCAATAAATATATGCAAAAAGAACGGTATTCCCAAAGTATTTAAAAATTTTGCTAAAACAGATTTGAAAACATAATTTCGTAAAAAGAATTATGTAGGACGCTGATCAAGTTGATTGTTAGAATATTAATGAAAACTTTTTAGTAATTGCTCATTATGATTGAGCATCCTACATTGTTAAATATAGAAGGAACCTAATTTCTTTTATTTTTTACTTCCATGTATGTCGAAATAAATCCATTTCTGTGGTTAGTTTCAAAACAATTTATATATATATACAACATTCATATATATTAATAATAATAATATATATATATATATATATATATATATATATATATACTAAATAATAAACTAAGTTCAAGTCAAATTCAATATATTTTCTTGAATGGTTTAACTCTATTATTTTAGTTAAATCAATAACATATTAAGTGGCGACCTATAGAAATGATTAAAAATAACTCAAGTTGGATATAATTTGACATGATACATATACAATATAATAATTTTGATAACCCAACAATATTATTTTCAGATCTGTATGTAGTTAAATTCTTACTTCAACAAAATTATTCTTTGCGTTTATAAAACACACAAAAAATATACAGTACAACTTAAGAAATCTCGATAAACTAATTGTTGAGAAAACGTGTGGCACGCACACCAGTTTGTTAATCGATCACATCTCCGCAATTAAGTTCGAAGACGCGAGAAAGTTTCTGTCTTCATCTTCTAGCTTGTATGACGCATTTATCTGATTTAAAGATGACTACCGGCTGCGCTTCACCACCATCCCTTCGGATCGTTATCTATGTAGTTATCTGGTAGTCCACCGGAACTTGCCTCGCTGCTTTTCTTGTCGGAAAATGCGAGGAAAACTGGGGCGAACTTCCGACCTGCTTGGTAATTGCTGGGCTGACTTTGCCGCTTCTTTTCCGTGTTATCCTGTTCGGACCTCGAACGGCAATTCCCTGGGGCCTTCTCAACCTCGTTGTTCGCTGGGCTTATCACTCCCCCGATATACATGCACGGACCAATTTCGGACAATTTGCAAAGTCACAGCATACTCGCGTTACGTTTATATATTCATTACGCGCCGAGAAGCTTATTAAAATCTAATCGCTTAACTTATATATATTTTTAAATACGTAATTATTTTATACTAGTCAATAAATAAATTTGTGTATTGATCAAGTATAGATAAATAGGATTTTAGAATATACTTTATTCCAAATGTTAAAAATTACTGAAATTAAATTCGTTTATAAACGTACCTGACGCAGAGCTGCACGAATAGCGTGATGGCCCAAGTCACCTCAAGGAAGAAGATTACACCCGACGCTGCCCTACAATCGAAAACACACGAGAATTAACAAGGAGACCAAATATGATATAAAACTTCACATGCCGTCGGTGAAACGTATGCTGTGGGCTTGCTTTACCCAGACAACTTGCGTGTTTAAAAGACGTCATAAAGTCATCCTCCCAAGAAACACATTCCAAGAAACACAACAGAAAATCAACAGAAAATCGAAATAACTTCATTTTGATTTAAACATTTTCTGGCGAGAAATCGATGTCGACAATATAGTCTCTTTGTTGCTACTGAATGATAAAAAAATCACTAGTCTCACAAGTTCAGTGAAAGTTTTCTGAAAGTGTGCAACGGTATCACTTTCCGCTATCCATCATATATGCCTATTGAGTTGGATTATACCAAAATTTACTAGTTTTGTGAACATTTTTTTAATGGCCCCGTCAAATCTTGTAATAAAAAATTTTGTAAAGTCATATAATAAGTTATATTGACTTTTAATTATATGTCATTTTAACTAAAATAAAATGTATTCCTTGGGATAAAGACATTTGGGAGATGTCTAAAAGACATTTAAAAGACATCATAAAGAGATCTTTTAGACAACGCATGTTATTTACGAATTACGATATATCGGATGCGATTAAGAAAAGAGCAGCATCAAGTTTACAATGTCTACACCATGTGCAGCTGTTTCTCGTAACAGTAAATAAAAGAACAATTCCGAAAAGTATTTTATTCCAATGTTTATATCAATCTGTATCGCGGGAACGTGATTCGACTTTGTCGCAATAGCTCTCAATAGTGATAAGGGCGACTTGTTCCCAAAAAATCGGGTACTTTCTCTCGCATAGCCGCGCGTGATCAATGATTAAAAGCGTGCCGACATAGAACCGCGTAAAAAATGTAAGACATCTCTCTCAATTTCTACTCTGCGAGATTCTCCGTGGCGCCGCGCGGTTGGATAATGCCTGAGAAAAATTGCAACGGACTGGGATATTTTTATTTTTTTTTTGCCGGTCTCGCTTTGTTGTTCATTGCATGCGCCTCGGTGAAACGTGGCTACGCGAGGGAATGTCTAATCAAACGCTATCGCTCTCTTGTGCATCGCAATTGCATCCAATATAATTTTTGCAGTTAAAACCCATATTAAAAAAAAATACTAAATCTTAATGTACATTTCTTTGAATAGTACCAACTAAAACATTTACTTTCAGAAAATTACATGAATTACATCCGGAATCTAAAATTATTATTCAAGATAAAAAAATAATAGTTAAATCAAATTAACGGTTTTTATATCGAATAAAAATGTATTTATATTGTATTTAAATATTTACTTGGAAACTATTCAAATAAATCTTTTTTTAATTTAGTAGGTTTTTTTCAGTGCAATGTGTTGCAAACGTGGCATTAATGTGGTCAATAAATCAAGACGTGACTATTTAATTGAATCGATTTTAGACGACCTGCTATAAAGAATTGGGGACGACATTTTTATTTATAATTTTATTGATCGTGCACTGTGCAAAATATTTTTCTTCTTAAAATCATTTCACTTTATATTGTGGAAACCATAAAACTGCGGAGTTGTGTGGCTAGAATATTCTAGTTCTAAAAGTAAGTAATGAGAACCTTTAAAGTGCGAGCGAAGAAGAACGCTGAATCCTATTAAAAAAAAAGTTGTAAGGTAAAAAAGTTGATATTCTAATATATGTATGAGCCAATATATGTATCATTTGTGATCTGTCAACTTTTCCATTTTCTCCATAGCCGAATAAATATTATATTTACGTCTTATAGGTAATCTTGCTTCGACATCGCACTTCCGTTACCAATAATCAAATCAGCCTCAAATTAGATCTCTCGGGAACGAATCGAAAGTAGATTATCCGACGAGCAAAGATGATCGGAAAGATTTTCAAGCGTCGTTCATCGTGCGTTGTTAATTACGTGCTAGCGTCCAATGAAATGGATTTTATCCAGGAATCGTAGGTAAAGCATCGCGGTTGAAATTACGCAAAGCATAATAATCCACGAGTAATGAGGAGTAACGTTGCGTATAAATTAGACTCTCGTGTTCAGCCTCTCACGTTTAGTTAAAACCAGAATATTACTTTATTGTGTCCAATCAATAATTTCCATATACCTACGTAAATATTTTCTTGTTTGCACAGCAAAAAAACTCGAGGAAATAACTCGCTCGTAATAAGTTTTGCGGTGGAATTTCAAAAGTTTCAATTATTCTCGTCACAGATTGTCTAAAGCTGCCGGATATCCCTTCATTCACAGACTTTCCGTGAAAACTTCGCGAAACGTCAGCAGTCGCAACTCAGTATTTTTCAACGTCGAACATAGTTCTGGGTCAGATAAACGATTGTTCTGTACGGAAAGGAAGAATTCGTTAATAGTAGACGCTTTAGCAATTTCAAAATACAGTCGCGTCGCGACAACAGTCGAACAAATGACGACAAATCCGCTGTCTTCAGCAAAGCAGACAGATATTAATCATTCCGGCGAGAAAACGGTGAATTAAGAGGAACAGACGGGAAAAATCTCTGCCCATAAAATCGGACGTTGCCCCGTTTAAATGAAAGAAGCCTCGGCTTCGAGAGTTCCAACGACATATATAACTAGTACTAGACCAAACATTTCTTCCACCTCTCTGGCGTAAAATAATAATAATATATTTTCAAATAACCACAGCCATTGAAAAAAAAGAGAGAAGTACACATAATGTGCATAATAATTTGCGGGATTCAAAAGTTTCAATTATTCTCGTCGCGGATTGTCTATAACTGCTGAATGACAACTTAAAAATGTGATGTTCAATTTTATTACCACGAATGAATAAAGTAAAGATTATTTATATTCAATCATTAAAAGCAAACTTCTTTCTTAACTTCATAATTTTATTCATCAAATAGCATTTATGTTATTCTTAAAGTTTTTCAAAGAAATTATAATACTTTCTACAAAAGTAATATATTTTGAATTGTATCGGTTTTATAAACAAAAAGGAAATGAGTCTTTTATAGAGAACATATAGAATTAACAGAAGTGATCAAAGAAATTGTTGTTGAATTTTGAACTTTGTTATTTTAACTGATCAAGGTAAAAAAAAATATATATATAAAAATATGTGATATTTCGAATTACATTATTTTTATTATTTATCCCGGATTTGTTATAATTTTGTAGGATATCAATATCATCCAACTTTGGAAAGATTGCTTCTTAAAAGTTAAGTAAAACGAAAATAAACAAAAATGACATTTGATCATCTTTCTAAGAACATATTTTCACTGATGTCATTTGATTAGTCAATAATTTTTTGTTTTGTGAAAAATAGCTTTTTCCCTTTTCTGACAAATTTAATTTTTTAATACCGGAAATTAAATGCCTATAACAGTCGAAGCTGGATCTTTAATGCTTAAATAATTCAATGTGATAGTATATATAGTATATATGAATTATTTAAGCATTAAAGATCCATCTTCGGCCATTACAGGCATTTAATTGATTGTGTTCTCACATATGAGGTCAGAAATAAAGATTCTTAATATTGTTTAATTTTTTAAGTTATTCTTGAAGTAACAATATAAATGCTTGGTCTAGAAATATATATATATATATATGTCGTTAGGAAGTTCAATCATCGCGAGATGATCTTGCTCGCCTCCTCTCGATTCACTTCTGTCCCGCGGACAGCCAACGGTCTCTCCGGTCTCTCCTTTACGCGAATGTCGACACGAGGATCACTGCAGATCAGAGGGCTGATAATGCGTGAATTGAATTACGGTATACGCATGTTGAATTATCCTCACGTAACGTAAAGCCCCATGACGTGTCGATGGTACGCCACATCCGCGCCGACGCCGCACACAACTGCAACAGAAAGAGGATCAAAAAGATTTGCAACCCTGCCTGTCTGATGAATCTCCCATCTCGGCCCGGCACTATCGATATCCCAGGCATCGACCCTTTCGATCGGTATATTATATTTTTTGCGCCAGACGAGACCGAGTAATTTATAACCGGTACTGCAACACGCATGCGAATCGTGCAAGATTCCTGCACAATAAATGATCAAATCTCACAAATATGACGAATATTATTTTTGGAATAGCAAAATCGCGTTGCATTTCCTCCATCACTTCAAATAACTCCATCACTTACAATAAAATCTCCCTAAATTTAAGATAAGATTATCTAATATTAAATAAAGTATTTTTAAAAATCATAATGTGAATATACAACGAATAGGAAACAAAAGCCCTAAATGGTTAAGTTGGATCTTTAGTGCGTAAATAATTCAATGTTGAATTTATAGACTCGTATCAAACCCTAAAAATTGCACGCCGAATTTAATTTCCAGTTTTAAAATGCAATTTTAACAAAGTAAAGTAGTAATATTACAAATTAAAAATTGACAAACAATTTAATAATAGGCATTTTAGAAAGATCTAATAATCTAATGCCAATCTTAAAATCTAAGATTCTCTATATTTAATTCTCTATTTAGTTTTATAGCTTATCAAACTTCTAATATTCTTTTCTCTCTTTCGTAACTTCGCGTCGTCCATTTGCGTTGTCCTTTCCATGCTTCGAATTTTCCCTCGCTCGTGCATGCTGACGCATTAATTACAAACTGGATACCCGCTTGTGTATTCCAAACGCGTGGATGCACATGCATTTCGGGATTTTTCAATAATATGACGTTGCGATAACGAGGCGAAACGCTCGTAACTTCAAAATGGACAAAAGTGACCAAGAGATAATTCTAGAATATCCCCGATATTCGATGTACATTACGCGCGTAACATTCTATTCAAACAGAGAGACAGAAAGAGAGAGAGAGAGAGAGAGAGAGAGAGAGAGAGAGAGAGAAAGAATCGTTTCCAGAGAGAAAAAAATATATTTTTTTATATATGCAACCTGGGAATATCAAAGATATAAACATATCTGAGAGAATACGAATCGCCCGTGGCAAAGATATCAAGAGATCCCATATTAATCTCCGCATCTCATGGCAATATAAAATTATTCTATTGTATACGCCGGGGAGAGTGTACACGTTGTGCAAGTATCGCGTACACAATAGATCGGCTATATTGCAGCCTGACAGGAAATCAATACACAGCAGGTTCAACGTCGAATAGGATTTTTTTCTCACGGGGGAGCGACGGATCGACTTGAACTTCTACGGGAGAAGGAGACACGGGACAAAGCCGATCATCTCGAATTGATGTAATTGCCCCCCCGGATAAATCACGTGTTGTATGTGTCAGGAGAAATATATCGAATGATCGCTCGTAGGAGAAATTCATTCTTGTTATGATATATGAAACTAATTGCGAGACGTGTTACTTTGAAGTCATGATGACGAAAAGGAAAATTAATTATCGATTCTATAAAAAAATCTATCTATAAAGAAGCTGTCTTTTAAATTTAACGCCAACTTAACGAAAATGTGTCATAAATATAGCTAAATAAAAAAATTAATTATCCCTGAGAAATTGATTTCTTATTTTAACAAATTTAATAGAAGTCTATGATAGGAATAGTTAAATAAAAATAAATTAAATTCCTTACATATTTTAGAATAAATTTAATCGAAACCTGAGAAATAGTTAATAAAAGAATTCAATTACGGAGCTAATATAAACTCCAAGAAAGATAATTTCTTATTTTGACATACATTTAATCGAAGTCTGTGATAAGAATAACTAAATAAAAAAAAAAATAATTATCCCTAACAAAACTGACTTCTTAATTCGATATCGATTTATTGAGAGCGTGATAAGAGTCGCTAAATCACTCGATGTTATCACTATTGAAGTCAACAATGATGATGAGCGTATCTGTAAGTACTCTAATCTGTCCGAAAATTGTGCTCTCCATCAATCCACTGCTATGACAAGCCAACGAGAAGCGACTTGTCGCCCTCGATGCAACTTTTTTCCAAAATCCAACTCTCGAAATCAGTGATGCGCAACCTTTTTAAAGGATCATTTTTAGAGAACCATTTTTAGAAATAAGTAAAATCTTTTGGGCTGTATAATATTTATTTTGTTTATCTATATAAAATATTTTATGTTTTCGGCTATAAATTGACAAATCGCAAAGAATTCATAGATGGCGAGTCACAGGTTGCGCATCACTGCTTGAGATCATCAATTTCCCGCACGATTAATTGTGCAAAAGGCTGAAATCGCGGAAAACCCATTAATTGAGTTGAAATTGAAAAGGATATCCGTTTTTCGTATGCAAATTTTATCGCCGCATCCAACCGAACTATGTCTGTCTTTCAGTGCTGAATCTTCGGACATAAAACAGTTTCGAGATTTGTAGTGATTTCTAAAGAAGACGACAGAAGGATATCCAAGAGCAGTCCGTGAAAGGTTCTAATTGCGAAGCGGGTTCGATCAAAGGACTTCTAAAATGAAATAACCAGCATACGAGGAAATAATTACGCGAGCCATTAGGGGAGCTTCTACGACATGGCGTGTTGCAAATGCAATTAACAATAACGATTTTAAGAAAGCCCTCGTCGAGTTTCAACTTTAATGGGCAAGAGTCTCAGTATCATCAATTTCAGTGATTCGATATGGGAAGAATTATCCAACCGGGAAATCTAACGTCTGCAATTAATTGGCCTTTATAGCCGTTGATTGTCTTAACAAAGCTATTGTTAACACTCTCCGCTTTTGTCTCCAGTTCCTTTTTTTTTAATCGAAATGGACCGCTCACACGATCCCTTCTTTCGTCCTTCACTCTGAATCACTTTGGATCGAAAGCTTTAAAGACAAAGTTTCGCAATTATCGCCTGTTTCGGCCCGCAAACACAAACGATAAACATACCTCCCACACTTTTCCTGCCTTTTACAGGAAACTTAATACAACAAAGATGCGACAAAGTTCTCACACGTGTGTCCTATGTGTGGGCGTGTTCGTAAATCGTGTTCGTGGGTCCGACGAATTTAAGGAAACACGAAAGCGATGTATTATTCAAAGGACGGAGTCGCGCAACTTTAATAAAAGGAAAATTCTTCCGGGCGACGCACAGCTGTGGGATACTCGACTGTCGCCAGGACGGAAATATTTACAGAAAATTTTACGCTCCTTATCCGGCATCGGTGAGCGTTCCTGTTTTATGTATTTATGAGCTAGAATCCATAAAGTAACGGAATTTTGTACGCAGAATAAGTGTGCGTTAATGATCTTCACTGCAATCCTCGCTGCACGAGATGAGGTGGAAAATAAGGAGAAATAGGACGCTCATTAAACGTCAAAGACATTAATCAATTAATTTAACATTTACTCTTTCGACTTCCATTTCCTTTCTTCGCGCGGCTTTAATTTCCGTTTAGCTCGAATCTTTGAATATAAAAATAGGTGGACGTAAAAATCTCGAAAATTCCGCGGAGTGTACGTTTAAATTTCTGAATCTACGATGTATGGTCTTCGGTGAATGGAAGCTCACGGGATTCCGGAATAGGAATCTCCGACCGTGTTCAGTGGCAGGACATTGTCGGACGAAGGTTCTGTGACTGGCACATGAATTGACCACCTGCGGTCGCGTTGGTTCACGTCGTGAGTGAATTTCCGGAGTCGTATTGTCCTCCAAGATGTTCCACTGAGAATATCCATTATCCTTGTACTGACAAGAGAGGGTAGCCAATTTATTTTTCTCGAAAATCAAATCTCAGAAAGAGCAGGATATCTTTTCGTACGCGAGCGAGCGTTCTGTATTAGACGTATCATCATGTGTTATCACAATAATTAAATTAATTGAGCAATCAACGCACTGAGAAAAACAATTTAAGTCATCAAACATGTTATATTTACATATTCTCTAACAAAGGAAACGAAGGCAATTAACAATTAAAATTCGTATTAGACGAGAATAAATTAATTAAGAGAAACACACACACCACACACTATTTTCGGTGAAAGAGCGGATCTTTCTTTGTACTTAAATATTTCCGAGTAAATTTGTAAGGAAGTTAAAGAAAGCGACAATGCGACAAATATTGTTACACAATAGCGACAAAATGCCGATGAATCCAGGGGGTATCGTTCGAAATAAGGAGATAAAAGGGCAAAAGTCTCCCTAAGGATGAATAGTGGCTACCCGTAGCTTCCTTCCTTAATTTCTTTCTCTGTCTGCGAAAACGAAGACAGATTGACGCGATTGGATTCCTATTTCGCGATCGCACTATTTCGGGCTCCCCTATTTCTCTTCTTATTCTTTTTTTACTTCTTACAGTAAGTAAGTATGCCCTGTCCCTTTATTCTAAGTTCTCTGGAATGAGTTGGTCGTACGGTTGGCAAACGGAGAAATTCAAAATTCCTGGTCCCGGGTTCAATTAGAGGGTGCACGATGCCTTCCGGTGATTCGTCTTGGTAATGCAATTAGTCGCGGACACCACTCGTGTCGTCAAGGGTGTCCCACCAGAATGGGGCGAAAGCACGCGATAATTAAGACGCCAGACGGGCCACTCTCGAATATAATTAGGCATCAGCTGGCTTTGCAAGAGCATGCCGCTCTTTGTCGACCGATATTGCATCGTGTGAAAACGACAGTCGTTTTCTCTGCGTAGAGGATGGACACCTTTTGAATCGAGAGGCAGACCAACATGATAAAGAGTTTGTTAAAACAATTAGAAACTACAGCGGTGATATATGGACTAATTTTCTATGTTAAAGTAGCAAAGTGGTACAGCTAAATAAAATTAATGATTATATAATCATATTTAATAGCGCAGCGAATAGGGTTAATACAGGAAAGATGACTTTCTATGAAAATCAATTCAGTATATAAAAAACCTTTTTTAAGAAAACATACTGAGATGTACTTTTACTGCAGCTGCAGTAAAGAAATCTTATTACAAAGAATTAGCTGAACATACTGATAATTGCTTACCGACATAATTTCTTTCATCAAATCTCCTATTAATAGTTAAATATCTTCCATTAATAGTGACAAATATTACTACAGCTTTGCTGAATCACCCAGTTTTTCTATTTACCTTTTTCCACGAGCCAAAAAAAAACCTTGAGAGAATTAAAAATTCTCGACGTGAGAATGGACGGGAAGAACAAATTTAACCTTGGCTTTTAATTCCAAGAGTGTATCTCGCCTCGATTGATAATTCGATTACAACTTCCGCGTGTCGGTTCACGATTCGCAATCGACTCATCCCGAGAGAGAAACTCAATGGTTTTTTTCTCCTCGAAGTCTGACGACGCTAAGAAATCACGAAAGTTTTTCGTACCGCCGCGAGCGGATAGATATTAGGTATACGGGATGCAGTGGACACGCGGAGTTCAGTAGGAATTAATTTAATTCCTAGCAGCGATCGAAAGGAATCCATCCGTCCGTCGCCGGAAGGATCGCATGCGTCGAACGTTTCCGACGACGGAGCACACGATGGAAATTGAGTTTCGCCGAGTTTTCCGTCGCGACGATTCGATTTGTCCTACGACATCGTGACGAGCGGCACGAAAAGTTTTTCTCGCGCGCAGAGCGAAGCGGAGAGGAGATGAGAGGAGAGAAGAGGAGAACGATCCTTCGCTCTGAATTGCGCACGATCGTAAAAAAAAAAAAAAAAAACCCGAGCGATGGATAGGTGAAGGGAAAATTGGGTGAACAACATTTTCGTGAAATGATGGATGCGCTTTACTAGGTCCCGACGTTTCCAGCGGCTCCATTTAGAGAGATACGGAGTGTTCGTGATATCTTTCAAGCGGTTGATAGGAGTATATTCATCATAATTTTCAGTGCATTTTAAATCTATATGCTTGGCAAAGCTTATTGGACGTGTGATTCCCTGAGGGAAAAATACTTTCCCGGAGGAGCGCACCGAAAATCGGTAACCGTGTCGCGTAATCTCTCTCTCTCTCTCTCTCTCTCTCTCTCTCTCTCTCATCGCATGTAGAATGCATCAGCACAGGAAATGCAGCGCATCCGTGACTCGTCAGTGACGGCGAATTTCGTACATTTGCAATGGCCGGTACTTTAGATAGGGCACATGAAGGGCAAGAGAAAGAGAAAAGGGAAGGACACAGCATGGTGTAACAAATGTGGCTCTCACCGGAATTAAAATTGAAGAGAGCGACTCGCAGTTAATTCCCAAAGTGCCGAGAAAATTTTTGGCTCGTTGGAACATTCCACATGTCCGTTGCGACACATAAAGGCAGATGTATCTCGTGATCTTTCGCTAATCCTAATTTTCCCGAGTAGATTCTGTTTTCCCGAGTGTAAATCTCTAATTCAAATTTAATAAACGAAACATTTAACATAACGTTGGAAGATCCCGCAAATTCGTCCGTTATCGAACTTTAGGTAGGAATTGAATATTTTCTGCTCGGATTCTTCCATTTTTGTCGCTTCGTATTCAATTCTTGATTGTCAATTTTGTGCGTGCTTTCACATTGGAATATATAGAACGTTTTTATACGGTCAAATAAAAATATCTTTACGTCAAGCAGTAAAAATGCAGTTACCGTCAGCGCGCATTATCGTAACATCTTAGTGCGCGCATTTCGCGATATTTTTACAAAACTGACGACCTCTGAGATATGTGAAGAATAAGAATAAGACGCAAACTCCTCATTACCATCGTTTTGCTCTTACCACTTTCAGCTGTCGTCATTCATACCAACATTAAATTATTTCAATTGACAGAAAGAAGCTCAGAAAATTCATATTTCGAAAGACATCAATCTCTTAAAACTAATTAATCTTTCTATAATAAGGAAATTTCGATGACGGAAGATTTAATTTATCCACTCTAAAATCTCTCAATTTTTTTTTTCAATGCCTGCGTTCAGCAGGAAAAATAGTCTTAAAACTCTTACGACAATTGCAAAGCTACTTTTTCTACTAAACGTAGCCAATGATTAGATGAAAATTTAATATGATTGATATATACATTTAGATCCTGTGAGTAACTAAGGACAAGACCAATCATATTAAAGAATTTTACAACAGTTGCAAAGTTGCTTTTTCCGCAGTCCATGTAAATAAAAAGTAAAAAGAAGTAAATAATAATATATCATGAAGCTTCTTTTCTTCTGAAATGAACAGCATTTGCAACGTTGTAAAATAGACAATTCTAGATTGCATCTGCTCTACCTTATCAAAGGAAAATTTAATATTAAATTTTGAAGCTAAATTTTTAATCTTAAAGAAATGAATGACTTTGTTACATCGCTTTTGACGTGGTCAAAAATAATATAACAAAATCGTTAAATTTTTAGAAGCCTTCATTTAGAAATCCCTCTCTCTCTCTCTCTCTCTCTCTCTCTTTCTCTCTCACGTAGAATACACACAGAATTGATTTTCTATTAATATGCCGCCTAAGTCAAAATCCCTACTACTAAATTACCTTTCAAATTAAATATTAATCTTCCAATTTATAGTAGTAATTGGAATACATATTATAGTAGTAAATGAAATACATAGAAGACGTTTCTCGGCGATTCCTTGAATCGAAACCGAGGCGGTTCACATATAGAGGGAAATATCGCTGGCTAATCTCGTCAAGAATAAAGTCTTATTATTGATGACTTTTACGTTCGAACACATACCCTATACATATATTAAAATAAAGGATAAAGCCGGAGAGCCATTTCCCCCATCCAGTCGGACCCCGGCCTTAAACTTCACCGCACAATGAGCCCCTGTGGATATAAACTTATGATTCACAGTATGTCAACCCGCGCAAACTTCGCAGCTGCGCGCGTGTTCCACACGGTTTACACTGGCTGCAAATGACGGTGGATCCTGAAGGTACCAAGTGTAACTAAGGCAGGCATTATCTCTTTACTGCAGAAACTCCGTTTTCCACGCCGACGAAGACAAGAGCGACGAGGCGCGTCGCGAGAGACGCTCCTCTTTGGAAAGGAAGAAGAGAAACGAGATTTTTTTTTTTTTTTTTTGCTTTTCTCCTTCCAACGCGAATAAATGGGGCAATAAATTAGATAATAAAGATGTTCTGCAAATCTTCCTTCGATTTTTTTTTAGAAATCGATAGGAGCTGCGCAAAGATCTCGAGTCTCTCCGTGATTAAGAAACCGTATTGGCGGATCTAAAGCTATGAGTAATCCGAGTAGCGAGGTGAAGAACGCTCGGTTGCATTTCTCGTGGGCGAGAATGTGTACGTGAGTTTCTCGCTTGAAAAATTTTTCCAAGGGAAAACTTTTGTAAGCGACTTCGCAGGCCCTCGAAGCTGCGTTTTATCGAGGAATGCGGAATGTTGTTGCAGTCACCGAGAAAATTTAAATAATGGTATTTATTGCAGTCGTATATATTGTGACAAAAATGCGAGATGTTCTCAAAAAATAAACATCTTGAAAAGATCGAGATTTGTTCAACTAATTGATTCAACTAATCAGAATGAAATAGTAATTTACATGAACGAAGTCCATATTACAGATACATTATTTATATATTTTTTTCTGACATCTCATTTGTCTGTGATATTTATGTATCGTTTCCTCTTGCGCCAAACAAAATACAGGAGATTTATTTTGATTACTCCCAAGTGGCTTTTTTTTCGACGGGCGACGATATCGAGTGCCATGGCCAGTTAATTAGCAAAATTAGGTCGCGTTAGCCGGATGCACGCATTGTTCGAGCCTTTCCTGAAAGTCCACGTGGAAAAAAGGGAAGAGTGGACAGAAGTGTTTCGCTTATTTTATGAAAACACTACAAAAAATATCGAGTGACACGTTTTCGGACAAGCGCGCGAGAAAATGAATAAAAAGAAAAGAAGGATCGATCGCGAAAAAGAAAAACGATTGCGAAAAGTCGGACCAGACAGTGGAAATGTATTTTCAGACGGATCTAAAATAAATTTTCGTTTCACAAAATTCAAAATTATTTTCCCTAATTAACTTGAAATTTTTTACATTAACTGTGTCTCGATAATATAATTAAGTCTCTGAAATGAATTTCTGTAGAAAAGTATAATTAGCTTTGAGTCATGTATAAAAAAATATGATTCATTTTTTTTATTTCGCTGATAGAAGATTTAACTTGACCATTACAGTCCCTCAACTTTCAATATTAACTAAGTCTTTAACTTGTTTAAAACTTGCTTAGTATTTCATTAATAAAATATCAATTAAAAATTTATCAAAGATATATTTCCGTTCTAATTTTCTTCTCTTACTAGACTGCAATTTTAAAAGAGAAATTATAAAGAAAGAGAGAGAGAGAGAGAGGGAGAAGTAAAATATAAAAATAATTACTAAAATATACAAACAAACATGTAACAATAGCTTTCTTTTAGTTTCACAAAAACATCATTTCGCTTCAGTTTTGGCAAGTGCGAAACTAATTCAGGTCACTTCAAACTTGAAACTTAACAAAAGAACGGGAGAATATCTGGCTATTGGAAAATTTTAATGAGACTTTTAAGACACGTTGCTTTTCGCGTTAATTAGTCGAGTCACAAAACGTAAAGCGAAAAGTCTAGCTACCGAGCATCCGGTGCGACGTGCGGATATCGACTTTTCTGCATTCGTGACATTCGTAAGCGCTCGAAACACTTGCTGCGGTGGAGAGATCATGGGGATAAAGCGTCTCAAACCGTAGTAAATTCGCGTTAACATGGATTCGCAGTGGCGTGCCCGGGAGACCGCACGTCCATCTGCATTCACATTGCACGCGTTACGATATATGCTCGGCGAAGTTTCGAGATATCGGTCTACTTGCCTTAAAACCTGTCTCGTTTTACAAGTCCCATAAAATGGCAGCAGGAAAGAGAATAAAGGAAGAAGATAGAGATCCCCTTCAATAAGATGGTCTATATAAGCCACAGACTTTGTCTGCAGAATAATATTATAGTTTTAACAAAAATCTGCGAGAGAAAGAAACATATATTTACTTTTTTTTTCTTTCTCTTTCTGTTCTATTTTTTTTATCAAAAAAAAATTCTCTCTCTTTCTCTTTCTCTCTCTCTCTCTCTCTCTCTCTCTCTCTCTCTCTCTCTCTCTCTCTGTCTTAGTTCTTGCCCTTTATTTTTTACTTATATTTTTATTTATTATTTTATTTTTATTTCTTATTTTTTAGTTAAGTTTTACTAAACTTTTTGTTCATATTATTTTCGCTACTTTTTGCTATACTTTTTTTATACTCTCCGGTTATCTGACATAATTATCTTAATTTTGCGTTATATTACCAAATTTTCCGCATTTTCTTGCTCATCTATTGTATCTTTAGAGGACTTACCCTTGAATATAATAAAAGCATCTATCTCTCTCTCTCTCGCTCTCTCAGGAATTGTTAAAATATAGCAGACCAATCAAAAGCAGCTTTTTCGTATTCAGACTCTTAATGGGATCTCTACTCTAGAACACTCGCGACAAGTTTTAAAATTCATGTCGTAGAAAGTGGGTCGTTTTATTTATAATTTTATTTTGAACTATTCGTCAATGTCAATTTGGATCTGTACTGATACGGATACGTCTGATAACGCTGACCGGGAATGCTGTTTCAGCAATCTCGATCGGGGCGTGTTTAATCCGTTTTGAACGCGAACGTGCCTCGCGAATGCATAATGCACATACCAATGCTGCACGAATGGAGGATGTAATTTGTACCGACGACTGATTCTCGCCGGCGTAATCGCATCGTGCAAATTAGCGGTGATTTACGCTTCGATACGAATGGCAAGTGCACTCGGTGCGGGCAGCAATAAATTATCGTCGATCGCCTAATTGCCGTTTTACATTTCCGTCGCGAATTGAGAGAGAGAGAGAAAGAGAGAGAGAGAGAGAGAGAGAGAGAGAGAGAGAGAGAGAGAATTTGATATTCTGAAATCTGTATTGACTATTTCTATCTACTCACAATTAGCATCGGAATCGAATCAAAATTAAATGTACTTGAAGTCGGATAAATTTTTGTAATAATTTACATTCGATTTATCCGCATTTATTTAATTTGCCTCATTTATATTTATATCCTCTATAATAAACTTATAATTTACGAGATAATAAATGGAACTGACTGAATTATATAAATGTATACTTCCCAAATAGCACATACTAATTGCATCGATAAATATGCGCAGCGTTATTAACTCGTTTCCCAACAATTCTACAGTTCATCGAGTTTGAAGGATGCTGTCATACGCGAGATTATAAATGGGAAAGCGGAACCCGCGTCCGGCGCGCACGATATTTACGTTGTAAACGAACCAGGAGAGACGCTCAGAAAGCCCAGGGTTAATCCGATTGCAGTTTATAATTTCAGAGGATATGCTGCGGTAGCGATTTCGACGGTGCCCGCAGACTCCCAAACTAATTAAAGTACACGAATGCGAGATCGTGCGGAGAACTCTCGTCTAACGACGACCGTCAAGTTGCGGCGGAGTGCAATGGTAACCCTTGCTCCAGTTACTTTGTGTCTCCATTACTAATCTCTATCGTTGGCGGATTCAGAAATTTGCCAAAAGGGGATCATTTGCCAGCCGCAAGCGAGCATTTTTTTCAACCCTTACCGTGGGGGATAAATATTGTCTTAACGTTATTTGCTTGTATACATAATTTTGAAAGTATACAATTTTACTGTAAAAAATAAGTGATTTATCAAGGAAAAGTCAGGTACAATATATACGAAAAAATTTTTTTTACCTGATGAAAGTTAAGGTCAAAAATACAAAAAGACAGAGAATATTAAAGTATTATTTAAATGTATAATTCATAAAATGTTTTATTTAAAATTATATTAACATAAAAAAAAGAATTGTATAATGGAATTTATGGTTTTTATATCTAGGAGTTTCTTAAATAAAGAAATATCGAAATTGTAATTAAACATTTTAGAAATATCAAAAATATTATGTAACATTTTCTGTAAATATTTTTAAAAAAAGGAGATTCCATGCTTCCCCCCTTCCGTGGAGTTCACCAGTGAACTCTGTAACTATCGCGTCATTAATCCTGAAACTCAACACAGGAATCGTGCGATTCCCTCCGGACCACCGTAATCTCGATTTCTTTTGAAAGAAACAGCTCGTAAAACTCTTTTCTCTTTAAGATGACACGATCTAAAGAAGTCTCGGAGCTGCATTACTTCCTCACTGCGAACGCTATTCGGATGCGCGATGGAAGTTAAGTTCGTTCTCGTATTACTCGCGTAACAAAATATCCTCGGTTTGTCTTCGTTACAACGAGTTACGAGCAATCGAAAGTTCGAGCCCTTCGAGTCATCCACGAATCACCTCGTTTGTTGCTCTTTTTTTCTTTCCGGAAGTCGCAGCTCGCTCGAAATCTCTGATGATGACGACGATGATATCATCTCGCGAGACGACTCGCGACGACGTCAAGTACGTGATATGTCAGCCGCATTTCCGAAGCTCCTCTTCAGGAGATGGCGAATATGACTTCGCGAGACGATGGCGACCTTTCTGTCATACTCGATTATCTGAAGCTTGTCGTGCCTGCTCTCAGTATTCAGATCTTCGCGATACCAAGAGAATTTTTATAAATTCGTAGGCGGATAATAACATCGCCATTCTAACATGATTTAAGAAGGTTTTGACCGAAGTGCAACCAAAGAAGCAAGATTGCTTCCGGAATTCCCGGACAGACTTAGACTCTTTAATCAGAGACTCATATTCTCTAAAGTTTTTGGGGTGGAATCTCACTTTAAAGTGAATTTTTTAGAGTGAGATTCTATTCCAAAGAATTTAGAGAGTAAAAGGGCCATTTTTAATTTTTTGATCCGACATTTTCTAATCACTAGGATAATTAGTTAGAGCAAGATAATATGTAATTATTCTCGTACATTCTAAAAAATATCAGTATGGATTTAACACTATGTTTACGTAAAACCCACGATGTTTATGTCAATACCACGATGTTTATGTCAATACCACCATAGCATGAATTAAAAGTTCATGTTATTAAATTCACATCATGTTGATGTTAATATTAACCCCAACACGATGAGAATTATATAGACACCGCATGGTGTTGAATTCACATCGATATTTTCCAGAACGTAGGATTTTGCTAGAACATGAGCAAGCTTTTAAGCCGTGATCAAACTGGAGATTGATTGAGATCGGATTGGAATTTAACCAATCAGAAGAAAGAGAAAATCAATCTCAAGTTTAGTGAACTTTACTTTGATTGGTTAAATTCTAACCCAATCTCAATCTCAAGTCTGATCACAATTTAGTGATCAGTTTTTGATTAAGGACTCTCTGTAATACCTACAGGACGAATCCCTTGTAACTTTCACGTACTTATGCGTCTATTTCGGGAGATGCCATATACAAACGATGCATTCTCAAGCAGAACAAGTCACGATAATGTCAAAAGTGACGTTAAAATGATTCGCGAATGATCGAAAAATGACTTTCAATGCTCATTTCGGAATCATTTCGATGTCATTGATGACTTGTCGTTCCGCTTGAGTTTCCATTCTCTTAGCAGCCGCCGCCCGCGGAATTCCGCGATAAGGCCTCGACGTAAATCAACGGTGTTTTATCGACAGGCACGTCCAAAGGGTGCACCTGCGAGCGGCGGGTGAGGAGAGGAGAGAAATGAAAGGGTGGATGGTCCGCGAGGCTTGTTTTCCGGTTGCGAGCGCGCATCATCCATCGGCGCTGTTGTGATCGCGACTGACTGTTTGGAAAAAAACGCGATCGTCGGCCGTGGCTTTTCCGCACCGTCGCCTGGACCAAGATAACGAAATGCCGATATTCAACCGCACGTAAATAGCCTAGTTATATTTATATCCTCGCGCGACGCTCGCGCTGCAACGATCGCCATTCGATCGGCGAAAATTCTGCAAATTCCAATCGGAGTCGCGAGCTTATCCGCTAACATAATCTGAGAAGATTTTATCCACGGGAATATTATATAAAAGTATACCCGAGAAGAGAGACGAAAGCACGTAGAATTCTATCCCGTCTCCACGTCCTTTTCAATCATGGATTCCTTTACCGAAGGGTTTCTCCCTTGACTGTGTAATGGTAGCGGTGAAGAAAAGAAAAGTAATAACCTCGTGAAAGATTCACGCGTCAATTCACGCGAACGTGTCGTTATCAGCAGCGAAATTCTTTATTTATCTTTCTTTTGTATCTCTCTCTCTCTCTCTCTCTGTCTCCTTCTGTGTTGCGGTCTTTCTTTTCCGGATTAAACGAAAAAGTCGGATATCGCGAATGCGGGTGCTTCGGTGTACCAACGGTATAAATAACGGCCGGTTTGTACCAAACCGTCAGCTCGGTTTCACGTAGCGAAATGCACGCTGCAATTGTCGTCACATTGTTCATTTCTTACGCGCCTTTATCAAAAATACCACCTTCGGGAAAGATAAAATAGCGCGAAGCAAACAGGGAGGTTCGATCGTCGCGCGTGCGGTTTGTAACTGTAATAACAGATAAAAAAATATCCTCGAATAAATGTCCGAGCTATTGTGTATAAATTTATACACGTGTATGCAGGTGCGAGTGCCTGCTGGCACTACGAATGTTGAAACGACGAATTTTGAAACAGACGCGCGATAAAATTATCAAGCCATCGGCACGCAACATTATTATACGCAACATGAAAAAACATGCGATTCGCGAAGCGATGAATATTCTTCGGGGGAAAAACCATTTCGTTAAATCGCGAGCAATTTCCCCGCAAATATTCTCGTGGTCCATTTACACCACCCGTGAGTGTAAAATATTTTGCTTTACACTCGTGGTGAACCAATTAAAACCGTCCGAGTGAGCCCTTCAACGAGGTGCCGAATGGACAGCACGATAAATCGTTAAAATGAGAGAGAAAAATGTATGTGGCTGTGATGTGCTGTATAATACGCGATATTCATGCGGCAAACGTGATCATAAAGAAATTGTGACATTCGTTCGTCATTCAAAAATCAATCGGATCCGAAAAAAGAATCGTGATCATCTCAAAGAGCACACCAATTCAGGAGAAGATCAAATCAACTTTATTTCGACGTCATGAGAATCAAAATAATGATTTTTGATTATTAAATTTGACTGTTTATTGGCATTGAGAATGAAAATTAAGTTATTTTGATTTTTATTCATTTTTATGTGTTTTCTCGGAATGCCACACACGTTTGGTGATTTCGACGAACGGTTCACAATCGTCCACGATTGTGCGATCGTTTGGCACCAGCAGCCGCACGTAATTAAACGTCAATGGTCAGATTCGAGGCCTGGATCCTAAACGCTCTTGAAAGCGATTCGCCATTCATTCGTTGGATCGATCAAACGCGCGCGCTAATTGCCCTCCCGGAGAGGTGGATACATTAAGTGTTATCAATTAAGAGACCCGGCCAAAGCGCGATTGTCGCGGGCAATTAATCCCCGTCATTTCCGATGTCGTTTCCGATGGCTCGCGATGGATGATGAGTCAGCAGCGTCGCGACATCGAGCGTTTCGGTAACACGGCGTCGCCGTCCAAAAACCTCCACCATTCATTCGGAGATAATGGACCATCGGATCCGTCGAGAGTATTTTTCGTCATTGTTTGTCGCGACGGGGACAAAATAGTCGGAAAACGAAAGGAATAACGTGTTATTGGCAGTCGAATCTGACGGAGTGTTTTTTAACCGTTCGAAGTCCATTAAACTTACCTTTGTCGTCGATTATTTCTAGACATTGTTAAACAGGACTATTGTTAACTTTAATTGCTATTTTACTTCGTATATATAAATACAGAGCAAAAGGGTTCCTGCTGTATAGTAATATAAGCCCCATTTAAAATTCTGTTACAATTAACACTTCTTGTAAAAAGGTTTTTACTTGTTCTTAATCTGTTTCATAATTAATCTATCAATGTAGATTAACTTTAATCTTGGTTCACTTTTTATCCTTTTTTAGTTCTAAGAATTAGAAATGGATAAAGAGTAAATTAAACTGAAATTAATCTACATTAGTAGAAATGGACATTAAATAAATATTGCGAACTCCGGGATTTTTAACGAAAAACATTACATTGTTTTTTGTTAAAAATTCTAGGGCTCGTATTATATAATTCATTTGATAGACGGCCTAATGTAAAATTGTTGACACATTTAATATCTTAGCAAAAATATAAGAAGTTAAGAAGAGTAACATCTTAAGAATTAATTTAAGATATAAACTTGCTAATTACATTTTGAACCACATTAAACTTGACATTAAAAATATGACATACGAAGAAACTTTGATACAATTTTGTTAAAAATCTTTGCGGTTATCACCTTAAAATAATTTTAAGAAATCTCTGTATCAGTAATAAGCAGAAAAGAGGTGCTCGTTCTGTTCGTGATAAACATTCATGAGTTGACAGACTCAACGCAAGAGTATCGTTAGGAAAATGTGTTCATGAAAAGAAACTTTTGAATCGGATATCTCTATACGTTCAGATTTAAACTTTGAATTAAAGCAATTTGGATTTCGTGAAAGTTCAAATAGACCTGAAGAAAGCAGATTCTGTAAAAATATATAGAATCTACTTTACCATCACATTCAAATAGACGCATCATAGTCCTGTCATTTAAATAATTTTGTCCCACTGTTGTTTTAATTCAATCATTTCAAATATATTTTACATTAAACTTAAATTAATTATTATTTACAATATATGTATATATCATTCACTTGAACATAATTTTAAAAAATTACACAGAAAATAATAGAATGAAGGTTCACATTTCATCTATCCCATCTATTCCATCTTTTCCTCCAATATTTTTATCTAAAAGTAAAATTATGTAATTTTTTGTTATGTTATTTATGTTGCTTTATCATTTTGTTATCATTGTTTCGCTGGTTTTCAAACAACTTGAATTCTTCTCTCGTAAGAATTCAAATTATCTGAAAAATAAGGAACGCGCCATGGAATTTTCGCGGAAGTCCGATAATGTCCTACTATTTAAGCACGAGACCCTCTTCACCGGGTGGACCTCGAAAGGACTCGGAGTTCCAAGCTACCATCTTCGGCTGTGCTTTAACGATCTATTAATATTAAGCAGGTGTAAATAGCCTCGCCGACAGGTACAGAGCCTTTCTACCATCTCTAAGCAGTAATGAAAAGCAGTGTCCGTGCACCATCCCCATGATCCCCATTCTCGTTCGAAGCAGCAGAGAGGAACGTTTTCATTACGCCGCCACTGCAGTTACCTTTTTCTCTCGAAATGAAATTTTTATTCAAACCAAGCAAAACTTCTTTCTTTACTCATACAGAACAGAAGATTGCGGCAACATTGCTGCAACATCTTTAATGTTAATGAAATATCGCTGGAATGTTGCTGCAATATTGTTGAAACGATTTGTGCCGTATTGGTTTATACATAATTTGTGATATCGTGTGCTACTAACTCGCAGCCTCTAATTGTATAATTATAGATTTCTAAATTAATTAATAAATCTTAGTATTAATGATAAATCAATAATTTTTGAATTTTAATCTTCTACAGGTTCTACATCCTTCGATGGAAGGTTCATTTTCGTCGACGGAAAAATAACATCAATAATAATACATAATTGTAGGATCGAAGGAGGGGGGGATGTAATGAGCTATTATTAAATGCGAAACATAAATCATTGGGACTCACCAATAGCGGTGCATACCCCTATAATCCTTGTCATCATCGATAGATGATGCACGTCGCTCGGCCTTTCGTAAGTAGACATATCGCCGATGGGATCCTTCACGAGGTCCTTTGTCTGCGTTATCATGGGACGTCCAATAGATCCGCACGTTTATATGCCTTTTAACAAAAATCCTGGAGGATTATGTCACTCGTAATTACTTGAAAGATATTTTTCTAAAAATGTTTTTATAACTATAATTTGAGCAGTTATCTCTTCAAGAGCTTATTAAACGTTACTCTTTGTAACTTTTAAAGTAAATCTCTTTCTAAAGAGTGAAATCTCACCCTTAAAGATTAAAAATTAATCCACTCTTTATCAAGATTGATTCAAATTTCACCTTTTAGAATGAGATTCCATTCCAAAGAATTTAAAGAGTAATCAAATGATATATATTATCCCCCAAAAAATATGTGACATTTACTTCCTATATTGAAAGCAAATTATCTTATAAAAAACATTTTGTTTGAAAATTTAAATTCTAATCAGTGAATGGTTACTTTTTCTCAATTCGATGATATGAACTCGCTTGCAAATAAATTCTGCAGCAGTCGTTCTCGGATCAAAAAACCTGCGTTAAACTCTCTGTAAAACTTTCTTTGTCTTTTTATTCTTTCCTTCGTCACAGCGCGATCCGATGGTGTTGCGTTATTTTGAATTTTCTCTCGACATTTCTACCGAAACTTTTCACCGGTCGTTAAAGCATCCTCCACTGTTGCAAGCTCACGCGAAACTAAACGCGTCGCGACCGCCGAAGAGGGAAAAACGCCGAACTTGCGCAAATGCTGCCTCTGTTCGAATTTCCTGCGGCTCCGTACCACGTGTCCCTCGAGGCGATATTACAAGAACATGTGGGATTATAATTTTACAAAGGTTCGCGCATTTACCAGGTGTAACCTTTGCTATTTTATATTGTCTCTATATACACGCACATACTCTCCTGCATATTTTTAATCTTAATGTCACATAACATAACAAGCAAAAAGTAACGACCTCATTTTATATTTACGATATAACATATATATGGAACACTATTATATTTCATTTTTAATTGTCGGATTTCTTTAGATGGAACCGAATTTTAGGATTAGAACACAACGCGAGATAAGTAAGGCGATATAATATTTGTCCAACAACAAAAATTATTATAATATTTATTCACATACAATAAATTTTTATAATTGTGCGGTATACAAAAATATATCCACTCGCGATAAGCGTGTAGAATACTTGAACAACACGGACACTTGGTGAGGTAGAAACAGTATTATCTACAAAATAACGATATGTATTTAAAATAAAATGCCGTCGCGCATATGCGACGATCATCTTTCGTAAATACTTTACATTAAGTTTGTTCGCGTTGCTTAAAATCTCCCAAAATTTTTGTACTTAAGACGAGATAAATATATAATTCGGGCGTTGAAAAGAGAGAAAGCGGAAATTCTGAAAAAGATTCTTATAAAAAGTGCAAGCAACGCGAACAGACCTACTGACGCGCGCAGTAAATATATAGTGAAGCATTATCCTGCTTGCAAAACTGAACGCGTTAAAGCATTTTGTACTTCTAGGCTTCTTTGCAGTTACATACAGGATACACGTGTCTGACATTTTTGAAAAATATATTTCTTGCATGCAAATATTCAAAGCGCTTCTGACTTCATCAAGTTAAGCTTTTTCTCAAAGTCTTTCCTTTGTTTGAGTTTTCTTCTTCTTATTCTTGGCCACTTTGGGACTGTAATCCCAGTTGGGAATGATATGCTTCCCTTGAATCTCTAAAAAATTAATGCTACAATCGCGAGTTAAATGGGCGGATTTTGGTATCATGGGACGAGAAATCGGGCTCAATGATTTTCTGTTACAGTGCTGGACAGCAGGCGATGGTGCCAATGATCTGAAATTTATAATTCGAATTATTTTTCGCTCTTAAATTTCCCGACTATTTAAAGATCAAAGAAATGTTTGAACTGCGACTAATGCACCTATTTTTGCTGTTAGGAAGTTTCGAAGTGTCTAGGGGAGCAAGTCGGATATTTTTCGGCCAAACAGTAGGAGAGACAGAAGCTTGCCAGGCGGAATGAATATTCGGATTTCTCAAGAAGGCACCCGACTTTTTCGCAAAACTTTGGAAGCCAATGTTTCGAGATAATCCTAAAATATTAACAATTTTGGTTTGCATTAATATCAATTAATCAATTGATACTGAAATAACTAACAATATTAGCTACCTTGAGCGGAAGAGATTTCCAAATCCTCGTTCATAAATTTAATCGGAATGGTCTTTACAGTAGAGAAGCTTTCTCGGGTAGACACTGTAAAGGGCACAGGGCTTACAACAATCCTCTCATTAAAAATAGTGCCAAGTTTATTTCTGCCTATATGTGGCGTACACAACCGCTCTTTAGACTTCAAAGCGTCATCTTCCGTACCATCAAAATCTCTTAGTTTATTTGCAGAGATCGATTTCCTTGATTTCCTAGAAATCAAGTACACATTAAGTAACAACAAGTCTGCATTATTTTACTTTCTTTTAATCTTACTTCTGGATTCCTTGAAGATTTGCATCGTTCTTTATTGTCTGAAGGGAACTTTCCGTATCCAGCAATCGATTCCTTATACTTATAGATTTGTTCTCAATGTAATTAGGCGAGATTGCTTCCTCTGTCCAATTTGCTTTTGAATTTTTTGACGAATTTCTACCGTGAACAGGAGCGGGAGCTATCCTTAGGGCGTCAGTCAAATCGTCGTGCAAAGAATCTGTTTCATCCTTCTCGTTAGGAAAAAGCTCCGAGATTACATATTCCATCATCATGTCGAGAACATCTTCGAACTTTGCCTTATTCAATTTGTATTGCATAGAATCCTCTCCTTCCTATAAATGAGATATGAGTAATAAATAAATAATATAAATATTTTTATATATAAGTATATTAGGTGTAATAAAAAGAAATCCATTATTTTTCCAATAGATGGCTTTAGTAATCTGTATCTCGTCTACGCATAATATAAAAAAGATAGTATAATATATACATATAGATTATATATAGATTATGACATACGAAAGAAACTCTTTCTTTACCTTCATTGAAAGATTGCGTTCTATGAATACTTCATCATTCTGCAGATCATCAAGTCTCTTTGTCTTCTTACTGCTGGAACCAATGTCACGTTGTGTACTGTTGCTGCCACAAGTCGGATTCTTGCCAACTATTCTCAGATATGGTATCTGTGTTTTCCACTGCGTACACTCGTCCAAAATAGAATCTTTAAGCATCTGAGTGTCCTCCTCATAGAAGGTCCTCTCCACGGCAGTCCATTGCTCCTCTAATTTCTGAGTTACCACATTCTCCATCTCCTGCGACCATGAAACAGATGTTGCCGCGCTGTTGCTACTGGACAGGGTATCATCGTCTTTTAACGCTTTCTGCCGTGGCAAACTAGGTAGTCGGAAACGACCGTCCCATTCGTCGTTGCAGCCATCCTCCTCGTCCTTAAGTCGCAGCAGGTGTTGGGAAGCTTTTATCTTCTGCGTCAGTGGGCTGATCCTACAAAACGAATAATTCTCAACAATTTCAATAATTAACAATTACTTAATAATCATGAGATAATTTCTTAAAATTGTGTAAAATAAATAAACAAACTTACGTGCTTCTGCTGATGTTGTTTCTTCGCATTTCATGCTTTCCCCGAGGGTCTTCGCCATCAACAAGAACCAAACGGCGACGGTCCCGTCGCGAAGATACTGCAACCCGCGTGTTTTTGATGTGAGAAAGGGAGAGGAGAAATACTTACTGACTCTCTTCCAATTTCTGACGTTCGTAACGTCCTCGACTGGGACCTTTCAGGGCTTTCAGCGGAGCGGTCGCGTTGCCGCCACGCCTATTTTTACCATTCATAATTTCTGTTTTACACCTCACGCGAGCCTACTAATCCTACTATCGATCCCGTGCTCGAATCGTGATTGAAATCTGAAATATTGACCATGATATAACTCACGACGAGGTTCGCTCCACCTTTCTGCGCATGATATCACATGATATGCTATCTTACTGAGAGTTGTGAAGGCTACAGAAAATCCTTATTCAGCTGAGACACGAACCCACGTCGATGATACAAATCTCCACTAACATAAAAGGAAAAGGATAATTTATTTTTGACAGTAAATTGTTTCTGTAACTTACAAGAAGACGATTGTGTATCTTAAAATGAGATAAAAATTACAAAAGTTAACAAATATACTACGTGTTGATCAATAAAATTATAAATATTTAAGTGAATTTGCTCACTTTTGTAATTTTCACCTCGTTTCAAGCTACACACACACACACACACACACACACACACACACACACACACACACACACACACACACACACACACACACACACACTTATTGTATATCCACGATATTCACTATGTATACACATAATGTATCCTCCCCCTCTCTCATTTTTTAATTTAATCAATTATTTTTCAACTGAAATTATACTTTCTGTTTACAAAAAAAAAATTATAAAAGCATTTTGTGCAGATATATTCGTGAAAAATTAATGTAACAATATTATTTCTCGATATGCAAATAAAATTACACTGATATATAATCAGCAAATGATATATAATCTGGAATCGATTGTGCATCTCAAAATAAGATAAAAATTACAAAAGTGAACAATTTACTCGAATTTTATAATTTCATTGGTCAACATCTAGTGAATTTACTCAGTTTTTTCATTTTCATCTCGTTTCAAAATATACAATCGATCCCCTGATTGCTTTACATATGTTGATCAACATGATTTTTATTCATCATCCCTGTATGCATCGTGTAAAAATATAATTAGTTATAATTCGTTGTCAACAGGTTGATATTATAGATTCTTATATTTAAGGCTATCTTAAGTATAGTTTGAAGATGTCATAAACCTATCACAGTCGTATTAACATCTTAAGACATATTACTTAAAACAGTCCTAAATTAAGAATCGATTACTCACCGCTCATAGCTGAGCTACATGCATACCTTTATATTCTCGGATTAAAACCGATTAAAAACGCTACGTAAATAAACGATGATCATCTCATTTGTAATTGCTATAATAATATCAGTTGTATTATTTAATTTCATTATTAATAATAGTTACATTGTTGCATCAATATCGATTCTCTTATAATTAACTCAATTATAATTCATTTTTGACTCTTAAATAGAGAAATCTAAGTTAATAATTTTAATATGTTGATTGAAACCAGTGCACACGTGATAATTATTTTGATTTATATATACTATATGCTGCAATATAATTATGATGGATTGAATTCTCGAATTGATATTCACTAGTAACAGGTCTTCTTAGCCTTAAGTTTTACTAAAGATCGCTTTGGTTCACACGCACCAGCTTAAGTTAAAAATGTCATTTCGAACACTGGAATAAATGTGCTCTAAATATCGCATAAAAGATTTTATTATTTAACTGACTAATATCACCAATTGATATCCGATTGCATCCAATTGATATCCTTCTAGGAAATGTAATTAGTATCAAGAGCAAACTTAACAAAGTCTTCTTCCATAATAACAATTATTCACATTGTCTATACGTATATACTGATCTTATAAAAAGAAATATTCATTACATTATATTCGATGTGAGACGTAACATTTAACTAGATTGGCGCATTGCGATCGAACGATCGCGCATGATAATGAAAAACAACAGAATTTCAATGAACTGTTTGTACAATTTGCGTAATGATAGTATTTGTTATATCACGGTGACCAGATCTGATAATGTTTTATTGGACAATACGTTAAGAGTGTTAAAATATCAGCAGAGCTAATCTATCTCGTCTTATTGTTTATATATGTAAAAATTATCAAAGTTCATTTAAGTAATTGTACAGATATGACAAAAATTATTATACAATTGTAATAAAATTAGTTATAAAATAATTTTATGATTGTAGATGGATAACTGATTAGCATTCTTGATGAGATAGGCAGAGATGCTACATACGAATAATGTAAATATGTACAGAAACTCGATAAATACATTTCAAGACTATGAAATAGCGAAGGACAATTCCTGACCATGAGTTAACGAATGCTTTTACTAAATATGAAATAATTTGTATATATTTATTATTATGTATATATTTATTTAAATTGTAAACAGTGCAAAAAATATGACAAAAAAATCCCACGTGTTATCGAGTCTCTCTACATTTCTTTCAAAAAAAATTTAAATAAAACCAGTTCTTTCGAAAACCAGACATAAATATATAACTAATTTAAATATTTAATTTTAAATGTTCTATTTTAAATTCTCTATTTTATCTACAAAAAACAAAAATATGGAAAATAAGTCGTACATATTTAAATACTTCGTATAAATTTTAAAAAGGCTCTGTCTTTACATAATGCTGGCTATCGAATGTAATTTAACTATAATTATTCTATTCGGCAGGATATGATGACGGAATAAAACTTATCGAATGAAGATAGAGAAAATGAGATACGATTTGACTGAATGTCATTATACTACCGTTCCGTTATTTTAATGAATCAAGCATCAAGCTCTGGCCCTCGCACTTTAAAAAATTCTTCTGTATATTTTTCTATGATACAATTAATATAGCTCAACTCCAAACATCACTAGAGTATCGTTTTTGTGACTCCAACTTCTTGATATAATTTGCAGCATCAAGTTCTGACATATTGCCACGTTCCATCACCACTTTGAGCAATATATTGTGCACATCGCGAGCCATGTTTCTTGCATCCCTAAGAACATACATCATTTACATATAAAAATTTTAATATAAATTTTTTTTATATATATAATAATAGATTCTTTAAACTAACCCGCAAACATAAATATGTCCGTTTTGTTCACCGATGACACGCCATATTTCCTCCTTGTTCTTCTCAAGTAAATGTGTGACGTAGACTTTGTGCGGTTGTTCCCGGCTGAACGCGGTGTGCAATGTTAAAGTGCCGTCCTTCACATACTGCTCTAATTCTTCACGATAAAGATAATCCTCTTGGCTTTTTCTGCATCCAAAGTACAATATTGTGTCGCTTGTCTCTTTACCTGGAATTAAGATTTAAATATTGATACACTCTACTGATGGGGAGAATATGTTATGAGATATCGAAAGCGAAAGCTACCTTCTTTCCTAGCAAAAGCTCGTTCTTGTATAAAGCCCCTGAATGGCGCTAAACCAGTTCCCGGACCAACCATGATGATGGGGATATTCAGGCGCGTTGGTAAGCGGAACTGAGATTTCCTTACAAAAATTGGGACGAGACAAGGTGGATCGGAGGGATGTTTCTCCTTCAACCAATTGGTCGTTACACCCTTGTTTATTCTGCCAATCGGAGTTTTGTACTCCACCACTACTGCCGTAATATGGATCGAAGTTGGATGAAGCTGAAATGGAAAGAATGATTTTTATACAAGTCATATTTTTTAAAAGAGAAAATCTTTTTCTTAAATTATTCTTACAATTAATTAAAAGAGATACCTTCGGAGACGAAGATATTGAGTAGTATCGACATTGTAATCGTGGCAAAATTTCGCACAGATGATCTAGAGGTGGCTTCAAGCTGGGAATATCCTCTAAAATATGCACAATATTGCGATTCTCTTGAATTATCCATTGTTGATAAGCAGTTTTGCCCTCTGCGGTGGTCGACGCCATCAGTTTTAGTTTCTCCTTATCTGCGGGATCGGTCGCGTATTCCGCTAACTCCTTGAGAATGTGTGTGCGTGGATTACTTGTAATATCTAAGTAATGTGTTAAAGCAGTCCTATAGCTGCAAGGGCAAGGGAATGGATGCTTCTTTGAGGATTCTTCTGTAAAGCGAATAGTAGATTATTTTAAAAAATGCAAACACATAAATTATTCTCACATAAAAATTGGAGAAAACAAGTAAAATTAAGAAGAGAGAAAGCAAATAAATACCGTCTGTATTCGTAAGGGTGAAAACAGTATCCAAATTCGCGCCGCATTGTTCACCAATTTTGTTTACCAGCTCTGCGTTGTTCACGGGATAGACGGCCAAATGATCACCTGTCTCGTAACGCATTTTGGAGCCTTCGATGTTGAATTCTATATGCATGCATGATCTGTCGGATGTTGGACCATGTAATTCGCGGTTCACTTTCACAGGAGCCAAGAATGGGTTTTTCGCATCATACGGCCTATAGATAAAAAAATCAAAAATTCTAAATATGGAAACCGAGATTATTTGACGCAATTCTATAGTAAATAAGAACTTACGGTCTCTGATTCACAAAGGAATGAAGCCGAGCGAGCTCTCCAGTGTAGATGCGATCGGCTGGTAGATCTACGTGTTCCGTAAGTTTGTATTGTCGAATACTGACATCCTCGCCAGCACCTTCGATGCCAAAGAACTCACAGACGGCCGGCCAAAATTTATCTTTCCACGTAATAAAGTCATCCTCTATGCTGTAACATTAAAATTAATTATTAAAAAAAAGAAATTCTAAAAAATTATTGAAATTAAGAATGAATGATAAAATATACTTGTCTTAATAATAATTAATATTATAATTAAAAAATATTAATTTTTTTATTTTAACTGTTATTTTGAATTTTTTGATTGTATTTTATTTAAATTGTAAAAATAAAGAATGGATGTGAAAAAAAGAAGTACATTTCCGTGAGAACCTACTTTGCGTCATCGTCCCCAAGGCCCAACTCGCAAACGCGCGTAGCACCCAGTTGCTCCAATCTGTGATCCACATATATTCCAATCTCATTATAGTGTTCATAGGTTTTATTACCCAGCCCGAATACCTAAAACAAATAATAATAATATTTATTGATGTGCAATTTGAAACGTGACCATAGATTTTGTTTTCTAACGATTCGAGTTCTCATCGACTTTTGAATCTCGATATCTCTCGTATCTCTCGATACCTCGTGCGATATGCGCGATATTGTAGCACGTCGCCATGCTGTAACACCGCCGGCCTGGCGACAGTGCTGCAGAGCGAGACGGAAGAATTCAGCGCATAACACTCCGATGTTCATGACTTGCAGAGTATCACGTATTCACATCCAAATGAGAGTGATAACGCGGTACTTTCACTTTTTACCAGAGAAACTGTGATTTTAAGCACCAGTATCATACAGTATCATAAACGATCGTTGAATGTGTTATATAGTATGTACATACACTATATATTATTAGACGCTCATATGTTACACAACACTTAATGGCGTGAGGAACGTGAGGGCACCACTGTGAGATGATTCTAGAATCGATTGTGACTAGGATCGATTGTGGTCAAAGTCTCGCTACAAATACTTTAAAGCGTTGATGGACCAATTAGAAGAAAGAATTTTACAAACTGATTAAAAAACGTTTCAAAGCGTTTGTAGCATCGCATTGACGTTATCCTACAACAAATACTATTTTTCACGATTACGACGCTATATGAATATGCCTCGAACTGAAGATAGATTTTACAAAAGTGAGCAAATTCATTAGAATAATTAATGAAATTATAAGTTTTCTCAATAAATTCGTTTAATATATAAAACCCTTATTTCATTGCCACGATGAATTTTTTCCATCATCTCTCAGACTTTAATTCTGTTTATTATTTGTTGTTATTTCATTATTCTTTTTTATTCGTAGAGCTTATTTTATTTGTATTGAGTTATAAATTAGAAGTCTAAAAATTGACGACTGTGATTAGTCAATTTTTGATTTCTGATTTCTAATTTATGATTAATGGCTTATTGTAGAAGGCCCATTACATCTCCTACTCCTTTTTATGTTTTCTTTTTTTTTTCTTCAGTGCTTTGTCTTGTATTTAAAATTCTTAGAGGATTTGTTCTGCAGAATTTAAAATAAACGCTCAATCAATCAATCAATCAATCAATTTGTTCTAAAAAGACTTTGAGCTCCATCCAAGTGTCATATTATTGACGATGTATATCGAAACACGGCCTAAGATAGGTACGAAAGAAAAAAAATCAAAGAAAAAAGCTCGGAAAAAGAAAAGTGTAAAAAAAAGAAAGAGAAATAGAAATAAAAATAAGGAAGAGGAAGGCAATCGTTCGTATCCTTGAGTTATATCCGCGTGTGGATTATCATTATTATTATTATCATTACTATAATTATTATTATATATATATATATATATAATATATATATATAATATATATATATATATATATATATATATAAAAATCATATTATTAATTAGATTATTATCAGCATTGCATGTATTATGGAAACTGTAATGAATACTTGAACAATACACGCAGCCTGCTGAAGGATAAAGTAATTTAGATTAATTGATAGCGATTGTGACGTACCGCTCGTTATACAGAAATGATCACGTATGTACGCATACATACCGCATAATTTAATCCTGTGAGATCACCGTCACCGTTCTTGAGCCACTCAATGTACTCCATCGCGTTATCGGTGGGATCGCCCTCTCCATATGTGGCCAAACAAAACACTGCCAAACTGTTTGGAATAGTTTTCAAGTGTATCAACTCCTCCTGTAAAAAAGAAAAATATTTCTAATTTCACGCTAATTGTTTTCGTCGTAAATAATATATCGTTTTTCGCAGAAAGGTCGAGGTCAACAAAGCAAGATTATCAGTGTGTATTTCTACACGTGCCAGAAATGTATACACTAATAACAAGAATTTTTCAATTGGCTTGATAATATCGGTCAAGAAGTGCATCTTGGAATAAAGATCTTCGTACGTAGATGTTCGTGCGTAGATGTTTGTGATTTAAATCGCTTTCGAAAAAAGATTCTTTCCCGCTCTTTTTTTTCTATGAATTTAAAAATTTGTGTAATAAATTGCTGTAGCGATTCATATACCATGTCGCATTCCTCGGGGTCGGCCACCATGCCTTTCATCTTGTATCTGATACCCTCTTTGGCGAGACGACCAGCGAATTCTTCAGCAGTACCTGTTTGGCTACCATAGAATACGACTAAACTTCGCCCAGACGACTTCAGTTTTTTGATAAAGGAATTCTCCGATGGTGGTACCGCGGCGAATGACGTCGGTCTGCAATGATTGAAGAATCATAGTTCAGTAGCGTATTACAATGTCAGATATCCTTGGATGTGTGTTTAAGAAGGATTTCTTTTAAGAACAGTTTACAATAAAGATAGTAAGCCTTAAGCCATCTCTTGAAAACGTTTTACAGAATCTCATTCTAAAAAGTAAATCTCACTTTTAAAGATTGAAATCTGAGCCATTCTTTTTCAAGACTCAATTATCACTCTTTAAAGTGAGATTCCAAAAAATATAAAGAGTAGGGGAGTCTGGAATAGTTCCGGAATCACTTCAAATATTCATTCATATTTCAGGCCAAGCAGTTATAAAAATATATGCGATATATGGATCATGACATTTTGACTTCATTTCTCGAAATATGATAAATAATTGGCGGCTTGATAACCACTTGATACGAAATTTGAGAAATTTGAGAAATTTGAGAAGTTCTTCCATATGGTCAAGTATCTCTCGGACTTCCCCTAAATTAAATCGAAATTAAAGTTACTCTTACATTAGTAAAACCGATCCTTAATATTATTAATTTCGGTTTAACTAAATTTTTTCCTTCAGAGAAAATTATTTTAACTACTTAACAGATAATATAACTTCATTGGAATCTATCAAGATTCATCTTTTATGGAAACATTTGATCACATAATCATGTATCTAAGGCACTTAAGGAAAAAAATAATTACTGGATAGAGTAGGATTTTGTTGTTGGCGTGAGTTCTTCCCGCTTTTTTCTTTTCAAGAGCCACCATGCTGCCGCTAAGAAGAGACCAACAACCAGTGCTATGTCCAGAATGCTGAAAAATGACTCATCATGTGCTTCTGGCCCGCTTTCGCTCTGAGCTGATCCTGCCATTCTTATAGCCTTCGGTTGCGATGCGTCCACAGTCTACCAGAGATTTAACACAAACCAACTTATTAATTGATTAATCTTGGTAGAATCGACTTCTCGGATATAAACTCTACGAGACTCCCATATCTGTCGAAAATTATGTCGTTTGCGATGAAAGTAAAAAAAAATTCGCTACTTCAATTTATCTTATCATTCTTGAAAAATTCACAACATATTGTAATTAACAAATATAATCTCTTATTATTAATGCAGAATATGTAATTAAATATATTAGATGCGCAACTAATAATTGATGACGATAATCTAAGGATGAACGATATGCATATCGCCTATCTTTAATATAATCAGAGAGTCTCTGAAGTCTAGCCAAAGTTCAAAATGTTTATATTCCACAAACATATGACATGCTAACAAATTTTAAAAATCATTAAAGTTCTTGAACTCATTATAATAAAAATGATTAAAATGTCTGAAAAAATCTATCACACACTCCAAGTAGATGCAGAGAATTCGATTTTTATTCTCTCGTTTTTATCAAAGTTGAATGTCAGAAGATCAACTTTGCACAAGTTACGGATGAATTTATTTAAATGGTATTTAAATGGAAATACATTTACAGCACGTCGTTCGCGTTCAAAATTCTATGTAATTCAAATTTTTCCTTTTCCCCTCCAAATCCTCATTCTTAATGCTAATAAGTCTCATGAAATACATGATAAACAGTAATTTCCTTTCACAAGCTTTTGCTCATGATCGACATCCGTCAGTCATTGTTTCGAACGTCAAAATTTTCATATTTGAGTTGTGTTAATCGATTGCGTCTTGTAAAAAAAATCCGTGTAGAACTAATAAAAATTCAATCAGAGAAAATACTTATTATCGGTTTGGAAATAAATTATGTTTTTGAGTGACAGGTTAATCGCACGAATACTAATTGCTTTAGAAAAGGGATACTTATCGGGGCAGTGCACTTGATACTTTTGTCGCTCTATAGTAACAAAGAAAAGTGAATGACTTACTCAATAGGAGAATTGTTCTTGAGTACAAAGTTCTGCGTCGTGAAAAATATTATTACAATCGTTCAGAAGCAAAGTATCGAGATACTTCCGTGCTGGCGACTAAACTGACGTTTACTAACTCGTCACTTACTTATTACTATATTATATGAAAAATGACCAGTTCACGTTGTTGACGATCAACAGTGGAATGATTCCGAATCTCGAATCACATTCTCTGAACTCTGTACATACTGTATGTCATTCGCCTGAGATTCGACAGATATCATTATCAGCATGCAGGATCGCGATTATGTCGATAACGATAATAAAGCTTCATTCGTAGATATTACTCTGCATGTTCTGCAGATTTTGTTCTCTTGAAAGCGTGATATTATTTTGTCATTCTGACATAAGGAAAACACTTATTATTATACAGCGCGCTGCAAATGCACAAAAAATCAGAACTTACATAATTATTGTGTCATTGCGGGCTTAACAGCTTATGTAATACAAGTGAGATCCATTAGATCCACGATTTTAGATCTTACCGCGCTCATCGCGAAAGCATAAAATTATTTTACATTTGTCCGAGTGCGGGCGTATAGAAAGAGCTTGAAACAATGTTCTATTGTATGTATGTTAATACTTGCATGTATTATTACATATCTATTTGCCTGCTTTAGTCGCTTTATCTTAGATTTATTCCGTTCGCAATTTACTTGACCATCTAAAAGTGTCACGATGACTTCTAAAAATCGTCCCAAATGAGGAAAAAGTCACATAATTTAAGTCAACTTAGTTTATTCATAGATCTTCATTATATATTGCAAGGATTTAAAGAAATATAAGCACGCTCTCAATTAAAAATTTTTTGATGAAAAATTTTCATTTCGAATTATGAGTATTTAAAATTCATTTGCGATAGACAATATTTATATTCGGCGTTACAAATTTTAAATACTCATAATCTGTTGATTAATATATTAGTATTTTATAAGCGTTTACCGAAAGCTAATCGTTTTAACACAGGTAAGCTATTGGTTAAATATCTGTAAACTTTTTGTGGCCAGCCGGAAAGGACGATTTTGTTGAAAATATAACTTTTTTATGATTATTAATGAAAACCAAAAATTATTATAATAATGACGCTGTACTCAAGAAAAGATTGATACATTGAAATGAAGTTAATGAAATCCTTATTCACATCGTTACGAAATCACTGCATGAGAGTTGGATTAACAGAGTTGAATCAACGAACAGTTGAATCAAGAACTCTGAAATTAATTTTTAAATTATTGAAGCATAACTGATTCCACAATGATTTCATCATATAACAATGTTTTATTAATTTCAGTTATATAAATGTATCAATGTGCGTGTATAAATTGATCTTTTTTTTCTTGAGTAACGTCATTATTACGATCATTTTCAACTTCCGTGAAGAAAAATACATAATTAAACGATTCCGGAATGATCGCGAAAAAGTGAAAGTTGTATCTAATTCCTTTAATTAGATACAGATCTGAAAATAATTTTATCGGTCATGATCATATTAAAATAATTTATGACGCTGAAACTCTCGAGTTATTAGAATTGATAACTTATCACAGTATTACTTATCTTGAGATTCCCACATAATTATTTTAATAATCTACCAAAATTATTTTCGGATCTGTATCTAGCGAAATTTTTAGATAATTTAACGAAATTATTTTTTTCATCCAAAAATATAAAATTATATTCTCTATTTTATGCAAGTGAATAAATTATGTCGAAAAAAATATTTTATCCATGCATTTTATTTATTTCTAAAAAATGATTTCCTGAAAATAACTCTTAAAAAAGTTACTTATGCATTAGTGTACGTAAAGAAACCATGAAAAAACCTGTATTCAAAATCGAATTAAAATGTGTCAAAAGATGGCTTTTTCACGACGTGTCAGAAGTGTGATTTTTATTGCACATCGCATTTGTGAGCGCAATGTATTCGCATTAATGAGTAACATCAAGGAAAATTACGTAACTTTTTTCTAAGAAGCAGCAGACATTTGCAAAGTTAATAAAGAGTTTGTCTATTCTTTTTTGTAAACACTTAATATTCAACGTATAATTTTCGAATACAAGTAACCAATAATTATAGATAACTTATCGCTGAAAAAGAAAAACTAAAAATAGCTATGTGCTGGAAAATGAAACTAGAAAATGAATCTTATTTTTAACGTTGGTTTTCAATTATTATGTATTACTTATCATTTATGGCAATCATGTCTTATAAATATTATATCTGTTACTACAATTTCAAATAGTAACAGGCTCTATATTCATCAGAAAATATTATTTTCGACCTGGAAAATTAACCTGGAAAATTTTCAGGTTTGTATATACTCATGATATACGTCAATAACACTCTCCTTATTCATCCAATTTCGCTGTTTATCTTTGATTAAATTTATCTAATTAACAATTTATTTTTCAGACAAAACATGTCAACTTGTTTGATTCAAATCATGAAAAACCGAAAAGTGAAAGAGACGCTTAGATGCTTGAATTGCATTATTCGATGACTCAATATTAAACAATTGCTATTGTTTAATAACGAATTCTGAACTCTGAAGTACATATTAAAACCATTGTAATGGCTTCGATTCATCTGCATGTAAAAATAAAATACAAATATTTTTTAATTTAAAATATTTTACTGAATAATAAACTGTATGCACAATAAACTGTAGTGATTTAACTTATTTTTATATTAAATATACTCTTTTAAAGTTTTAGAATGAATTGTCACTCTGAAGAGTGCGAAATCTGAGAAAACTCTTAAAAAACTGAAAATTATGTCACTCTTTTTCAAGGCTGGTTTAACTTTCACTCTTCAAAATGAGATTCCACTACAAACATTTTAGAGAATATCTTTCAATTTATGTACGACGTCTTTAATATGCATCAGTGGACACTCAGTATATCCAATCGAATTCGTTATAAGGCATCTGATTAGTTCCTACATTATCTTTTGTGTCTCTGATTTCACATATGCAAACTAAGTAGATACTTACATGGTAACTGAATCGTATTGAATTTCAAACAGAATAACATATTTCATTTGGATGGGAATTTGACCACATTATGAATGACAAGCCATTTGCAATGCTCGTTCAGTGGAAAAATTCTAGTTCGTGAGTGATTGTAGTCAATTACAATGTGACAAACGGGATCATTTATCATTTATGTACTTTGTAATAGATTTGAATTATTTCTTCAAATTAAATCATTAAATGAAATAAATTCTATAAATTCTTAAAAATACTATAAATAATAAATTTTTATTAATTATAAATTATAAAATTTTATAAGTTATATAACTCTTTCACCTACAATATCGTGATGAAAAATTCGGGTCAAACATAAAAATCACAAATGAGGATCGTGATATGTTTTTTCAGTATAAACATAAGAAAACATGAATCAGGTTCGTGGTACATAAATTAAATCGAATAGCTAAGTGGCTCGACGCGTGATTGACTTTGTTATAACATTGACATTGTGGGGAACGCATCGTCGGGACTAATCATAGTCCAAGAAGTTAGTACTCACAGAAAGAAAAAAATTTGCTATAAACTCAAAAAAGTTACAAAATGTAATTGTCAAATTTATTTACTGTTTATATCAACAATCAAATTTGATTCAAACAATTTGATAAATATTTTGCATTTATTGCAAGTAATTTTTATAGCGAGTACAAAAAAGAATAAATGTAAACTTGTTACATCTGCAATAATTTGCATTTTGCTATATGCGCAAAATTTTACCGTTATAAGATATCGTTTAGTAAATTTATTCTCTTTGTGCTTGAGAAGAATAACCGAGTATACTTTTGGAAAAAGAATGATTTTATTGAAACATCTAAAAATGCAGTATCTAATTTTTAGATATTTCAATAAAATCATTTTTCAATTTTACTTACAGAAAACTTATAGCATTAAAAAATCTTTTACTCTATTTAACGTAGATATGTCTAAAAGATTGTCTCAACGTGCACTGTCAAAGAAACAATGATAAATACCCAATCCTTATAGAGTTTTATTACTTTAAAATTCATGTATATCAAAATAAATAACGTCCTTGTCAACATATATATTTAATAAACTAAATTTTAATCAAATTTAATACATTTACATACTTGACATACATTTGCTAAATGAAGTAATTTATAATAATAAATAACAATAAAATTAAGGCTAATGAAAGTCAATGCGGAAATAAGTGCGCATAAGTATTAATTCATGTAAAAAATACTTCAAAATAATATGCAGCTTTATTACGAAATTTTGAAAAAAGTTAACGTTTTGAAACATCTCTATGTTCGCAAACAGTTATTTATTATTTTATCAATTTTTATTTTTTTATTTATTCTTTAAATAACAGTATTATTTATTATTTTTAAGTTCGAGAGTCCGATTTAAATTATTTTTTTGTTTTTAACTTTATAATTTTAGTAGTTTTGAATTAATAACATACTGAATAGGAACAGTAGCGATCTATAAAAATGATTGAAAATAACTCAAATTATAAGTATAATTTGCATGTGAATTTAATAGCGTGATAAAGCATGTCGCGATCTATACGTGATCTGCTCAGAGTTCACAATTCCTACAAAGATTTCCCACGGCCTCACAATTTATCTTCTCGTATATCTTCTCGTGCCCATCGCTTATACAAGCGATATATTTACGATACGATTATTCGATTTCCTTACCGATATATCCATGTTGTATGTTGTACACACGAAGGAGCATGGAATAAAATTCGCAGGAGATGTGCACGTGGTATCGCGCAACGTTTAAGCGATTACGCGCGCGAACTTGCCACGACGACGATCAGTATGCAACTGAAAACGCGCAGAGACTTGATTACGGAGAACTGGCGGGACACGATTATATTTATACAATATAAGCGTCATAAATAGTTATAGCCGTCACGATTGCGATGAGATATTGTAATAAAGTAGCAAGTCATCTGACGTCTAATCAAACGTTCGGTGTAACTATATATGTATATACTACGCGTATATACTCTGCCCGAAAAATACTTTTCTTCATGCAAGTAACAAAATTCGAAATCTGAAAATCCTAATCGCTCAGGAATCTTCTCTCCCTCACGTGAAAAACACTTTCCCTATTACATGTTCTCTTGACTGCATCGTCCATTAGCAACACACGGACAGTATATCGTTTTTCCATGGCTGGTGATAAACTCATTCGGTGTACCATTGTGTTTCCTGTAGTGGTTAAGATGTAGTGCAAATTTTATGCACGAAGTGGGATTTTGACTCAAAGGGACGGTGTAGAGCCCAGTGTGACATTTAAAATTTGAAAATGGTTAATAATGAAATAGTGTACACTGTGATGTGCACTGGTATCATAGCCATATAGCGTTTTCGACCCAATCGAGTTTGCGCTAATCTGGATTGAAGTAATGATGTCTCGTGCTCTCCTATTGGTAGAGCGTATAACGTCAACCAATAGCGAAGCATTTTCTAATCTAAGTTTGCAAATCGGTATAATAAAGCCTGTTCTACAATGTGCTTTTTGTTTCCTGTTTCTTGCCTTTTGTTATTTTTTACATCTTATCTTTTTACTTCTTATCTGGTTTTTTGTTTTATATCGCCCGAGATAAAAATTAATGAACTTCGAAAGAAACAAGAAATACGTAGCAAAAAATACAATTGTTAATAAAACGGTTGCAAAGGAGAAAAAACATTGTAGAATAGGCTTAAGAATAGACCGAGCGTGAAGTTTGAAACGTGAAGACTAGGTAGAAAAGGACGGATGCCGTGTAGCTTTCTCTTTGTTTGAAGGCAGGGGGGGGGTAAGGTGTAAATATCTTGCTGTCCTTTTTTACCTGATCTTCACGTCAGAGGACACGTTCGGTCTATATTTCTTATTGGTGCTTTCCAGCAAAGACAGTCAGACACAGTGTAACACAGTGAATTATTACATTCTTGTTTACCTACATTAAACCAAGGATGAAACGATTCTCTGTGTCTGATTGTGTCCTTGCGAGAAAGCATCCTATGTCTATGGTGTATACCACTCTAGTGGCTGAATGTAGCATTTACACGCAACTGCGATGCGAGGCTGCATCCAGTGTATCTCAAGAGAAAACACACACTATAGTATATGTACGAAAATGATTTGTCCAACATCAATCTTAAGTCTCTGCCGATAATGTCAGATTTTCACCTTCGTCTGTACGATAAGAAAAATATTCTTTATCGCTAACAATAAGAAAAATGATTGCTCAATTTACTTTCTTCTTTTTAAGTAATGGTTGTCTTTAACAAAGATATTTTTTTTCACAATAATTTTTAAAAAAATATACCTTACAAATTTTAGAAAAAAATCATTATATATTTAAAACAAGATTTTCTTTTAAAAAATATTATAAAATTGATGAAAGAAGCGACTTTATAGTAAGCAAATTGAATTTGTTTTAATTGAATAATCTTCTATCATAGAAGCTGAGCTATATTTTTTACAGATTTAAATTTATTTAGCAGAATTCACAATAAAAAAATCGACTGTGCCTTTAAAATTTAACATTGTTGGTAGAGGATTAAAATCAGTCGTTTTTATATTGATGAATTTATATTTATGAAAATATTATAGATAGACTTGTATTCTGATTATTCTCACTGATACTACAGTTGATTAACATTTATGTGTGCGAGCTCTATGCAAATTCAAACGGAAACTCGAATAAAAAGCCTATACTAGGTCTTTGCGATGAATGACATGAGTCAAGAATCATCAACGTATAATACAGTCAACTGGACATTTTCGTTACATAGAAAGATAGATGTCATCAATCGTCACTCACAAACGTTTAATGGCACCTCGATCCTAATTGCAACCAATATCACTTTCTTATAAAGAATTCAGTTGGATACGCTAATGTGTATTAATTAATATATATTGCCATTGTACACTAATTTAATTTGATAATGAGTGTAAAAGTGAAATGCAAATCCAATAATTAAAGGAAAAGACCTATAAATGCAATTAGATATATGTACAAATTCTTATATGTACATTATATATATAATAATAATAATTAGATAATGTTCATAGAAATGACATTTCTATGTACATATATTTTACATACTATATACATATGTTTTATATCTTTTTAGCTCTTTAAACTGCGTACTGATTACTACTGGACTTGCAACTTGATCATAAACTGAAATAACGATTTGAAATATAATCTCACAAATCAAATTTGATGATAACGCTATAAACAACTTAGTATTTGTAAACAGATATTAAATTTCTAATACTATTATCAGAATTAATGGTACATATTTGTGAGATCATTATTTCAGATTTTGAAACTGCGTTGTAAGTCTGTAATATATTTATAATTATTTGATTTCTGTTTACAAATGTCACTTTTATTAATAAATGTGCATTTAATATATGTTCATAAATTTGGCATAATTTTTTAGATGTTTTCTTATGCTCCAAATTTTTATAGCGTTACGATAAATATTGTAAAAAGTATAATCGCGCAATTAATTACAATATACTACCGAAATTAATTATAATATAATTTAAATAAAAAATAAAAATCGTAAAAAATATGTTTTTAAATGACAATTCCATCAGAAATATGCGATTAAAATGCAAATAACCACTTCTACACTAATTATAATTCATGTCGAGACGAAGAGATTACGTAGTATCATTTTTATGAGCAAAAAATTGCGCTTGATCTCGGAATCACCGGATTCACGGCGTCTTCGAAAACAGCGGTGTATGTAGATAGATTTACATTGTAATTGCGGTCGAGAAAGTGAAAGCCAATGAGAGGAGATCGGTGAAAAAAGACACGCACTCGCGCTAATGTAACTACGTGATTAAATGGTTTTTGTTATCAATCTGATGTCGTCGATAAAAAAAATTGTCCATTATTTCCTAACGGCATCCGAATCACACATTTAAAAGATAATTTTACTCTAAGCAAAATTTCAACACTTTTCGTTTTCATTCTGACAAACAAAAAAAAAGTCGTGTGTATTATCTTTTCATTGACGTTAAAACGGAGTTTATATAGTTATGTATATGTAGACAGATGTATATATATTTCCGTTGACAAATTAACCTATCTATACAATCAGCAGAAAATACATATACAGAGTGTCCCAAAACTAATAAGAAATATTTTACAGATAATTTCTTCATAATATTTCAAGATAAATAAAATTTCAAGATAATAAATAAGATAAACAAAAAGTTTAAAACTGAAACGACGAGGTTGCGACAGCTTTCAAATGGAAAGAGTTTAAAAATTACAAATAACAAGAGCTAAAATTTTATGCGCAGAAATGACAAGATAGTCAATGTGAAAGTGCATTCTTGAACTTCAAAGTGCCTCTTTTAATAACAATAAAATGCTACATCTTCGCGCGCGAACAAACTGATCCATTCGCAAACAAACCGTCCTTGAGATTGAATTCACAAAATTCTAGCCTTTGTCATTCGTAAATTTAAAACCTTTTCTATTTGAAAACCGTTATAGCTTCGGCATTTTCATATTAGACTTTTCGTCTTAAAGAATTGTCTTTGATCAGTTTGAGACATCTTGTATATAGTACACACATACGATGAATAAAATATTTTATTCATCATATATTGTACACATATATATGAATAAAATATTTCTTTCTACGTTAATATGTAATATAAATAGCAATTTGGTTCGTCGAATGATAATTTAGAAAGACGGTCTGCAGCGATGAATGTTAGCTACAAGGTCACTTTTTTAAACACGTCCGGCGATATACTATCCATCTGTATATACGTCAAGTATCTAATCTACAGCGATTGTAACAGTAGAGATATGATTACTTTGTCGTATCATACACGTATACTGTTAAAGCGTAATTTTACGTGCAATTTCGACGAATTTCTTCGTTAGTTACACATTAAGCATATTTAAATATTAAATGACATTTAAGTGACAATATCGCATTAAACAAATACAATATATCGAACTCTCGATTGTTTTTCATGATGAGTTTATTGAACGTTTCCATGCGTTTCGCTCTTTAGGCCACCATGAACGGGATCATGAGTTATTCATCAGAATTTTGTTAATAATTCACAAATATCCACATTCCGATAATTTATTCACTGTTCATATTAATGGCGTTAATAGATTGGGACAATTTTAATCATAAATGTATGCTGATTATGATGTCTCTTCACGCATTATCAGCCTTCTTTCTACTACAGAAACCGACAGGCGAGTTATAATCATTAATTGAACTTTAAATTTTTTTATAACTAAAAACATTAAATATAATAGTAATGCATCCAAATATTAAAACAATAGTCAGTTGATTAAAATTCATGTTTACATTTGTCACAGTTACCAGAAAGGAAATTATAATTGAAAAAAAAGATAAAAGAGGTTGCTAACTAAATAGCGAGGCAAATTCATTCTTTTAAATTTTGTGGTTTTGATTTTAAATTTCTTTGGCATAAACAACAATTATGGCAAGCGAACCTGAAAAGACTGATGAAACTGAAGAAGCAGTAGTACATATAGAAGTAAATGTTCTTTACATATTTATATTAGAAGAATTACGAGATATTTTCTTTAATAGTATTTCTTTAATAAATCAGGATACAAACTTGCATATTCTATATGCAAAGTCTCTAATTTTAGTAAATCATGCAAAAGAAAAAAAACATACATTTTTTAATTTCTTTTTTATCTCATCTTTTTTTTCTTTTTTTTTCTCTTTTTTTCTCTTTCAGGAGATTTTTTTATTAAAACGTAGCAATTAAAAGTGACTGTTTCGTGTTCAGATTTTAGAAGTTCTCTAATTCATAGCGATCTGTACATTAGTTTTTGTTTGTTACAATTTAAGAATGATTTATAAACAAAATTTTTGTGCAACAGCAAAAATCGTTCTCTTAAACTCCGATCAAATGTATTATGTAATTAAACATACACTCTGCATGCAAAATGCTTAGTGTCAAATATTAAACAAATATTTAATAAAAAGGCAAATTAGTAAGTTGATAAATATTTATAAATATCAATAAATATGAGCAGTCAAAATTTAGTATTCGTAAAATAATATCGGATAAAGATACCGCCAACGTCATGATAATTTCATTCAAATAAAATTTTAATATATCCTTGTAAAAAAGGTGTTGCGTTTAAAAATAGGATTCAAGTGACGAAAAAAACAACGAGAATATCAACGAGAAGATCGAGAATCCGAAACAGTCGATGAATCCGAAACAGTCAATGAATCCGAAACAGTCGATGAATCCGAAACAGGACATAAAACCGAAGATCTGCGACGAGGAGCCTTATATCGTGAAGCTATTTAAAAATCTAATGAAATCTCAGAAAAGTCAAGAAAGTATAGAGAAAAAAAAAAATTTGTGAAGCATTTTGAAGCCTTTATAAAATCTTCAATAAAGATGACATTCGGAAAAATTATTATCGACAAAAAAATTTAGATATACATTTTAAATTACATCATGATTCGTGATATCTTACATTTTTTGTCAAAGTTATTTAGAGACAATAATTATCTCCTTGACACGGTTTTTTCTATCTTACATAGACATGTGACGATGTAATATGTAATTAATCGTAACTATAAGATAAAACAACACCAGCAAGGTCTATGAGAATAGTTTGGGAATATACAACGCGATATGCCCAAGATCGATATCCACATAATTCCTTGGTAAATTCTTTGAAGGATTTCGAACATGATTAATGCATTGTATCCGATGTAATAAGAGCTTACTGCATGAGTAACAATATTGGTAATGCTTCGTTGCGAGTTGCGACAGACTGAATAATGCATTTTGGGATCAAAGATCAGACACGTGTTCATCTGATTGATTATCCTACTGCGAAAAGATATCTATAAGATCATCTTCCAGACGAGAGCTCAAATCTAAAGGAATCAAAACGTGTCGTTCAAGAAATTGAGCTCTCTTTTCCGTCTTTATCATTCTACTGGTTTCCACTATCATTCTACTATTCGTACCAATGTGGATTAATTTTAATTTCAAGGCCAGTAGTGACGCCAACTTATTTCACGGCACTTCATTCGCGGTACAGATGCAACACATCAAGGTCAACGGAGAGAAATAACTTAATTTTAATTTAAAGTGTATTTTTATGACGAAAAATGTCAACATCATAGTCATCTTTACGTCATTGAGAAGCAATTATCATTTTAAATTATTCATTACTATTTTAAATTGAAAAAAAAAAATTTTAACTGGAAGTTAACTTTTGACGTATTCCTTGAGTTAGAATTTATTATACTACATCAAATTTTGTCTCGTAAAAGAAAATTTTGTTGCCATAACACACTTCTTTTAGCTTATTTCTTATGAAGTAAAAATCTCTACGGAATCGGATAATTTTGCTTTAAAAAATATCACAATAAAATTATTTGCTCCTTACTTACACAGTACGGATATAATCGAGTTCAATCATATTTTGCTTCGTAGAAGTAATATTTCGCCATGAGACTTTTTTTAAGTATGTTTTACAAAACTAGAAGGATCTATACTGAATTATAATAAAATAAAATTATTTATACCTCAACCGAATTATAATAACAAATATCAGAATAAATTTTTATTTTATCTTGTTTCTCAAAAAAATCGTTACGTAGAGACTCGCAAACGATTTTTCTGATTATAAATGTCGCAATTATATTATTAATTTTCTTAATATTTTAGCTATAATTTAGTTGAAATTTCCGATTTTTATAATTTACTCTTTATTTTTTTCTAAATACGAGATCTATTTCTAGATATTAATATTAATTTCTAGATACTAATTATTATTCTGTTCTAGATTTTTTTTATCTTCTAAATACTTTTTATTTCTTAGAACTGAAAAAGATCGAAAAGTAAACAGAGAGTAAAAGTAATCTACATTGATAAAAATAGATATACGCCATGCAACAAAAAAATAAAATATTAGGAACGATAAGTATAGATAAACTAACTGAATTTGTACGTAAAATTCAAATTCCTCAAATATCTCTGTACATTGACATCTGACATTGATGTTAGCAATTAACTTCTACGAATATTTGATATATTTCTCCACATATTTTTCGAAACTTTTTAATTTGCTCAATTTCTTTAATTAACTTCTTAATTCTTTTATTAACTGCTAAGAACAAACACTCAAAAAAAAAGTGTTTTATTTTAAGATATTAAAATGTTTTATTCTTGTCTCCATTTTTTAAATACTTAAAGATATTTTAGTTTTCTCTCAAATAAACAAAATATTATGTTCGAATTTGAAACACTATGCGTTTTCAATCCAAACACATAGTATTTCGTTCATTGAAAAAGTTTAAAATTAAAACGTCTTTAAATGGAGATAAGAATAAAACATTTTAATATCTCAGAATTAATATTTTTTTTTTTACAGTAATAATCGAGCCAATTACTTCTGTATGAGAAGTTAGTAAGTGTCCGCAACAATATCTTAAAATGATGAAAAAAAATTCTTATTTCGTAAGGCAATTGCATTATTGCAATTTTCATTCACGAGCAGAGAAAGCGGGCTTGGATAAGATTTCTGGAAACTGATGCAAGGCTCCGCTCGTATTGTCAATTTCTCTCCGCGCTAATTGCGCGCGTTTCACTCGGAATGCACGCACACACGTGGATGGGATGACAAGATAAAAACAATTTCTTGAATCCTCTTAGGCGGATATCAGACTACGCATTGAAGAATGAAGATTGAAAGACTGAAGTTTGACCAATCAGAACAAAAGAAGCCAAAACTTCTTTGTCTTCATTGCTGAAATTTCAATCTTTAATCTTTAATCTCAATCTTCAATGAATAATCTGATTTCGGCCTTACTGGCTGCATCATAAATCTTCATTCACTCTGTATATATACATAAGCTAGATACATTTAAAAAGATCACACGTTATCTGATAATGACAGCTCGTAAAAATGTTAAGTCATTGTTTTGCACTTATATCATTCGCGGAAATAATCGAATCGAAGAAATAATCAAGTCCTACATGAGACGTAATCTTTTCTATGTTCTTCTCAGTAATCATTTTAAAAGTCATTTATTTTCGCACGTGCTCGACACAGTCGATAAGGTCGGAAGAATTAAAAAGTCTGATGAGTCATATAAACTCATCTCCCGACACCTCCTAGACTAGATTTATAGTCCATTCTTATCTCATGTCTTAAATAATGGGCGCGTTCAAATCAATAAAGTGATTAGATGTGCTTGCTAAGCAATGAAACATTCGTTGGATCCACAAGTAAGAATCAATTATGCTCATTCGCTCGGCCTAGCCGCTTTCCCTTGAACTCGCCCATTGTCTTAAAATGCTGATACCTAATATGGCTCTCTAATTGATTTCGGTGATATATAATGCGTCACATACAATATACGCAGTAAGAAGAATAAAAAAGTGATCTATTACAATCGAATATCAGAAGAATAATCGATGTAATTGTATAATCAATTTCTTTTCTTCTTACTCCGTGTGTATTGTAGACAACGCATTATAACTTAAGAGTATACTTAAGATCTTGATAAGAAATGACTGTATGAGTCTTATACTTGTTTCTATCATAGATGAATTTTAATTTTAATTTGCTCTTCATCTTTTTCAAATTTTTAGAATTAAAGAAAAGTAAAGAGCTGTTAAATCAAAATTAATAAGAACGGGCATTAAGCCTGGTTAAGTAAATGCCAATGTAAGATTAGAACTTTAATCTCAGTTTGACTTACTGTTTATTTTTTTTCTAAAAGTAATAAATATACTAAATTAATTAAGTAAATAATTGGACTCTTTATAGTTGTATATAAAAAATAATTTGCAAAGGGGAGACATATGCATTCCCGTATGTTGAATTCCTCTGTTCCTATGATCGCTATCGCTGTTACCTCCGCATTGTGTTTCGGGCTTTACAGAAATTTTATCTGCGGCAACCTTAAGACCTATTCTAACAATAAAGTCATAAGCGGTAAGTCATAAGAAATTAACCAATCATAGTCAATTATTCTTCTCACACTTAACTGTGATTAGTTAATTTCTTATAGCTTGCGACTCTGTTGTAGAACAGGCTTAAGTCTTATCGGTGAGGTTGATAGCCAACTTATACGACTAACGTTGATTGGCCAATTTTATGATTAAGGCCTAGTTCCACAACTGACGGTTCAACTTATTTATTGTTTCTTTCCAAATTTAGAACTGGAAAAGATGAGAAACAAGATGAATCTCGGCTAAGAGTTAATCATGAGTTGTGAAACTGAGTCTAAGGCCCAGTTGTATCAATGTCACTTTAACTTTGAGCGAAACTTAAAAACTCTATCTGTCTCGCTTTAAAACCAAAAAGAGACAGAGACAGAAAGAGTTTTAAGCCTCACTTAAAATCAAAGTAACATTGCAATCGAGTTTAAGACTAATAGCGAATTCGATTTAGTACGCATTGATGCACATTAAAGCCATCGTACACAAAAAAAAAACATAAAAATATATTTGTAAATAAACATAGAAATCGATTAAATCGTGAAAAATACTCAATACATTTTATTGGTTTACTTTATTTGGTAAAATATATATTTTATAATTCGAAATATTTGTATTTCACTTTTATATTCACTTTCAAATTGAATCAGTGTACAGCGGCTTTGATATGCACCAGTATGCACTAGTGCTTCCAATTGAATTCATTATAAAACTTACGGTTACAGACTCATTGTAGAATCAGCATTAAAATTAATGGATGCATTCAGTACTAAAGGAAGCATTCGCTCACTGAGCGCTCAGTTGTTCACCTTTTTCTAATTCTTAAAATTAGGCTCAATTTCACAATTCACAGTTAACTGTTAATCGAGGTTCAGATTTATTTATAATTCTTCTCATTTTATCTATAATTCTAGAATTGGAAGAGAAGGAAAATAAGTTGAGGGTAAGAGTTAACCCTGAGTTGTGAAGTAGAAAAGTATATAAAATAAACAGTAAGTTAAACCGAGATCAAAATTAACAGTTTCAACCGAGTTTGTTTTGAACGTGACATGTTTTAATCACGCGATATACAAACGGAAAAGGTGCTGCTTACGTGTCACAGGAAGATACGACCGTTCAATGTAAGTGGAATCATGCACCGTTAATTTGACTTTATTGATATATAACAGCGATAACATAAAATATATAATATTTGTTCTAATTTGGTAATCTATTGATAAGCTAACTTCTATGAAATTATCAAATCTCTAGAACCAAAATAAATTACGTTATTTTTAATTATAAATTAAAAATACAGAACGCGCGTAATATATTCAAGAAAATCTCTCATCTAACGATTGCAAAATTCGTATCATCATCACGCGACTACGAGCTTCTAATGTCACGTAATCGTGGTCTCTCCCCGTCGAAACCTCAAGCTCCTTCTTCGACGGGTCGTTATCCCCACCGCTTTATCACCTGTCGGAATGCGGTTCAAAATTTACCTTATAATGGCCGAGCGGTTCGGATAAACGAAAGCTGACTCCTGTTACCAATAGCGACAACCACGTGACAGAAGTTGCATCCAGCTGCGTCTAGTAAATGTGCACTAATTCAAGAATTCAACTTTCACGATTTAGAACGATGACGAATACGAACGTCGCGTAAGTGATCCGGTACGATCCGGTCACGATCGGCGAACGTCGGCGATATCACCGTTGTTCTTTTTTTGCTGTCATTCTTCCGAGCAAAAAACTACAGAATGGTTGATAAAAATGGGCGCGCATTAGTCGACAACGACGCCGCGAGTGGCGATGCTTGGAAGCGCGCGGTTGACGCGCGAAATTCAAACGATCTTTTTCTTGTAAAAAACAAAAGAATTAAAACCCACGTCTCGTATCATCTTTATTAATTATTTGCAAGCGTATGTTAGCTATTTAAATGACCGTTTTTATCTTAATTTCTTATCTTATCATATTTTGCTTACGGTGTATTTGGGAAGTGCCAATGCTGTTGTCATTCTATTTTAATTATTCACTAGATGTAAAACAAGATGACATTATTTTAATATTAGCTTTTTGTTCAGTTATTCCACGTCTAATAAATAATAAAGATAGAATGACGTAATATGCTTTTGATGCTTATATGCTTCCTAAACAAAATAACAAATAATAAATTTGTTTTCTATAGTTGAATTAGTATACACTTTTTGAAACATTTTTTGAAACACTTAAAAAATAAAATAGATATGTATTTAAGACGATCTTAAATACAAGAACTATAAATCGACTAGTCCTTAATAGTATCAGCTTGTTTACTGGGGAGAATTATAGAATGAGACTCGATCGATAGCACTCTTCCCAAATTTAATTCTTAAATATATTTATCAATTCCACTGTCACGTCGGACATTTGGAGCACTTTGGCATTCTCTGTCGCTTCATTTCGGTCTTCGAGTGTTTTTTCAAAGCTGGAAAAAACTACAATGAATAATTTATCCTCACTTTGTGCTTATCGAACTACATCTATTTTGCCACGTCGATGCGACGTTACGGATTCGAGATTTCTACTCACTTATCGTCCCCAAACCGATGTTGATCGGCTCGAGTTTCAAACTTTGCATTTCCCGCAAAACCATCGCATGAAAGGAGAGCGCGGCGACCCGTGTAAACAATTCGAACACTCCGTTACCTGTTCTCGACGAGACCGCCCAATATTCCGCTCGCATTCTCCTCGCCGCTTCAATCGCCCGTTTTTCGATTATTTCGTATACTGGATGAGTCTGCCATTTCCCAAAAGAAAAAGCGATTAATAAAAGATAGTATATTCATAGTCAATTTTTACATTTAGATTTTTTAAGACGGTCATAAAGTTACAGCAACAATCTTTATGGGCTTTCTATAATAAGCTATTAGTCATAAATTAGAAAATCAGAAGCTAAAAATTGACCAATCACAGTCGTCAATTTTTAACTTCTAACTTCTGACTAATGGTTTATTATAGAAGCCTATAAGACCAAATTATTCTTTGACTTAAGTTATAATCTTAAAGATCAACTTATATATTAATCAATGATAACATAAACAACTTAAGACATTACTTAAGACGTTAAATATATAAGAGTACCAGCCTACAATATTATCAATACTTACTAATAGATCTTTTTTAGCGCCGACTAGAAAAATATGATAAGAACCAACGTTGCTGCGACTTGCTTCGTTCAACCATTGCTGGCAATGCATCAGCGACATCAAGTTTCCCAAGTCGAAAATGATCATGATTACTAAAATAAAATAACACGCGTAAGAATTGTAAGCTAATTAACAAATTAACCGGATAAAATTGTGCAGAAAAAGAAATTTTTTACCATTAGCACCGCGATAATAAGACGCCGCTATGCACTTGAACCTTTCTTGACCCGCGGTATCCCATCTGCAAGTGATATCTCAAATTACTACATTACATACTATTCACTTGTACGAAAAGAACAATTTTATATAAATATCTTAAATATCTTAAAATTTAGCTAAGATATCTAAAAATTTATCTAGCTAATTTGAAAATAAGTTTTTGTTAGATTATCAAAATAATTGCGTAAATAATGTTCAAGCTGATTGCTAGAATGTCAAAATTTTTTACAGCATTATATGAATTTTCTACATAATTATTGGTCCGATAAAATTATTTTTAGATCTAGACAATTTTTTAATATTTCATAAAACTCATTCTGTCAGTATAAATATTTCTGAAATATTAAATTTATTACATCTGCAAATGGAAAGGCACGCCAAGGATGTCGAATCTCTCCACCTCGAAATCCACGCCGATAGTGGCCTTGTAATTGTTGTCGAAGAGCCTGTGACAGAAGCTGCGCAAAGTGATCACTCGTTTTATTGTTCAAATTTTCAGGTCGCGGAAAAGCCATCAAATTGACTCCGTAAAGAATAATCAATTTTTTCCAAAATTGTACTAAACGATGGAGATCGCGTTTGCCGATCAATTATTACCGGTTCACCAACGATGTCTTGCCGACGGCGACGTCGCCTATGACGATCACCTTAGAAATTCGGAGAGTCAAGCTCTTGTTCTCGCAAGTCCGTCTGATCAAAGTGCCGAAATCATTCTCGTTATATGGTGTGGTTTCAGATGAGAATGGTGGTGGCCAATCGGTTATCTAGAAGATAAGTGAAGATCACAATCTATTTTTACTCATAAAATCGACTTTAATTTTGATTTGATTTAATTTTTATTTTCTTCTAAGGATTAAAAAAAAGTAAATTAAATCAAGATTAAAAAATTAATCTACATTAGTGAGTTTTTACTCACTAAATTTTTTAAAGAATCTCACTCTAAGTAAAAATCGAACCAATCTTGAAAAAGAGTGGCTCAATTTTCAATCTTTAAAAATGAGATTTCACTCTTTAGAGTAATAAGATTGACTCTAAAAATTGTAGAAAGTACTAATATAGATAAACTTCAATCTCGATTTAATTTACTTTTCAGTCTTTTCTAATTCTTAGAAGTAGAAAAAAGTTAACTAAGATTAAAGTTAATAGAAAAAGGCAGTAGATTATTACAATGTAGATTAATTTCAACCTTGGTTTAACTTACTTTTTATCTTCTTCTAGTTATACGTATTAGAAGAAGATAAAGATAAAAACGAGATTGAATTTAATTACATTAATAAAAATGGGTCAGAGAAAGATACGTACATTAAATCGTTCGAGCATCAAAAATTAATTCGAATAATTCCTACCTGCCTCTCATCATTGGCTTCTTCTTTCATCATTTTGTAAGTCGCGGAGCGCGTTTCCATCATTGTTCTCTTCGAATCAGAACGCTTAATGAAACAATAAGAACGCGCTCTCTTTCTTCACACATGTGTCACTGTAATTTTTGCAATTGCATATTATTGATTGCGTTTTATTTGCACACTGTTGTTTGAGATTGACTATGAACAAAGACTCACTGTTCAACGTTCACTGGTTTGGAGCAAAACGCAATTGATTCCGCATGACTAAACGGAAAACATTGGTTGCTGTGGCAGGTGTTTCATTGTGATATATGGGGGAGGCTCATACGGGCATAATTGTGAAAACTAATGTGTAATCTGAAATAAATTATTATGTAAAAAAAAATATATATATATATAATAAATTTCTATATCTCTTATTCAGAAAAAATATGTCAAAAAATGTACAAATTTCTATAAAGACAATATATACAAAAAATATAAAAATTTCATAAATTGTTCTATTACGTTTAAGTATATACATGTGTAAAATTTGAACACAGTTTTCTTATTAATTTAAAAGTTTTTAAATTTTTGTTTGTTTTGATTCTAATAAAATCGCGTTTTACACAATACTTAATATTTGCAAATTTGATGAAAAAATGTAACATTAAATTAAATTAAGTTTTGAAATGTCACATATATATATTAATAAAACAATAATAAATATTCATGCAAAAATTTATTTACTCGAATCTACTTATTCGTTTAAAAACATTGACCTAAAACTACAGCAAAATGTGACCATTATAGCCAAATTATTTATTATTTTGCTTTTTGCAATAGATTTAGGATGTATAATTCACAGATTATCATCAAAATTTATTTAATATTAGCTGATATTACCCAGTTTCTTAATATTTTTAGCATAATATTGCACAGCCAAACCGATTCCACCTGATTCCACTGGTTGAATAAAAAAATCACTAATTGATCCGGAATTTGAACAGAGTCGCCCTCTTCCTTTTCGTCGATCAACGACTAACGTAGTCAGAATTTGCATTTCCGCCACGGACGAGGATTGACGTTCCTTTCTAGCAAGATGGCTCCGAAACCGAAGCCCACGGAAAAGGCAGGTAGGTTTAAAAGTAATTCGTGATGTTTGTCTTTTTTTCTAAGTGCACGTTTTTAAGTTGAAAAGGCATTTTTCGAAATCATCGATCAATACAAATGTAGCGTATTAACGTCGCGTAGTTCGGGATCGAGGAACACGATCCAGAACCATGTGGTCGACTATACCCACGTTTTCTTATATCTTATTTACGATTTTCAGAAAAATCGTTTCATGTAATTTTATCCATCCGGTTTTTATTCACTGTGTCAACGAATCTCACCTGCCACATTGTTTGTTCAATCATTAATTGATGTAAGATTCGCGTTATATATCATAACCTAATTTACAATGTGCTACAATTTGCTTTTTTACCTCTTTTTGCTACTTGCCCTGTTTCTTCGTTTCTTATCTTTCAAGAAAATTGACAAACTTTGGGAGAAATAAAATACATATGACAACAAACACAATTGTCATTAAAATGGTCGCAAAGAAAAGAAAGAAAGGAAACAGGTAGTCGATTATGTATTTTGAAACAATATGAAAATTATAAAAGTGAGCAAATTCATTAGATGTTGACTGTAATGAAATTATAAATACTCTAGTGATTTTGCTCAATTTTGTAATTTTCACCTCATTTGAAGATACACAATCGATTAGCAGGAAGCAAACAATACATTGTGTAGATTAAAAAGGTAGACTGGAGAATTAGGAAATAGAAAATTTTACTTCAAAAGTACTGTATTTTTGAGAATAAATTTACTTTAAATCTTTGTTTTTTTTTTTTATGTATCCATTTGACTATTGATCCAGTTCTATATTACTTTCTTTTACAGGTAAGCCTGCAGAGAAGAAGACAGAGAAGAAGGCTGAGAAGAAACCAGCTACAGCAGCAGCATCTACTTCGAAGGTGACAAAGCCTGCGGCCAAGCCTGCGGCTGCAAAGAAGCCGGCAGCTGCCAAACCAGCAGCTGCCGCTAAGCCAGCTGCCAAACCTGCAGCTAAGCCTGTGCTTAAGCTTGCCAGCAAGCCGTTGATTAGCAAACCCAAGAAAAATGTACAGGCTACCAAAAAGACCCCGAAGGGTGGAAAGCCAGCGACTCCAGTTCAGAAGGCTCTCAAGGCTCAGAAGAAGGTACTTGAAATAGAAATATTTATATATATATATATATATATATATATATATATATATATATATCTTGCTAATATTTTAATCCAAGGTGAATAAAGAAAGTTAAAAATAATGTTAATTTAACGACATATTGATTAATTATTGCTCGAATTTATGTTACCTTTTTGTCATGATTTAGTCAATTTGGACTTGTTCCTTGAGAGACACATTGTCTTTTTCAATGATGAATTTAAATGTGGGAATCTCTTTGAATTTCCGTGAAAATAACTTTTTAACATAGTACTGAATAATTAACGAGTCTACTATATGCAAGAATGTATCAAATATTATGAATTTAACAGTCACATTTATTACTTTCACAGATCTTGAAAGGAGTACATGGCTCCAGGGTACGGAAGATTAGGACGTCCGTTCACTTCCACAGGCCCAAGACTTTCAGGCCACCTAGGAATCCCAAATACCCGCGCAAATCTGTGCCGAACAGAAATCGGTAGGGTTTACATGAAATTCATTCGAAACTTCATAAATAAATATGTATATATGAATTTTTTTTGAGAAATCATTGCATCTTTGTGATTTGTATTTCAGTATGGACGCATTCAACATCATAAAATTCCCATTGACGACGGAAGCGGCGATGAAGAAGATTGAGGACAACAATACCTTAGTCTTTATCGTACACGACCATGCCAACAAATATCACATCAAGGCATCGATTAAGAAGCTTTACGATGTCGATGTAGCAAAGGTGAATACTTTGATGAGGCCGGACGGCAGAAAGAAGGCATACGTGCGTCTAACGCGCGATTATGATGCGCTCGATGTCGCCAACAAAATCGGCATCATATAATTTCTATCTCATCTTTTTGTTTAAAAATAAAATAACGTCTTGTACTGATATAATAAAAAGATATCAATACGGAGAAAGATTAGATTTTATTCGTTACTTCGCAATCCTTGCTTGAGATAAGTAAACAAAAATTTATAAATTAATAACAAAAAGATTTACTTTATTAGTTTTAAGATACAGTCGACTGAGTGAAAAGAAATATCGACTGTCGATATTTCCTCACTTCTCAAGAATATTGCCATCTGTTGCTAATAGTAGGACATGTATGCTTCCGTCTGATTAGATTAGCTATCTTGGCAATGTCAGTAAGAGGCGTCAGCTGAAGTTTGATGGAATAACAATAATGGATTGGATACTGTATAGAAACAAAGTAATATGAGATATAGTTATTTATGTTTGAATGCATAAAATAATAATAATAATATAAAAGATTCGTATCATAATTATATATATAAAAAGTACAAACATATAATATAAACAAGGTAAGTTATTACATGTCAAAGAAATTTTTAAAAGCAATAAGAATTTTAATATGATTATTATACTCTATAAATTTATAATGCATATGTAGTAATCATAAAAATTCTAATTAGAGTGCCTCTAACAATCATCACAAATTGCCAACTTTAATAAATAAAAATGATCGAGGCACCGACGTGGAACTCCAAAAAAGATGAAGGCATCTATAAAGCCGCAGGTGCTATGCATCTTCGAAAGTACGGAGAATTCTTTGAGAATCTGGTGGAGGAATCCTGGAAGGGTGATTCAACGTTAGAGTATATTATAGAAGGTCCTCTACGTCTAGTCTACAAATCGACAGAAGATATTGGCATTCTGTCCTTGGTGGAAATGGAAAACAAAGTTCTATCCAAGCTGCTGGCAGCAATAGCAGGAACGTGCAGAGAAATCAGATTGCTAAAAGTGGAAGCTGCTGGTTTTTATGCAAAACTCTTCGCTCATGGAGAAAGGTGCATGGATGACGATCTTATTGGTGTGACCAAATTATTGTCAGATCTCCTAGATCTATCCGTTTTTACCAATCGAATGTCAGCTGTCGTACACTTGACTACCCAACAATTGGCAAGTCTATCTGGCGCCATCCATGAAATCTATTTACCCGTTCTACTAGAAGGCTTCATAGATCTATTTGTTATCCTTGTAACTCTCGACGAGATCGTCGACGCTCAACCAGCAATATTAGATCAGTGGAAGAAGTACAGGATACATGTGCGCTCTGTGATGCATAATCCATCGCAGTTTGATGTCACCAAGACAAAATTGGAAACATTTGATCATCTGCTCAAAGATCTGCAAGAGAAATTGCTACAAAAGAATATGTTTCTGAAGGCGATCGAGCATGTGATGGATGTAAATAAGGGTGCAGTCATGAGCGAGCAGATCATCAGTTATCTGAAAAATATGATTACAGATGTGGAAAGCAAATCCAACGACTGTGCCGCATTGAACAAGAACTGGATAAGAGCCAATGTCGGTGTCGCCGTGGTGATAAAGCTGTTCGGCGCTTGTGACAAAAAGCTGATCAAGAGAGTGCTGGAGACCAACAAGAAATTTTACGCGGTCACGTTGGTGGGGAATGTGATGTGGGTGCCTAGTAAGTTTCTCAGCAACGTCGTGCCAAAGGAAACTGGCAATGCCATAAACTCACAAATTGGCGAAAAGATTCTGCAGGCGAGAACGCAAAGATTGTCTGTCACGGTGAACAATCTGATACAACGAGGAACGACCTGGTGCGTGGAGATGCAGAGTATCCTTACAAGGACCAATCTCCAGGTATCAGACATCGGACAAAAGCGTACGCTGCTGATGGATTTGTTAGCTTTGTTGTCTCAGATGCGAGAGACTGTTGCATTTGTGACGAATCTGCACGCTTTACTGTCGAAGCCGATGAGTCGTGGCACAGTACAACTAATTTGCAGACTCGTAGAGTTGCAAAAGTCCCTGCAGACGACGTTTTACGCACTCGGGCCAGTTGTAGTGCAATCGCAGGCGCAAGTGCTGCAATACTTAGCTTACTACGTGCTAGTTATGCTGGAAACGGCGCGAAAAGCTCTTGTTCAGAGGGACAAGAGTTACAGCAGGGAACGCTTAGATGCGCTATCGCTGATAGGGCTGAGTATGCGGCTGATAAGTGGTCCAGCGAGCGCAGATAGACGGTTGATAGTGCGTTGCGCGTTAGCGTGCGCCACTCAGCTGACTGATACTTTCCGCGAAGAAGAAATAGTCAAACTACGGTTCCTGCTGGATAGTTATGATGCTGTGGCCGAGTTGTACGAGCTAGTCGATGAACACGGTGACTATTCGCTGCTGCTGCATCATCAGAACATGCTCCCCGCTTATCTCTCCTCGGTCGTCGACAGCAATATCGGCGTTTACCATATTACACATCTATTCGCTGCCTTTAACAGCGCCATGAGCGAACAGGAATTCGCTGAGCTAAAAATAAACCGCATTGCGGAACTCCGAGAAAGCCTAGTGAAAAGTGTATTAAAACCGGCCTGCCACGAAATCGAGACTAGCCTACGGCTGCACGTGCATGCTCATCTTAAACTGGACTCCACGAATCCCTTTAATATTGGCGCAAAAGACGGTAGTAGGATGGTGCGAGTCCTAGCGTTGCCTTTGGCCGAAAACATAGTTTGTACAAAGAGATTTGTCGAGCATTATCTGGACGATATGTTTTACAATTTGACGACAGTGGCCCTACACGATTGGAGAACCTACCGGACAATGCATGCATTAGCCAGTTATAAGATGGGCTTGGACACGGTACAGGACCATCTGCCGACGCAGACTCTCGAACAGGGTCTGGACGCTCTAGAGATAATGCGTAACATCCACGTGTTCGTTTCCAGGTAACTAGAATTATTAAATATGATAGTATAAGAATGTTATAACTAATATTTAGAAATTTATTAGTATATTCATATTGTTTCATTGAAGATATCTATACAATCTGAACACGCAAACGTTCGTGGAACACAGCAGCAGCAACAAGCATCTAAACACCATCGGCATCCGGCATATCGCCAATTCAATTCGCACCCATGGCACTGGCATCATGAGCACCACAGTAAACTTCGTTTACCAGTTTCTGCGAGTAAAGCTGCATACCTTCTCACAGTTCCTCTTCGACGAACACATCAAGTCGCGATTGATGCGCGATATTAGATTCGTCCGAGCACAACGAGAAGCAGGCGCCGCTCCGTACACATACGAACGAGCGGAGAAATTCCAAAAGGGTATCCGAAAACTAGGAATGACTGCCGACGGTCTGAGTTACCTGGATCAGTTTCGTCAACTGATCACGCAAATTGGCAACGCACTCGGTTACGTGCGGTTGATTCGTTCCGGCGGTCTTCACGCCAGCTCTAATGCAATATCTTTCCTGCCAGATATCGAGAAAACAGTGCCATTCGAATCGCTCTGTCGTGGACTAAATTATAGCGCCACAACACAAGCTGCAGCCAGACGGCTGGAGAACGACATCGCTGATCTGGTGCGTAACTTCACCGAGGGTATTCAATACTTCAAGTTGCTAGTCGACGTGTTTGCATCGGCATTTCGCGATACCAAATCCTACCATCTGCAGCAGTTCTACGCCATCGTGCCGCCACTAACGCTCAGCTTCGTCGACAATTCCGTATCCAATAAAGAGAAGATGTTTAAGAAGAATCAGACCGGCGCAGCTTTCACTGACGATGGCTTCGCCATGGGTATTGCCTATATCAACGCACTGCTCGATCAGAGCGTTGAACTGGACGGCCTTCATTGGTTCAAAACGGTTGAACATCACATCGCCCAGGAAAAGCTTGCAGCCGAGCGCAAGGATGATCACGGCGATGAGAAGCTTCAACAAACCAGGGCGCTCACTCTCCAACGTCTCAATGAAAGAAACGCCGAGTTCCAATTGTTGTACTATAGTCTCTCTGGTGCTAGAGTGTTTTTCAAGCAACCTGATACGTAACACAAGACAATCTGCTCATTTTGATATTTCGATATTGTGCTCTTGGGCCAGTTATCCAAGTCGATTTCACTAGGAGAGAAGTGATTAGCACAAATTACGATGATTTAAATAAATGTGCTTTCCATTTCTTTCCTAATTTTTGAATGCAAATGAAATTTTGAATAAATATAATACTCATTCCAACTCTTCCAATTTATTCTCATACGTGTTTGTCATCATAGCACATGTTGTAAATTACTTAGACTGTCTACAATCATGTTTATAAATATTTTCTACATTCACACGATATCGTTATAATAACAGAGTTTTTGTTCAATAAATAATGGCTAGACTGAATGACTAGGTTTTACGTCTAAAAGAGGTGCAATTACTACTTGCAATCACAAATAGAAAGGATAAATGAATGAAGGCATCTAATATTCGTGTAGTGTCTTAAATTTTGAATTTGGTAAATTATTTAGAATAATGAAATTTCATGGGAATATAACATAAACTTTCATCCATTTTTTATCTCTATCTTGAATCAATTGTTTATCTCATCAGATCAGATCTCCATCTTCTCGAAAGTCGAATTTTCAAAAGAATCACATTTTCTTTCCAATCCGGATCGATGTTGCGCTTTTTTTAAATTTTCAATAAACTATTATGGCTAATTAACATTGACGCTCTATCGGCGTACGATGCACATGAACATATATATACAACATCAATTACTTTCGTAGCCGTACATGCTAGAAAGTAAAATGCATTGCGTATTTTGCGTACAATAAAAATTTTATTTGTTTTACTCATTACGCTTAAGTAAAACAATGATGACTGTTATTAATTTGAATTAAGTATTTTTCCAATATCAGTGATAAAAAATTCTATCGAAATTATCGCTCGATAGATTTCTGCAAAACTTTCTTGTGTCAGTCTTCAAACGATTATACGCAATAATACGCAGTAATACATAGTAATACGGATAATCGCAAGCAACGTACAACAACAAAATATAAAATCTATTAAAATAAACTTTACGTCACAACATCATAAAATATCACACTGAATTTATCAGAAACAGATCTGCATCTTTACTAGAAAATACATTAAGATTAATTAACGCACTAAGATTGATTAATGCTTTAAGATTAATTAATTCCTACGTATATCTGCATAATTATCGAGATACGGTTTTTTGATAATTTTTTTTATCGTTTCAAGCGTTTTACTTGATATTCACTCTATTCGGTGAGTCTTTATTTCACTGACCTTTAAGTTAAAACCTTGTAATTCCATTATCTCTACAGCTAATTGTCAACCATCAAGTGAGCTATAAACCTGAATCGCTAATTAATTTATATCTTATACGACCCTGACGTAGTTATCTCGTCTATCGCAAGTCACGACATAGATATGCTTCTTTCCGTGACATATGACATCTAAATTAAACTGCAAACATCGTTGAATTTGCCGTCTCACGATGACGAGAAACAAGAGCAAATATTCCAGCAGGATCATATAGATATAGATCTCTCTTTAGGATTGAGGTTTGGATGATTCTTCCGGATCCAGAAGATCGTCGCAAGAAGCTGTTGGTGGTAACAATTGTCTGCCACCGCGTTTCTTACTGCGAGTGAACACCTTCGTAAGTTGCGCGAATTTACGTCGGGATACTGCAAAGGTTTTCATCGTTAGAAAAATAACAAGTGAATATATATATATAGTGCTTTTAACTTAAATGATAGTTTTCTAATTCATTACTTACGTTTACCCATATTTTTCAGTCTTTCTTTGAACAGATCCTCATCGTCGTGACCAGTCTGGCCGCTGCACTTCTCCAGCTTTGAGTCTACAAGAGAAAGAAAACGTTCCATTTCCTCTCTTGAGCTGCACTTCCTTGCAGTCTCCTCAATTCTTTACCATGTTCCAATGTAGACAGGAAATCTTCATTCCAACGAAGCTCCGCCATGAACTCCTCATTCTGCAAGAACATAGCGATCCTCTCGTCCTCTAGCATAGTATTCTCTTGCGAATACACCGAGTCGATACCATCATCAGATATTTGCTGGGGGAGCCTTAGAAAGGTGTCCGGCAATGGTCCCAATAGTGGAGGCTGCCATTTTTGAACACTGTTTCTTAACGCTGCTTTGCTTGAGTCTTTCCTGGGTGACTTCGCGATCACTTGGTTTGGAAGCTCTTCCTTCTGTTCCAGCTCGCTCCTGATTTTCTCGTTCTCGTTGTCAGTACTCATGGTAAGCAATTGGTCGATTGTGGTGTCCACAGCTCCCTGATTGGATCTCAGTACAGCCTGCAAATATATAATAAAATGCAAACATATTCCTAGAATAAAACATGACAACAGTAGCTACATTATGTATTTGTATACATTATGTATTTATATCAATGTAGATTCATTTTCTTGGTTTAATTTAGACTGCTTTTGTTTTAAATGTTGTAAACTTCATTCTATCTTTCTTATGTAACAATGATAGAACGAAGCTTATACAGTGTATAAATACCTAAATCGAACGCAGCCATATTCTTAGTCTTATTCTAATCAATCTTCATTTAATTAGAATTAGAAAAGGATAAAAAAAAATTAATCAAAATTGAATTTAATCTAAATTAATAGAAATGGATTTGGCATGTCGATAGTTCTCTCACCTCTATCACATCATCATCCATCTGTGGAAACATGTTTTTAAAGTCGGCCATCGCCTGATAAAACTCCAGCGTTGTTTGTTGCTGTTGTTGCTGCTGCTGTTGTTGCTGCTGCTGCTGTTCCGTGGCAGAGGCCATGGTGAGGTTTCTAGAGCGACTAAGCTGCCAATATAATCAGAGTTAACATGATTTTTTATATCAAACGCACAGCACATATGAGTGTACAAATACATACAATGATCTTCTGACGTTTCTCAAGTAATGACAGCAGCGAGAGCATCGCCCATGCCTACAAATACCGGTCTTTGCGTCGTTGCTCCTTAGTACGTGTCAATCGTGTCAATCAGTAAAATTAGCACAATGTCATCTTTCAGAACGGTTAATCGATAAAATACACAGCGTGTTTAGAATATGTCTCGCCGGTGCCGGCTTACGTCATGTCATAGAAACATACGTCAGAGAGTCAGTCGAGAACACCGTAAAGGTGTCAACTGTCAAAATCTACACTCTCTCAACTTATTTCGACCTTTATGAAACCAGGACTAAAGAAACTCCAGATCGTTCACCGCTTGTATAACCGGACGACTCATGTACGCTTCGTGATTGGCTGGCCGCTGTTAGTGTTTCTATAATTATTACAGAAAACACTACTACTGTATCCTTGCAAGAAATGGTTCTTTTTCTAAAATTGTCTCGAGTAATGTCTAAGGAGATCCTAAAGTCATCTGTTTTATCGATTCAGAGACTTAAGTAACACATACGATTTGCGTGTCACGTAATACTTGTTTTACTTATCAATATTACATGCAATATATGTAAAAATTTTCCAACTATCTTTCTTATTAGATATGCAAACCTCTGAAGAATTCAATAGCTTGTTTATGTAATTCCTAGTCCAAATCAAAAGTGTTTTATATGTACAAAGTATAAAATTTATATATAAAGAAAATATTGTTAACAGTTGACATCAGCTGATAATAAAACTGTATTTTTCAATTTTTTTCGTTCTTGGCATAAAGTCGATCAGTTTGAACACCGACGAGATACTATTAAAGACTGTCAACTCTGGATAAATTTTCGGCGGTATAAAAAGGGCCTCAAGGGCCTAAAGAGGATAATTGAAAAATGCTGATATTATCGACAATTGATATAAATTTGCTATTATTAACATAAATATTTGGCTCATACATTATTAAATTTATGATTTTTTATTATATAAATGTTTCATAAATAAATATGCATATTTGTGAAGCTATAATATTCTATATTGCAGAAAAATTACAATTTTTTCTCTGCAATTATCATCTCTGTTAATAATTAAACTTTGACGATCACAAAATTACAATTTTAAAGAAAAATCGAGTATTATTGAGTTCTAAATGCATAAATACATCTACTAAACTAATAAATCACAAAATTAGTACAGTATTATTAGTTTTTAACTTTTAATTACTTTAATATTCACAAGGACGCAAATTCCCGCAAGGATGTCGGTCTTTAATAGTATCTCGTCGGAGGTTTGAATTAAATTATCGTTTATACTTTTTACAATTGTGGAGAAAAGCTTTAAATTTGAAAGGCAGTCAGAAAAATACTTACTTGAAAAAGAATTTTTCTTGAACGTTTTGTAATTGGCTTACGACATCTTAAGACTGTATTCAAGACGATCTTTATATGAATCTTCTACAATAAGCCATTAATCTTAAATTAGAAGTCAGAAGCTAAAAATTGACGACTATGATTAGTCAATTTTTTAGCTTATTCTAACTTTTGATTTATGATTAACGGCTTATTGTAGAAGGCCCAATAAAGTTGTAATCTGAATACCGGTCGTAGATCATTCTATTTTAGACACGTAAATGGACGACTCTGTATTATCAAGCTCAACCGTTAAAGCATGTCTCTTTTCCATCTCGACCGCTGAAACAGCAAGCGCGTGGGCGATCGAGAATGAACGTAACGGAACAAATGAACGATCAGCCGGCGCCGCGCGCGCGTTCCTCTCTTCTAAACGTGGGAATTAGTGGGAATGCACGTCGCGCATTCGTTGTGTGCGGTGGTGTGGCCTGTGAGGTGACAATGAACGATGATATGCCGGGAGCACTCGATACGCGTGCATACGTAATACATGCGTAATTGTAAATCGTGAATCGTGAGTATTCGCGAAGAGTGGTGAGGGTGAGGTGACTCGTCGTGCGATCAGACGCGCGATAGATCTGCGCCTCGAGTGGAAATCGGCAATTGTGGGAGGCTGCTAAGCTGGAGTTTTCTTTATTGTGAAAATATCGCAGGTACGATCGATGCCACGATGAGCCGACGTGATAGACGATTTTGCGTACGGTACAAATAAGGAAAAAGGCATCCTCGTGAAAGGCCGGAGTTCACCGGAGATCTCGCGCGCATCTATTGGCGCCCATCTCCCGGCACCTCTCCCATCGCGAAAACGCGTGGTTAACGATTCTCAGAGCGTGACGTTAAATTCGTAAGGTAGTTAAGATTCCTGAGATTCCCAAGATGTATCATAAGCTAAAGTTTGAGGTGGAGTACCTGACGGATGAACATCTCACGGGATTTGAGGGTTACAAGGTGAGCGTCTGATTTTGAATACATTTTTCATGCGTACAGATTATTGATTTGAAGAAATTATGAATATATATGAATATATCACGTTTTATAATATACATGCAATTACAACATGTGTATACATTAATTCATAAAATTTTATTGAAATAATTGAAATAATATTTTATGCTCTCAATGTTTAGCTGTATTGCTCATTTTGAAAATATTATGATTTCAGTATAGCTCCTTGGACACAAGTCCCCTGAGTGTGTATGTTATGCATCCCTTTTGGAACAAAGTAGTACAGGTATTCTCTACTTCAGTGATGGAACAATTGTTATGTTAATAAGATTCTTTTTAATCCATGTATTTTGTAGAGCTGCAGTAGAACAAAATGGTTTCTTTATATAGTATTTTTATTATAAAATAATCATTCCATCTTGTGTTTTAGTATTGCCCAAAGTGGATTGCTCCAAATGTACTAACTTTCTCTGGATTCCTTTTTACCGTGCTAAACTTTATGCTATTTGCGATTTATGACTACTACTTCTATGCATCCAGCGACGACAAGCCGGAATACCCTCCAATATCACGATGGGTCTTTGCCATAGCTGCTTTTAACATTTTTATGGCATACACGCTTGGTACGTGCATTTGGTTGCTTGATATATAATTTTAATATTAATGTAGGAATTAAGGGTGTAAAAGTATACATATATCAATTATAAGTTGAATATCGCGTATGTTTTAAGAATAATTATACATGTTTGTTAAATAATGTTAATCATCTATGTCATTTTGGTCATGTTTCTAGACATTTTTTATTTTGATATATTGAGTATACATGTATATGCATACTTCACACACACACACACACACACACACACACACACACAAACTATCTCAAAATAACATAGCAAGAGTTCTTGGAAAAATAAATAAAGTTGCAGAGTTGGCAATGTTACCTCATAAAAATAAAACTCATTACCGTTACCATTTTTTTTCCTAAAAAGTAACTCGTTATCGTTACTCATTATTGATTTGCAAAAGTAACTCGTTATTGTTACGTCACTCAAAACGAGTCGTTCCTTTTTCGTTACTTTTTTTCTTGATACTAATAGAATATTATATAGCGTTTTTCATTGCCAGAAGTTGTGCGCACTCAATGCATATAAAAACGTTGTACACAACTTTAATCTAAATGTAAAAATGAGATATTTGAAAGGATAAAATGCCTAAAGTATATTTTATCAAATAACATAATAAAATGTATTGAGAATTTCACAATTTAACTCGTTTCTATATTTTTATTAACCAAACATCTTTACGTCGATTGTACAGTGGCTTTAAAGTGCACTAAATGCATATTAGTTCTGCTAATAAAAAACTATTATATACAGATTCTTGCGATAACTATAAAAAAGATGGAAGAATTCTAATAGACAAAAAAACTAAAAGACTAATAAATATGTATATGTATATACGCTCTAGTTATTAAAACTTTTACGCAAATAGAAACAAAGTAACGATAAAAGTAACTAGTGAAATCGTTATCATTATCCCAAAAATTTAACTGCGTTACCATGAATATTATTCAAAAGAAAATATAATGTCGTTACTCAAACGTTACCAATAAAAGTAACTTGTAACGACGGTTACAAATAATGCGTTACTTGCCAACCCTAAGTTGTTTATAAATTTTTATTTTGAGCAAGTTTTTGGAATACAGATGTTTATATGTTAATTACAGACTTCACTTATGAGTAATGAATCGGTTTTTAGATAATATTGTTGATAAGTAGATAGCTTATAAACGTAGTCTGTAATTAATTTATTATCTTAAAAATGATTGTTAAAAATTTACAATTAATGTTTTTACATTAATTTAATTTTTCGAGAATTTTCTTGCTATATAGTAGTTTGAGTGAATTTCGGGATATTTTGTGTGTGTGTGTGTGTGTGTAATAATTAAGATAATATTTTCATAAATTATGAAAAATCTATCTTTTGAATAGGTACATGAACTTACAAAGTAGAATAATAAATTTAAATATTAAGCAATAAATGAGAAAATGATAAACATAATTTTATCGAGAAAAATATGTATATAAATGTTATTGTGGTACAATTTTTTGACTACAACAATAATCTAATTTTGTTTATAACCATTATATTACAGATGGAATAGATGGTAAACAAGCAAGACGCACACAAACGTCCGGTCCCTTAGGGGAACTATTTGATCATGGTTTAGATAGTTGGACTGCCATGTTGATCACAGTGTGTATGTATTCAGTCTTCGGCAGAACAGATCACAGCGTCTCGCCGCTACGAATGTACTTTATACTGTGGAATGTATTCATTAATTTCTACCTAAGTCATTGGGAGAAATATAACACAGGTGTACTGTTTCTTCCCTGGGGATACGATGCTTCCATGCTGGTAAGTTTGCTCAGAAATATGATTTTTAATGTAAAATAATATTTTTTCATATTACTAATTGACTTTCGTTATTTCATCAATGCCAATCATTCTGCCAATTTACATCAACCTTTTATTGATTTTATAGGCAACCGTTATTGTATTTACACTTACCAGCATAGGTGGACACGAAGCCTGGAAATTTGAATTACCAGGTGGTATATCGGCGGGAATGATGTTTGAAATGTTATTTTATGTTAGTGCGCTTGTATCCAACTTACCAGTCGTTATTTGGAATATATACAAGTGAGTGTCATTTTATTGTTGTAATAAATAATACATTTTATCGTTGTAATAAATAATACATTTTTAAAAATTATTGTTACTAAAATATTTGTTGGATAAAAATGAAATGGATCTGAAATTTTTTTTTGTTTAATGATAATAAATATTGATAAAGTATTCTATATTTAATTATCTAATTCTCTCTTATATATTTTTTTAAAAAGCTCATTTTATTTAAAACAAAGTTTGAATAAAAAGCTTTACATTAACATAATTATCTTTTGAATTATCTTGTAGATCATACAGAGATAAGACTGGAAAAATGCGGACGTTTCCAGAGGCTATAAGGCCTTTAGTGCCTTTAGTTTTATTCTTTATAATTTCTACATTCTGGATAATGCACTCTCCAAACAACATTCTAGAAAAAGATCCGAGAATAATATACTTTGCTATCGGCACTATTTTTTCTAATATATGCGTAAGAAATGCATAGATATATTTAACTTAGTAATTTTTTTGTTTCTCATTCATTATATTCATGTGAACAATGTTTATCTTGTAGTGTCGATTGATCGTATCACAAATGAGTAATACTAGATGTGAGATACTACCGTGGTTACTATTGCCAATCGCAGTGGCCGCTGTTTTTTCATTTATCTTGCCAAGCATAGATTTGGAAATTATGTATTTAGTTTCTGTAGTGGCCTTAGTGGCACATATTCATTATGGCACTTGTGTGGTAAGTTTAATGACGTGTTACGATTATAATCATATAATATTAATGTATTTTCAATTATATATATTTAGAGATCTGCTATTAATGATAATTATTACTTATATTTTTATAACTTATATGACATTCTTTCTGTTATAATCGATTTTGTACTTACAGGTACGTCAAATGTGCCGGCATTTCCGTATTCAGACTTTCTCCATAAAAGATCATTCTGAATGACTACTTGCCGACGATGCATGCTAAGAACGAAGAGACAAAGAAAAAGTTGATAAAAACTGACACGGAAAAGCAAGCAGGGAGAAGAGATCTGACACACACATACACGAACTTTTCTTAGGATACGAGGCATTAACATTTATGACAAAATATCTTTCGAACAGCTAAGAAAGGGAAATTATTAAATCACGTTCTTTATGAGAACGTGCGCCATTCATGCGAAATACAATAGTAATGCTGCTCGCAGAGATTTGATAGCGCCATTTTATTCTACATATCTAAAAAAAAAAAAAAAAGAATAGTGTATCTGCTAGATATTGCCTATTTATTTCTATACAATAACAAAATTGTCCGAAATGTGTTTGACTATTTACTGTGATATATTTATCCTTATCACCGCTTTATCTCCAAGAGCAGCGGTTCGTCCATAAACGTTCTCTCCATCATGATATTCTGCTGGGCTTACATATAATGTGTGTACAAATACTTTTTCTTTGAATGCTGCCGAATTCATTGAGCAGTGAACTAAAAATGCACCTCTTCGTTTTCGACATGTATCGTCCCTCGGACGTTATTAATCAATGACTAATAATATTGTATCTAGCTGTTTTTTTCTTTCTCTTTTTTATTAATGTTTGGAAAATTATTTAAATTATTGGTAATATATATATTTTTTTTTATTGTAAAACATCGTGTGTAATATTTTAAGATGCATTTAGTAAAAGATAATGTGTACGTTAAGTAAGAAAGAATCGAGTGCGTTATTGTTTATGTATCGAGTGTACATTTACGTTATATAAAATATGTGTACAAATTATTATATGATTATCTTGTATAATTTTCATAAATTGCAATGTAAAATGCAGCTAGCTAGTTTCTCTCTTTTCTGTTTGTTTCACAGATCGCAATTGTAGATAGATCACAAAGTAATATTTTCCAAATGTATGTAAAATAAAATTAACATGTATCGAAAGAAGAAATTTAGATGGTAATAGTGAAAATGTCAGTTTCTTTTCAATGTGGATTTAATATATTTCAAGCTTATATATAAACTTTGTTGGACTATATACATACGTATTATAATATATTACAATGTAATATTGCAAGATACCGAAGAATATTACGGAATAAACAATATTTTTACAAATGAAGCCGTGTGCTGTATCTATCACTATCTTGAGTTTAGGAAATCAATCTTTATTTTGGCACGTTCCTCCGGAAGTGGCAGGTATGGTTTGATATCTTTCAATTTGCGTTCATGTTGCACAGAAGCCTGAAAAGAAAATAATTCTATTGAAGATGTAATTTTGCGGACACGGAACATTTTCTAGCAAGATATAAATGACAAGGTGTTTTTCATTTAATACCACAAGTGTTCTACCCCTGGTTACTCTTGGTTATTGAATGCCAAGGAAGATAGAAATGATGTTTGTATCAACTTGTATCACTATTCTCTTGTAAATGAAAATCACCCACAGAATCCTTGCATCCTTATTTAACATTAACAAACAATAAGAATGAAATGATGCACTGCATCAATTGTCTTTTGCTAAAAAACGTGAATTTGTATTTTCATGAATCGCAGGAGGAAAATTACCCAGAAATCTTTACAATTCTTGTAATTGATGAAATATGGCTGGCATGTCTCCCGAGGTTTATCAGAATTGAGGCATTTTAGGGACATGAGATGCTCCTAGAAGTTGAGAAAAATGCAACGTGTTAACAAAACAGCCACGCTGTGGTTTTTTTAGCCAACGGTATTTTCTTTTATCTACATTTTCTTATGCTAGTTATGCTTTTTCTCCAGCTTTTCTCGATACATAAGCATACACTTGTATCGCTGTAAAAAGGAATACCGAAAATGTATTCATGCGACGTTCGGTAATTATAAAACAATAAATTATTTAGATACCTTGTAACAAGGATTGTCCGTTTCTTGATTACGTCGTAATGTGTGCCTACTTGTGATATCTCTTCGTTCTGTAACAACATTTAAATCTTTTCCTGTATTCATTTCACCGACAGAAAAGATGCCACGAGAAAAGAGTTTACATATAAATAAATACAATTTCTTCCGAAAGTCAGTGGAAATGTAGCTGCACCATATTACACTTTTCGCATTCAAGATGAAATAGTTACAATTATAAGACGAGAAGCACAGACTCTTGCATAACGCATAACACATAATGCATAAGAAAATATACCAATCAAAGTCCTTTATTTCCTTCCTTTCTATGAAACAAAGGACTCTGATTGGTTGATTTTCTTATGCCTCATGTTTTATGCGTTATGTAAAAGTCTGTGCTCCCCGCTTAAATGCTAAGAAAAAGAATGAGAACGAAAAAGTGCGGAAAGTTCAGCTGTAAACAGCTGTAAATACCTGTAAAGTGTAAACAAAATAGCTGTAAATAATAGATTTGAAGAGAATCATGAGAATTTTATTATTCCTTTCTTGACAACAATATAAAACAAACGGTTAGTTTCAGTGTCAATGAAACTCAGTTGAAATTTTTATACTTTTTCACGTTTCTGTCACGATGGTGACAAGTCCACATCACGCACGTGGTCGCACGTGCGATGGTTTTGAGGTTAGGTTGACATTTAACCGATAGTCCCGAGTTTCAAGGAAATCGCGGGATACATTTGTTAATCGCGCGAATGAAATAAAAAGCTGAGAAAAAACTTTTCTTTTCTCTCGAGATGGAAGTTAGCGTGGATGACGTGGTGATGCCGGGCGATAGGTTAACGAACATCACGTCATTCAAAAAGGAAAACAAAAATGAGAAGGAGATCGTGATTTTGGGCCCTGGACTGCGTCGTGAGGATGATGCCGTTCTCATTTGCAAAGCGGGTGTTCTGAGGAAACGCGAACCGGCCGTTTACTATGTGGATAGCTATCAAAAACGGTACAGAATATCATTTTTAGGAGAATAAAATGATGTCGACTGTGTTTCTTAAAAGGAAAGCAGTCTATGTCATCTGCTTGCCATTTAGTGATATAAATCAACACAAATGTTATTCTATCTTTCTTTCACTTAAGTCTTGACATTGAGCAAGATAGAACTTGTGCTGATTTGTATCAAATGAAAAACACTCTTATTTTCTTGCTGAAAAGCATCTTATAACACAGTTATACTGATGCTGAGTCTATAAGATCCATTTAATTTATATTAATTAAAAGACACTAATTTTAAAAAACCAAAATAATATAACTTGTATAAAAGGAGAATGAATATTAAATACATTTTAATAAGAATAATCAAAACTTGCTGTAACAAAGAAAATTGAATATTTTTGATAAAGAGATTTAGAATTGAGTGGGTACAATAGGTGAACTATCAGTTTCAGAGGATTAATATGAGTTCATAAAATATATTAATTTTCTTTTTCCATTAAACACGCATATAATTTGATCCAGCATCTTCAACAAAAGTAGAACTGATCTGAGCTTCAATTAACTTAATTATTAAACAATAAATGAAAACATAGGCAATTAAGAATTTAAATTCGCAGTAATTGGAGCGATTATATCAACATATATTTATCAAATATCGAACGTTTCAGCTTAATTCAAGCCATCTTCAGTAGTAAATAATAATATAATTTTTTGATGAATAATTCCAAACATCTTGATAGTCTCGTATAATAAAACTTTCTTAATATAATTCAAATAGTCGCAAATCAAAGTAATCGAGTGCAGCAAAAGAGAGCTGTTAGACTAACAGCTAAATGATGGTTACATACTTCAGATTTGGTAATCTGGGAGACTCCTTATACTTATATTTTACTAGACTGCTGAAGATTTGAAGGTTTGAATTAAGCCGAATGTTCGGTATTTGTTATATATATGTAGTACTGAGAAATATATATTGATATCACTCTAATTACTGCGAATTTAGGCTCTTAATTGCCCGTGTTTTCATTTAATTTTTATTTCAAGAGCCCAACTTTAATTATTCTTTGTTAACTTAATTCTTTTTTTGTTTATCCATTTCGAATTGTTCTTTATTTTACACAGATACATTCCCAGTCGAGGCGAGAATGTCGTTGGTATAGTGACACAAAAAAGCGGTGACATTTATAAAGTGGATATCGGAGGCAGCGAACAGGCGACACTATCTTATTTGGCCTTTGAGGGAGCCACGAAGAAAAACCGACCTGATGTACAAATCGGCGATTTGGTGTACGGCAAATTGCTGGTCGCCAGCAAGGATATGGAGCCGGAATTGGTATGCGTGGACTCTCATGGCAAGGAAAATGAACTCGGTATGCTCAGCTCAGATGGCATGATGTTCATCTGCTCGCTGAGCCTCGTAAGGAAATTACTCAATCCGGAGTGTCCGTTGTTCAGGCTACTTGGAAGGAATCAGGCGTATGAACTTGCCGCAGGGATGAATGGCAGGATATGGATCAAGGCGCGATCGGTTCAAGAGACAATAGCCGTGGCAAATGCTATTCTAGCGGCGGAGTTCACAGTATCTAGTGAAATGCAAAAACTCTGTTCCAAAATCGAGAAAATATTATTTCTTGCGGCTTAACGTTAGTGGACTTTGAGGAAATTTTATTTGGATGAATTATTAATGCAAAAGATTAGCATCGAAGATTCGGTACTTTTTTTTAAATAAAACTTAGAAATTAGAATAATGCCTTAAATGAACTCAAATGCATTTTAAAGCCAGTCCCACCTTGGCTTGTAAAATAATGACTACTTGCTGTTATCAATGACAGTTACATTTATTGTATAATATTTGCAATAAATTCTGTAAATAAATCTGGAAGAGTTTTCTTAATTGATATTTTATGTGTAGGAATAGTGTAGAGTGAGACAACCATTGTGACAACCTGACGTGAATTAAAACTATAGGTACAATTATCACTAAAAGATGTTATCGTATGAATATACATACAGCGGAAGCAATGAGCATAGTACATGATTGTACAAGGTATTAGCGTGAAACAATATAATCAATATAATTTAATGTTTAGTTTAGAAGAAAAGAAGACTCGCTTCGTAGGAAATTCAAAGTTTAATTTCGCTTTAACAAAAGAAATTTGATGACATTCGGATATTACACATAGGTATCGTATTACACTAGTGATTGCAGACAGTATCGATATAAAGATACGGAGTGCAGAACGCTGCTAATTATGATAATTTTCATTACGTCTCGCTGATATGTGCCTAGTGTAATGCTCTTTTCGGCTTACTCGAGCCGTGCGCGACTATATACGATGTTATTTGCCGTAACAGTCTAGAACAGTGACGATATTTTTGCACTCAAGCACAACCATTACTTTCATCTTACAAAATATTACTCGGAAAGCAATATCTAATCCAGTGAATATATTGTTACGCAAAATTTCCATTTAATCATCAAAGATTGCATAGTATCTTTGTATTTAGTGGAATGTATTCACTGCCATCGCTTTTCAACTAAGCGTATACATGTAAGAAAATCATTGGCAAAACAATCTCAAAAACATTACTCCTGCTGTTAATAAAGAGAAAGTTAATGAAATAAAATTAATACTATCTTCTTTTTATCGCTAAGTATATGTCATGTTTTACGAAATTAATACTATCTTTTTTTTAAGTCTGAATATATATCAAGTTTTATAAAATTATTTTGAGACATCAAAAAGCCCACATGATTTTCTAATTATTGACATCACATAGAGAATGTTTTTGCGCCAATTCAAACAATAACAACTTATCGCTAGATGCACATATGCTACTGTTGACTAAGATTTTGACAGTGAAGTAATATATAATACAATTATAATATCAATTAAAAAGAAAGAAAAACAATAAGTATACATAAACGCAACAGAGTATATCTATGCAAAAAAAAACGATAAAAGACCTAGCAAACAAAAACAATAAGTATTGATAACAGAAGTATATTATTAAAGCTCAACTATTCTTTTTTTGGTCATTTATGGCCCTTACTTCATCTCACAGCGCCGTACTAAAATAAAATTCTACACACATCTAAATGCTACAAAAGAGTACACCGTGACATTTTTCAGGATCGGATTTTTCTTCAGTATCTACATCACAGATCTAAAAAATTCAACAGATCTTCACAAAAAAGCAAACAATTTACATTCTTTTTAGAAAAAAGAAAATATAAGATAAAACAAATGTACAGCAAAAGCTAAGGGATTAAGATTATAACTCAAAAGCTGCATCTCTGACTAGTTAAAATTTTATATCGAATTATAATTTTAGAAAATTTATATTTACAGAATTACTATAATTATTCATTATTAATTACTAATATTGCACATAATTACGAGTACAATTTTTTCTAACATCTCGGAATGTGTCCCTAAAATCCGATCCCGAATACAATTTATTATATACTAATAATAAATTATTGATAACCGAGTCGAATTATGCATTTACGACATAAATAATTTGCGATATTATCTGTTGTAATACACCTTTTGTTTCTTCACTGTTGTTTTCACAATGTTTTTACGAATGCTACTATGCCAGCGATATGCGGTAAATGTAAGTTTCACGAAAAGAAATAAAAAAAGTTTGCTAGTTACACAACATCCAGGAAAACATCCAGTGTCTGACAGTAATTATCTACTATGAAACTATCGGTAGATTCTGTCACATCATGGAAGAAGCCGTAGCGTTTTCTCTCTTTTTTTTTCTGTAGAAACGACACACGTATGTTCATCGCACATCGGGATGTAATTAGGCAGGCAAATATGTATGTTGGGGACGATACATGGTGGCACTAGCAACCATAAACATACTAATCTATTGGCATTGTGCTTCGCTTAATATATACGTTTCATCAAAGAGTGCATTAATCATCGAGGTATATCGGGAATAATTATGCAGGATATAGGATAACGATTGTGCACGCACTAACGCGACAGTGCTGTTACATAAGCGATGTAACAAGAGCCGATGAAAACAAACTTTAGAGAAGCGGAAATAACTATTCGAAAGAGGATGAATATATTGATGCAATATACTTAATTAAAGAGAATAAAAAGAAACAAAATTAAATATATAAGGCATCGACGAAAGAAATTACATTGCAGAACGTGAAATAACGATCCGAAAAAAAGATCTCGAACTAATTTCATTTAGTATTAAAGAAATTTTTTAAATTTTTTAGAAAATAAACGTTTTCAGAGTCTTATGTGATATTAAAAAGAATAAATTTAATGATATATAAAATCTTAAAAGATACTACTAAAAAAAAATCAAAAATAAAAACTAAAAGTTATTTGTGAGAAATTATTCTCTCAAGATTGTCCTTTTTCGATGCCTTATTTTTAAAAATTACAAACATATTGTGAAAATTGCGCCTATAGGGATTACTACAATAGCACATAGATTATTATGATGTTTATGATATGAATATAAAATATCTGCCATTATTACTGTAGGTATACATTTACATTCGCGATTATATATAATCTCGTACATCATGAAATATTTTTTCCTCTACATTATGATTCCTATCATGATTCATTTTTTTTGTTCACATTTATCTGTTATCGGCGATTTTCTTATACAATCCTAATAGTAGAAAGGAATAGAAAATATATTTGCTATGCAACTATATATAAAGCGCGGTTGGTGTATGTCAATTCTTCATTCGTGTCAGAATGCCATTAACGTTTCTCGCTTATTATAGTGATGAAATTTGCAGCGGACGCGTTTTCTATATAAAAAAAATAATTTCCATTAGACAAATATGTTTTACATGCGCGTAGATATGCTATTCCCTCCACACAGTACAATGGCAGAAATTCCATGACGCATGATTTTTTTTTTCAAGTTTGTTATCGCAATCTTTATATCAGCTTAGTAGTTAGTTATAAGAATAATTTGTGTTGGATTATTAACGCACGTTTCATCTTTGAGATAAAACGGCTTTCTTTAGCAATTTTTGCTATAGGCATTAGGTATATTTAATATTATATATTTGATAAAAAGCAAATGGTTACGCCTAAAACTTCTAATGGAAATCTGAAGAGTCGTATTAATCGAAAAATTGGATAGCTTTATATGCGCTTTGCAAATCATAACAAACTAATAAGAATCAATTATATAATTATAGAAAATAATAATCCTATAATTATATTTATAAATTATAATTATTATATATAATTCAGAAAAAAGTCAAATTTATAATCATGTAAAAAATTTACATTATCATAATTTTTGGTAATTTAACGTTACATCATTCTTATATATATAGCGTTTTGAAAAATAAAAATAATACGACTCTTCTGTGGTAAATTAAAGAGGGATGCACTATACAAGTAACTTTCGTGAGCGAGATTTGTCGATCAGCAAAGCAAGACGCAGTATCACGTCATAGTATAGAATCATCGTCTATCTCGACATATAGATAAATATTATCATCAGGTTTCAGCATAATCGTAATGTATATAAAAAATTGTCTTTACTTATACCTATAAAATAGCATGATGTTTCGATTATATAAATATATTATATATGTATATATATATGTGTGTGTATACATATACATACACGTATTTCCGTATCATTATCATAATTATTATTGTATTATTTTCTTATATATCTATATACCATTCACAACACAGAGTGCATAGTACGAAGCTGAATGTCGATCCGCTTACTCTTATATCGCTATTCTTTTATACACATAAATATGTATATTAAAGAATGTGTTAAAAGAAGAAGCAAATCCAAAGCCTCAGTGTAACAACGCACAACCAATTTTTATACAACCTGCGTGCATTAAAGTATCATATCACGTTACAGTTGACTTGAAACTTATATGTGTGCCATTATATTTTGAGTAAATTTAATAAATTTAATTTATGAAACATTACGTCTCTCGATCGTCGAGAGATATAAAGAAGAGGAATATGTTTAAATTATTATTTAGAATAATTTTACAAATTATATACAAATTGTTTAACAAATACTTTAGGAGATAAAGTGTTGTGTTTTCCCTAGTAAAAAACGACCAGCGGTTAATTATAGCAACAGGAGAAAATATAACAGATGTAAAGGAACAATTCATCGAAATCGATTGCTGCTCCTACATCAAACATTCTTTCTCATTAGCAGGAATCAAACGTCCATCCGTTAATTATCGCATCGAACGTTAACATTGAAATCTTGTGCACACGCACGAAACAGTGTCCCGAGAGTATTGCAGCATGTCCAGTTGCTCAATTATAATAGAGATTCATTCACGTCTAGTACGACAGCGTTATTCAAAATATGTAATGTGTTTTATCTCCATCTTATTTAAATGTATAATTAAGTGCTAGTGATTATTAAAATCTTATTATTGCACGCGATGCAAAATGCACGTTAATCTTCGCGCGTTATAGGCTGCTGTACCAGGCGACCCATTTCTTTATTGCCTCATTTTCCGACGGTGTTAATAAAAGATACAAGACTTCTTTCTCAACTAGAAAACGACATCGGAATATCGTCGGAAAATGATGCTATTGAAGTGGAACGTCACTTATCTTTTCGTACGGTTTATTATATCTATTGATAGTTGTGCTTTGCAGAGTTATCCGTCTGTCTTTCTTTTCCTTAGTCACTGTTTGGGAAAATTTGATTTTTGCGAAACGACGTGCGAGTCGTAGACTGCATAGACATAGTTGTGGTAGTATTAAAGGTGGTGCAAAAGTGTGCTAAAGCAATATTGCGCATCCCTCGAGCAGTCACATGCAGATATGAAAAATATTACGGACAAAAATCTAATATATATAAAAACAATAGTCCATATATATTATATACTATTAGAATTAAAATAATATTCTTGTGTCTATACCCTATTGAATCCTATTGAATTCTCGAGATTTTTCCACGAAGCACACATAACGAGCAGCAGCATACTAACAAAGACACAAAGAGTGAGAGTATCTAAACGTAAATTTATTAAAAAAAAAAAAGACTTTCGCAGATATTCCTAGGAAGGATCTTTCAACGACTTGTGCACACCTTAAAAACGGCAGTAAGTTCGTCATACTGTATATATGTAAATATATATGTACGATCCGATTGCTTAAATGATAAATGAGCATGTTAAAACAATCCTAATACTCGCATGCCATTCGCGCACATTGAGTTACTTTTTCAAAAAGATAAACAAGTGCAAAATACATCTTTCTCTTTTTTGAATATCGTTCGATCATCACGTGATTCTTTGAATTCTTTTAAATTATACTCTTAAGTTACAGTCTTACTACAATTCTTTTGGCTCACAGAAGTTCTACTTCCTTTTAAGCTCGATCACTGAGCAATCATTGAGTATGTCTCATTGAGAAACTATACGCGAGAAAGACAAAGAACGTCCTGCAGTAAACATTTCTAAAAAAATCTATTACCTCCTCTCGCGAAGAAATCTGACGTGGAGTCTTACATTCTGGTTTTGAACACTTCATTGTTGCGTTGTAACATCAGAGATCGAACGAGAATCGAAAATCGAGAACTTTCATTTTCTTTTTTTTTTCTCAATTCCTTCTGTTTCGACAGTCTCGTTTGTTTCTACAAGTTTAAAATCATAACGTTTAATATCATTATATTTTGATAGATACAACTCCCACAAGTTCTCAAAAATGAGCTTTAATCTATCTATTTTACACTTTTCTCTATATTACTGCACATATAAAAATCTACTTACTTTATCCTTGAAATTGTTTGTAAATTTTCCAAGAATAATAGCAATTTTTTACAAATATCCCATTAGAATCCTTAAAAGCATTAAAGAGATATGGGTTTTTGCGAAAACCCTTTTAGAATAGAAGCCGTTCTTTCGTTCGATCTCTGATTGCAAGAGAAAAGTCGAGGAAACTAGCGAGGCACTTGAAGCTATTGATGGACTGCTGAAGTGTTCCGAAATTTCCCCGAAACGTATTCTCCTTTCGCCATAATCGCTAATAGTCTTGCGTTTTTTAGTCTATCAATTTCGTCCATCATCGTTTTTCATTTTTTCTTTATAGACAAACTCGAGGCCTTTCCGATTAAATTCAATTACTTACGTTCGAGATGACGTAGAAAATTACGTCCAATTTACTCACTTCGGAGCGGAGCAAGTCTAAGCTAAACAAAAAACGCTAAAGCCGTCTAGGTTGCACGACGCTGTTGTTGTTGAGGCGTGTAGTCGTCTGATTGTTGAAGTTCTCATCTTGTGGTACGTGCTCGGTGCGCTCGTCGAAAAATCCCGGATTCAGAATGATGTTGGGGACGAGCTCAATCACCTCCTGCTCCTCCAGCTGCGCTGCAATTTCGGAACGGAGATTAATTTTCATTAGTCTAGGCCACGGGTCTCATTAGCTTCTACCCTCTCCCTTCACCGGTTTTTCTTTGTCAGGTATTGTAAACCATTTACATCTCGAAATTTCGTGTCGGTTACCGTATTTCCAAATTATTTCTGACTGTTGATAATTTCATTAATGCAACAATAGACTATCAGATTCCGATGCCAATCAAAATGCCGTTTGCCTGACAAATGAACCTGCTACCTTTGACCTACCTACCTCGATAACGTCAAAGAACTTATCGATATTACTTAACTAGGCCATAATGCTTTCTATGACTATCGTAATATTTACTATTCATTCATCATCACTAAATTATTTTCGGCAGGCTCGTTAACATTATATATGTACAGCATAAGAAATATCTAATTGGAATAATAAGAGAAAATATTCATATTATCAAAAAGATTCAGTAACCAGACAAGTAAATCTGCGGTAAGAAAATTCTATTGAGTAGTTCGATATTTCATTCCATGTGCCATATATCGTAAAAGATAAAAATATTGTTTTATTTGTGTGCTCATTGTTAGTGTTCGGTGCGGCAATCTGAAAAGTGTCATATTTATATAATTGATGGAATGAGATTTCCATTAAATGATGTCGTATTTGTCAGTAAATGTTGAATTTAATGAGAAGTTTGCAAGGTGCTCAGAATATACAGAAACGAGATATTATAAAAATATTAATTTTTCGAAAAACATGGCTGTCGCGTAATAGAAAGAAGCCAAAGATTAAAGTCACAGATAAGTCAGCTAGCCGGCTAAGATGCTAACAGGTCCTGTTGTTTGTTAAATGAGTATGATGTATGTTCTTCAGCTATAACTTGCACGAAGGCTTCTAGAGAGAGAGAACGATTTTCTCGAGCATCGTGCTTATTAGAGAGGCCATGAATGTTATGATCATCACCAGCGGAAAGTAGTAGTAGCAGCAGTAAAGAGACAGAGTAGAAGCGGAAGCTCTTACGGTACGTTATCAGATAGGATGCTTACAGGGTGCCTTGCACTCGCGATACAGTAGGTAACAAGTACCTAAACCAAGAATCATAAGTGTGCCCATCACTATACCTACGGCTGCCACCCAGACGCGTGTATCGAAATTCTCTACGCCGGCTAAGAGGTGTCGGGCGAGCTCTGAAAATTAGTTATGTCACACAATAAAGTTACGTTAGTTTTAGCTTAGATATTGTACCAGAAATATTTTATAGAAAGATATATCTTGTAATTTCTACAGAAGATGTTATATGAAGAATGTATTTAAACTATTGTCGTTAAAATTACGAATTTATAAAAGTTTGGATTTGATATCACCTTTAACTCATATGCCTCAATATTCAAAAATAACTTTCAATAAGTAACTTTTAAATATAAGTTTAATAAATAATTACTTTAATTTAATTTAAATAACGACAACAGATTCAGCTACAGATTTATACACAGGCTCTCGAATCTTATTTTATTCCAGTGATAATCTCTATATACAAAATTTATCACAAATTTTACAAAATAATTATGTAATAATTGCAACAAAATACCCAATTCTTCTACACTGTAATGCGTGTGACCCTCGACCTCCACGATCTCTCCTTTTCCTAGCTGATTGGTTGCCCACACTCGGAACGAGTATGTAGTGTTTGGCACCAAATGATACACATCTATCTGTCTCTTTAAAGTAACAAAACAATTGTTAGTCTTAATTCAACTAATCTTTTTTTAATAAGGGATTTTTTATAAGGGATGGAATAGCTTAATAACGTTGTAAAAAAATATTTTTTATAGTCTAATAATTGAAATCGAAGCGGATACAATGTTATAGAACAATATTACGCTATGATGATTGCAGTATTATATAATGTTATCAAGTTATCGCGTCGCGTTTTTTTTCAACATCCCTATTTTTCATTACAATTTCCAGATCAAGATATTTACAGAATTTGGAGGAATGTGTGTCGGAATAATGGGCTTCCATTCTTCCGGTTCTTCACCCGCGACTGGTTTCAAACGATATTCGGCAGTGAAGTCTATGATAGGATATCCGCCGGTACCATTCACTTCCCAGAGAATATTGGCCAATATCGTGGATGGCTTGACCCATACATTGTGCAGAGCTGGGGGAGGTGCTAAAGATACAAAAGGAATATACAATAAATAAAATCTAAGGCTGTATTTTAATAGGCAGAGCAATAGCAAACTTATGTTAAAACTTAATTGAATAAGATTCTTACAGTTACTACCAAATCTAAAACGTGAATTAAAATTTTTAAATTAATCTAAAACTCATTAACTAATGATTTTTTTCGACATGTTTAACTAATGTATTTAAAAAATGCTGCTATCTGTGATCACAAATTGTCTATTATAATATTAAGGTGGCAGAGTACAACATACTTTTGACTTCCACATTGATCTTAGCTTTCACAGTATCATCCAAAGTACATGAATAATTGCCGGCATCATCCACACTGACATTTAACAGTTCCAACACACCATTCGGCTCAATTTTCAGCCGTTCTACCTGTCCATCCTTCCGTCCCTCTCTTATCCACATCACATTGGATTCCTCAGAATGTAAAAGATCACTTTCCTCGGCACAGGCTAGTTTCAGATCTTTACCCACGTCCACAGCAACATACCGCATTGGTACCACAGCCAATGCTTCCTGCCATCCTGCAAGTTCACAAATTACTCATTAACATTTGTCTTATATGGCTATTCATGATAAATCATTAACAATAACTGTTTCATTAGACTATCAATCAGGTGACCTAGGTAAACAAATCGATAAACGAATTCATTACACCTAATAGAAAAGATTGCTCTGTCAAAAACAAACATGTAGCTCAACAAATAGTGACCACAGCTGGGTACATAAAATTTTATAAGAATTATACAATTTACAGATCTCGAAATTTAATCATATCCTATTTCCTTCATTCTCCTCACATAAAATAATTGTACATTTGTTTTAAGATGTAATTAACATGAACTTTGTTGCGATGCAATAATTCAACCAGGAAGCATCTCATTCTAAAAAAGATCTACAAAAAAAATTAACGAGAAGAAAGAAGATACGACGACAACAAAGAATTGCGTCGTGATCTCGGCAGGTGGTTTCGCAAACCACATACACACTCTGCCATCACTCACGCTTGCGAATGACGCAGGCGACGATAGCAACGGAAGTGGTGCAAAAGCGACAGAAAGTAGCGAGATAGTCTCTTTACATAACTACGACCCTGAATCGTAACGATCGTCCGCGCACGTACTGTAGCCGGTTGTGGATCGCATGATTGTTGAATATAGATCACGGCATTGTTCCTCGAACGGAAGCGCATCTCTTTCTCTCTTCTTTCCTTCCTTCCTCACGCACACACGTACACACTCGTTCTCTTTCTCTCTTTCGTTAATTATCACTCGGCGCAGGTTCTTACCTGTCAGAAAGAGTATCAGCAACGGTAGCAATTTACGTTCGTCCATTCTGCCATAATAATACACCTAAATGCCTTGCGAGATCTTATTTTGTCACGGGACTCTCCTCGATCGCATCTCTCTCTCGTCTCATGTCGAATGGTCACTCTCGTTTTTTACTCCGGATTTTTTTACTCCGGGTGTACGCTGAGAGGAGTGAAGGAAGAGGAAAAGGAGGAGGAGAAGGAGGAAGCGCGTCACTCAGTGTCGATCGTTGTCGCTGTCAAACTCATCACGCCGCGTACGTCGTTTACTTTACACGCCAACCGTATGTCACCAGCGATCGCTACGCGAACACCGCCCGTCCGGCGCGCCTCCCTATTTTATTGAGTCGCGACCCTAACGCCCCCTCTAACTCACCTTCGCGCGCCCTGTCTTATCGATCACCGATGTATCTGAAGCCGGTTCTACATTAGTTGCAAACCGATCGCAAGTTTGTTGCGACAGCCAATTTGAAGCCTTTGAAATCAACGCTTTATATTAGGCGTCGGAGTGCTCTTTTTCTATAGTGCACGTGACATATGCTATAATATAAGAGCACTCCGACGCTTCAGATTTGCATTGCCGGACGCAGCTTATGATAAAAGAGAAGCCATTAAGATCGAGGCGCCCTCGTTTCAAGTTCAAGTCAATTGATGAATTTCAAAACAACAGTGATAAAAATCGACATAGTACGAATGTATTGAGTGATCAAAGTTTTATGAAAATCTCAAGATATTTCAGGAAAGTAACGGGAGTAACAAATAATCATCTTGCGGATATTGTTTCCCTCTCAAAATCGACTGTTGAACATATAATTGTACATAATTCACGTGATTGAATGACCTACATAGGAATTGGCTTTTGAGGATGAAAAGAAAAAAGAGTTTAAGTCGACAAGAATCTAGATATTGTTATAATAGTCCATTGAATGTTTTTAGGAAAAGGTAATTTCTGACCGAATTAAATTTTTATATCAAAAGATTGTTGAAGATTTATGATTTTTATCAATCAGTATGGTGAATCTCACTAGCTTGATAAATGAGAAGATGGTACACAAGGATAGGAGGTTATCTGATGGAATGCGAAAGTTGAACAAACAAAATGCAGCGGACTCTTCTAAAAGAATACCTTCACGAAATAGTGTAATTGTCATCAATGACAGCGACAGTGAAAGAGATGATAGAAATGAAGACGCCTCGCTCAGCATCGTTGAATGTAGCTCAATACCGACCTCGCCTTTTCAACAAAATAAAAAACTAAAAACTTCTACCAAGAAAAACACGAATAAATCATCCGTATCATTAGATAATGATTCATCTGTACTTTGTTTGACAGATATGCAGGAAAATTTAAATGAAGAAAGTATAGGTGAGTTAATTCTATTTTTTAATAAAATTCTGATAAAAGAATTTGAGTGTTTTCTCCAATAAAAAACATAAAAGGTACATTTTATTTATAATTATTGACACAAACGTCATTCTATCTTTGTTAGAAGTAACAAGAACAGAATGACACTTTACCATCAATGAGAGAAAAACACCTTCTGTGTAACACATTGGCCTAGTTTACACTGTATGTTTAGATGGCTACATATGATGGATCAGGCTTGTTCAATTTGGGCTCTGGAGCCAAAATACAAAACCATCGACACAAAAAATTTCAATGTGAATAAGATTTCAGAGATTGTAAAGTATTGATATGTTATCTAAGTGACACTTATCAACACTTTATAATTTTTGGCTCCAGAGCTCAAATTAGACTGTCATAAATATTCTTGTTTAACCTACAAATTAAACAAAGACATATAGGTAGAGGCCTAAATATAAGTATATTTAGTATAAACTAAGCCACTGAAATGTGATTGAATCATTTTATCTTTGTTGAACACTGACAACAAGGATATAATAAAATCACTATTACAATGCATCATCTACTTGTCTGCTTGACATAAATAATTCATATTAAAATACTTTTAATATGAATCATTAAAGTAATAAAGTTTTAAAGTAATATCTGTATATCATTTAGCACCATCACAAACAGAGGATGATGTGGTTGAGTTATGGTCATGTCTGAATTCATTAAATGTGAGTAAAGACAAGAAAAATAAAAAGCGTAAAAGAGAGAAAAATGCAAACAAAAATGAAGATGTGAGACATAATTTTGATGAGACAAATGAGATGTTTGTGATAGATAAAACACCAAATTTGAAGTATCTCAAATTTTTAAGAGATACAGATACAGATACAGATACATTCGAATATATATGGAAAAGAAAAAAAAAACAAGATCTATTTTCCAATAAAACTACAGCCAAATCGTTCGTTAAACCCAAACGAAGTACATTGAAATGTTCATATAACAGTCAAAGAAAAAGGAACCGTGAAAACTGGAATCCAAGTCCTCTAAAATTTAATATACGTTACAGTAATAAGTTCCGAAAAGAAGCAGAGGAAACTCAGAAAAATACAGATGAGAATAACGGAACAAATTCAAAATATAAATTAAGAGAGATAATTGTTGACGGTTGCAATGTTGCGATGAAGTATGATATTTTTATTCTAATCATATATATTACTGATGTATACATAATGAATTTTGATAAAATTAGCTAATTATATATATGATGTTCTCGGATTAAACCGCCAAACTTAAAATATGGATAACGTCCATCGGCTGAAAGGGTCTTCCATATGACTGTGAATGAAATTCCCATAGAATTAGATCTTCGGGTACTTGTTGATCGTACATAGATTTTGATCGAAATGTTGTAATATGATGGCTTCTTCTTTCATTTTGCAGTGATGCAAAAACTTCATCAGTAGAAGAGTTGCCGGGGAATCATATTAAATGATCTAGTTTTCTTCAGTCGTTGAAATATTAAAGAAAATACTGATTTATTCGGCAATCTTCTGTTCGAAAATCACGCGACGTATTCACGACGAGTAGCATTAGCATTTCCGTCACAAAACCCATATAAATATATCATATTGACATATTCACTATTATATATATTAGAATACATATGAGACATGATTATAAGTATATTCTATAAAAGCATTCAACAAACTAATAGCTACGAATTACGAGTTTTGCGAACAAAAGCCTATCAATGATTGTCGAACTTCAAAACAAAAACCATATTTCAATTATTCATTCCTATAGTTCTGTATATAACTTTATAAGTAAATATCTCTTGAAGCATTTGCGAGCATATATCCAGAGGAACATTTTTGTTTGTTTTGATTCTGAATTCATATTTTAAGTTTGGCGGTTTAACCTGGGAACACCCTGCATACTTATAAAATTTATAAAGATTGTAATTTTATGTATGTTATTTTGAATTTCTATTTGAGAATATGATAATCTTTACATTTTAGCCATACACAAGGTAAAGAGTTCTCAGAAAAAGGTATCCAAATAGTGGTAAATTATTTTAAAGAGAGAGGTCATGTTGTAAAAGTTTTCTTACCACAACACGTTCGTAAAAAGGAACATACATTTCTTGAGCAATTATACAAAGAGGGAACAGTCATTTTTACACCTAGCCGCAAAATTGGTGGTAGACAAATTACATCTTATGACGATCGGTACCACATTTTTATTATATAAATAGAAAAAATAGAACATATATTTTATTACATTCTTTAATACATAGTAGGAATTATTTCTTGTATAGTAAAATGTTTATATTTTTCATACATTATATAATATTAGATGCAGTATATAATGTACATATTCTTATTGTATATATGTATAAACGCATCTTTACAGAAGTATAAGTAATCATTAATTTCTCCGTATTAAATAAAATATTAGCAAAATGTCGGCAGATGCAACAGATTTGATCAGAAATATCTGCAGACTAACATCAATTGTGCATTCTGATCCTGTTCTATAAAACAGAACTTTAGGATCAATTGTGTATCTTGAAATGAGATAAAAATTATTAAATTGAGCGAATTTACTAAAATATTTACAATTTCATTAGTCAATCTAGTAAATTTGTTCTTTTTTGTGGTTTTCATCTCATTTTAAGATATACTATCGTTCACATAATCAGACAGTAGATTGGCGGCAAAATAAAGCAGTATCTGTGGACATGGGCATCTGATGATAAACTGTATAGTGTATAAATTAGTATAAATTGAACAATTTTTGGTAGTATAAATTGAACAAAAGTTGCAAATCCTGCTCGGTCTCTATTACTAATCTGCTAGCATATCAGCAGATTCATATTTCTGATAACAATTTGTTCACATCGTCAGATATTACAGACTCTGTGTAAAATATTTATGTGACGATGTTGCCTTTCTGCTATCAGAAATTGATAGCATACTCTGTTCAAAACTTGTTTTTTTTTGCAGACTTAGCTAATTGGGCGCGTATTTTACATAAAACGTATTAGTTTTATCTCAATTTTCTTGTTTACATCAAAATTATATAGTTATAATATAGACTTTGTACTCTATTTTTATTGTTTATTATATTCAATTAATTAGAAATATATGTCGTTCCCTTCAAAAGTGACACAACTCGGACAATTAAATTTCCCAGACAAGGAGACAATTTGCTTTTAATTTGACAGAATATTATTAGCTGATAATAATGGCAAAAAGAATATATTTTTAAAACATGATCAAATATCATTGTTTATCATTTTCATTTCACAATTATTAAAAAACCATCATTTTGAATTGTAATTTTAATGTTTTTTAAAACTCATTTTGAGTTATAATTTTTTGACGATTTGTAATAAAATTAAATTATCACTTTAATGATTGATAGGGTAATATTTACTTAATTCATTCGTAATAATAATTCGAAAATCACATTTTTTTAAATGTGTCACTTTTAAGATATACAAGGGACCGATATATATATATATATATATATATATATATATATATTGCTCCTTTGTATATCTTAAAACAAAAATATATATATATTTTTTTAATTTAAGACGTAATAAAAATTTAAATCTTAACGCTTCCTCATTATTTCTTTTATCGCAGATTTATCTTGAAATATGCGACAACGTGTGGAGGGATAGTGATTTCCTCGGATCAATACAGAGATCTGTATAGAGAGAAACCGGAATGGCGCAATACTATTCTGAACCGTTTACTGATACCCACCTTTGTCGGGGATTACATCATGTTTCCGGAAGATCCGTTAGGCAAGTTTGGACCTAATCTCGAGAGATTTTTGCGACATTGATACAATTATGTTATTATAAAATATATTATTCTCAGGGAATGGAAGTAAAATTAGTTACTTGCAATGCTGTTACTTTCCGCTGTTACTCTTATAATAACAATTTGACAGTAACGAATTTTTACAGAAAAAGTAATTGAATAGTAATTCTTCCATTCCTTGATTATTTTAATTTGGATATCAGGACTGATTAATGTCTTGTTATCAAGAAATTGTGAATTTTTTGTACTGCAATTTTATTTCAAATACTTATCTATTCGTTTTTCTTTTCTTTATATAAACCGAATATATGCTTTTTGTCATGTCAACCTAAAAAAATTATTCATATACGATTAAATTTTATAAATTTTCATTTTTTGTTCTATAAAAGTGTATACCCATTTTGGCATTTTTATGTGAATTGAATTATATGTTGCAAAAAAAATGAACAAATGGATTTTGTGTAGCGTGTATACGAAATACTGTGAAATTAACTTATATTTCTATAATAATTATATCCATAATTTATATTTCTATAATATGCGTTTATACATATATGATGCATTTGTAACGTTGTAAAAAATAATTTATTTACAAAATTCTTTGCTATCGAAATGTTGTATTCTATTATACTACATGATAAGTGTATGCGAGATAAGTTAAAGAAAAATAAAGAAAAGATTATAAATTTTATTTTTTGAACTGTATATAATAATGATTTTCTTATAACTTTCATCTTTCATTTGAGTTGCGAAATGGTATACTCGTATATATACACACACACCACACCACACATGTGTGGTGTGTGTGTGTATGTGTGTGTGTGTGTGAGAGATCTTATAAAAAATTTATAGAAAAAATAAACATACAATGTCATCACAAACTATATAGGTTATCCTATGCTGGTCTCCAACAATGTTTTCCTGATTGATGAATGAAATCCATGCTTTCTTGCGCAGATTCACGTGCAAAACGTTGCATTGTGTTTTCATTATCGTTATTATGACGCGCATTTGATAATACTGCTTCATGTTGGAAGGCCGAACTAACAGCTGAAATAATTTTATATGAAAATGTAGATATTTTTTGTAATATTAGAAAGATTAATAAAAATGTGTACTGTATTTAGCTTTTTATGAATAAGTAATTAATATTTGGATGTATATAAATATAATCGAATTAAATATTATATAAGTTAAAGATATAAAAATTAAATATATACTTTGTTAAATATGAAATATGTATCGATTTACTTGATTTGGCGAATAGCTTCCTTAATACATAGTCGTCATCTGCGGTTGAAACTAGCTCTTCTCTTTCAATAGAACGTCCCAGACGACGACCGATTAGACAAGAAACACGTTCTCCCTCAAACATCGCAGAAACATTTGTATTGTCCGATTTTTTTTTGTGTTTTTTTCGTTTACGAGTAGACGATGACGTGAATTTATCATCACTTAAAACAATTTTATTCTTCTTTTTCACTGAATTATTATCTAGAGAACTCACTGAAATCACATTCTGTTCACAATTGTCCTTAAATGTATTTTCATTTTCTATATTACTATTTCTTTCAATATTTGCATCAGAATTCATATCGAAATCTTCATTACATTTGCTCGGAGACTTTTGTGTATTATTTTGATCGGAAGATAAGTTTTGGTCCATAAGCGCATCATTTTTTATGGCAAGAGCATCGATGCACCTTGAATTATCATTTTGTTCACATTTTTCTTTATAAGTGCTATTATTTGCATCTTCATTTCCATCGCGCATTGATTTTACACTAGCGCTTATTTTCTTACTGAGAATCGATGCTAATTTTTTCATTTGCTCGATCTTACTGAGAGAAAAGCCACTGGGCGTCAATTTAGATTCTCTAAATAAGCGATCCGATTCGGAAAACTCGCCAGTTATCGGCTCGTTTAGATTAAATAACTCCACCAGATCCGTTGGTTTAAATAATTGACGTTGGCGTGGCTCATCAAGAACCTTATTCGAAAGTAGTAACTTGAAGATCTGTCTGTGGTATATCTGAAAAGAGAGAAGCAAGTTCCTGTTACTAAAAAATGTTACTAAATTATTTTATTAAATCTTACAGACGTATCGTTATTTTTTTTTTCCCAATAAAATTGAAACTTGATAATCTTGATGTTACCAACCTTTTCCTCAATCGTGCCAGCAGTAATTAATCTATAGACAGTGACTTGCTTATTCTGGCCTATTCTCCACGCGCGTTCTCTTGCTTGAGCGTCTGTAGCTGGATTCCAATCGGGATCGTAAATAACCACTCGATTTGCACCGGTCAGGTTTATTCCCAGGCCTCCTACGCGCGTTGTCAGCAAGAAGACAAAATATGACGAGTCCTATGGAAAGAAAAAATTAATTTTTCAAAGAGGTCTTGCGATAAATTTTTCAAATAATTACATTGTTAAATTTTTGAATCGTTTGTTGCCGTTGAGACATTGCTGTTGTTCCATCCATTCTCAAATAAATATACTTTTCACGTTGCAAAAGAGATTCCAAAATGTGCATCATCTGTGTACAAAGAAAAATAAATATGGAAAATAGTTTATTTGACTGATCAATTATATAATAACATGTCTAATATCATTCTAATAAGTAATTCGAAAAATACGATAATAATTCGAAAAACACAAAACTGAGTATTTTTGTAAAAAAATTTAAAATATGTGTAATATTTATTTATAAATATCTTTTAAAAATATTCCATAATATTGATATTTTTTTGAAAATTGAACGAATATAAAAAAATTTATTTAAACATAAAATTTTTGGAACATATATTCTATATGTTCAAAAAAGAATCATATTTACCTGTCTTCCCTGAGTAAAAAGTAGCACTCTATGACCTTGTTTCTGCCAGATTTTTAGAAGAGATCGAACCACTGTCATTTTTCCAGCACGTTTATAATATCCGAATTTCTCTATTTGTTCGTCGGACAAATCGATATCTTCATCGGAATCCTTTAAAAAAAAGAGATTTATAATTTTATAAATAAAGTATTATATTAATTATGTCTTACTTGTTCTCTGGTGTACAAAAACAGATCCGGATGATTACATATTTTTCTCAATGCTGATAAAGCAATGAGGAACCTCGCTCTGTATCTTCCGCTACTACAATAATTTCTCTCGTGTAGAACAAAAGAAACATCATCGGAGCATAAATATTTTTTATATAATTTCTTTTGCTCGTCTGTTAAACTGCAAAATAATACCTGAAGAAAAAACAGATTGATTCGATAAAAATGGAAAAGATCAATATTACTTTGTTTTCTGTAAAAAAAGGTTAATGGAAGAACACTAATTGCCTGCAATAGAGACATATCTATTGTAAAAAAAACAAGGTGAACCTGTTCATTTTTCTCTGGTAGGGTGAGATGATGCTTCACATCAGTCTTTGTTCTTCGAAGCATATATGGTGTAATAGTGTTTTTCAGCATAGTGGCTATTTGGAGAGCCGTTGCTTCCTGTAACGGCGTGGCGTTTGTGTAACCACCGCGTGTTATGGGCATCGCACAATGTTCTAGAAATACAGGTAGCGTGCCCAATTTGCCAGGTAGAATGAAATCAAACAAAGACCACAGTTCCTTCAGAGAATTCTGCATTGGACTACCAGTCAGCAGCAATCGATGCGGAGTGGAAAATCGCTTCACCGCTCGGCTTACCTATAAAATAATATAACTTAATTAATATGAGAAATAATATATGGAAGTATTTTGGAATAGACATTTATCATGTTAATTATGAAGTTTATTAAATAAGGAAATTTATAGTAAAACAATACAAATGTAAATGAAGTAATTCCATCCAATTTTTAACAAGTAATTACCTTTGCTTGTGGGTTACGAATCTTATGGCCTTCGTCCAGAATAACATAATGCCATTGACTAGATACAAGCAGATCTTTGTGTTTGAGAACACCATTGTAAGAAGTAATAAGTATTCCGCCAATTTGTAGAGATTCTATCAAACTTTCTGGATCACCTGAATGAGAATATTGCGAATTTTACGAATATCATTTATGGTTGATATCTTGAGAAATATATATAAACTATTTACTTACCATTGTAACCACCAGAATGGTGAAGCACAACGACTCTGAAGAAAGGCCACCATTCGTGAAAATGCTTCACCCATTGCTCCATTAAAGTAGCAGGACACACAATTATAGTCGGGCCTAATCCTCTATATCTGTTAATAATATAAATCTAATCTGTTATAAACAGAATTTTTTTTCAAGTGCATCAATACATTTATAACATAAATATAACAATGAACTAAATAAGGAATAAAACGATATATATAAGTACGTGTCTTTCTTAAAAAAAAAATATCCTGCAGATGTTTTGTATACATGTAAATTCTACATTAATTAAGAAATACAAAAATGTACAATACCTTCCGTGGTAAGAGAGCAATTCACTACAATCCAAACCCGCGAGAAATGCAATAATCTCCACAGTTTTTCCTAATCCCATCTCGTCACCCAACAGACCGCCTAATTTACGGCTATGTAATTCCCAGAGCCACTTAACTGCGACTTTTTGATACCTAGTTATAAAAATTTTATAGTTAAAATTACATATATTATATATATAAAATCATATTGATTCAAATATTTCACTAAATATTGAATTAATTCTAATGAATACAAAAAATTAATTCATGTCAAAGTAAGTCATAGAAAGATCTGAATATTAAATTTAAATCTTTTCTTTAATTGTTCTAAATGTTATATAAATATTTATACTTCATTGTAAAAAAACTATTATTTATATTTAAATTTTATATTATTTATATTTATGTTTATAGATTAAAAAATTGTAAAACTCAACAAAATAGCATATCTACCTGTATAATTTTTCCCAAATACATTGTGGCATTTTAAAGAGAGTATCAATTTTGTGCATTGCTTCATCTTTGGGATAAGTATTTGTCCCTACTCTTTGCTTGAATAATTGATTATCTCCATCATCTCGAGCTGGATAAATTTAAAAAGTAACAAGATCAAAATAATTAATAATAAAACAGTAATAATAACTAGAGGATCAAATAATTCATCAATTGTAAACGATACGTACTTCTTTTTGTGCGAATGGAGCTGGATTTGATTGAAGTTTTTCTTTTTTTAGATGATGATTTAGCCTCCATATCTGAAAAAGATTGTTTAGCGTATCTCTTTTCAGTGTATCTAAACAGATTGAATATTAATATTACCGAAATCCACTTCATTATCACTGGGAATATATTCGCTTTCTGAACTATTGTCAACAATCTCATTTGCTTCATTGGAGTCTGTCTTGTCTATACTTTGCACAGTGTTATCTTTGCTGTTCTCATATTTAGATTTTTGACATTTTTTATCCGTTCTTGTATCAGTATCAAGTAATTTTGTTTTTTTGATTGGTACTGTATCTTTGTCAGGTGTCTTAGATACAGTCTTTAATTTTCTCTTTTGTTCAGCAAGAGCAGCTTGTTGTTTGAAGTATTTCTCAAGATCAGACAATTGAGAACTTTTATTGGCACTCCTAAAATAATATAAAATAATTATTAAATTTAATTGTGAAAATTTGAATTATTTAAACACCAGGCTTGTCAATTGTTACATTCAAAATTTAACTTAAATTGCAAATAAAAGAAAATGAACATTTTATATCATACCCTTTTTTTTGCTCTAAAGCTGACTGTTTAAATACTGCTTCAAACGGAGTAATTTCTCCAATCTCGACCTGCTTTTGCAATTCTGCCTTCTGATTTTCTTTGCTATTAGCTTTGATATTCCCTTCGACATTTGGTTCATTATCATCTTGTATTCTATGCTGATTGTTTAATTTTGTAGTACGTTTGATATGTTCTGATACTTCTTGCAAAATGCTGTCTTCCGTTTTAATCGACACTATCTGTAGACATCAGCAGATGTTATTTTATAAAAAAAAAGAGGAAAGGATGTGAATAAAACATTTCATTATTTTAATGTGCCACAAAGTGACATAAAGTATTAATTCAACAGTGTTTACTTAACACTCTAACCTAAATAATTGTTTGATATTATTGAATTACCTCTTGCAAATCACTTGGAAACTCGTCGCTAAACATATTTCCTATCGTGTCATCGGTCAGACTCGACACACCACTGTCATTATTACTTGCCTCTGCCATGCTGACTCTGCCACACTAACATATCATTTCGCGACAAAGATGTCTGTTATTAAAACGGATCCGTAATCGAGCTTTCAAACATACTTGTTACAGGATCGTTCATACAGCACAGACATAAATAGTATAAATCAATCAATCACTCATAAAATCGTCATTCAAATCTAATCCCGGCTCAAGACAAAAACTTTGTCCCTAATCTGCGAAGCCCATGATTGTTTTTATCGCGCAGGAACTGCTGCCTATTTTACCGATCGAATGTCGCTTTAAATTCAAATTCGCGTATCATATCTATAGGGGTGCGTTCCGAATTACGCATGAAGCGCTAATAATGTGTCGTTTTATTCTTCTTTATTATTAGTGAATAACAAGGACAAATAATGTATTATGCGCTTCATACGTAATTCGGAACATACTCTATGTAGATGGATGACGCATTATAATCTGATAAACGAACGATAAATTACGCAACATGTCGAAATAAGTTTACGAATACATCGACATGCTATATGTGGCGTTCATATCAATTGCATGCCTCATTTGCAAATTTGTGAGATTAAAAGAAAAATTCAATTTACTTTTTTAATAAGAAATAATATATTAAATTGTACCGATATCTCAATAAATATGTAACAATCTTCATCAGAATTCACAATAAAGTAATATAATATATTTTTTGGTATAATTAACGAGATTATCATTTTTCTTAAATTAAATCAAAGCATTGCGTTTTTTCGCTTATATAAACATGTTACAAATATGTCATCGGATTTCATTCGAATAAACATAAGGCCTGTTCTTTTTGGCTGAATTTTTACACCAGTTTATCTTTCTTGTTCTTATTTCTTCCCAAAAAAAAAGAAAGAAACATGAATGAATGAAAAAAGAACAGGCCAATAATTCACATTTTCCTCATATATTTTATATATAAAATTGTTTTATATATAAAATTATTTTTTTTTTTAATCAAATCAAAAGTTCGCATCCTTTAATTTGTTTATTAAAATGATAAATTAAATAAAATAATAGTGGCGAACTCAAAATAATATAATTATGAAAGAGAAATAAAGAAAAAAAAAGATCTATCTCAATCAGAAATAATAATGGAATCGACATCGAATCAACGTCGATTCATTATCATTTCTAGGATTCTATAAAACTACAGTTTAAGATAACATATTTGAAGAAGCAAGAGATTTCGCAGGTAATTTACGATTTACGGGTATGCGAAAACCATCGGCAGTTCTATAGAATTTTTTTTCGAGCGATCGAATAGGTGGTGTTATGCCCGCGGAATTCATAAAATTCATTGATGATGCCAGAGAATATCTGCAAATAGAAGATATAATAAAAATAGGATATCATAATATCATTTAGACATTTTACTTTCGAATTGTCATAATATAATTAATTGTATGTAAAGCAAAAACGAATCTCACAAGGAGATTTGTTTTTGTTTCTTTGATCTCATTCAAAAATCGTTCTTTTTCACACTTTACCCTGTATTCGACTGATTCGAAAAAATACCGGAATCGGTCATCGGCATTTCTATTCGAGATCGTGGAGTTTCCTTGTTGGCCATCTGGATGACTAGCAGTTTCTTTTCGAGCTTCTCATTAGCCTTCTTCGAAGTCACGTATTTTTCCGTCAACGCTTTCAAATTGCGACGATCTAGCCAGTATCGGGTTTTCAGTACCTCGTATTTTTTATCCTTTGATAAACACATCGTCGATAACAACAATTAAAAAAAAATGATATACGTAAGAGACGAAATATAATAAAATTAAATTACAAGAAATTAAGACTAGGAAAAATCAAAAGTAAGAAAATAGGAAAGATAAGTTCTGATTTTATATAAAAGATTGGAAGCGCAGCATTTATTATTTTTAAACTGATGATTGTCGCAAAAAGTGACTGTCGGAATTTAAAGAAAATAGAAAGAAAGGAATAACAGAAATATAAGAATAATAAAAGACGAAATGTAAAAATAACACAACACAGATCATTTCAGCAATATTTCAACGTTTCAGTAATATTGCAATAACGTTGTAAACATTACTGCAAGCTTCTGTGCTGTATGAAAATAATAAAAGAAATTAAAACTAGAAGAAACTAAGTGATAAGAATAGGAGACTCTGATTATGTACAAGTTCCTGGAAGCGCTGCATCAATATTTTAAATTGATTGTTGCGGAACGAGTCCACCTTCAACAACATTTCCATAGTCTCGGCAATAGAAGTGTGGAAGAACGGTGTCAATTTTGGTATCAACGGCTCTTCTAATGCTAACGAAATGGTGCCAACACGTTGACATTGCGGACACTGCTTCTCGACTGTAAAGTCGTGAATCGAAGGTGAATAGAAAAAAAATCGAAAGTTATACATCATAATATGAAATATTTTTTAAAATTTACATTGCTGCAGACAAGTCTGGCAAGAGATATGACCGCACTGTGTAATGTAGTACGGACGTTTGCCTCTATAAAGCGGAGTGAAACATTTGTTGCAAATTAACATGTCCATTTCCATCACTTTAGAACGCTGAAAAAGTCAATTGCATAATTTTTAAAATTGTTCAAATAAAACAAAAAGTAATCATGATATCAAAATGGCATCATAATGCCTCCAAAATGATTATAATTAAAAGTTACTTATCGATCAATCACGATTTATTTTACCAAGTTATTTTGATAATCGTGATTTATTATTTTAGTTTTGAGAATTGATCTTTCTTTTTCTCTCAAATAAATCACAATGAAACGTGACTTATTAATCTTTGACCATTTTCAACAAATATACTTCATTACGCGTGAATTATATCTACTGGACATGTTAGATAAAATTGAAACTTACTTTTGTCGCGTATATATTTAACTTGATTAATCGAATACTATTGTTTCGTGGGAATAAGTAATGATACTATTTAAAATTGCTAGTGATGCTCGAAATTAAAGCCGTTCACTTTCGCGCCGTTCTTTACCGTACAAGTGAACAAAATAAATTTGCGATAGTGTTATTTTTCTCGCGCATGTGCAATGAAGACACATAAGTAGAAAGAAAATCGAAACAATCGAAGTAAAAATATGTAAAGCCGACGAGCAAGAAGTCAACTTCAGGAATTGCAAAGCGGCAACTTCAACTACTTCCAAGTTTCGGTTCGTTTCGAATAGTCCGAATTGACATCCAATAGGAAAGCCTGACTTTTAGGAATTTCAGCAACGTATTTCTACAACCGTCACTAGGATGCACGAAAGACCATCCTGATTCTTCCGGAAATCGTCCAGCCAATCCAGTTCGGTCTCGCTGTATCGCAACATCGCATAGTCGCAGGCGTAGATATATCAGGAATATCAGTACATATCAGTTTTTCAGTACATGCAGGTGCATAACGCGTCGGTTATTCGCAATTCACACGGCGGTTGACGATTATCGGGACGTAAAGGTGCGGTAACGGGCACCTCGCGGAATCATTGTCGCAGATCGTCGTGATTGCGAAAAATGCGACAGCCGCGCGTATGAGCGAACTCCTAGGTAAAAGAAAAAAAAAAAGAAAAAAAAAAGGGAAAATTGACGCGTTTCCGTGCGCGGACATCGTGCACGGTCGCGTAACAATATAAGTACGTCACGCCACGGCAACTGCCATATCCGATTCGTTCGGGTCCTGGCTGTTCTTTTTTTTTCCTTCTCTTTCTCTCTCGCTCTTGTTCCCTCCGTCTCTCCCCGTCGAACGTTGCATCTCTTTCGCGGACACGATTGTCGCGATCACCTTCATGATATGATTACAATGCCTCTTCGTCCCGAGGTGCGATAGCCTCCGTTATCCGTGAAATCGAGCCCGATAGAGCCGCCGCCTCGCCCCCCCTCCCCCCTCTACGTCTCCTCCCACCGATCTTCTCGTTTCTTTCGCGATCGCGAACCCGCTGGCTGTCGCCGCCGTCGCTGCCTCCTCCTCCGCCTCCTCCCGCTTCCGCTCGCGTTGCGTGTCCGCGTTCGCGACGTCTGGATAAGTGATTGTCGTACGACCGGACGCCGAGTGTTTCGACGCTTCGGCTACACGAGCCTCTCGGCGGAGACAAACCAATCGACTCCGCAAGGTAAAAGTTGGAAGAAATGGATGGAGTTGTAAACTGATAGCGCGCTTTGAAATGATGACGCTTTAAAAAAAGTGGAGTCGATCAAGTCTTCAGAGCTCTGTTCCACGAGAGACTCGTATCCATAGTCGTGGGGATTCTTGCGGTCGCTGGGCGTTCCTGAAGGAAAGGACGGAATTTACTGACAATCTGTTTCCCTTGATATTTACTTGTGTTTTCTCGTCGTTTGAAATAAGTGTCCTCTCGGAGATACGAACGGACAGACGGAGAAAAAGAGGAAGATCGTAAGAGATCGCAGCTGAGAATTCAGCTTCGGCTGATCGTCATTATTTTCCTCCATAAAAAATTTAGAACGATAGCTATATAATTAACAATTGAAACGAACAAATATTGATTTGAGCGCTCAATAATAATAATAACAAATAGTAGAGATTAACAATTAAATATATAAAGGAAGTTTAAAATAGCGGACGAGAGAAAAATTGGATTTTATTTTATTTTTTTATTTTTTTCAGATTTTACTGTGAATTTTGCTTCGAATTATAATTGTGATTTAATATTAATGATTTAATATTATTTTGAAAAGAATAATTTGATTTTATCATTATAGACAGGTGAATAATAAGTTGCGCCACAATCCTTGAACCGTGCAAAAACAAAACAATCATGGAATCATCAGATAGTAGAAAGAACGTATATCTTACAAAAACCGGCGACAATTCCTTGAACTCTGGAATGAGAGAGACTATGATTGTCGGCCAGGCTAATATGGTACCAGGTATGTAATCGGAATAAGTATTATTATGTAGATTTGTCCTGGCTGTGTCATAACCCATGTATTTTCTTCGCAGAGTGTGGTGCAGAAGGTGTGATGAAACCCAACAACGTATCCAATGTTTCCACTAATCAGACAAAGTGGACTAATAGCGGCTCTAAAAATTATATCACAATACCGGTGAAGAACGAGGTAAGACAATTAATACAATGCCTTAAAAATACTTGAGTTTATAATGATTCAAACTTAAACCATATAGAAAATACAATTTAAACAATCAGAGAAAAAAGGGATGAATTGTTTTGAATTAGATCTGTTTAATCAATATAAATGAAAAATTTATTATAAAGTTTCTCATGATGTTTTCTTATTAATGATAGTTAATATTAATTAATATATTATACTTAATTAATGATTAATCTATTTCACAGGTCGTACATCTTGAAGATGGTAATGCACATTGCAACAACAAGAAAATGTATTATTATGATAGACACTACACTGGACATGAGGAGCCAGAGAGACCAACACGCAGAGGAACAAAGAGATACAGAGACAAGGATGCACCAAAACGGGCATTGTACGTTAAATTGAAAATAATAATTAAACAGAAATATATTCAAAAAATTATATTTCAAAGATGCGTTAATAATACAAACTTGCACTTTTTTGTTCTGATCAATGAAGATTTTTGCAAATCCAGACAGAATTTATCGATATAAAACAATATCCAAATGTTAAAGTTTTTTGATGATATTTATAGTGATTTGATATGTTATAGATCTGCATTTTTCTACTTTTGCCAAGAACTACGTAGCAAGATGAGAGAATTGCATCCTGAGATGGGAGTAGGTGACATTGCAAAGGAATTAGGAAAATTGTGGATGAGTACGGATTTACAGACAAAATCCAAATATATGGCCATCGCGGAGGAAGACAGAGCTCGATACGAAAGAGTATGTTTATACCGAAATACATATTAAAGACGTTCGATTTTAATATATTCTGTTGATTTGCATTAATGTATGGTAATTGATTATCTTGATACAATTAATTTGTTGACAATGAAATGATTTTTAATGTAGGAAATCATTGCATATAACAAGAGAGTTAAAAATTATGACCCGGAGGAGGTTGGAACCGTATAAATTATAATGAGGACTCATGGGACGGACAAGGACGATAACTTTATTCTAATTCAAGAACTGCAGATAGTCGGAGTTCAAACTTGCAACAGACAAGCGAGTTTTACTACTAACCTAGAATTATCGTTGTATATATTATGTATACTGTTGATATTGTCCGGAAAAGAAAGAAATTGTCTCTCAGAAATTTGGTTATATACTTAGAATGCTAAAAAAGTCAAATTTGAAAAAAAAAAGAATTCCATTTTGTAATGAATTTCTATATCATATGCAAATGCTATATTATATATTATACATAACTAACATATGCATTATATGATATATATATCTTATATATACATGCATATACATATATATATATATATATCAGCTATGTGTAATGAGCACAATAGAATCTTCATTATTCAAATCTATTTCATCATGCTTATTTGAGCGTTCCTTATACTACTCATGTAATCTATTCATTTGATCAATCGAGCGTTCGAATAATCAGGTTCTTATTGTATGCGTTTTAAGGATAGAAGAATAATAGTTAGCAACATTAATATTAAGCAATGATAGCGATAACATTCGCGAATAATAAAAAAAAACATACATAATCCATCATGCACCTATATTGCATTGTAGAGTTATAGTAGATCGCTTCGCCGAGACATAAGAAATGGTGCGAATGAAAGAAATTAATTAAGCGGAACAATAAAGAAAAAGCAAGATAATTCGGATAATTAAGATGGAACTATGTTCAACATGCGACAAATTTATCGCAGAAGATTGTTAAGGATAATCTCGCTACCTAGTGATAATTGATTTTATCAACGGAAATATGATTTTAATGATGCAGTGGGCAAGAAAAAGTATGTATTGCAAAACTGATTGATTGTTTAAAAATTGAACGTCGACGATACTTATTGCTTTAGAAAAAAAATACATAATACAAAGCATAGGAATATTAAACGCATTGTTAGGACAAAATTAAAGGATAGTTATATAGCAATACCTAGTATTTTTAACATAGTTGCAGAACCATAATAATTATCATAATAATTAATGATGATAGAGAATTAAAAATTTTTTATATTTGTTAAATTTAAAGTTGAAAACTTCAACCATTTTTAATAAAATATCTTGGTAAGAAAAAATCATTTGAGGAAACATAAACTCTTCAAACAATTCAGAAAAACCTATTAAATCAAAATGTAAATGGATAAAACGTTCAAAAGCTTTTATCTATTTCGGTATTCAAGTATCTTGTTCACTAGACAATTTTTGTTTCTCATTATTTTTTATTATTTGATACATCTATATTTTGACAAATATTTAACTAAGTACCTATTATTTTTCGTTTAGTTATTGAATAAAAAGCAATACTTGTTTCTTTTATATTCAAGACGAATCTACGTTCATACATTTCTTTACCCACTGTGAATGTTTTTAATGAGTTAAATTTACATCCGCACAAACATTATTTCATCTTCACAGGCAAAATAGGAAGGATAGATTGAAATTCCTTATCAAGAGACTCAATCGATCGAAAAAGCGAGTTAATAATGATAATAGTGATTGCTAATAAGCATGTTGAAGATAAAAATAGAAAGTAAAAAAGAAAAAATAAAAAAAAAACCGAGATCTTTATACATGTCTTTATCCGACGCTACACATATTCATATAGTATAGATATATAAATATATCAGGGAATTATATCAAGCTCCCGAAACGACGGAACGTATATTCTATGTATTTTCTTTTTTTTTCAATAAAGGTAAAATAGATAAAAATACATTGATTTCACAGAAGTTTATTTCTGGTTGTAATAATAAACTGCGCACTTATCTTTTTCCAAATTAATCGTCACCCACGATTTCTAAAACGGAATCGCGAGCACGCATTTTGTACATTTTTACATCGTGCCAGCTTCTACATTACGAGAAGTGCAATGAAATGCAATTAAAACAACAAAATTTTGATACTGACATATGTATATATATGTTAAAACACAGCATAGCACATATATACATATGCATATTATATATTATATTTTTATATATTATATATACATCTATTTTTTATTATATATATATATATATATATATATATATATCTTTTTCAAATGGACATCTTATAAAATACATATACAATATATTAACAAGTAAAAATTGATATTACACACTTATCACGTAACTAATATTACACGAAAAATTTTGCCACATAATGTTACGTCGTGTCACTGCTACTTAAACCGTTCTTTTGGTCTAACTTATTCGCATTGGTCTTAACTGTATATATGAAAAAGCTTAGAGCTTCCTTCTCCACGACGGGGATGGTCTTGAAATGCTTCATGAGAGTCTGCAATAAGAATTTTATGATACGTTACTTTTTTAAATCATAATAATGTCAAGAAGCAATTGTCTTTACTCATTGTTAGTATCAGTTATTAAATAATAAAGCATCGTACAGTGAAAATATAATAGAAAAACAATATAGGAATTCTTTATTTTAGGTCTATTCTTTGCATTTGAATTTCTTGCATTTTCATCTTTTTTCTTTTTTCTCTCCAATATGAAAGAAGGAAAAGATAAACCTCTTCCCTCGCCCCCATGTAAGAAGTTTAGCTGAAAAAACTGAATCTTTCATTTATACTCAAAATTCGAATGGTATTTGTTGAATTCGAATGCGAAACGAATTCGTAGGAGAGCCAATTAGGTTTAGGTGCAGACGAAACATTTATCGGAGTAGGCGGTACAAGGCGGAGCTTCTCCCTTCCAATACCCTTCCTTTACCCTTGAATTAATAGACCTGTTCTTTGTCCTGAACTGATCCATGTTGAATCATGATCCATGTTGTGGATATAAGCGGGTGTATTTAAACGGCATTTTCGCGAACTTCAAACATATATTTATTTTAAATACGACACTAGGGTACGTATTCTCAAAAAATATCGCATATAAATATTTACGAAAATACTATCATATATTATACGTAGATTTTTTAATACTAATATGCGATATTTTTCGAGAATCGGGGACTAATTCGGATACAAAAAACATATCTAGTAAACGTATTTCGTTCTTTCAAAAGATTAATTATTATCATTTTCATATTTTCATTGTGTTTTATTTTGTTTCTTGTCTTTGAAAGTAATAATGAATGATATAAAGCTATTTATTATTATTATTTAACAGTCATTTGGAAAAGATCTGGGAAGAAAAACTATTTGGTCCATATATAATATATTTACACTTCATTTTTATCGATAAATGTGCACATTTTTCAGATTTTATATGTAATGTAAACCATATGCTAAATGCATTTATCGCTAAAAGGTGAGGTGTGAATACAGACTTTGATTTATCTATTTTTATCTATTTGTTTTTATATATCTTGAAACATCCTAAAATATACATATATTTTATATCCTTTTTACAAATAATTTAATTTATATGACAATTATGACTTATTTATTTTTATTTAAAACATTATATACGTATATACATATATTAATTTGAATACATAAATATATATAAGTATATACGCATATTTAACTTGTTATTTTTATTGCATGTGTTAGATAGAAAATATTTTACTATACTTACATCCGCTAACTGAGCCTTGTTAAGACCTGGTCGGGTAGAAACCTTGTAGTGCCTTTTGTACCGCCTTAGAGTGCCGACTTGCAGTTGAAAGAGGTCAACTTCTGGAACGTCGTTGTCAGTTTCACCCGAGTCTTCTTCGGAATCCTTGCGCCTTCGCTGCTGTTGCTGTTTCGTTCTTGCGCATTGGATCACTTGCTTGTGATAATCACAGATATATATGTGTCGTGCCTGTACATAATACATAAAGAAAGAATATAACAGAATAGCAATAATTATCATACACAAATGCAAAGATATCGCATCGATATCTTGACGAAAGTTTTGTTATCTTCAAATGTCAATTTGCCGCAAATGAAAATTTTCTGATAAAATTTTCGAATAAAGTGATCTTATCATGTATATAATACATGTCAAAGTAATTATTTTACAAAAGTATACTTCGATCTATAAAAGAATTTTTGGAAATTCAGAATGTTTAGTGTTGATTCTCTGACGTCTTGCCAAGTGCGCTATTTTTTATAGAAATAAAACATGAAATTAAAATAAAATTAAAAATAATAAAGAAAAATAAGAGACGTATATAATAATAATATAAAAGTAATTATTAAAAATATGTTTTTGATAATGCTTTTGATGAATATAATTTTGTCAACTGAATAATCCGCGCATCGTTTTCTACGCTCGTCTCCTAACAATCTCCATTTTTTAAATTATTTTTTGTTGTTATCGGAATCGCAATTATATCTGGAATAAATTGATTTAATAAAAAAATATATAATATATTATTTGTAATATCTAAAATTTGATCGATCTTCTCTATCGTATTTGATGTATTCACATATACGATCGTGCTTAAAATTCTTAATATAATTATTTTTTATTTAGTTTCGAAAGACATTAACGTTCACTTATATAAATTATATTGCAATAAATATAATTTATTTAGGCTGGGTTGTTCTACTTCAATAAACTTCAACTCATTCTCTGATTTTCTTACTCTCTCGTACTCTTACTCTTTTACTCTTTTATTTATCCATTAGATAAATTATCATACAATTTATCCGAAGATGGAACAATCGGCCTTTATTCATTTATCTTTCTGTTATAATTCGCTATCAGTACTAAATACAATCATAATTAAATAAATGTCAATAATAGAATTATCTTAATTATCAACTGAAGCTACAAGTATCTACAGAAATCTTGAAAAAATACTCTTGAAAATTTTCGGATTTTTCAGATTTTTTTGTTTACAATTCCAAGTAAGATAAGAACGAACATTTTTTTAATGAATTGGAGTGCAAGTAATGCAAATTGTATATTGTAAATTAGCAGAAGATAGCAATTTCACGAAATCATATCTATTATTTTCTACAATTAGAGCCACGAAACCTATAGGATAGTGTACGGAATTTTCACAATAATTTTAATAAAGCTATCTCTTCTGCTGAGTGTTTTATTTTATTGTCACTTTTATAATTGTTTTTATAAAAATTCACGAACACAAAGAAAGTATGTGAATATATACGTGTCTGCCACACTTATTGCTAACCGATTGTTAATATTTTACATTATTAAGTAAAATATGATAAAAAAACCAATGTTTTCAGAAAGAAATAAAAATAAGTAAAATTTCCAAAAAATATCCCTTAGCATGACAAAATTCGATAAAAATCTCTAATTTTCAACAGTAAAAAAGAAATCTCTTAAAAATCTAAGATTTTTTTAGTTAAAAAAAATTTTTTTTTAATTAGCATCAGTCGCCAGTGGAGATTCTTCTAATAACATTTCTTAAAATAATATACCTAATAGAGCGCGTACATTTTACGTCATTTTCTCTTTTTATGAAACTTCTGAAAAGTCATTGTAGTTCCACGTTTCTTCGATACTTCCGAGTGCTTCTGAGAGAGAGAATCGGCGTTCGCGGCAATTGGCGGACGTGCGCGTTGCGTTTGCCATGTTATGCTCACCATGTGATCCAAGTTGAGTTTCAGCCGCCGCTGAGTGACCGTCTTTTGTATACGCTTGCTGTAGGATGCGTTGCCGGCCGGACGGGAGCATCGTTCATTCTCGTCGACGAGGCAGCAGATCTGATCCGCCGCGCCCCGTGAATCCTCCTCACCGGTGCTAAAACCGTTCATTTTCTGTTCCGGTTCGGAAATAGTCCTCTCGATCGCGATCGTTCAGCTGCGCGGTTTAGCGTCGTCTCCGACGACGACGGTGGTTCGCGCGGTTGATGCACTCGTGTCAAAAGTCTTGGATCGCGGTAGAGAAGCCGGCGATCGCAGGACGATAACCACGATGACGATGACAGTGATAACAATGACGACAACGACAACGGACGCACGGTAGGAAACGTCGCTTGCTCATAATTCTCCTCCGCGCAAACCGAGGCTAATCGAGCCGCGAGCTCCCCTACTTCTCCCCTCGCGGTCTCGTCGGCCCTTTCAGTTCGGGATGGCGTATATATCGTATATACGCAGGATATACCTCCGTATGCGTTAACTGGAGTCGAACCCACGCCAAAAGACGCGTCACGCTGTGTCGCGACGTGACGCGTCGTGACGCGCCGCGTCGCAACAATATTTGCCGGGCCGGGTTATCACCAAACGCAGCTGATCGGTCGGACGCCGACGTCTGATGTTCGCCTGGCGTGCACCGGAGTAACCGACGCCCGGGGCTCGCGAGCGTCGCCGCCGGGAAATCCGGGACGAGGTCTCTCGCGGCCGCCAAGCACTAGGAAGATTCCGGAGCCACCGGCGATAACTCTTGTTCTGCAGTTTCCGTTCAACGATATTTTATACGATATTGAAACTGCAAACACGCAGCTATCAACACGAATGGAAATTCGGGCCTGAGAAAGTCACAATTTCACGATTTCGTAAAATGCTGATAAGAATATCGTTAACGACGATACAACCGTCAAGAATGAACGCACACAACATACGATATACCTTCGAATGTCTGACTGTAGTCCGACTGCGACTAATTCGAACTCAGCGAAAGCAGTGAGCGAGCCACCTGCGATTGCTAGACATGCCCCGTACTTGCGCATGCGCGTTGTTTACAGCTTAGCGCGCAGTGCTGTAGTCATTAGGTTAGGTTAAAGTAGCGATATGATGCCGTGTGGACCGCAAAGTCTGCGCGCCAAACCGGAGAACAGGAATTGCAAGGAAATCCCAAGAGGAAAATAGAAATGAGGTAAAATATTTTAGGTCAGAAAATGAATCGCAACGGAGGAAAAAGGTCCACAAAAAAGATATGTATCCGAAAATTTAGAAGATGTTGGTTAGACTAAAATATCTTTAAAATCTTTGGTTAGCAGAAAATGACAATAAAGATGTAAAATTGGTGTAAAATTTGTAATATTTCGCTTAAATGTTGTCAATATAATTCATCAAAGCATGCCGGATCAGCTTCTCATATAGATAATGTAAATAGTGTTAATGTAGAAATTGATACCTCACAATAAGAGATATATGTAATTTCTATATGTTTATAATTCTATTGGGGCGATTAAGAACTCCAATTTCACGACCGGATTAGATACTCTACTGGCGCTTTAGACTGCGCATGCGCGAGTGCGGGGCATGTCTAGCACTCGGCTGCGAAATCATTTACAACTTCTACAAAGGTCGCTATTTCTCGATGCGCGTGCGCGACAATGCGTAAAAAAAACAACCAGTCATCCGGCAAGTGCTGCCATTTCCCTTGGGCTGTTAAAGAGCATAGACTAGTTAATATGTAGAACTGCCAAATATGCATGGATGTATGTAGAAGAGAGGAATAAAATGTTTACTATAAGATTTCATCTTTATTTTTTTATTATTTAACATTGGCACATAACAAAGATGCTTCTTTCCATCAATGTAGATTAACTTTAATTTCGGATTTAACTTCAATTTATTTTTCATTATTTTCTAATTCTAAAAGTTAAAAAAAAATGAAGAGTAAGCGAAACCGAGATTAAAGTTAATCTACATTGATGGAAAGGGGCAGTAATGACTGCGTTCAGCAGAATACAACAATCGTTTTGCAACCGTTTTATGATTCTTTGCTGAAATAGTCATTTCTCTTGATCTAAAGGCATAACTTAATCAGCGCGAAGAAAACTTTCAATAATTTGCAAAATAAATGTTCTGCTGAACGCAGCTAATGGATGCATTCAGTACTACAACCGCTCACTGAGGGCTCGGTGAGCTTTTATATCTAATTGGTGTATATTTTTAGATCTAATAGAATATGCCAATCAGATGCAAAAGCTCAGTGAGCAGTTGTGCTTCTGGATGTATATTACTACTGAATACATTCAATGATTCACAGTGTTAAGATGTCTTTTCATGCTAACGTTTGATGCTTATTTAATATTAATTCGAATGTACATGATCGGACAAAATCTCCGATTATAAAAATTATTATTTTAAATTGTATTTTGTATGAAAGGTTATGAAGTGCAAAAAGGTTAAAAAAGGTTTAAAAAGATTTGTGAGTCATTCTATTAATTATAATTAATGAATCTTTTTTGGACTAGTTACTTGACCGAAATAATCAGTCGGATCTAAATTCAACAATATTTGGGACATAGCCGCCCCGAACAAAAAAAAATAATATATCCTACCCGCTTGGGACTTAATTGCCTAGAAGTTGCAGCCTAAACAGTAAAAAGACCGCTCTAAAAAGATTGTTCTTACACCTTACTGTCTTCATGGATTAAAAATATTCCAAGTGGACACTGTCTACGCTGCAACTTCTAGGCGGTTAGGCCCCAAGTGGATAGGATATATTATTTGTTTTTATTCGGGCCGGCGTAACCGCCCCTAGTCTATATATCCCACTATCTACAAGACAGATTTTCTAACCTCAACAATTACTTTTCCTACTGAATGGAACAATTTTGATATGAATGGTATGATCGAAAAAGAATCGAAATACTAGATTACCGATTGCATCTAACGGAATTTCCGTAACCGTAGCGCCTGAATCTATATTTCAAATACATAATATTTAAATATTTAATTAAAAGTGCTAAAAGATTCACAAATGTTTTTTATAGTACTTCATAACTCTTTATACAAAATATTGTACAAACGATTCCATATATGAACATTGTTGAATTTAGATCCCTGGCTAATTACTTCGGTCAAGTATCTGGTCCAAAAAAGATTCATTAATTATAATTAATAGAATGTCTCACAAACCTTTTTAATTGCACTTCAAAACTTTTTATACAAAATACAAATGACTTAAAATAGTAATTTTTATAACCGGAGGTATTGTCTGATCATGTACATTTGAATCATTTGTTAGCCCGGATCCTCATACGAGCAACAGCGCTTTGACACAGAGCGGTGATTGGTGAAAAATCGGTTGTCGAGATAAAATTTACTTCCATCTCCCGTTTTTCACCAATCAGCGTTCGGTTGCCCGTATAAGAATCCGTATAAGAAAATAGGTCACATGATAAAAATTAACGAATATCAAGCGTCAATTTTAATGAGAGTTGTTTTGAAATATCTTTTCATACACATGTTGAACTCGACGCTCATTTTTATCAGCATGAAAAGGTACCTTAAAGTTAAAGGTGCTTTTCTACGTGATATTTTCGACTGATATTTTTTCTGCATTCTCATGAAATACTCAAAACTGACAAGAAGGATCGTGTATCAAAATTGATGCTTGATATTCATCAATCTTGATCCTTTTTATCATTGAAACGACCGAATTAATCAATCAATTCCGTTAATGATCGAGATTAAATGTTAGAATTGCCAACTACAAAACTGAAAATATTTTAATTTTCTAGCAGCTGTAAAGAACGTTGTAATATAGCGCATGCCTTTTTTTTAATTAAAATAATTAATTTTACGTACTTTAGTATCTCTAATTTAAGATCGAAGCATAAATCTTTGCTTAACGAATAATATATAAAGCATACGAAAATTAACCAATCAGAGTTTTTTCATGGAAAGGAAATAAATGAACTTTGATTGGTTCATTTTCTTATATGTTTTAATTTAACCGATTAATTTAATTGGAATTGGTGAGATCAGCCTATACATTTGCTCTTTTTGAGTTTACATTCTGTTAAGCATGGAATGGATTTCATGTTATAATATGAACTTAAGTTTTAGAAAAAAAAAAGGAAAATGAAGAAGCACGAGGCAATAAAATCAAATTTATCATCAATAACAACGGGAAATAAAATACATGTTTTAAATAAAAATTTAGATAAAAATTCATTTGCCAAATTAAATTTTTGAAACTTTTAGAAAATTTATATTTTTTTCATGATTACAAACTATTATTTGGATGTATTTTTACGTTATCTTCGTCACCACGTAAAATATTAATGAAAACAACGTAATCGTAGCATACGCCATACATTTTCATGTTTTTATTAATTTGATTTTTTTCCCCTCTTTCCTTATATTATCGAAAAGAACTTTCTATTTTGTGAACGAGTAAAAATATCGGACAAGATAGTCATGTTTTCGAGTACAGTATACTTGTCTAACAATTTTTTGTTTCATGTCTTCGCATAAATATAATTCCATTTCGAAACATATTTTTTCTCCTAGACAACAAACAAAACATAGGTATTTTTTTTTCCTAGATTACAAGCGAGAAAGAGCGTGGACGAAGATACGACGCAAGTTTTCCTCATTAGTTTTTCCACGCAATGTTGGCGATCCTGCATGTAACCGCCGTAGTGCCGCGTCGTTCGATCGTCGACTGGCGCCACCTATGATAGAAACGATGCCTAACCTCAACAATCTCGCGTAGACGGTCGCGACGATCAATCGTCGAACGAAACAAACGACGGCGCACGGTGTCGGTCGTTCGATCAGCCGTATTTGAATAAGATCATCGTAAGAGTGATAAGAATAGTCGCATTCACCGTCGAAAGATCGGCTTTGCGCGCACGCATTTTCCCGCCCTTTCAGCCGGCCGACATTTTATTTGGTGGGGGGCAAAAAGAAACGCATCAAAACATAAAAGGTCGGCGCTGATTGGCTTACTTTTTGCGGCTTATCTGAAATAAGCCAATGGTAATGGGAGATTTTCCCCGTACACTGGCCGTATGCCGCACGAGTGGCGTGGGGTCGCGATATTCGAAGCTGAAGAATCCTTTTAGCCGTAGCGGATCCCGTTCCAGGTAAGAAAAATCCAAATATTTTTCGCATGTCGCGTTGACAGATCCGCGGGACGCCGCGTGGATGTTCCTTACGTACATACGCACCGTCGGACCCGCCCAACGCGAGCGTGTCCGCTGGCCGTAAGTCGCTACCGTGCTGCATTTCTCGTACGTATACCTTTTATTTCCGTACTACCGTCAGCACACGGCAGCAAATGGCTGCCTGGACGAACGCGTCGTGCTCGTACGTCTCGCCGTTCTGTCGTCTCGTCGTGCGTTATTGAGATACCGTGCGACGAAAAGACGTACGTAACGTGCAACGGCGAGACCTCGGCTACGCGGATCGACTCATGGAGACGCTCGCAGACGCTCGCTGTTGCGACCGCCGCCGCCGCCGCAGCCACCGCCGCCACCGCTACCGCTACCGCTCACTCGCTCGATCGCCGCGTCAACCACGGATTGACGTCAAGGCCTACGCGCGCGTGCACATCTCGCGTCTTTTGCGTTGCATCGCGTGCTAAACTCGTCCATTGCCGACAAGTGGACCTCCCCGAGGAGGATAATGTGGTCATAGTTGAAAAATCAATTCCACTCTCTGTCATCCTTCCCAACATGCATGGCGTGTGCTATGGTTGGGACGCGCCGTCAGTCGTTTTCCCGCTTCGAAATCTCTCGAAAGCTGTCAAGAATATAAGCGAGCGAGTGAGCGAGCGAGAGCGAAAGAATCTTGAGACCTCGGAGAAGATCGACGTCTTCCTATTTTTTTCTATATATCTCTCTTTCTCTGTGTCTTTCTCTTTCTTTCTCACTCCCTCCCTCCCGCGCTCGGATTATTTTTCTCAGCGAGCTCGTTATTACCAGCGAAATAGATCGTGATGCTCGCGAGCGAACAACCGCGGAGTTGGCAGGAGCGGAGCGGAGGGCAAGATAGAATAACAGAAAGAGAGAGAGAGAGAGAGAGAGAGAAGAAATAAGAGGAAGACAGAGAAAAGCGTTTACACGTAGGCGGTTCTTCTATCGACGGTGCATCTCGCGCGCGCGAATCGCGGCGTAACGTAAAGGTGCGTCCAGACTTGTTACTCCACATTGCATCGCGTTGTGAGCGACGGCTGTATATCGTGGTTAACATGATTGCAATTTGTCGCCGTGCCATATCGACGCTCCATTGAGAATCACGAGAGGGATGAGCAGAGGGGGGACAAGAGGTTTTACGATATTATTTTATCAAAACGTCATCTTTCTTATCCGACGCAGTGAGGTTACGAGTTTGGACGCGGCTTTAGTGCGCGGCGGCGACGGCGAAGACGCCAAAAGTCAAGCATGTCGTCGGTCGACTCGCTTGACGTTTTTATTCGGTCCGCTAATCGTCGCTCGACACGATCTCTCGTGGGTCCGAGGTAGATACTTCCCATTGCATCCCACACGACGCACCTAGGTCCGTTTCTTTATTCTTTTCCTCTTTTTAGCTGCACTTGCAACGTAAACTTGTACCTTCTTAATTTAGAAGGTCCGTTTTTTTTTATCCCTGCACTCTTTGAACTGGTGCAGTAAGTTGAAATGAAACTGTATACTTGTTTCGCTTCAACGTATTGCACCGTGTGCACTACGGTGCAATAATCAGTGCAGGAATAAAAAAACGGATCTTTGGTTTTGTTCGTGTTACTTGAAATCCTCAAAAATTCTTGCACTTGAAATAAATATAAGGTCGATTCTGTATCTCGAAACGATGAAAATTACAATAGTGAGTAAATTTACTAGGCATTGATCAATGAAATTATAAATATTTTAGTCAATCCACTTCTGTATTTTTATAATTTTTGTTATTTTCACCTCGTTTCAAGATACAGAATCGATTTCATGTTTACTTGCACTTTTTGCACTCAGCATCTTCATTTTCTCTCTCTTCAACGCCAAATATCTATGTATCATTTTGAGTACAAAAATTTTTGAAGATTTCAAGCAACATGAACAAACCTATATATAGTGAGAGAAGACGAAAATGCTGAGTGTAAAATGTGCAAACAACGTGAACAGATTTTTTGCCTCTCCGATTACGTGTGATTCGATTACAATCCTATACAGTTCAATACGTTTTCATTCATGATTGTTATATTGAAAAAGCATTGATGGAACGATTTCAAATCATTTTGGATGCTCGATTGTTCAAATTAGATATGTGCGCGAGTATGTGAATGACAAGTAGAACAAAAGAATGAGAAAAGATAATGGTAATTTATCGACGATCAAAGCACTAAGACGTACGATGTTTATGAATTTTCAATTTTACAATTTAAATCGCTAGGACGCGAATTGTAATCAGGATCGGTAATTAGTCTTGCAAATTCCCATGTAAATCTTTTTTTCACTTTGGATGTAAAAAGTGCAACGTGGTGTAGCTAAAAAGAGCAGGTAACTATAAAAAAAAAAAACGTGCGATCGATGGATACCCGGATGAACGCGTGATGTTCGGGAACTAAAACCTGAGCGACACAACGTGTAATTCCACAACAAGTTCAAATTTCGATTCTAGACGCGTTTTTTCTCTTCTAGAGCATAGGAAATATGGGGCGACATGTGATGCGAAAGATAGCGAAATTTAATACTGGAAATTTTATTTGAAAATGGAGAAACATTTTAAATTAGAGTAAAAATGCTCGTATATTTTTTAAAAAATTAAACAATGTGACTTCAAGCTTATAATTAACATAAGAATATAAATACTAAATATTATAATATTCTACACAAACGTTTCGGCTTACAAAGATTTCTTCAGTGTTAAAACACAGAAATACAATATTAAATTAACAAATCAAATAAATAACAAATACAATGAAAATTTAAAAAATCATCAGTAGTAAAATATCAATATATAAAGAATTCAAATGTCAAAAAGTGACAGATTATGACAGATTACAATAAGATAAGAAGATTTGAAATACTCTAGAAGAGAAACATTTTATTTGACATTTTCAAATATCGGGCAGGTCCTACGTTAATTTGTGATGTATAAATATTGCTGCTCGATTTCAAATAACATATTGACAACTGCTCTTATAATATAATTCTACGCGAAAAAAAGATGCATTAACATTATTAGACAACAGTCTAATTGAAAATAATTTTATTAATTTTTTTTTAATTTACTGATGCTATTAATGAAAAAAATAATTTTATTAAAACAAGACCATGGCATATTTGTTTCATTAATACTGTCGATGAATTAGCAAGATTATTTTCAATTAGAGTGTCAGCTAATGCTGTTAATAGAACATTATTTTCTTTCGTGTATTGAAATTAAAAGCTAGTATTCAGTCATATAATTAAATTGATATTGATATCCAATTCAACATTAGACCTTTCCTTTTAACAGAATTTCTTGCACGGTTCATCTTTTCTCTTTTTCTCTCCAATGTGGAGAGAAAACAACGATGAACTGAGCAAAGAACTTTAGCTAAAAAGAACAGATCTATTAATATGCCAACAAATTTTCATTATTCTGGTAACATTTCTTTCTAATTTTTTATATTAATTGAAACATTTTTCAAAAATATTAAAAAAATTTACAGCTTTTGTTAGATTTATTTTTTTATGAGAATTCTGAAATATTCTAAGATTTTTCATTCTATAACTTTCTGAAAAAAATATTTTTAAATTTTTTTCATTTTATAAGAGATTTTATTAGAAATTATAGAACGACAAATCTTAAAATATTAGGTGTTGGAATTAATTCGTAGCGTTTTACAAGTGATGGGAAGTACTTTCATTAATGTATTTTTTAATGCTCATGTGAAATAAATAACATTCTTTCATTAAAAAACGCTACGAATTAATTCCAACACCTAATATTTTAGAATTTATATTACATAAAGAATTCTAGAAAAGACGTAGATTTTCTCAACACTTCTGAAAAGTGTTCCAATTTGTATAAAAAAGATAAAATTTTCTAAAAACTTATAAAATTTCAAAGTTTATATACAATTCTAAAATTGTATGAAAAATTCTGAGAAAAATTTTTATCAGGATATCCTTGGGAAATTTACTTCAAAAAATATAAACGGAAATACGCAAGAAAACAATTGTGTTTCGCTTTGACTCGTATTATCCTAGATTTGATTCATTTCGGTTTTAGTTTTAAAAAAACTAAAGAATTCAGGGTTAATAAGAGTACAGTGCAGTTATAAGAGCGCAAGTTATGATGTTACAACTTATTTATTATATTACAAAAACGAAGATGTCTTTATTCCAAACTTGATGCAGATTGAAAATTGAACATTTTAATTTTTTTTATAAACGAGCCACTTATCTATTCTGTTCAGCGATAGAATTAAGTTTCGTTCACTTGATTTGTGGCTTGCGTCCCTGACATAGTCACACGTGTTTCTTTTTCGGTTCCCAGTAGGAATCTTGAGTGTTTTTCGGGACACCCTGTGTATAAACGAGCGTCGTGTATCATAACGTTGCGCCCCATGGTGTTTTCAAGCCTCGCAAGCACTCGTGGAGCTTTAACGAAGCTTAAACTCGTCCATATACTTACACACTGGCTACAGTGTAGTCCACGTCCAAAGGAAAACAGCCGCAAACATTTTTTTTTTCTTTACTCGATGCACAACATCTCTCCGATCGATTATCCGCAAAAGCGCTCGGTCGGAACAAATCGCACCTCTCCCCACCCGTCCCTGGATCCCCACACCTTCATGTTCGTTTCGGATAATCGGCTTTCCGTTGTGCACGCTAAGAATTACGAGCTAGAGTTATGAATTATCTAAGAGTTACATCACCGGTACACTACAAATAAACGCGTGCGATTACGCATTATTTCTTTCGTCTAAAAATTCATTCGACGAGTTTCACGAAATCTCGGAAAAATTATTGAGTTTCTTTACGGAATTGTCATAATTTCGCGCGGGAAACTGAACTTTTTGAGAGCCAAACCGGAATCAAGCATGTTATTTTATGACTCTGATTAGAGGCTCTCTACGCGAAGCAATCTTACGCTTGTATTAATAGCTATCCATAAATATGTTCGTATTGAAGAACTTAATTGAAGTTAATCACGAAATATTCCTCGGTATAAATCTTAAAAGCTTTATTATTTACTATATTAATACTTGCATTTCATTACGCTATTTTACAAAAGAATTTTTTTTTTATTACTTTGAATCAAATGATTGATAAAGTATTTTTAATAGATTTTTAAATATTGGAAACGATGCTCCAAGTTAAATTTCACAAATTAAAAATTATAAATATATATCAGTTTATCGTTATAGACAGAAAATTTGTTATCTTAGAAAAAAAGATAAATCTCTAAATCTTTCATAGCTATAAAATAAGATATTAAAATTAAAAAAAATGCCTTTTATAAGGAATGAGCAATACTGTCATGACTTTTGATCTTAAGATAACGTTAATTTTTTTTATCTAAGATGTCAAATATTGCAGCAAAGAAATTTTTGATACGTTAAACCTCGATTATTTCGTGTATTTACCATACTGAAAAAAGATGTATGGCATCATTTTAAATATTTGTAAGAAATATCTTATCTGGTTTAAAGTAATTTTTTGTTTTAAACCAATATTATTAATCGTGAAAATTAAAACATATTACAGTAATGATCATTTATTACAGTAATGATATAACTAAAAAATTGTCATTTTTTTTATGCTTGCAGAAAAAGAATAGAAACCTAAAATAAAAAAAGAACTTTAGAAGAACATACTTTCATTTCTCTTCAATCATTTAATATATATCAAAATTACATTTCTAAATTAATATTACAAAATTTCAATGATTTAAAATATTGAAATTTATTTTTTGGAAACTTTATTTGAATTTTATTACTAATGAGCAATATGTATGAAGTTTAATTATATACCTATACTTTCTCGTGACTTTTATTATAGGATTTCTATCTCTCAAAGTAATCTCTTTACTTACATAAAATTGCGTTCAGGAAGTAAGGAAGTCGGCTTCATAAAGTCGTGATTAAACATAAGAATCTTACAAGCTAATTGAAAGCATATTGAAGAAATTTTGACTTTTCCTGCTTTTATAATATCTATTGGAGGGTGTCGAGGTGCGCTGATAATCAAACTTTGTCTCAGTCGATGTATTTATATGCATTGGCTCTTTTTGTTTCAACTGTCCAGTAAAAGGCACACCGACGGGGTGCGACAATTGTATCGCCACATGGCACGATTCGAAAGCCCTCGAAAGGGCAGATGGTACGACTCGGGAGGGTTCCCGCTGTTGTGACACCATTGTTTCTGTCCCGCGTGGCCGCTCGCGCGAGCACATTCTATTAGATAAAGAATTACGATACATATTTCGAAAAAGCAAGCGCACGCGCGCACTATATTCCAAGGTGTACGTTAAATCGTGGGAATCGGATGCGCGCCTAGGGCGCCCTTCTCTCCCTCGTTTATCTAACGGATCGGGGTCTTTCAGAATCCTAACGGCGAGATACTTAGGCTAGTGTAAGAAAGTTGTAAGCTGTAGGAGATTCTTTCGACTTCTCCCAAGGACCAAGGCAAAACTTTGTCGCGGATACATATCGACGAGATAGAATTCACATTGCCAACGTTATTCAGATTTTCGTAATGCATAGTGTCCCTGGTGAAAATAAAAATCGGAACGCAAGTCGAATGTAAGGAGAGAGTAAAAGAGGTGTTTTTCGCTCTTCAATTTTTGCCTTCTAGAAGCTTCATTTACGCTTCTGTTACTCCCCCCTTACACTCGACTTACGCTCCGATTTTTATTTTCGCCAGGGGTCCGTTGAACGTAATTAAATAACGTTGATCTCTCGAGGCCATATCTCTCGTATGGAATATTTCGTATTTTTGAAGCTACACGTCCAGCGTATTTTCGTACACGATACGAAGGTACATTCCGCGTAGAATCAGGCCGGTCCGGTTCGGGCCGTCTTTGGGCCGTACCAACATGATCGGGGAATTGGAATTTCTCATTCAGTTTCTATTCCTCATTGCCTTGTCTCGACAATTTCCTTCCTGTATATTGCACATCTTTTTCGGCTCTTCTCGTTCCGTCCCGTTAGAAGTATACTAATTTCAATATTTTCGTACGTTTCCATACGTACGTTCGTTAGGTTGCCAATGCTGGGCCCTGGGAATGCGCGATGGCTTTGTCTCTCTTCGTCTTTCTCACGCTGCCTGTTCCCCCGCCTCTCTCTCTCGCCCGCGTACCCCAACTCCTCCCCTCCGCTTCTCCCGCTCCCCATTCCTTTCCCCCCTAACCTCAACAACGCCGCTGCCTCTCCATTGCCTCTGTCTCCCTCGATCACTCCGTCTCTCTCGCTCGCGCGTCTTATTGACCCGGACCCGGTTCTCTTCTCCTCTCTCTTCGATTCGCGCCGGGTTACCCGCACCAACTCACCCGCCGCCTCACGATGGCAAGGGTTGCCAGGGGGGGAAGAGAGAGAGAGAGGGGAAGGGGGGGTGGGTGGAGAAGGCACCCGCGGGGTAACGGGAGGGATGGGAGGACAGGTCCGACGCACAGGTCCCGCGATATACATTTTCATTTCATCTTCTTGGCGCGCTATCAGAGACAGAGAAAAGTAGGAAAAAAAGAAAAGAGGAAAAAAAGGAAAGAACAGCGCGCGCGCGCGCGCGCTCTTTGAAGAAGAGGTGGTCAGGAAAAATTTCGGCCATTCCCCCCGAGCGTTGATCGGTCAGGACTTCTCCATCCGGTTCGCGCGAATTCCAATTCGCGACTTCATTCGCGAGGAGAAAAAAAAAAGAAACGCGACGGCCAAGGGATACCATTGCGAGAGCGTCACATTCCTGCGGTTGTATGTATATCGATAAAGAGATAATAAGGCGTTAGTTATATATATATATATATATATATGAAGAAAGAAATGAACTCTCGTCCGCGAACGTTCTTCTGAGTTATAATGCGACTTATGTTTCCCATCGACAAATTATTAGCTAATTCGAAGAAGGAATTTTATTCTGATCGGTATAGCCAACGTATCGCATGAAATAGTAGAACGAACACACCGAGTCAAGTGAAAGTCAAAATGACTTAATCATGACGTCATGAAGGTCAAAATGATACATTTTTGATTACGAAATTTGACTATTTATTGACGTTAAGGATCAAAATAGTTATTTTTACTTTTTGTGTGTTGTTTGGACGATTGAAGCGTGATCGTGTCAGAAAAATTATTACAACTTGATGCGCTTATCATAAAGGTATTTCTTTCAAGATGGCGCATAATGATGCCTTGTCGTACAATAAATCCGGCCTCGGAATCGTTTGCGCGTGTATGAATCGGAGTCTCGCGTGGTGAATCCTCGGGGGCACATTCCATTCGCAGAATGTGAAATTTCATCGTTCTTCCGAAGGTTCTTCCGTATCGACCGACGAAGAGAGCGGCCCGTCGTCGTCTCGCCGGTCGGTAAAGATAGCGGGCACGCGTCCTCGTCTTCGTCCTCGCGCGTATGTTACGATGAGCGGGAAAAAGGGCGTAAAGCAGCGGGCGTGAAAAGCAGGAAGCGTTTGTCCGTCCGATGTGGGGCAAATTCCAGCGAGCTAGCGAGAGCGTAGCGGTGTAGCGAAACTAAGGATGAAAAAAAAAAAGGAGAGAGAGGTAACAGAAGAAAGAACACGCAATGATGACGACGACGTGGAGTCAGCCAGTCGGTCGCGGGGAATAGATGCGTCTCTTTCTTTTTTTCCTCATCTTTCCGCGTGCTTCTCTTTCTCTGCCTAAAAGTTGACCTCGAGTTTCAAGGGTAGAGAAGGGTTCGCAGTCGTTTCTGCGCCTCGTTCGCCCCCTCCTCCCCCCTCCCTCTCTCACCATCCCATCCCATTCCATCCCATTCCACCTTACCCCACCCCACCTCTCATATCTTACCGGAGGGACTATACGGCGAGTCGCGCGCGCGGCTCTCTCGAATTCTCTACGAACGGAGAGAGAACGGAAGAGGAGAAAGCGACGTTGCCTATAGCAGGACGGCGGTAGACTCCCGCCATCCCCACCGGCGGTATAGCGCCGTTCGATTGGCCGGCGCGCTTAGGTTCTCCTTTGTGAGCGGGCGGGTGAAAGCGTGCCTGGCAACGTCGCGAGAGTTTGCCGGCGTCCGCTGGAAGGAAGGCTAAACTGGTACGGGTGCGAGAGAGCGAGGACGAAAAAGAAAGAGAGAGAGAAAGAAGGACAGAGCGAGCGAACGAGACACCCGGCTTGCGAGGGGCGTGGGGAGAACTGCATGGAAGACAGAGAAAGAGAGAGAGAGAAAGAAAGACAGACAGATGTACGGGGAAAAGAGAGGAAGAGAGATCGTACGAGCGCGTCCAGGCGGTCTGTTCTCTCGTCAGGTTCGCCCTCTGTGTGTGCGACGTCGCGTGTAGTGAGTCGCGGTAGAGGCGAGAGAGAAGCGAGTCTCTCGCGCGCACGTACGCTTCTCTCCAATGTGAAAAAGCTATCGCGCTGTACTACTACCATTACACAGAGCCGGCTGTTACTACTAATACCACTACTATATTGCCCACCATCGTGACATCGTCAGCGGCGTGCTCGTCGGACGTGCCGGCGTCGCTTACGCTCCACGTCGCGTTGCGTCGCGCCAAACCGAACCGAATCAAACCAAATCAAGCTGAGTTGAGCGCGGAGCCGGAGTGCGTGTTTATAACGCGCGGAACCGGAGTACCGGCGTCCCGCGGACGCGCGCGTGACGCGTCCCCCTGCGTCGCGCTTTAAGCGCCGCAGAGAAACCCGTCATCATTGGAAAACGCTGTTGCTGCTGCTGCTGTTATTCCTATTCCCCGACATTGTATCAAGGACGCGGTGTGTACACCCGTATCCTTGCGTCGGCGCCGCCGCCGCCGCCACCGTCGCTGAAAGAAGGAACCACCGTCGAGCAAGCGAGTTTCGTCGCGGGACGGTATAGGGGGAGAGAGAGAGAGAGAGAGAGAAAAGGAAAAAGAGAGCGAAACGGGCTAGATAGAGACAAAGAGACGGAGAAAAAGACAGAGAGGGAGAGACGGAGAAAGAGAGAGAAAAAGAAGACGTGAGAGAAAGAGAGACGGAGCGAGCGTGAGCGTTCGACGTCGTTGCTCCTCGTCGTCGATGGTGGGGAGGCAGAGGGAAAAAGAAAGAGCTAGAGGGGGAGAGAGAGAGCGCCCTCCCCTACCCACCCGCCCGCTCGTCTCCTCTGCCCGCCGCCGTACCTACTCACGGAGCTAACGAACGGTCGAGCGTAGCGTCGAGTAGACCGCATCCCAAGTATAACGTACGTACGTATATTCACGGGGAACTGAAACTAAGCGCGCCGCGGCGTGTTTTACGCGCTGGTGTTACGCGCGTGAAGGAAAAAAAAAGATAAGGAAAACGCGCGTTCCGCGATGCGAGTAAGCGAGCACGAGCAAGCACCAGCTTTATAGTGATCGGTGTTCTTTCTCGTAACCGGAGTCTAACCGTCATCGTCGGTTCAACGCGGAGATAGTGTTGTGACAGTGGGAACGCGTTTGAAACGCGTGCGTGTGGTGCGTGGTCTTTCCTCTCCTGTCCGACATCTAAGCGTTCTTACCAGCGAGTTCCCAAGTGTGCGAATGTGAGAGATTCCGTGTACGTGCGCGAATGAGCGAGTGAGAGAGAGAGAGAGAGAAAGAGCGAAAGAAAGAGTGCGAGAGAGAGCGAAAGAAAAAGAGCGAGAGAAAGAGGGTGAGAAAGAGGAAGAGAGAAAGAGTAATATAGAGTTAGCTGTCTGTGTGCACTGTGCGTGCACGCGGGATGTTACCGAGCGTGCGAGCGAGCGCGCGCGTGTGCGTGTGAGAACTAGAAAGAGAGAGAGAGAGAGAAAGGGAAGAAAAAAAGACTTGTAACGAGAAAGAAGGAAAGACGGGACAGGAATAGAGAGAGGGAGAGGGAAAGAGAAAGGGAACGCTAACGCGTGCATGTGTACGTGCGCGCGAGCGTGCAAGCAATTCCTTCGTGAATTTTTCTTTTCCTTCGCTGGTGTTGTGTCACCGGCGGATAAAACGAGAGGCTGAGGGACCCTGACGGACGTACGAACGTACGTCGCGATATGTCGGAGCACCACCGCGTGGCCGGTGGCTGGGGCACCGCGAGCCCGGGTAACCGAGAGGATGCTTCCGGCGGTGCCGCCTGGTGGCCTTCGGGCCTGAATACCGATCAACAGCAACAGCAGCAGCAACAACAGCAACAGCAACAACAGACTATACATCAGCATCTGCTGAACCAACAGCAGCAGCAACAGCAGCAACAGCAGCTCGCACAACAGCAGCAGCAGCAGCAACAACAGCAGGCGCAGCACCATCCGGACAACGTCCGGAGTACTGCCGCTGCGGCGAACCAACAGCTCTTCTCCTACAAAATGGCCTCCAGCTTCCAGAACCCGGCCACCACCGGCGCGGCATCGAGTCCGGTCTCGACATCCACGCCGGTCGGCGGCGCCGCCGCGTGCATGAGGGGTGGATACGATTACAGGCTCGGTGCGGCGCCGGGTCCTGGACAAGGCGCCGCCGGTGGCGGCGGCGGTGGCGGTGGCGGTGGCGGCGGCGGCGGTGGTGGCGGTGGCGGCGGTGCGGGTGCCGGTGGCGGCGCCGCCGCCGGCGTACCCGGCACACCTTCCGCACCGCCGCCCGGCGTACAGTGGTGGTATCCAGGCGGAGTCATGGACGCTGCCGCACAGAATAACCTGCACCAGCAGTTGCAGGGCCAGCAGCAACAACAGCAGCCGCAGCAGCAACATCTCTCGCCCATTACCACGCAAACGTCCACGCCCCCCGTTATGTCCCCGGTATGTTACGAAGTACGAGTAACCGTACCCTCGCGCCTCGAGAAGAAAGAAAAAGTAACATCTCCCTTTTCGCGCGCGCGACGGTGGTTTCTTTTCCCGCGTTCTTGGCAAGCGGCGCCAAAATCTTCTCCCTCTCCCCCCCCCCTTTTTTTTAACATTTGCGCTTCCTTCAGGCATTTTATAAATGCTTTTACGTTACCGGATGTCCGCATTTTGATTACGAAGATCTTAGATATTCGTGTCGAGTTTCAAGGTGACACAAATAGATAAGACAATAAAAAGACTGAACTCAATCAATTGTCAGTCAATGCTCGCGAGTCGCCATTGTTCAAAATTGGGAAACAAAGATTGTTGCGTGAATGTAAATTCGTATGAGAAAAAGATTTCTCTATCGCGCGCAAATTAAATCTCGTTCGATCTAAGAAACGGTCGTCCGGTAACGGATTGGCGTTTATGCGACGCCTTTGTACCACGTTGTAGTAGTAGATACGTAGGCCGAAACGCGACGACCTCGCTCTTCACCCCTCTGTCCCCCTCGTTTCCCCTGCTCGCCGTTCTTTCGGCCACTTTCGCGCGCTCGGCGAGCGAGCGAGCGAGCGAGCGAACGGACGAGCGAGCGGGTGGCTGTAATACGAAGACAGAGAGATATAGCCGGTTCGACCAGGTGGCCATGCGGCCAGTTTTGACAACTTTTCCGACCGCCTTCAGTAAAATACGCGGCAGAGTCCGTTCATTTTAACGATCTCACTCTTTATGCTTCAGATGTTTTTACTGATGCCCGTCTCTACCATGTAGTTTAATTTTAATTTCGATTCAATAATCCTTCATTTTTTCTAGTTCTGAAAATTAGAAAAAGATGAAAAGCAAGTTGAATCGAGATTAAAATTAAAATTTATACTGGTAAAAATGGGCATGAGTTTGTTAAATAATTTAAATATCCCTAATATATATATAAATAATTTTAATTATAAAGTTATAAAATAATTTGTCTGGAGTAACACGCGCGCGCGCGCTCGCGATTTATAAGGCGCAAGAAATATACCAAGAAAATTCCCAAATATGATTTCGCATTCGCTGCACGCAAGTTGATTTTTTTCATTCGATGTATAATTTTTAATGAAAGATTTCTTTCTCTGTCTCTCTTCCTGCTTGTCTTTTTGCCAATCTGACGGAGAGCTTTGTCTGATTTTGTCCGTCGTCTCTTCTATCTCGTTATAGTGTTCGATCGGTTGTTGTCGGATTTTTCACAATTATTGGAAAATGTATTTCGAACACGCAAATTTTTATTTGAGCATCAACGAATCTTGACAAAGTGATTAATCCTTAATTAGTGAAGTGTCATCGACGATTTCAATGAAATACATTCACTTCATTCGATCAATCCTCTGTATATATTATCCATATTTCTTTTGATATTTGTTAAATTTATATCCCATTTTAAATTAAAAATATCGAGTCGTGATGGGTTTTACCTGGAACGAACTCGCCTCACTGCTTACGTCTCGAAGATATGTTAAGGAATTAAGATCGTCAGTGGCGATAGGCCCAGGTATCGAGAGAAAAGTTAGGTATATCCCTTCGGTTGTACTTGGGGTAGGCTTTGATAGGCAACGACGAGGCGATCCGGGAACGTGATTGCGATAATTGCGATAAAAGGTATATGCATGGTGTTCGTATCCTTCGTTTTTTTCGGTGTCGTCTCATATGCGTATAAAGGCAAGGAAACATTGTATTCCTATAGAAATTCCGCTTATCATCTCTTGTGTTAGCGATTTTGCAGTAAAAAGAAGGAAATGTTATTGGAGAGAGGTATATAATTTGTTTCGGTGCATATATTGATGATCGATTTTCACCGATCGCCGTCAACGATAATCTTGGTAACTGAATTTTTTATCTGTATAGAAGAGAGGAAAGAAATTTAGAAAAGAAACATGATTTTTTTTTAACGTATCTTCGTGTAATGATGACGAGTTAAATAGAACAAATTCGTACGATTTATCTTGTATACGGGATATTTCAATTAATCGCATTCCTTTAATCCTATAGATTCTTTAGGCAATTTCGAGCTGATTTTTCCCCGATATAAATTCTGTAACCTTTTCTATGAAGAAAATTCCAAAGATTTTAATAAAGCTTCCTAAAGTATTCGCTCGTTTTAACGTTTTCGGAAAAGGCAAACGACCGATTAATCGGTCGGCTCTTTTGCCTGCTTCGGCTCGACAAGATTCGCGATTGCATGCGGATCTGGATGGATGCGATGGAGAGACGGAACCCTTGAGATCCTCTTTCGGTTATCTCGTGCGAATCAAAAAGGATTTCGTGTCGTGTAAAGCTATTCTGTGGGATATTGAAGACGCGGAAAAAAAACATTGTGATACATATTAGCTCTGTTTTCTGTAACTAAACTAGTATACTAGTATACTTTCGGAGCTCAAAAGTGAAATAGATATACATTTGATATTTGGCGACAGCGAGGAAGAAAGTTCCAGTGCAGGAATAAAAAACAGACTTAATGTGAGAGAAAGAAAGAGACAGATTCGGGTGATTCTTTATCTCATAATTCGAGTACGCATACATAGAGTTGAGAAGCAATTCCGATTGTCATCGTATCCCAATGTCGGGTTGATTGGGCACGGATTTTCGCGCGTTTCATCGTTCTCGCATTCCTGTCCCGACTCGCGCGCGCGGTTTTCATCCCGTCGCGTCCGTCCGTCCGTTCGTTCGTTCGTTCGTCTGTTCGTCCGTCCGTCCATCCGTACGTACGTACATCCGCCGTCCGCTATTGATTCCGGGTTTCGTGCGGCCTTCTTCATAAGTGCGTTCGCGTTCAGCAAGTCCGGCTGCGCTTGCCGGTTGATATTATCGCGTTCTTTCTCGTTGCTCGTTTCGCGATTTCACATTAGCACTAAGTGTCAAGAGATCTGTTCTTTTTAATTGTCCCCTTCCCCCCTTTTTTGCTCTCCAAGCACGCATTCGGTTGTGTGTGGCGAGAAAAGAGGGGAGAGGAAGGTCAAAGGAGAACGCAGATATTGCAACTGAACGGAACAGATCGAAAAATTTGTCAAATACAAAGGAACAGAAATACTCCCTAATTGACCTCACAGACGCTTCATGCTCTCCTTCGTTTTAGGTTGTTTGTTTAGTTTACATTGATCGAGACTGCTCAGATTTGAAATTTAGATTTGGAGAATATTGGAAAGATTTATATGCATATATTTACATGAGAAAGTACACGGAAAGAATAATTTTGCTGAAACATTAAACGTTTAGCTATGATATGTGAATTTCAAAAACTTTTTCATTTTTCAATTGAAAAATATAGTTTTTGTGACTTTCATATCAATCAAATTATGATTATTCATATGAAATATTTCTTTCAGATTTACAGATTTAAAAATAATTTTGTTGGATCGTTAGAATAATTATGTAGGAAATTCAAGCATAACGAACAATGCTGCAAAAAAAATTTGTATTCTAGTCAGCTTGAACATCCTATGTAATTATTACATAGACAAAATTATTTTTAAATTTGTAGCTAGTTAAATTTTTGGATACGTTGGAAAAACCGTTTTTTTTTTTGTCCAGTGAGTGTTCGAAACAAAAAGAGATTATTTTTTTTATAATAGGAAGAAAACCATGGCTTTACCATTTTTAAATGATAATTAATAGTGTTTAATTAAAAACGTTTTTTCTTCTCATAAAATTTTCATTTATATTATGTTAGCTTTTTAATCGATTACGTCATCACGATGTACAGTTACATGAAATGGAATCTTTTCTCTTCTGGAAAAAAACGTCAGATCCCTTTTTTGTGAATTTGATAGGAATCCGAGATTGCCGTTTTCTTCTGGCAATTTCTCGATCTTGATCTTTGATATTGACAGTGATATTGAAGTCACGCGTAATTTTTTTCTCATCGTTAATGAATAATCGGAGCTTGTAATAGTGCGACGAAAGCGGAATCCTGTTCCGGAATATGTTAGACTACATATGAAAGTTCACGTATGAAAGTTTGTGATGATGAATGATCGGACCGATTACGCACTTTCGAAATAATAATGCTCGAAAGGAACGACGTAATTTACACGTTTTCACAATATCTCAGTCTGAAACTTTAAACATTTTTCGTTAAAAGTTCCATGAAGTACTAAAATTTAGTTGTTTGAAGTAGAAGATAATAGACATGTGTAGAGTCGGATTTTGATTTTCCATCGAAAAGTTACGTCACTTTAATGAATGAAACAACTTATTCCGAATCTATCTACAGAACTAAATTATTTAATATTTACATAAAATCACCAAAATATTTATATTACTTAGAGAAATGAAAAATAGATTATTTTTTTACATTAACGATTTAAAATATATATTGAATAATTTTTTTTAGACTGTTCGACTTCATGTAACATGCCGACAAACGAAGAATGTGTTTCACTTCTTTCTTCGCTCGGCCCGATTTCTCATGCGCGTATATATTTTTTTTAATTAAAACGATTTCTAAACTTTACTCGCCTACAATTGTGCAGTACCGAGCCGTTACCAAAACTTACGTATCATCGGCACAATTTACGTTTTAATTAACAAACGTATAGTAATGATCCCCGATACGAGTATACTTAGAGTTTAGCGTACCCACGTTTGTCAGGAATTCTGTAGTAAAAAGATTAATGGCTTGTGTGTGTCTATTTGAGAGAGCTGCAGTCGAGAGTCACTCTCAAGAGTCATACAAATGGACACTGTACTGAAAAGTATACCGCAGAGTTACTTTCTTACTTACACTTTTACTCTCTTTACATCCGAGAGTCACTCACGGGTAGATCTCAAGATAATACTTTGTAAGTATGATTCTTAACACTTAGCATTTGTCTCAAATGGACACAGCAATAATTTTTGACGAGAGAGACAAACACCAAGTGCTAGTATTTGATTCTGATTATCGAAACCAGACTGTTGAATTACTTTAATTTCTTCATAATTCCTTAACTATTTATAAAGAAAAGTTAATATGAAGGAACAAATTTATAGTGTGGAGAAAATCAATAAATGTTTCTAATGTTAGAAAATGCGCAGAACACTTTCGATTGTTCTATTTAAAATAGTCTAAAATATTTCTGTCAATATATATATATATATAATTCGTTAAATTTTCAATTGAAGGAACGTAGCATTTTCCAATTTCTTGTGCTAATATTTTGACAGATTAATAAAAAAATCATACGCAATGCGTTCACGTCAATGACAGAGTGTTTGGGTATGAAAGCACACCTGCTGAACAAACTAGACCGCAATCGCGGTCACAAGCTTAAAGCTTTTTCTTTTGTCTTTTTTTTTTGTTCGTAGAATATGCCTCGTCGCAAACATCTGACTTCCGTTTCCGTGGTGCCCGACGTTAATTTTATTTCCACCGCGCGCATTGCGAGACCATAGGAAACCATATGTCGTAATGTAACGCCTGCGGCCCAAGGGGCATAAATTCTTAATCCCTTGTACATCGCGGCGAGTGCGAGAAGAAAAGCGAGAAGAGAAAAATAACGCGAAATCGTTCCGTTACGGATATACCTTGAAAGTCGTTTTTACTCTTTCGTTACTCAGACAATTCGTTTTTACTCTTTTTTGTTCTCAGACATTTCGATGCGTAGGTAAATTAGTTCTTAAGAACGCTTGCCATCAAAATTGAATATTAATTAATTAATTAACAAAAATCAGACGTAATTAATTAATTAAGTCAGGTATATATTTTATGTAATGCGATATATTGAACCGTCTCATAAATAATGCGAGTTTCCGGATCGCGGAAGCAGATCCGCGAAAGAAGCGGTCGTTTACATTTTACGTCGTCTGAAAGTGAAAAAGAAACTCGCATTACTTATGGAGCGACTCAATGACAATGTCGATTCTACATAGTAGTTATTTTGCCGGCAGATCTCACATCCGCACGTAGGTCAACTAGATTTCCGATTATTTCTGCAGGTACGTGGTAACTATTATTATCCGCAATCCGGAGTAATAACGGTCGGTATATTGTACGTATAGTACGAGTATAATTGTGCTATATCACGTCTTACACATTTCAAAGAGCCTCAGAGCAAGAGCATAGCCCGATCGGGTATGTGACGTGTATAGCATGAATGTATACAAACTAGTGCGCACGTGTTTCAAGTCGTGTCTAAAAAAATAGACATTTTTTTTATTTACATATACCTAGATGCTTTTTGTTTGCTTTCAATTTTGAAATTATCAATCAACAACGACGTTTGGAAGAATATTCAATTTTTATTTATTTATTTTTCATTTATAACGAAGACGCGTGATGGACATACGTATGTATGTGTGTTTTCGTATTTATTTATTTATTTTATCTATATAATTATTTTGTTTAAACCTACGTAAAATTATAAAGTTTAACAGTGACTCTCCGCAATGATGAGACTTGTGGGACTACGGTTGGAGCGATAATAAGCATGTAACAATGTTGATAATATAATTATAATAATATAATGCCAATCTATATTATTATACGGCATTATGTGTAATAACAACATAATAATTATATACATAATGATAATGTACTGTATAATGTTGCACGTACGTACAATGTAATGACCATTGTTACTTGACAAAATCAAAAACGCGCGTTTGTACGGCGAGCATTGTTACGTGTGTCTCATTGTCAATGTGAGATCGCGGGCCGCAGCCGTTCATTAATTTAACACGCAAGTCGTATTACGTAAAGTGCGTAACGACACGTCTCAGTTATATTATCGTGGATATCTTGCTAAATTCGCTCGCAGCAATGTCCTAAGTGACCAATCTTTCGCATCACAATAAAAAAAATCTTTATTTTTTTGCTTCTCGTGAGCTAATAACACACGAGGAAGTCTCTTCTCTTACTTATGCAAATTTCTCATAATACGACGATACAGCGCATATTACTTCGCGTATTAACAAATATATATATAAATATGAATTTTTCTCGATTTAAAAATAGAATATCTCTATTTTACGATTTAATGTAAAATATTCCTTCTAATATAAAGATAGATAAATAATTATGACACGTAAAAATAGATCATTTCTATTTTTAAATTTAAATTTCTTCCGATGCGAAAGTGGAAGTTTTCTATTTTAGCATTTAAGAGCTTCTTTTAATATATTAAATGGAAGATTTTTATTTTGAGAATTTAGAGCCTTTTTTTTTGTTTTTATGTCGAAATATAGAGAAGCATTTTCGTCTTAGAAATCTTCTTTGGTGCAAAAGTAGAAATTGTCGAGACTTGCTGTTTTAAAGGCGTTAACAGGTCTTTTGATGTTTGCCGCGGCAGCGTTTTGCATTGTAGATCGTTTGCTTGGATTTCAGCACCCGATACAGCAGATACCGCAAAATAATCTTCAACAAAATAACGCTCAGAGTCTGCAGCGGGACAATATGCCGAGAGGAAAAGATTCGAAGCCAAGAGGACGGATGACAGCGTACGCGTTCTTCGTCCAGACATGTCGTCAGGAGCATAAAAAGAAGCATCCCGAGGAAAAGATCGTCTTCCGGGAATTCTCCAAAAAGTGTGCAATGAGGTGGAAGGTGAGACTCTCTTAGAATTATTCCCTACAGTCTCTATAGTTATTATGCATATCACATTTTTATAGATATAATGTATATAGATATAATGTATAGTTATAAATATGTTTTATAGAAATAAGTAATTTTGATATTAATATCTTATTTTATATAATGCAAATAAATTAGAGATAGATTAATAGATCTATTTGCTGAATACTAGGATCAAGAGAAATGTAAGAATTAACTTAGAAATGATACTTCGTTGGATATTCCCGTATGTTGTGGTTTCACAGCCCGAGGTGCGAGCAAGAGAGTGGGATACATAATGTTCTTCTGTCTAAAGGCCTGCGGATTCGCGAGAGCTACTTTGATCTTGGCCTCTGAATAAATATGTAGTGCTTGGTAAACGCCACGCGCAAGTATAGTATTTAAGCGCGTCGTTACGAACCGACACGTCTCGCCTTGTTAAACCGTCAATCTTCATCTTGTTTAGCGGAATCGAGATTATTGATAAAGAAAATTCAACCGATACATGCAAAAATCTTTCGCATCGTGACGTTGTCATTAAAGAACGAGTCTTTTAGAGTATTCATTATCCCGTATGCACGCGACTGTACACGACAGAATATGCTGGACCGGTCGAGAAACACTTATTTCCTCAGTAATTGAACATTTATCGCACGTGGCTCGATCTGTGAGATCAATTAAAAATGCTAACGCTACATTGGCGGAATACCGCATGTGTCGTAGACTATGTCGGACATCGAGAAGAAACGTTTCCACGAAATGGCAGAGAAAGATAAGAAGAGATACGACACGGAGATGCAGAATTATACGCCGCCTAAGGGAGAAAATAAGGGCAGAGGCAAGAAACGTAAACACATCAAGGATCACAATGCTCCCAAGAGATCGCTGTAAGCCCTCATGTTTTTACATAATGTATTCGAGCTTGAGGAAAAAAATTCGTTGATTAATATTTAAATATACAACGAGAAAAATAAACTTTAAAATTTAAATGGAAACAAAAATTTAACTTTTTTTTTAAGCTTTTACTCGCATTTTAGAAAAATTTATGATCCGTTTCCTGCAACTTTTAAATTATTTTTTAATGTAAAGTTATAATTATTTTTCTGAGAATTAAATTTACAGCAATTTCTCAAAGCTAAATTCAAATTTATTATTTCCGAATTATATAATACATTATGATTTTTTTCAGTTTCTACAAAAAGGCTAGCTTAATATATTATCGTATTATACGATACCCTTTTAATAGCAGCAGATATATTTCATGATTAATTTTATCAGGTCCGCTTTCTTCTGGTTCTGCAATGACGAACGTGGTAAGGTCAAAATGCTGAATCCTGAATATGGTGTAGGTGATATAGCTAAGGAATTAGGCAAGAAATGGTCGGACGCAGATCCCGAAACCAAATCTAAATACGAGGCTATGGCAGAAAAGGATAAAGCTCGATACGAAAGGGTAACGTATCGAAATTTTATCAATCTCATGCTTTTAACCATTAAGACCCCTAACCTTGTACTGCAACCATGTAAAATCAAAAACTAAAAGTAATAGGTTTTTTTATATACGTCTGGATGTCGGAATATATTAATATATCTTTTGGCACAATTCAAATTGATTAAATGGATTTATGAGATAAATCCAAGTATTTTTAAAATAAATATGAGACCTTTTCCTCTCGCAGGAAATGACCGCGTACAAAAAGAAAATGCAAAATGACGGAGCCCCAATGGTAGGAGGTGCGCAGGCGAACCAAACTACAATAAAAAGCGACAGCGAAGAAGAATGGAAGGAAGACGACGAATAGCGGATGCACGTCGAAATTTCTTCATCTATCACCCCGTGTCCTTCATCCTGAAAGCATACCTCACCTACTGTACGTACCATTGACCTTAGCGTGAGCGTACTTACACCACCATCACTAGGAGAACAAAGCAACTAACCACCTACCAATCAACCAAGCTCTTCAACAATCCCCACCAACCAACCTCCTAATTCTTTCCCCGATTATTTACGATAATGATAAAGTAATCCGCGCTAATTATGGTAATTATTTTAAAAGGAAAAACTGGTATGCATGAGTGATGCGCGAGCATGAGCGAGCGAGGATCATTGTGTGAGTGAACATTTGTACTTTAACATATTGATAGTAACGATGATGTAAAGCGGCTAGTAGGATAGCAGAAGATAATAAAGAAAAAAAGAAATCAGAACCATGAATTAAAAACAAAAGCGGAAGAGATAAGACAAGGCCCATACTTTCTCTATCCGGATGGAAGGCGCAGGGGCTCAATCATTGTTGACTTTTTGCTCCGTCGACGCTATAATTATGAGCTATGTAGCTTAATTTACTAATGACGAACACCGCGATAATGACGGCCTCGTTAGCACGAGGATCGGAGATAGTTGTAATTCTTTTTACGTGGATTTTTTCCGATATGCAAAAATCATGCTTTTTTTGATTGTCTTTTTCACGCATTGCCATTGGCACGGGAGAGATCACTATTTTAGATCCTCGTTCTCGAGAGAGGCAAATCATATTGCGTGGTGTTACAAAATTAATATACTATACCAAGTCTGTATTATTTGAGCTCCAGAGTCAAAACGCAAAGCTATCGACGTAAAAAAAAATTCAATGCAAGATTTTAGGAAAGGACTGTTGATAAACATCACTTAAATGTGTATCAACACTTTATAGTTCCCGAAATCTTACCCACATTGAATTTTTTTACGCCGATGGCTTTGCGTTTTAGCTTCGGAGTTCAGATTGGACAGGCATGTACTATACTTTTGGGGATCTTTCTTTTAGTTCAGTTCAATTCCAGTTCAGTTCAATTCTGTTCACTTGTTGCCAGCGTCGTTATGGCATGAACACGTATACACACACACACACACACACACACACGCACACAGACACACACACACACAGACACGTGCAGACAATTGTTGTATATCCTTGTACAGAAAGCTTCATTTTTTTCTTTCGTATATTTTTAGCAAATCGATCATGTTGAGCGCGCGTGATGGGGCATGGGGCCGCTTTACGCATATTTGCGAATATATAATTGATTTTATCGAGATACACACATGTCTCTTGTAGTAGCTGTAAGTACGTTTAGAATTAAGTATACGTGTATCTTAACGCAGACTTGAATTTTCCGGCGACTCTCTACGTCTTTTTTAGCGTACGATGTACTTTTTTCGATATTACACGGCGGTGTTACAAGCCACGAGCCACCATGTGATTGAGCCTTAATTACGTAGCCAATAAACGATGCGACGAATCGAATCGGGAGAAACTGTGTGCGAGAGAGAAAGAGAGTGCATGTGTATGTAGCTCGCAGCTTCTCTATTAGATCGTTGCATATGAGATGTCACCTTTTGAAAAAGTGAACCTCTTTTTAATAATCAGAATCATGTATGTTTACAATTCTTATACATATAATGAATATAATACAATACAATAATAATTATTGCTTTTTCAAACTGTGGAAATACAAAAAATTCGAGAAATTTATCATATTTTTCTATTTTAAAGATATTTCAATCAGACATTAATAATATTGATATTAATGTATTACTATTACCTTTAATTCTATCATTATTTTATTATAATTATATGATTTCTATATTGGTTTTTGATAAATTAAGAATTAATTGTAAGAATAATTTAGAAATGATTTATTGTAGACTACATACTTAGAACGAATCGTGTGAAAAAAAATGATCAAGTGTATACAAAATTTAACGTCCGGAATATAAAACTGGAAATATATATATATTTTTTTATATCTTTTTATCTTTAAGTTTCCTGTATTTTCGATCACGATTTTATTGATCGTTTTTATTAATTATTAAGAAATATTGAATTGAGTTTTTCTCAATTTTCCTACAATTTATATGCATCTTATACTTGTTCAGAAATTAAAAATGTATTGATGTATATATAAAATCGACATTTCATGTGCAGGGACCTAATATTAAATCAAAATTAGTAGCACGATATTCTTGTGGAGCAGCGGTATCGCCGCGCCAAGTTCTAATGCTTATTTATCAAAAACGACGAACGTATTGTACTCACGAAAACGAAATTCCATTTTTTATCGTAGACATTCGCGCTGTTTCGAGGCTGCCGGCGGCCTGCAATCAACAAAATTTTGTCTCTTGTCCGATAAATTCGACCGCAATTCCACGTCCTAACGTCTATTTATTAACTTTAAATTTGACTTTGATAATACCAGCAGAATCATATTTATTTCTTTGTTTTTTTTTGAGGCTACAGTCGCAGGAGCGTTAAAATAAAGTAACGGATGATACGATGAATAAATAATCGTTATATCATCGTAGTATAATATCGAAATTGACGCGCGACTCTCGTGCGATCGTAGTCTTATAGCGAATTCGGCAGACCACACTAATGCGCACTGAGTGCTTAAATAACTTTTCCATTGCCAACGCATTCGGCTTGTGCGCACTGTCTCAGTGCGTTAAGATTGTCATATTCGGCAAATAAAAACTGAACCCAGTGTAGTGCTGAATTTATATTCGGATCAATCGAATGAACTGAACGAGTTCAAAAAATATTTCACTGAAGTGCAAATATTTCTGACAGTGCAATTTGGCATAGCACTAAAGTGATTTTGCATTCGCACCATGTCAGGGCAGCATTAGAGCGGAGTCAGTGCCGAATTCATTATTAATACACCGTAAAAGATGTTCTGTACTTTCTTCTTTGTTTGACCTTTTCTCTCTTTCTCTCTCTCTGTTTTTTTTTCTTAGCCCGACACTGAAGTGGTCCCTGCCCCTTGCCATCGCCATTCTCCCTCTCACATTCGTTTTTAACTCACTGGAAAAAAAAAATAAAAAGTAGTAAAAGGATAATACGTTCAAATCTCTCGTCTCGAGACTCATGTGAATGATATAATAACCGCCGTTTCCTTCGTTAAATCATATTCCCGGGAGTGATCGGATTAATAGGAGATAAGCTCCCCACGAAGAAAAGGCGTTTTCTCTGTCTTGTACTGCCTCGAGTCATCTGGTGTACAGCAGGCTGTATTATAATAAATTATTGTGGTTTCTTGTAATATTAACATTCCTAGATCCTATAGCGTGTACAGTGATTCTAATCGTATTCGGGATTAGAGAGGGGACTGAGAGAGAGGAGTCGAGTAACCGATAATAAGTGAAAAGAACGATGAAAAGAAAAACAGAAATAGGATCTCACTAGTTTCTTCTTCTCTTCGTCGTTGAATGATGCCGAGATGAATATACATATAAACATATAAAAATATATATATTTATATGTACATTTACACTCGTGTGTTTCTATATGAATTTTTAGAGGCTTTCTTATGATTGAGATTTGACACACTTGCACCCTGGATATACATATATTTGGCAGCGGATCGGAAAATTTATCGTCACTTTTCTCAAGGACGTTTAAAAAATCTCTCTTCGTCTCTCCCCCGTCTCCCGTTCCCTTTCCCTCCCCTCCTCGGAGCACATTGTCTCGACGTAAAATAAAAAAAAATGGAAAAAAGGATGGCAAAAGATACGGATTTTAACAATTGAGCAAAACGTGCGAAAAAAAAGGAACCTGTTTTTTAGAGGGAGTTAGAGAACGCGGATAACAAACGACTGTAAAATATCAAATTGTAATATTTTAATACTGATTTGCAGATGTGCATAATTTTAACGTATAGCTGGTTATAAAAGAGAACGAAAAAAAAGTGAGCGGATTGTAACTGATACTGAAATTGTGTGAGACGCGATATCCGTTCCATGAAGAGAACGGTCGGACGAATAAAGGGGGGGAAAAAACGAAAAAAAGAAGAAAAAAAAGATGTGGAAATATTTCGAAAAAGGATCATGACATGAATTTCCTGTGTTATATTGCTAGGGGAATTATGATAGTTACATGAGAAGAAATGTTTGTTTTGTATATCTCTTAGGGATAAATAAACTTTTAAAAAAATACATCTCTCTCTCTCTCTCTCTCGACGATGGCTCTTCTCCCTTCTGGCAACTTGACAACTCCATTTTCCAAAGCTATACAATCGAACGAGTTCAATTAAGGAAATATATATATTTTCGCTATTCGTTTTTATATCTTGCTGAAATTGAAAGTACATCAGAAATTACAAATTTTTAACGTGCCGAGGATTCGAGAACCAGTGAAAAAAAATTTCTCGTATATTTGTATTCAGAGATAATTAAAAATAAATTAATTTTTTGCGACATGTAAATCGGCTTAAATTGAAATTGAACGATACGAATTTGATAAATTTTTGTACCTTCTCTTTGAGTATTTAAGCGGATTTCACATAAATAATCATAATATAAATTTTATAATTTTTTTTTTTTTAATATAAATGCAATCAGATCTGCAATATTCGTTTTACATTTACCGTGGAAAAAAAATGATAATCACGGATCTTTTATTGTGAAAAAATCTGTCAAAAAATTAATATGGAAATTTGTAAAAGATGTCTATATATGCAGAATTTTACACGATGTATCATTATTTGGATTATTTGATTAATTCTAATCCAGTCTAAAATAATTATGTACTATATTTTAATATCGCGATGCGCGGTATTAACTACAATGACTTGGTAATTTTTATTTATAACTTCATACATTCGGCAAAATACTTTTTTCTTCGAGGCATTTTTATACTTTCATATACACACAGCAAAATTATATATTGGGTCATCTAAAAAGTATCCGCGGTACTTTGTCACTAGATATATGACCATCAACACACATCTAGTGACAAAAAACCGCGGATACTTTTTAGATGACCCAATATAAGAATAAGAAAATCAGCCGTGTTTTATAATTTTCTGTACAATGAAATAAAAGCAGGCGGACGATTCCTTGTCCACACAAGATGTAAAAAATATTTTATGCGATAAAAGCAAAATGTACATACATTAGCAATTTGCGAGTGATTTTCTAATAAAGATTATATAGACATATATTGTTGTACATATATAATATGTGTACCAAAAGGAAAATGCAGTCAATAAATGCAATAGTCCAGTTCGTTCTCTCTAGCATTTAAAACGAAATGGATATATAAATTCAAGTGTCGGAGAAAAGAAGAGCAAAAGATCCGAGTGTAGAAAGTGCGGACGCGACAAACAGCTCGCCGTGTAGATGCGCCTTTAAGGTATATTAGGTTTGTTCGCGTTGCTTGAAATTCCAAAAGTGTTTGCATTTAAAACGAAATAAATAAATATATCTAGGCATTGAAAAGAAAGAAAACAAAGATGCTTAGTGCAAAAGGTACAAACTTTCGCGCCGCTCGAATCGTCAATTGTTCGGCGACAAAAAGGACCACGTGATCAAAATTGACGCTTGGTATTTGTCAATTTTGATCACGTGATTCTATTTGTCTGAAACGGCCGATTTGAGTGGTTCATGAAAATGCACTTTTAACGAACGCGTTCCTCGCCACCTATTGGCGCGACATTGAGCTATCGTCGCATCGAACGGCTCACCGGGAGTTCGTTTCGCCGTTCTAGATACACATCACCTTTTTGTTTGCGTGCTTTTTTGACAGTTATAAGGGGCATGTACATTTGAAAATCCGATGCGAGGGATGTAATGGCCGCGTGAAGGAGTCGTGAAAGCGGTCGCCCGGCTTGCGTTCGGTGTTGGACCTCTCGTTTCGACGCGCGTTCGTCAGGACGTCGCGCGTTTTGGTCTTCTACTCGTCGACTTCGATGTCGTTACTCTACTACTAGATAAGCACGACGAGGGACCGTCTGTCGGATTGCGGTGTTGAAACTCAGCACCGAGGCTCAAACTCCTTTCTCGGCTGTTTCGCCAGTGACAATACTCGCCGATCGACAGGTATTCTGAAGGTATATCTTTTAACCGTCTCTGACTCTGATTTGAGATATCCTTTCGTCAAAATAACATCACATTAATATACAAGATCTAGTTATACATGTTTCTCTATTTAGTAAAGTATTAATAATTTATGTAAATATACAATTTTACAATAAATAGATTTGATACTTCAATTGTAATGCATAATCATTTCTCTCAGCAAATAATTAAATGCGCGAGTATTAAATAGAGAGAGAATCGATTTTATGTAATGTTACTCTTGTCCTTAAATTGTCAACTTTGGGAAAGAGTTTATAAAGAATCCTCTTTAAATTTGCCACTTGAGATTCTTCATGAAATCTGATTGTTTAATTCAATACCATTTTTTTATGCATCATAACTGAAGTGTGTATCAAATCTATTTGCAAAATTGTATATTTGTATGTTTATTTTGAATTGTCAATACTTTATTGATATAAGGAAACATGTGTAAATATATTCTTTATATAAATATGTTATGAGGAAAGGGATATTCCAAATGAATCATTCTTCCAGGATAATCAATCATGGAGCAGGACACAGAATATACGAAATTGCCTCTGGAAGAACGCTGTGCGCACAAGGTATTTATCACATTCAAATGTGTTTTTACTACTTTTTGCTATTTTAGAAGTTTGTTATTTGTCACTGCACTGAAACTTTCTATCTTGCTTTCATCAAACTTTGTATATTGTAAATTTATTTGATTTTAAACACAAGTACTAATTCATTAAAAAAGACAAAATTTAGATTTGCAGAAAGTTGCAATTTTATCAATTTTAATTATTATAATGAACTTATAACAAACTTGTGATAATTGTAATTAACAATCTATGATTTTTAATGTGTATATAAATACATAAAAAGTTTTTATTTAAGGACAATGTTATACTGTACTAATGTTAAATATTTTACTCACAATGATGTCATATCCTTAGAATAGGGTAAACATTAAATTAAACAAGTAATATTCTTTATATGATATTGCAGTCTTGGCGAGCACGTTTGCATGGATATGAGGAGTGTGTGAAGACATTTCAGTGTATCGATGATGAGAAGTCGCCGGAATGGAACAAGTACATAGGCTTCATCAAGAAGTTCGTGTTGGATAGTAACGCGGCTGCGCAAGAGAAGGGATTGGAAGCAACTCTGGCTTTCATCGAGAATGCCGCAGTTGCTGGCAAGATAGTCATTGAGGTGATGAATGGTATCGTATCCAAATGTATCGCCGCACCTAAAACCAAGACGAAGGAATTAGCTGTACAGATTACACTGATGTATATTGAGATTGAAAAACATGAGGCAGTACAGGAAGAGCTGCTGAAGGGCACCGAGGCGAAGAATCCGAAGATCGTATCGGCGTGCATCGCTACCTTGACGCTGGCACTCAAGGAGTTTGGACCCAAAGTAATTAATATGAAGCCACTGATGAAAAAGATAGCGAACTTTCTGGAAGACAGGGATAAGATGGTACGAGAGGAAGGCAAAGCTATGGTGGTGGAAATGTATCGATGGGTAGGCGATCGCTTAAAGCAGCAGTTGAACACATTGAAACCGGTGCACATTACAGAACTTGAGGCGGAGTTTAGTAATCTCGGTGATGAGAAGGTGGTACCTACGCGCTATCTACGCTCCCAAAAGCCAAAGAAAATGGGCAATAGTAGCGATTCAGCAGCGGCAAGCGATAATGGCGAGGATGACAATGAAGATGCAGATGGTGCTTCAATTCCGGACGTTGATCCGTACGAGCTAATGACGCCTGTAGACATCCTATCAAAGCTACCGAAGGACTTCTACGAGAAAATTGAGGCAAAGAAGTGGCAGGAGCGAAAGGAAGCGCTAGAGGCGCTTGAAGCGCTTGTTAAAAATACAAAACTAGAGAACGGCGACTACGGTGACGTAGTGAAGTCCTTGAAAAAAATTATCTCGAAGGACACCAATGTGCTGGTAGTCACGCTAGCGGGGAAGTGTCTGGCTGGTCTAGCTGCAGGTTTAAAGAAACGATTTCAACCTTATGCCGCCGCCTGTTTGCCTGCCATTCTGGAAAAGTTTCGCGAGAAGAAGCAGACAGTGGTACAGGTATTACGGGAGGCTGCTGATGCTATTTACCAGAGCATGAGCATCGATCTCATTCTCGAGGACACTCTAGCTGCTTTGGAGAACAAAAACCCGGCCGTGAAAGCCGAGACGGCTGCATACCTGGCCCGATGTTTCACGTATACACCACCTGCGAATCTCAATAAGAAGCTGCTCAAATCTTATACCGGCATGTTGCTGAAAACGCTTAATGAGCCGGATCCAACAGTACGCGATAATTCGGCGGAAGCGCTCGGCACGGCGATGAAACTGATTGGCGAGAAATCAATGATGCCATTCTTAACAGATATTGATAATCTGAAAATGACGAAGATCAAAGAATGTGCCGATAAAGCAGTAATAATCGTTAAAGTGAAACAGGAGCGACCCAATACCGCTCCGGCCAAAATAGAATCGCAACGGACGAATAAAGCGAACAAGGAGAATTCGAAGAACAGCAAATCGAGTTCTGCGAAGAGACCGAATACTGGTATTGCGACCGGAAAGAAATCAGCAATGAAGAAACCCAGCAGTGCCTCGTCACTCACCAATCTGGCGCCAAAGAAAACGGTACAGATGGAGAGGAATTACAGTCCAGAAGAGATCGAGGAGATGGCGGCGCAGCTTTTGCCAACCGAAATAATCACCGGTCTCGTGGATAGCAATTGGAAAACGCGTCTATCGGCAGTTACACAATTGTCAGATACTATCAAGACAATGAATTCGGCGGAGGTGCCGACCCAGGTGATCGTACGAACTTTGGCGAAGAAGCCTGGCTTTAAGGATACAAATTTCCAAGTAAGAATAGGATTGAGATTATATAATATTATTCGATATTAATAATAAATTTGATTTATATATTTTAATTTAGAGTTGAAATTTTTAATTTTCATTTCAATTATAAAAAACAAAAATATTTATATAGTGTGAAATCTAATTTAATTTCTGCTTTAAGGTATTGAAACTACGCATAGAGATTGTAAAATATCTGGCGGAAAATCATCCCTTCACAGCCACCGTGGCCGAGTATTGCCTCATGGACATTGCAGAAAAACTTGCAGACGCGAAAAATAGTATGATCGCCATCGAAACTTTGTTAACGATTGCTGAGGCTACGAGTTTCGAATATATAGCGGATGAGGTAGTGGCGTTTGCATTCAATCAGAAGAATCCTAAAGTACAGCAGGAGACACTGCTATGGTTGTGCCGAGGAATCACGGAATTCGGTTTGTATCATTTACTTGCTATAGTATTAATTGTAAATAAATAAAATATACACAGAATATCAATATTCCAAATATCTTAGGTTGTGGTCTCAATATCAAGTCCATCATTGAGAACATCAAGAAGGCAGTAGCGGCTACGAATCCCAGTGTGCGCACAGCTGCTGTAACTTTGCTGGGCACTTTGTATCTTTACATGGGCAAACCGCTATTGACATACTTTGACAATGAAAAACTTGCATTACGGCAACAGATTGAGCAAGAATGTGAAAAGCATAACGGCGAAACGCCACCTGCACCTATTCGCGGCGCCAAGGCCAGAAAGGCCAACATCATGAAAATCGAGGATGACGAGGAAGACGAGGAGTCATCGGAGAAGAAAGCAGACGGCAGTGAACCGGATCTCAATGAACTGATTCCTCGCGTTGACATCAACGCGCAAATTACCGAAGCGTTGCTAGCCGAATTGGCCGATAAGAACTGGAAAGTGCGTAACGAAGCATTGCAGAAGGTGAACACCTTGCTTAGCGAAGCCAGGTTTATTAAACCGACTGTCGGCGATTTGCCGCAGGGATTGGCTCTTCGTCTCGTGGACAGCAATAGTAAGATTGCACAAGCAGCTCTAGGTCAGTAATTTATGTTAACTTAGCCATTATTTGTTATTAATTGAATTAATGTATATACATATTAATGAAATAATCGCAATTATTGATAAGTATTGATCATTGAAATTAATTATTCATAAATTAGTTTTGTAATTTATAATTAATATCATTGAACTGCTTCTCTCTATATATACATATGTGTGTGTGGTAGAAAATTGTTTAAATTAAACTAATTATAATCTAGAAAAAATATCCTGCTACTATACTGCTAAATATGATTTAAATTATTACTTACTTGATAGTAATTCTTTTCTTAAAATTTTATTTTTTAATTGCAATCAATAATCAATAGTTTTATTACACTTTGTTCAAATATATTTTAGGTATATGCGAAACGTTGGCGACGGCTATTGGACCACCAGTGAAGCAGCACATTCGTGCTCTGTTTCCCGGATTTTTGCAATGTCTAGGTGACAGCAAAAATTGGATTAGAGTAGCTGCGACCTCCTGTATCAATACATGGGGAGATCAGAGCGGTTATAAAGAATTCTTTGATGGCGAGATGATAGGCGATGCATTAAAGGCAGGTTCGCCGATGTTACGATCTGAACTATGGAGCTGGCTGGCACAGAAATTGCCCTCGATCCCAGTGAAACAAATTCCCAAGGAAGAGCTTTTCGTGTGCCTTCCTTATTTGTATGCTAATTTAGAGGATCGTAACTCAGACGTACGAAAGAACGCTCAAGAAGCTGTTCTCGGCTTTATGATTCATCTCTCTTACGAAGCGATGGTTAGAAACACTGAAAAACTGAAGGTATTTATGTGAATTACAGAATATTTCTTATATATAGATAGTTTTAATAACTCGTATAATAAGTAAAATTTAATAATTTTACTTGTCTATCTCATTAATTAATTTAACATAATGAATAATATTGCGTATGATGATAAAATATATTGCAATTTGAAATGATGTAATTTTTGCAGCCCGGATCGAGAACAGTGGTGATTGCTGCACTAGACAAAGCTCGTCCTAGTTTACCCATAAAGCCTCTTCCTAAGAAAGAATCATCAGATGACAATATCCAGAAGAATGGTGCAAAGGGTGCAAAAGTTGTGAAAGCTGTTAAATCGGTAATAAAATTAAATATACATACATGGTCTGACGAATTAAATTTGTGTGAATTGCTCTCTCTCTCTCTCTCTCTCTCTCTCTCTCTCTCTCTCTCTCTCTCTCTCTCTCTCTCTCCTCTCTCCTCTCTCTCTCTCCTCTCTCTCTCTCCTCTCTCTCTCTCTCTCTCTCTCTCTCTCTCTCTCTCTCTCTCTCTGATAAAAATTTAATTCTATTAAAATATTTTTATAATGACTTTTTTGTTTTTCGATGTATCGTTAATCGTATATTGTTCCAGAAGGGTGCTTCATCCAAACCGGGCAGTGCTCGCAAAAAGGATGACGATGTTGATACCAGTCCTCTGTTGGTGGTCAACAACCTGAAGCACCAACGTGTGATTGACGAACAAAAATTGAAGGTGCTCAAATGGAATTTTACTGCACCCAGAGAAGAGTTTGTTGAGCTTTTGAAAGATCTTATGACCACTGCAAACGTCAATAAGACTTTGAGAGCAAACATGTTTCATTCCGATTTTCGATATCATCTCAAGGCTATCGAAGCACTCACCGAGGTAAGTATATGTATGAATCAAAACATGTTTAGGAAAAAAATGAGTATCTAATGTTCTTCCTCCTTGACAAATTTTACTAACGTCAATTTAATTGTATTATATAAAAATAAATAATTTATATTAAATTACATAAATTTCTAGCATTTCAAAAATTAATAAAAATTTGGAAAATATTTTTTATCTTAATAATGTTTATAAAATATATGTTTAATATACAATATTGATTCTTGTTTATATTATTTTTATCAGGATCTTCCTGGAAATAGTAAAGCATTAGTGTCTAACCTGGATCTCATTCTCAAATGGTTGACATTGCGATTTTTCGACACTAATCCGTCGGTACTTCTAAAAGGATTGGATTACTTACAATTGGTCTTTAATATGTTAACTGAAGACCAATATCACATGTTGGAAACTGAAGCAGCGTCATTTATTCCTTACCTCATTATCAAAGTATGTCATCAATTTCGTATTATTTCTCCTTTTTTTTTTACCTATATAATATTATTATATATGCCATATTAATCAATAGATAGGCGATCCAAAGGATGCTGTGCGTAATGGTGTGCGAGCTTTATTCAAGCAAATAGCTCTTGTATATCCTGTGAGCAAATTATTCTCATATGTAATGGAGGGCTTAAAGTCAAAGAATGCTCGACAGCGAACAGGTAGACGATCTGATTCTCCGTATCCATATAAAATGTTATGAAAATAATATGTAAACGTGTTAAATGAAAAACGTATTGGTGCTTGCAGAATGCCTGGATCAATTAGGATCGCTAATTGAGAATTATGGAGTTTCTGTTTGTCAACCTACCCCATCTGCGGCATTGAAGGAAGTTGCGAAGCAGATAGCAGATCGTGACAATTCTGTTCGTAATGCCGCGCTGAACTGCATTGTTCAGGCCTACTTCCTTCAAGGGGAACGTATATTCAAGCTCATCGGCCAGGTAAGCAAGTTAAATTAATTAATATCATTAATACAAGAAAATAAAATATAAGTCATTTATGTTTTTTGCTATATACAGATATCAGAAAAAGATAAGTCTTTGTTGGACGAAAGAATCAAGAGAGCTGCAAAGAATAGACCCATAAAATCTGCTTCCGCTACTAGACTCTCCACGCCAGCGATTGCAACCACCAGTCCGGTGACGGATGACATGGAGGTGGATTACGAAGAGGAGCAGGAAGAGATTGCCGAGCCAATGGAGGCAGTACCAGAGCTGTGAGTTATTTTTACAAGTGATATTACGAAATTTTTATCCTGCTAATTGTTTAACAGAATAATAATCATTTTTAACCACATTTTTATTTTTTTCTATAATATTATTTTCTTATGGAATTTTTTTCTAATATTTTTTTATATATTATCTGCAAGTAATTCATGTTCGCACGTCCTTCGCTTTTAACATATCCGCAGGGCACAATGTAGTGTCACAAGCACTACACACAATAATGAGGATGAGCAAGCGCCTTCTGAAGTCATTAAATCTTCTTCAAAATCGGACCAGGAAAATAGCAATCATGAAGCTGATACACAAAATCATCTTTCCAATCGAGATGATTCGAAAACGTTTGTTACTTCTTTTGTTCATTTACACAACTTTGTGACGCGCTCTAATGACATGGTGCTGGGAAATATCGCGGAATCTCATCGTGCATCCTGCGTGCAATATCTTGTCTATTGTCGAATATTATCACTTATATATCTGTTTGTTTCAATTCCATTTTCTATTTTAATTTGCTTTCTCTTTTCTGTCCTCAATATGCTTGAATGTGTCATCTGTTTCGTTTCAGAAACAGAAAATGTAAAAGGGATCTAAGGATTTAATTAGCAATGAAATAATAAATAATATTCAATAGCACGATAATCTATTTACATTGTTTTTCCAATTTATCACAATGATGTACATATATTATTATATATAAAACGACTTCCTACTATTTCCTACTTTATGTTACTTTACTTTTACTTTTACTTAACTCACGTAAATTGAAAATATTTTTTACTTTTTAGATTGCTGTAATATTTGATATCCTTAATCAACATTGTATTCAAGTAGCAGTGTATTTGATCTGATGTGTGTTTATTCCTTCAAGTTTCAAAAATTCTGTCGACATATCTATGTACAATGCGTTTATTTTCTAGAAATTCTCCTACATCGATGCAACCAAAGGTTCCTTCAGGTCCCTTCGGATTAGACATGGAATTTCTGCAGAGGATTGAACTGAGTGCCCCAGTAAAATATCGTAATCCGATATTAGCGGAACCCAGCTTGTCAGATTTGAATGAGCCTCCAGTTAATGTGTTGAACCCACCCAAAACACAGTAAGTTAAACTAATGTAATAAAATAATGAATTATTAATATAATTAAATTGTGCACAAACCAAATAATTTATTTTAAATTATTAATGTTTATTATTATTATTTATTAGATATTAATAATTTTTGATTTTCTACTTTTCAGAATGATACCAATTTCGCCACCGAAATTGTTAGTGTCAAAATTATCATCCGCTGTATCTCCTACTACTATAAGCAGTAAAGACGAAACACTCGAACGTAATATTTTGTCTATGGCCAGTATGGATTTGCCCACTGCAATACAATCCATGAATGCAATAGAAAACGTATGTATTTACTTTTTTGATGTTCGAATATGTTAAAAATACGAAATATTTAAAAATTTTTTTAAAATATGCCCTGTAATTTTTAATTATCGTGATTTCATCCAAATTTTTGGCATGGAGGTATAATTAAAACTAAATTACCACTTTTTAAGAATTTTTTCTTTGTGGAAGAAATCAATTAAAAAACTTTTTAAAAAAAATGCAAAATTTTCTATTTTGAATATCTGTGTAATATATATTTATGTATTAACGTTTTCTTTTTTTACAGTTATTAAAGTCTCATCAAGCGGTCAGCTTACAATCCAGAGAGGATAAATTCATTGGATCGATAAACATGCAACTGAAATTATTGCAAACGTATCCATTACGACAAGAAAATGCAGACGTGTCGAGGGGCTTTAGAAACACATTTCTGGTTATACTCGTGGTGAGTGCAATTGCTTCACGATCATTTCATATTATTTCACAGATTATATATTTCAATAAGCGATTTAATATATATTAAAAATATATAAAGTTTAATTTTCGATAAAAAGGCATATATCTGACAAAATATTTTTTTAAAGGAATTTAATAAGAAATTTAAATTAGAGACTTTCATAAAAAATTTAATTTTAATTAACTGTTTCAACGACTTTTGTTTTAGTTTTATGACACTGGATTTCTTGGAAAAAATGTTCCTTTCATACATTTAAAAGAATTAGTAGATCAGATGATAAGTTTGTTGGCTGAAAACAAGTTGGAACATTTGCATCAGGCTGGAGCATATTACAGGGTGATCAATAACATCATGGTGAAAATTATTGACAATTCTAATCACACCACCATTATATGGTATGATTTATGACACAATAACATATTTATTATGTTTATTTTAATTTTTTTGTTCTTTATTTATTATGTTTGTTTACAGTGTATTAATCAAACTGCTTCATTCCTGTGCTGAATCAAATGTTCCTTCAAAATACGAGGAATTAGTGATGAAATGTTTATGGAAAATCGTGAAAACAATGTCGAATTGGGCCGCTGATTTAGATTATGATACAATACTCTTGGAAGTACACCGTTTTCTTAAGGTAGAGTAATTTTTTGATAATATTCTATGTATATAATGACCAATTATTTAAAGTAAATGAGAATATATACAAGAAAGATTGCTATTGTTATATTTTGCAACTTATATGAGCTATTAATAAGTTAAATGTTGTATTTATTTTTTTTACTGTGTCTTAAATATTTCAGTGCGATAACATTTTGTACATTCTATATATATATATATATATATATATATGTTATTTTTTGTATGTAGGATTATCCTACTACGTGGTGGAAGAAACGAAAGTCCGATACTCCACTACGAACAGTCAAGACGGTTCTTCACAGTATGACCAGGGTGAAAGGCAGTTCGATACTTAATCATTTGACACTAATAAACAATACAAATGAATCTGAGTTGCACGCTTACTTAATAAGATTAATTGCGGTTAGTTGCGTTTTATATATATATAAAAGTACATTGATTTTAAAGTATTTAAATATAGTTATCATATCGCGTTGATATAAGATATTAGCACTATATATGTATTAAATTATACATATCAGGAAGTAATTAACGATATTTATCGCAATAGAGTCTTAAGCCAGATGAAATTAATGCAGCAAAAGTGACACCAAAATCGAATAATGTAGGAAGAACGCCAAAACACTTGTCCAAGTCTACTCGTCAGCAACTGGCAGAAATATTCAAGAAAATCGGATCAAAAGAACAAATGCAAGAGGTATATATTTATGTGCAACTAAAAAAGTCTTGTTTTTTTTTTAATAAAACAAAAAATATTTCAGTTGTTAAAATTATTAAATATTTGCGAAAATTATTAATCTTTCTTTTACTTACTTTGTCGTATTTTAAAATGCCTCGTATTGTTCTCATTCTTGAGGTTTTTAATGACGTTTTTGCAATTTAAAGTGTACTTTTAGCCATTTAATCATATTTTTGTAGGGCCTAGTGCAGTTATATGATTTCAAACTTCAATATCCGGAAGCTGACGTACAACCATTTCTGGTCAAATCTCACCAATTCTTTCAAGACTTCATAGAACAGGGATTAAGGGAGATCGATCAGGCGCGAAAAAATCAGACTATTTTGTCGCAAGCTAACAATCAGTACTCTATGGGTAAGTAGCTGAATCTTTCAATTTAGTGAGCATAAAAGAGTTGATGTTAACAAAACGACTTGCTCTTTCGTCTTGTCGATTTAATATGAATATATGAAATAAAATAAAAATAGATAAAAATCCACGATCTTCGTTCAAACATTGGAATTTGTTTCACACGCAATGTAAGCACGCACAAAATAACATTGTCTTTAATTATTTAGTCACATGTAAAATAAATGATACAGAAACCACAGAGTCTTCAGCCGCGGTTGCTGACGAAAAGGATCTCATGGATCCAATGTATAGGCTCGAGAAACTCCGAGCCCTTGAAGCACAAAGTAGAATGACCTCCTCCCAGCCGAATCCACCATGAATGATCCAGCACATAAGTTTATTAATTAGGTAAGCGGGACACACGATACATATATACATGTATGTGTAAGATAATATTTGTCCGACTTATTTATTCGCGTCTTTCGAAATGTTTAATCCTATAGTATTCTCCACCGCTGATTTTCCATTGAGATGAATCATTAATCGTTTTGCGTACGAATTTCCGATTTCTTCGAGACATAGTCCGATTATTTGCTCTCAGTGAATTAATTTAAATAATTTAAATAGTTAACAGAGAACTTTACCGATCGCGAATCGTAGAAAATAGTATAGCTGCACCATCAAATACGTGCTACATTGAACATCGTAACGATCCTGCGTTCTAATTGTAGCAATGTTACATTTCCTATAATGTAACGACGATGCGCGCATGCTAATAATGTTTTTTTGTTTCTTCCACAACAGTTATGTATAGTTAATATTAATGTTACTAATTATGTAAGGTCGATCATATAATAGTACATGTATAAGTATACGAAACTTGCACGATTCGAGCGTCACTCACGTCGTAGCATGATTTAATTTTACATTGTTTAACTTAGTATTTTTTTACGCTGTTTTCTAAATAAATTTGTTCTATTTAAATTCGATTAGACTCATAATCACCATATCGACGTTGTTTTCGCAAAACCTCCTCGCGATGAAAATAAATTTGTTGATATGACAAACGAAACATTATGATAAAATAAATAAACCCATTTCGTCCGTGGCATACGTGCTGGGCGATTTCTATGCCATTCTTAAAGAAAATTATTGGCACAGATTATAGTTCAGTGTATAGTTTTAATCGATGAGATACAATTAATCTAGCAAAGAGATATTAAAATAATTTTAGAATGATAATATATCATTCTTTAGAATATTATCTGGACTTCCGTATCATCTAATCTCCGAAAGTTGCATTTGAAAAAAAAAATATACAAACGGATAGACAATATATGGACTTGATAATCTATGTACGCTATGTTCAATGTGATTATTAATTTTAGACAGAAAACAATATTTTGATTTTTTGATTTTTGCCGTATAAAAAAATATTATATAATTAATAATAAAATATAAAAAAGAGGTGATTCTTTATAAAAGTCTCGTTCCTTTTTAATTTTAATATTCTTCTTAAGAGATTATATACATATCATAATTCAAAAAAATTTGGTGCCTGTTGAGGCTTAAATATTAGACAGATATTTATTTATTATATAGATATTTTTTTCATACCAACTTTTTTATATGAAAGATAAAGACAGGAGGTTTCGCGGAGATAACAGCGATTTATCCTATCTTAAGACGCAAAATGTCATACTCGAGTTAGTATTTATGGATAAAAAAATAATAGTTATCAGCATCGACACTTCAATGTTTATTATTCGATATAATAAAAAAAAAAACAACGTTGAGCCGTAAAAAGCTCATAACTCAAAAATAAAATTTCATATCTTTCAGAATAAAGAGGATATTGTTTATTTGAAATATTTTTAATACCAATTCTAATGTTGATAATTTTACTTCGAAAAATTGCCCTGTGCGATTTGATTGGTATCAATTATAAAAATAAAATTAATTTCATAAACACAGTGTTTACAGACAGAATATTTATAGAAAATTTATACGAATTTATCAATCGCGCGATTATTAAATTTAACTTTTTATCATAAATTAAATTATTAATTGCTGCATTATAAATAAAACGCATATTTGCAAATTATGATTGACATTGCAATTTTTCTGTCTGTTTACGAAACATTGCTATAGGTACTCGTGATTAACAAAATTTTTAAGTTAGGAGATTTTTGTGGCTTGACGACGTGGAAAGCGTATTTACCTTTCTAATATTATCGATGCAGAGAAAAAAAAATAACAAAGGGAACGTAGTTAATAATATATATAAAAAGGAAAAAATAGAATCTACTTTACTATCTGAAAATTTCATGACTCGAAGTTGTTGTATTTGAGAACTTACCGCTTTTCCTGAAGATTTATTCTGTAGTGTAAATAGAACTCATGTATATACATGCACTAATAAAATTATATTCGACAAAGCTGATATGACAAAATATAAACACACAATATGAATTTTTCCTTTACAACACGCCTATAATATTCGACAGTATCGAGTTAGATTCAAAGATTTCAGTTTTATGATTTTTAATTAATATAACAATAAATTTCTGATTGCAGGTTTAACATATCATATTAAAGCACGATATTCTATAAAGTGTTCTAATTTCTCTGAAATGTTACTAATTTTTCGAGAGTAAATTTGTGAAAATGTAAAACACTGGAAATTCGTATAACATGATTTTCATTCGTAACAATTCTGTATTTGTACTGTCTACTTTACAATACTTATTTATATTTCCACATAAGAAATTTCTTTTATAATATAAAATAGATTTTTCAAAATAATTTTACTACATTATAATTGTATGTATTTATCATTGTTTAGTGTAGAAATATTCTATTTACAATTGTATTTATAGAAATTTTGTTCTATTGAAAAACGAATGAATATTCCTTTTTGTCACATTTTTTTGTTCCATCAAATTGTTTATATCGGCATTATGCCGATATACAATCTTGTTCTACTGTTATATATTACATTCTCTATAGTATCTTACAAGTTGCATGTACAAATATAATACAGGCGATAAGCTTATTCATATGAAGTACAATTGGGTATATAATAATAATGTATTAATGTTAAAATCTGCACAGAAGCAGACATTAGGTACATAAATTCGGCAATATGTAGCATTAAAAAAATCTCGATGTTATGAATGCCACATCAATGTTACTATTAGCGAATTCGATTGAATGCACTCACACTGGTGTACATAAAAGTCGCCGTACATAAATGTTATACATAAATGTTGACACAAAAATACGTGTATAAAAAAAACGGATTAAATCATAAAATCCTTAAAATATTTTATTGTGTTGTTAAGTAAAATCTGTATTTTATAATTCGTAATATTTGTATATTACTTTCACACAGATTAAATCAGTATACATTTTGCTTTTATATGAATGCGCACTAGTGCGTCCAATCGAATTCGCTATATTATTATATCATTTAAATTAAAAAATAATTCAAAAGATTCGAAGTTATTAGTACAAAAAAATATTTTCTTTTTTGGCAAAATATTAATTTGATAATACAAAAATAATTTTTTAACTTAGGTTCCTCCAATGATAAAATTAACTTTAATCTCGGTTCACCTACTATTTATCTTTTCTAATTATAAAAATTAAAATTATTCTAACAATTAGAAAAAGATAAATAAAAAATTAAACTAAAATTAATCTTACATTAGTGGAACGGAGTTCCTCTTAGAGAGGAACTTTGCAATGAGGCATTTCTTTTTTATGATCGACAATGAAAAATTAGATATAAGAATTAAACATCTGTGTGATTTGATTATTTAACTGTAAAAGAAATTTTGTTCTTCATCGATATTTCCAAGCACTTACATTCGTGCTGCGAATATCAATTACTAAAAGCCAAGATAGGAGAAGATCGAGCTCTTAATTACATATTGTTATTTTTAAAGCTGACAGATCTTTGACACGATCGGTCTCTATATTGAAAAACAAGCCTAAAGTTACGTAAAAGCTTATTTCGTTACGACCCCCCAAAGTGTTGCGCTTGATGCACGCTGGCACAACATGCTTCAGCATACTTTCTGTTGCGGAGATAAGAAAAACCTATTTCGTATTATTTCACGGAAAGCGTCGGAGCATGTTGTGCTAGCGCGTACGTTTAATGCAACAAAATATAATATATATTAAGAAGACAAGTTTCTTTCTCGCTGGTTAAAACTGGTCAGCGATTGGTTAACTTTGTGGTTCTGCAAAAATTCAATAGAACAGATCACTATGTACAAACTTACAATACTCTCACAATATACAACGTTCATAAAGAAATACTGGTAAAAATTTTTGAAGTTAAGGAAGAGTTATCCTCAAACGTTTTCTACGGGGTTGACGAAGAGTGCTGTTACGGCAAATAATATGAACACTAAGCCTCCAATAATGGTCACTAAAAATATTAAGAATATTAGACATTGTTGATAAACTCTTAATATTGTCAATTACCTGTTCTCACAGATATTCTTTGAGCTATCATACGTCCTCCTATAACTGCCAAGCCTGTACAAAATGAATGACCAAGTATTCCACCTAGAACGACTCCATAAACATCCTGAAAATAGCATGATCATAATTAAACGCTGATACTTATAAAGATGCTCTGTTGCAGTAAAATCGTTATACTAAAGTACCTCTCTTGCTGCAAGGATAATAGTCGTTAACTGAGAACGATCGCCCCATTCCGCGAGAAAGGTAAGGGTGAATGCTTGTAAGAATATCCTAGAGAGCAGCATGAGTGCACTGCTTTTGCTAGTAGTTTTGCGTATTACTCCGGTTTCTGGATCCTGAACTAAAGTACTTGCCGTCTCCTTTTCATACTGAAAGCAATGAAAATTATTTAATCTCCTGCAAAAACGATACTATTTAAATAAGTAATTTTTTTATTACACTCCAAAAATAAATTCTTTCAGTAGAGTATCTCTATAATTCTTTTTATAATTGAACAAAGATATTTCTAAAGAGGGATGAAAAAATGAAATAGTTTCTTCATTCTTCATAGATAACTCTTGTGAGCCATGTAAGATATTGTGCTGTATCTGATGGTTTAAAAAATTTGGCAAAATTTATAATTTTACCTCGTCATCCCTTTTTCTCAAATCAGACTGAACTTCTTCTAGTTCTTCTTGCGCTTCTGTCGGCGACATATAATATCCATCTCGTAACATTTTTAATCCGAACAAAGCGAAGAGAAGAGTGGAGATATAGTAGGTATAAGCACGAGGAATTATTGTGGCCGCATATCCGAACACCACTGGAAGTACAATAAAAGATATTTCATGTTAATGAATGTTATGATTATCGTTTACAACAGATATACGAGTAAATTAAAATTATTATAAACTATTATAGCATTATTACTGAAATGTTGATCTTATATTAATGACATTTAAAAGACATTCAGGGAATCAAGATACATGTATTTTACAACCAATATGTAATATCAACAATATGTAATATCTGTGAAATTATTAGATACTATTCTATCACAGTGATACCTGAGAGAATGGTCATCAATGCAAGAGCACTTATTGCACCAATGAATACAGTCAACCGTGGATGCTTCATTGCCATAATAGCGGCGATGAAGAATGTTTTGTCTCCTAATTCAGATACCACGATTACTGACAAAGATGCTACGAAGGCATGCAGGAAGCCCATTCCAGTCTGTGGCTTCTCGGACACGAACTCCGGCAATTTCTAAAAATATTTTATATGTTAAAAGGAGTTTACAGATATATAAAACATCTTTTTAATAATGTTTGTAAAGTTTGTAACTTTGTAACATGAAATTTAATTTCGGAGAGTGCTTTAGGAACTTTTAAAAATTTAATTTTAGAAGCTTTAAACATTTTTAACCTTTCAATTTCTTCAAAATTTGAAAATTCATTTGGAAATTTTAGAACTGGTGATATCTTTTGGAATTAAAAATTTAGAGAATTTACTTTTGAATCTTTTCCGATTTGATGAAATTCTCGCAAATAAAGTCTTTGTATATAAATCATGAACGTGAGAATTTGAAGGATTTGAAGGATAGCCGAGAGAAGTCTTATCTTAGGATACTTACTGTCGATGTCGCGAATAGTTCAATTTTCTCATCATAACGCGGTTCAATCTCACAAAAGACAACTGAGAGATAAAACGTTAAAATTAGAGAGCAGGCATAAATTAAATGTTCAGTTCCCATCGTACAATACTTCCGTAACTTCGATATAACTTCAAAGGACTGCGCGTGACAGGCGTTGCGCTTGAGATAACCTCTCAAAAAAAATTGTCCTTGTTCCCAATCAAATCGCAATCGCCATGTTGTTTTTCTTCGCGATCTGTGAAGAAAAGAAGAGGTTAGGTCCTATGCCAGAGCGGTTCGTCAAGTGGCGAAAATGGAAAAGCTGCCACGCTGCCAACACTGATTAAGGTCCATCCACATGGATTCACGGAGATTGATACGAAAAATGATATAAAATATTAAAAAAAGAAAATTAATAAAGAATTATAAATGCTAAGAATGCGATGATGTGTAATATTGATAGTTTCAACAAAATTTTTTTAAATAATTTTGAATACATTCTGACAAACACGCCAAAAATTCTCGCGCAGATCGACAATGAAAGAAAACAATTCCACAAATTTTTTTCCAATTTTTTCAAATCTTTTTATCGCAAAAAATCAAACTTATTGGAATTGATTAAAGATGATGGGTTCGTCTTTAGAATGGTATAAAACACGACGAGGCGTACACTTCCCATTTTATTTTCGTTATTTCATTACTTCTTGAAATCCAAACACATCTATTTGTCTATCGACGAAATGATTTATATTTATATATATAATAAATATCCGCATTATATTCTAAAATTAACAAAATATTTTTCCTTTTGTTTATCTGTTGTCTCCCTTGGTCTAAAGTGTACGCAATTTTTATTATTTTCTTCTTTTCTCTCATTTTTCTCTTCTTTTAAAAGCTTCTCTTTCTTCCAAAGATTATCTTTTTATAAATTTAAATGCAGTGTATACGTCGTAACAACAACCAGCCTTAGCCAATAGTTTATTCATTATTATTATTAATATTATTATTATTATTACTATTAGTACTACTACTACTGCTATTACTATTACATTATCATTATTTGAGAAAGACATTGCAAAGCAAAATGGTGTAAACAATATTTTATAGATTAGATAAACCCTTAATGCATATCGAATCTTTTGTGAGAACGTTAGAAAGTAAATGAAGAAATACGTATATCCAAGGATCTAGTCACGCAGTTGCTCTCTCGTTTCTATCGAAACAATCATTTGCGCGAAAAATAAAAAAAAAGAAGAAAAGAGGAAGAAAAGAGAAAGAAACGAAACGTATTGCCTTCAACAAGCCTTCGAGGCTGATTATTCACATATTTCTCTACGGAACTACGTTTAATAATACATCGATCTAAGGAACCTCATGAGATAAAATAAGAGTTTCATCTCTCCAGTTTGATTTATACATCAGATTCTACGGAACAGTGCGACATGCGTTTGTGGAGCGAGCCGAAAGAGTCACAATCTCTTAAAGATCCTCTTCGTAGAAATTTGGCATTCGCTTCTAATTTTCTTCTTCCTTTTCTCCAATCGAATCGTAATCATGTTGGGGAACGCATTACGAGCTAACCGGTCAAAATAAGGTGCAGCCAAGAAAAAAACGAGAATTAAATTTAGCCGGAAGGTGAACGCAATACTTCGTCGCTGCAATCGTGTATATTGGATTATGACATCAGAGAAGTGAGAAATGCGATCTATTTTCGCGCATGTCAAAATATAAATTCGAAGAGTATGAAAAATTTGCACACGCATAGACGTACACAGATGTAACTTTTCAGAATTCACAATCCGTTAATTTATTTAATTTAAATAATAAATCCATGATACATAAAGAATTTATTAATTTTTTTATTATTATTCTTTCGACTATAGATTGTTTATCAATTAAAAGAAAAAGAATTTCATCATAAAATGTTTCGTAAAAAATTAAATAAATTAGATATTTCTGTATTTAACAAAAATGACAATTCGAATAGTAAAAGTATACAATACTTTTATCGCTTCTGATATCATAATCCGACAAGATTCGTAGCAATCGAGAAAACCTGGAAATAGAATTCGTCTATGAATTTTATTCCCTAAATGAAACGAAGAATCTGATCTCGTTGTTGCGCGCACTTGCTGTTCAAGATCACTACTACTAAGCGCTGGCGGTAGTAACGCATGAAAATTCGCATCTCTGACAAAAAAATCTCTGTATATATGTAGAAAGAAAGAGTGCCTCACACAGACATTCATAGACGAGAATCAGCAGCAGTAATGTCTCCTGTATGTATTACATCGTCGTAAAATAGAAATTTGTAGAAATCACTATGTACGGCTAAGTGTCTTAGTTAAGTAGACATCATCTGGCGCGATCGGGGGCCGCACGGGCGAGTCAGGGTAGAGTGTAACGAACGTACGGCACCTCGACGTCGTTCCCATCTTCGTCATTGCAGCACAGCTCGAACACGAGAGCGCGCACATGTGGTTCCAGTTTCTTCTTCGACACCTTCTTCACCACCTCCGACATGAGCAGGCCCATACGCTCCTGACATTTGGCCTTTGCCATGAAAAACGAATATAACATGCAGATGCCTTGCGACAACATTGTTACTTCCAGATTGTGACGTTCTTTGAAGTAGTCGAGGAATTCCTTCAATGTCAACTCGCCCTTTACTTCGAAACGGTCCCACAATGTCCATTCGATGTCATAGTATTTGAGCTTGGGAGCGGCGATCGGCTCGCTAAAACCGAAGAACGGCAGCGCTAGATTTACGAAGCCGTTCTTGTATAGCGACAAGTCGCGCACGCCGCGGGTCAACTTGTAAAGTTCCAGACAGACGAGACCGGCTACCACTGAGGTGGTAGTGGCGATCGCCGGAATGATTTTACCGGCAATCAATTTGCTCTTGTGCCGATCCGCTGGTGAAATTTTGTAATTGGTAGCACGCAAGTTTGACGCCGCGACGATGAAGTCTATGTGGAAGTTGGTATCGTCGTCCTTTTCGAATTCCTGCGGATAAATTGCCAGGCCGTTCAGATCCTCCACCTTCGGCAATTCTTCCTGCAGCTGCGACAGCCGTTCGTGATCGATATTACCGCTGCCGTTAGATACTTGCACCTGAAAACATAGCCAATCTCTTATTTAATTTTCTCTCTTTTGATATTGCAAAATTATAATAGTTCCAAATTTTTTATTTGAAATATTTTTAATATAAATATCTTTTGAGACTTTCAAGATTTTTTTTAGGTTCTTCTAGGTTTTCAATTATCGTTAATCTTTTATACTTCTAAGATATTTATTTTCAATTTCTGGTTTTAAATAACTCAATTTAAAATTTCCATCGATTGTTTAAAACATTTATTAATTTATTTCTTACCTGTGAATCCGTTTCGGCTATCTTCACGCCGGATTTGGGTGTGAAATCTGGTACCTTAACTGAGTTAAGATATCTGGCGATTATTTCTCTATCATGAGTTGTGGATAATCCGTATACTTTGGCCTTGAGATTAGCAGCGGCAACGATGTAATCCATGTGCAGGATGTCATTGACATTAAAAATTAATGGCTCCGGACACCGTTTCGGGCCGGACCAGAAGGGCTGACCACTCGAAGTCACTTGATCCGGTGGAAAGTTGAATAACAACTGGCGGATTTGATTGCTGTATTGCTCCTGCCAATGACAACGAGCCCATGCCACGCAATCTGTAAAGGTGGATGGTCTCTCGTCAATCAATGCAGTTTTGACGGATTCCAACACTTCGAGAGGTTGCACCCCAGGCAGCTTGAGCGTCCGATCGACGAACTGCGTATCAGAAATGTACTGCGCTGCATTTTCCGCTGACTGACGGAACAGGCCTTCAAAGTTGTCGCGAGCCCATTGCAGAGTATGTTCGATGGCATTAGGGAAATTCTTGAGCGTACAAATAGGAATGCTCTTTTCCGGTGGGTCCTGCGACGAACTGTATGATTCAGTGAGGAATGGCACTACTACTTGGGTATTGCCCTTAGTGCCGAGCGTACCAGATTCCAATAGGGGTTTATGGTAATATACGCATCGACGATCCATATAAATACGGGCACTCACGTTATCGAGTGCATTTGCTACGCCATCCAGCACTTCGAAGAAATCGTCGTTATAAATTTTCTCTGTTTCCGGGCACACCCGATTCTCGTGTGCGACTACATTCATATTAGGATTCATGCTTTTGATTACTCTGGCCGCGGTCGCCGACTTAGATTGTTGTACGTCAGATGGTCTGAATAGAAACTGTCGATTTAAGTTGGATTTCTCAATCAAATCCATGTCTGTTACCGTGACACAACCATTTTCCGCGCCAACGCCGATCATCGCAAAGTTCTTCAATAATTCACAACCGATTGCGCCGGCACCGACGACAAAATATTTCAAGCTGCCGATCTTGGATTGGAATTTCTTGCCGAAAACAGCCACCTGAATGAAAAATTGAATTAATGATCATATATGAGCAATGAAATTATTTTATACTTTTATTTACAGATTTAAAAAGTGTGATTATCAAATTATATTATTATTACAAATAAACAGTACTATCTAATTTTTTCAAATTTTCTAAAATTTTTTTGAAAAGAGAAAATTTCAATCAATTATTGATCAATATTGTACCTGAGAATCATAACGGGATCCCGTGGGACAGCAATCTTCCTCGGTAAGCTCTGAATAGTCAACGGGCAGACATTCGATGGCGTCGAAATACATCCATTGATAGATAGGGTGAAATTTGCCGGAACAAGCTTTCATCACCTCCTGGGCAACAATACCACCGATCGTAGCATTCATGGGGTTCAAATCGCCAGCAGACACCTTAGCAAACGTGCGTAACAATTCGCCATTAATTTCAGTATCAAAGCCGTAGCTGGTCTTGCTTTGTTCAGCGATGGCAATGAACTCGTCAGCATCTGACTGGTTCCATGGTCGTGGTAATGTGCCTCTATCAGCCATATATTGATGTAGTGCCAGGAAGGCTAGATGTAACTGTTCCGGATAATCAAATTTGCCAAAGTCCGTGACGAGAAATTCGGGTTTCTTCAGAGCAGTTTGCAATGGTGTAAAGTGCAAAGTTTTTGGCATCTTCACCTGTGTCACAATACCACTGCGCACATACTCAGAGAACCTAGAGATATTTAATTCGTTTGATTAGATTAATCAAATAAGTCTCATCAAAATACACATATATTCTTATACTAATTAGGTATATTAATTCTTTTGATAAAAATAATAGAAAATTATTAAACAGTGTAAATTAGCTGATCAAAATACATCATAAAAACGAACATGGTTATATATTTAAAACGTATAAAAAGAAGAGCATAAAAAACCACTGCACAAGTTATAGTTTGTGATATTTAATTATCATTACATTAATTAAAACATTAAACGTTTCGGCCACAATCTTCAGTAAATTCATAATATTTTTAAAACGCAGAGTTACATATAGTTGACATTAAATTCAACTGTCATATATTGTAATTATATAAACGTGTTCTTTCATATATGAAGATGCTTCGTACAATAATGTTACAACGTCAATTGTCATATCACGAAAAGTGTAGAACGAGAATTTCCAGATTCTAATTTAAACAAATTTGTGTATCATTAATGTCTTCTAATCGGAATATGTAAGAATAGAATCGTTACCTGTTTTACAGCAAAAAAAATATAATAATGAATCTCAAGTACATCCTTTGTTGCACAGATAGAAATGTGTCGTGACATTGTGTGTTGTTATTTGTCATATCATATATTTTACCACTATTTATATATATGAGTCAAAAGTTAAGAAAGTTCTAGAATATTTATTAAATGAGAGAGAGATCTTTCTTAAGTAGAGGCAGATAAACATCAGGCAAACCTTCCGTGTCACTTTGCTTATTGATACCACTTGTTTGGCCTTTTATATGTATCATTTCAGAAATTCTTCTTTTCATTAATTATTGTTCTGTGTCTAAAATTCTTATGTTATCCCAATCCAATTCATGCATCTCATTCAACTGGTGACGTGAAACTACTGATATCTCGGAAGTGGATTTTCTTATGTCAGCCTTATGTTCTTTTATACGAGTTTTTAATTTCCTTTTTGTTTGGCCAACATAAGAAGATTCACAATTTAGACAATTAATTTTGTTAGACTATTCCACAATGATCATCCTTAAGCAAAGGATCCTTTCCAGTCTTTATAAATGTATTCATTTTATTCATAGGTTTATAAGCTATATTAAAACCATGAATATGTGAAAGTTTTTTGAATTTTTCAGATACTTTGCTTAAGTATGGTATCGTGAAAAATTTTTTCTTTGAATTAGCATTAGAATCATATTCATTATTATTTTCTTCACGATTTTGATCCAAATTAGTTCTACTTTCCAATGTTTTAATTCTATTATTTATTATTGAAAATATGAATTTAAGAGGATAACCATTATTTAAAAGAGTGTGAATTAAATCAGAGATGTTTTTTTCATGAAATTTAGGATGGGATAAAAGCAAAATTCTATCGAATTGCCCAATAATTACTTTTCTTTTATGTACTAATGGATGATTCGAAAAATAGTTTAAATATCTCCCAGAATTAATAGGTTTTTTATAAATATCAAAGATAATACTTCCTTCTTGTCTCCCTTCTCTCATTAATTTTATTTATTTTCTAGAAAATTTATGCCTTTTTCATTGCCAAAATCAACAGTAAATCTAAGCCTTTCATGAGTTAAACAATTCCAGAACTCCTTCAACTTTTTCTTTATGCACAGCTAACACAATGTCATCCACATAACGAAAATAAAAAGACGAGATAATATTATTCGCAGTAATAATTTCTTGTTCTAAGTCTTGTAGAACTATGTTCGCTAATATAGGGGACAAAGGAGAGCCCATTGACATGCCAAAAATCTGTCTAAATATTTTTTTATCAAATTTAAAAAATGTAGAGAAAAGAAGAATTTCTGAAATGATACATATAAAAAACCAAACAAGGTATCAATAAGCAAAGTGACACGGAAGGTTTGCCTGATGTTTATTTGCCTCTACTTAAGAAAGATCTCTCTCTCATTTAATAAATATTCTAGAACTTTCTTAGCTTTTGACTCATATATATAAATAGTAGTAAAATATATGATATGACAAATAACAACACACAATGTCACGACAAATTTCTATCTGTGCAAAGGATGTACTTGAGATTCATTATTATATTTTTTTGCTATAAAACAGGTAACGATTCTATTCTTACATATTCCGATTAGAAGATATTAATGATACACAAATTTGTTTAAATTAGAATCTGGAAATTCTCGTTCTACACTTTTCGTGATATGACAATTGGCATTGTAACATTATTGTACGAAACATCTTCACATATGAAAGAACACGTTTATATAATTATAACATACAACGGTTGAATTTAATGTCAACTATATGTAACTCTACGTTTTAAAATATTATGAATTTACTGAAGATAACCAGATTGTGGCCGAAACGTTTAATGTTTTAATTAATGTAATGATAATTAAATATCACAAACTATAACTTGTGCAGTGGTTTTTTATGCTCTTCTTTTTATATGTTATAGCTGATCAACGTCTATATATTATATATTCCACGCACTAATTATATAGAAAATTGGTGAAATACGTTTTCACATATAATCTCAGTGAACTAGTTTTCACACATGATATAGTTTATAATGTATAAATTACACAAAAGATGTCATAAGACACAAGGCTTAATAATGAATAATTCTTGATATGTATCAAAGGTGTAAAATTGTACTCATTTTTGATACAATATAGTTCGAACATTATTCATTATTAAACCTCGTGTCTATAGCATCTTTTGTTCATTACATTATATCTACATTATATGTAAAAACTAACTTATTATTTCACCAGGACTCAACTTTTCCACATAATTAATGTGAGATCTTTTTAAGTCCTAGGAAGATACTTATAAGATGCCTATACTTCACCTAGAAGTATCGCCAATGCTGAAAGTGTATGGTCCCAGCACTTTGATTTTAATCGGCTCACATCCATTTAATTCGGTCATGCCCTGCACTTCGGAGAAAGTCACATAGTCACCGTCTTCCATACCATGGCGAGTATCATCCAGGCACGTGACAACGCCTTCACTATCGCGAGAGATGCTGGCGACCATCGCGCTCACTGGCGATTCGCCATTTGTGTCCACCACTGTGAATGTCTCACCGAAATCGCAGAATACCTGTGAGAAGAGGCCACGGGTGTCGGCAAGTATTAGGGCAATGTCGTTGGCGCGAGTAATCTGCGAGATGCGTAGCTGTTCGGCTAGTGGTGTTTCCGTCAACACCACAACCTTGAACTGTTGGATGTACGCCTCGTTCAGCGGACCAGAGTAGTAACGAGTAGGCACGTAATTGTTCAGCTCTGACAGGCGTTGACAACATGCTGCCGCACGATTCTTACCTAGTGAACAAATTTTTATTTAAAGATTTAATTTAAAAGCATTAATTCTATTTATATATAATTTATATATTAGGTGTTGGAATTAATTCGTAGCGTTTTTAATGAAAGAATGTTATTTATTTCACATGAGCATTAAAAAATACATTAATGAAAGTACTTCCCATCACTTGTAAAACGCTACGAATTAATTCCAACACCTAATATATAATATAATTATATTATAATTATATTATAAATATTATATATAATATAATTTATATATAATATTTATTATATTATATAATATACACTATATATATTATATTATACAATATGCACTATTACTAATTGTTAAATTAAAATAATTACAAAGCTACAATAGTATTAATTTCGATAAAAAACATGCCAACATCTTATAAATGATAAATTTAGGTCGTTAGTTAGTAAAGAATACTTTTTAATTATAATTCAATTATAATTCAATATCTTTTGTTATAAAAACTTTTACATCCATGTATAGATTATAATAATGTAAAGAAAAATTTTAGAAAAATTAGTTTTAATTACATGAATTAATTAAATATACATATATCAATATTATACTTATAATATTGATTCAATTTCATGTATTTAATAATATAACGTCCAAAAACTCTTTCTCATAAATTCTAATGGTATTTTGGAATTCAACAGTTTTAGGACACAGAGTATTTAAGTTAGTATTTAAGTTACTTAAGCAATATTCTGCAAGACAACCTATTCATGATGACTTGCATGATGACTAATAGCATAGTTTATATTTTTTATATCATTTTTAATGCATAAGAAAAATAGTAACAGTGTGATCATATGCTGCAACAGAATTATAATTTGCTTGACAATAGTAACAGCTGTGCCTTATCTCAATTTAAATCTTATCATTGTATAGATTAGAATTGCGCAAGTTTATTGCGAAGAACTAAAGCCGAATTTGTGATAAATAAAAAAAAACTCCATTTTCTTTCCTTTTTTCCTGCAAATATATAAAACCTATTAATTTTTAATTAATTCATTATTTTATCGAATTTCATTTTTAACGTAAAAAAAGAAAAGTGCAATTAAAACAAATGTCTATTTTTTTATTCCTGTACTAGGGAACTTCGTTCCTCACTCTCACCAAATACTAAAAAAAAAAAAAATAAATATATCTATTTCATTTTAAGTTCCAAAAATGTACATTAATTCAGCTACAGAAAACAGAAAACCTCTAGTATATTTTCATAGAGAAAACACTATATATTTTTTTATACATATCTATTCCTTTTGAAACAAACTTAGTACCATATTTTTTCTTCTCAATTGACTTCTCGCTTTTCCAAGGTTTGTTTTCTACAGCTGAACCAGTATATACTTTTGAAATTAAAATAAAATAAATATACATATGTTTGTTATTTGGTTAAAGTGAGAAAGCAAGTTCTAATAATCTAATACAGGAGAATAAAAATAAGTTCCACAATTTATATAAATTGTCCAAAAAACGAAAAATAACATGTGTTACATTATACCCTTGAATTTAAATCTGTATTTTCCTGATTATGTCTTTTAATTTAAATCTGTGTTTAATTTAAATTTGCGTTTTTTACTGCTTATACAAATAAAAAAACGCGCGCGCTTTTCTTGACCTTTGGCGCGTCTCACGTGTTTCCGACCGGCGTTGTTCGGCGCGCGTACGTTTCCTCACCTACGTCTGCCTCGGTAAGATAAAACTGCGAGCCTAGATCGGCCAATTTGCACACGGCGTGATCGTGGAGCGTGACGGATTTAACACCGCCGAGGATGACGTTCTTAGCGATCTCGACGCCGAGTCCACCGAGGCCAGAGATGAGCACATCCGAGGATGCCATGCGGCGCATGGCGTCGTGTCCGAGGACATAAAGCTGTCTAGAGTATAAACCCTCGTCGATTTCAGCGGGCGCCCGACCGGTGGTACCGCCGCTGCCGCTGCTGGAGCTCGTGGAGCCGTTCTTCGCCATGTCTACGTCCATCTCCGCCACGTTCGTCGTCGTCAGCTCGTCGTCGGCTCCTCCCGTCGTGCTGGCAGCACCAACGCGTCGCTTCTTGGCTGGGGGATCAACGGAGCTGTCCGCCACCTCAGCACTAGACATCGGAGGACTTGACGGACGTGTTCACGGGGACGTCGGATTATGTGCCGTCGATTTTTTCCCCTGATTGTGCCTTCACTCTTTCCCTCTCTCTTTCTCTCTCTTTCTCTTTCTCTCACCCTTCCCTCTTTTCGCTCCCTCTCTCTACCGCTCACACACACACACACTCTCTCTCTCTCTCTCTCTCTCTCTCTCTCTCTCTCTCTTTCTGTCTCTTTCTCTCCTCACGCTACTTTCAACTTCGCGACTGCCACCCGCGCCGTACACACGGCTCGCCGAATCTCAAATGCACCTCGGCGATGACACCAGCACGTTAAACAGGTACCTAGCTACGGACGCGCACGACCAACCTCACACTGCCATCATCAGTGCCGTCGCACACGTCGCCCCCACCACTCTCCTCCTCTTCTCTCCACTCCACTTCCTTGCTCTTGTTCGACCGCCACTGCCGCGCCGCAGTTTTGCAAACTCGTGAATACCCTCCGACCCTCGTGCCTATCCCGGAGTCTGTGACTGTCTCCGACTTCGCGTTCGTTCGTAAATCACCGTCAACGCCTTTGTCCCTTGGCCTAGAACGTCGACTGACGTCGACTAACGCGAGAAGCCTCGAAACCGCGTTCACACACACCGTTCCACTTGATCTACCGATGACCGACGCTGCCGCTACCCGCCGCGTTCCACTGCATTCCTCGCCCAACCCCCTCGCGCACTCTCATTCGCTGTTGCTACACAGATTCGTCGATTCGCTCGCTGTCCTCTGAAGTTGTCCCTTGTGCCACAATCGACTCCGATTGGACGCTCCACGAATAAGGAGAATTCTAGAATCGGCGCGCGCGCGCGCATCGATGATTTATTTAACATGATGTATATCGTCCGTGTGTTTTGTGATTTTTATTAAATCCGACATTTATAAATTTCTTTGATTTTACTTTAAGTATACTCTCGAATTAAATTTGAGAAACCGATTGTAAGTAACGAGAAGTAGGAAGATAAATTTGAGAAATGCAAATATAATCGCTCTCTTTTTTAAGAATGTAAGAACGATTAGTCTTATGCAAATCGAGATCACGTGCGTCAAATGAAAGAAAGTCTTCGTATTTGCTTGAGTGAACGATGTATTGATTTTATTTAAAACTCTTTTCTTTTTTGTTAAAATATAAATGTAAGTTTTTACTTCGGGATGGAGAATAAAGACAACTTTGATCAAACTTCAATTAACTTAATTCGACCAGTAAAATTGTTTAAAATAAATCTTCTAATATACAATTTATTGTTTTTAATATTTTTTGAATACATTAAATGTAATTAAGTTGATAATTTTGTCCGTATTACTTAATAAAATAGTGCTGATTAAATTAATTGGAGTTTGATTGAAGTCACTCTAATGCCTATTTCTATCAGTTTAAATAACTTTAATCTAATAGCATTTTCTCTCTCGGTCCGAGTTTGCACTAACTTGGGTTGAAGTAATGATATTTCGTGCTCTCCTATTAATAGAGCGTGTAACGTCAACCAATAGTGAAGCATTTTCTAACCCAAGTTGGTGCAAACCTGGTCGGGCCGAAAATGCTATTAGTTTAATTTACTGTTTATCTTTTTTAATTCTTGGAACTGGAAAAAATAAAAAAATAAGATAAACAAAGATTAAATTCAACCCATCATTGGTAGAAATGAATAACTGCGACGCGTAACGGATTTCAAAACGTTCGCGCGTTATGTTGACGGCGCGCGAGAGCTAATTACAGCGCGAGTTCTCGATGACGCGTCACGTGACATGCGTCGTGGCGCAGCGAGAGATCGAGATGTGCGCGGCCAATCGGAGCGCGTCTCTCGCGATGACGTGTCTGAATGTTCCAATTACGAGCTGGAGCAGTTTAAAAGTGTTTGCAAAGGAAAACGAAATGCGTGGTCTTACATCACGCACGCGGGCTTCGCATTCTCGCAATTAGTCGCCAAATGTCCGTCAATCAAGAACAACAAATTAGTAAAATGACGATTCGGGATATATTTCTATAATATAAGAGTTCGCGAGGAATGATTCTTATTATCGAATAAGAATTGACGATCCGTGAAAAAACGGTTAATTTTTTAAACGACGCCATTTTTTTGCACCAACGCGCATTTTCTATGTTAAAGGATTTAAAGCTCTGAATAAAGGAAATATAATTATGTTAATTAAAAATACAGGTATCGTAAATATTATATCTATCTTAAATGTTAATTTAAAATACAAGTATTTAAAATTGTTAAAGAAATCTACGGATTCTGAAAGAAGATATGAGGGAAAAGGACGCACGGATCTATAATACGCAAAAACTTTCTTTCAATCCGCTTTAATTCGTCAATCCTTTTACACAATTTTACTTTATCTATATTTTATTCTGTACAACTCCAGTCGGTTTTTTTTTTAGAAATCTTCGACGGAGACGATTTACAAACTAACAGAAAGACTTTATCTGTCGTGTGTGTAGAAGTGTATTTTACAGTTACAATTATGAGTAATCGTATATAATTGGTGTGTAAATAAACATCACTCGGTCACTCGATGTTTCTCAACAAAAAAGAGCGAGGCTGTCTTTTTTTTCTTTTTGCATATAGCATTCCCTCAAGATGAAACACCACCGACGGGATTTCCCCCTTGTCGAAAGATTCTCAAAAGCGGTCGTCGTCATCGACGGGAACCGGGCTGCCAAACGCCCGATGTTCATCCTGGATCCTTCCCTCGGCGTTCCTCCTGTCCTTTCCTGTATTGGCTCGCGACTTGCTGCGATTCCGTGGTTCCAGTTCCGACGTTGCAAAGGACGAGGGCGAGTGTGATATCGGCGGGAAGGGGACGGTGGGAGCGACCGAGTCCGCGGAGTCGGGGGCGGAATTGCCGCCCTCCTCGAGAGAGCCACTCAGGATCGAATCAGGCGATCCGTTAGATTGCTCGGCATGCATCTCGGTAGCGATATTGGTGGCGGTCGCAGCGGTAGAGGTGGTGGTGATGGTGTCCGCAGCGGGCAATTCGTTCGACCTCGACCTCGACCTCGACGGCGGAGGTTTGCTCTCCTCAGGGACCGTCGAGGTGCGTCGCAAGGTCGTCCTTTGACCTTGACTGTCACCGCGTGTGTCTTTGGTTAGTTTAGCTGGCTTTGTCCGGGTTTGGCATACGGGTGGCAAGCGTCAAACGTGATATCTCAGAGAATCATATCCAGACAACACAAAATTCAAAATCAAGATATGAGATATCTTAAAAGATGTCTTAAAGGCGTCTTTAAAATTTCTCATATTTGAATAAAGAATCTTTGCGAGAACTAAAAGATTTTACTATCTCAATTTTAAATTGTGTTGCTTGGAACAGAATGTTCTCGGCGAGATAAAACTCAGAAAACTCTTGTCTCAGCTCTTTAAGATCGAAATGTAAATAGCTTACATTATATATATATAATCGGATTTAGAATTTGTTCAAGATTAATTATAAAATTTTTTAAATTCCAGAATCGTTTGTAAATATTAAAAATCTGCAAAACATACATTGTTTAATATAAAAGCCGAACAAAAACAATGACAAATATATTTTACTTACAATTATAAACGAAGATTTTTTTTCTGTCATTTTTTAAATTAAAACAGTTTAGATTCCGTATCAGTCAATGCATCTCGAAATAATAATTAGATGCGGAACTTTCTTTTGGAAAAAACATTTCCAAAATTTTTCATAGCAGATATAGAGATTCACGTTTGCTAAGTATCACGTTTGATGCAATTCGATACGATCATTCAATGTAAGCTCCTTATTACAAGCTTGAAGTACATTTACATTCACTCAGTCACACAAGAAATATATCTCTAGAAAATATTTCTTTTAAAGTTAAAAAAGAAATAAATTATATATATAATTTTGAAATAAACTATAATGATATATAAAAATATAATATAACAATAAAATCAGAGAAAAATAAATAATTTCGCAAATTTTTTGCAAAAAAAGGATTATACTATAGCAAAATAATTATGTAAGAAGTAATTATTGAATTATTATAATGATGTATAATGATGTAAGTAAAGTATTATATATTAAAAAACTTATTCGTTAAATTAATCAATGAATTAAATAGCATTAAAAACAAGTCACTTACTGATTTATATCAACAGGCGAGATTCTTTGTTCCGGGCTGATCATAGACCGATTACTGTTGTCCCAAGAATTGTGTCGACGATGACTGTTCTTGTCCTTATAGGCTTCGGCAATGTTATTGTAACTGCCAACAATCCTGCGTTTGTCGAGCTCCTTCAATACCTTCTCTGGCATATTGCCGGCTGATATGTACAATCCACTACCAAGAGTATGCTAAGAGAAGATATATATATAGCAAAATTGAAAATATTATTTATGGTGTATTTATAGCATGAAGTGAAGTCTTAAATTTCTTTTAAAATATAGTGATATCTAATAATCTTTAATCTAACAAGAACTCTCTCTCTCTCTCTCTCTCTCTCTCTCTCTCTCTCTCTTTCTCTCTCTCTCTCTCTCTCTCTCTCTCTCTCTCTTCCAGTCTCACACATTATTTTATAATGAATATATTTAAAAAAAAATTTTTTATATTTATGACTGTATATCATAATTATAGGTACTACAATAGTAGATAATAATAATTATATTTAAATAATAATTATAATAATCATAATTGTAGTACCATAATATGTAACTATAATATAGTTTATGGAAAAATACAGTTTTGCTGAAACAAAATTTAAAAATTAAGCTAGATACAAATTTAAAAGTAATTTTATTTATCTATTAAAACAATTATATGTTCAAACTACTTGCTATGTTCAAACTAGAATGTTAAAACTTTTGTTCATTATTTTAAGTTTCCTGTATAATTATGATTTAACAAAATTATTTTCAGATTTAGCTACATTTTTAGATACAAAATTGTTTTTTTATACACAAATATAAAAAAATTTTTTTTTACCATTAGTGTGACTTAATTCCTTCATCAAATACAATTTATCGTTTTAGGTGGATTTTGATCATACCTTTGAAAAGGAATACACCGGACTGGGAGCTACATTCGGATTCGTCCAAACGTTAGTCGCACCAGGTACGTCTTCGTTATTTTCATTCAAAAATAATTCCGCCGAATACGAAGGTCTCGCTGGTATTATGGGTGATCGGCAGCAAACTCTGTAAAAGATCATAAAATATCTATCATACAGATTCGTCAAATGCAAAACGTTAAGTTTAAAACGACCTGGGAGAGCCGAATCGCATTATTACGAATTTAGATAAAGAAAATTTAAACAGAACTATCTTAATCATTAATTTCATAAAATTAATTTTATAAAATATTTTATACATGAAATACACAAGATAGCTCGCGTGATTCTCTTAAATTTCTTAAAATATAAATTTTTCGATACTATGAAAAAAGCATATTTATGAAGCTATACAAAATGTTTTTAAAAGATTCGATTTAAATATAAATATGATATGAAAGTATAAATATAACACGTATGCCAACAAAAATAATATAGGTATGGGTTCCGAATTTATTTATCTTTGAACGCTCGCATTAGAAATATCATTCAGCTGACTTACAAGTTTACATCCTCAAGTTTCTTGAGCAGCCTCTCGTTTTCCCGGCAAACGAGTTCCTGATCTCGTATCACTTGGTCCCGCGTGGCATAGAGCTCTGCATTCTCTCGTCGTAGTGCCTCGTTCTCAGTAATATATGCTTGGATCAATTGACTCAGTTCCGAACTCTCCATCTCGGCTAATTTCTCGAGATCCACCGGTGGCGGTGTCACGGGTATCAGTCTTTCGCCTGCAAACGATCGATGAGAATAATAGAAAGAAAGAAATACAGGAATTGTCAACGAGTTATTATTCTGCAAAATCAAATCTTAACTTTTGAAAGTAGCAATTAGTTTAATCGATTTGTCTATTATTTTAACATAAGATTATTATTAAAAAATATTATTTTTGTGTATATTATTCCGTTATTTATTGAACTTATTTAATCATTAATTCTTTATTTTTTATTAGTGATTAGAATTTTTTTTGAAAAAGTTGTGATATACATAGAAGATTCAACTCAATTAGCAAAACAGATTCCTATACTAATTTTTTTTACTCTTATTTTAAAATTACGCCAATAGTTTGAATTATTTCTCGCGTTTATCGTGACTATAGACATATAGATTATATGTCTATTGTAATCGATAAAAAACAAGCTAATTATATGCTAATAATACTTTTCGATTCGCTGCGGTACATATTTTGAGCTTCGTTACTAAGGTGAAGAGTCATCCTTAAATGGTCGTTTTCGGTTTGAAGAGCCCCCACTTCACGCTTCAAACTAAGAATAAGAGCTTCACGTGGATCCTGTAAAAAAGTGAGTGTCAAGCATTTAAAAATCCCTTCCAAAATTCACTCGAAGCAAATCTTACCATCACTATAATAGGTTTCGTGGAGATTTTCTTAGCTCTCGCGGCGTATCTCAAGGTGTTTAATGTTTCGTTGGCATTCGAATGAGCCGGTGAAACGCAGGCAACCTAAATATGTAATTACCGATATTGTTAAAGTTACAATTGCAAAAACTGAGTGAATTGGAATTTACTCTACAACTAAGTTTTCACCGAGGGTTAGAGTTGGGTCGGAGTATGGGAATAACTAGTCACAGTCAAATATTCTCCTCTTACAGTCGAATGAGAGAGGAATGCTCGATTGTGTTGGTCAGTTCTTGTACTCTGATTATAGAGATCATTAAAACATTTATCGCGTAAACAATACTAATAAAGTCTTTTTGTGGAAACATCGTTATTAATCGCGAATCAATTTGCTACGAAAATTCATTTATCAACTCACCATTAACGTGACGCCATTTCCAGCAAGACTGTCAGCCAAAAGTTTTGTCAATTTACTGTCCCGATAAGGAATGTGACCACTTTTTCGTTTTCCATCACTCAAGGAAGCAATACAGTATCCTGTGAAAAATATGTAAGTGACATTTATCCTTCTGCGAGAGAAATTCAAATTTAGAAAGTTAGAAACTAGCGAAATTATAAATAAAAAGTGTCGTGCTTTCCTCGGATGATTTTATGAAATGTACTACCCGGGAAGACTTTTTGCGAAAAACTTCTTATTATTTTGTTTCACGACCGTTATCGCGAAAGTTTATCGATTATTTTCCATATATGAAAGGCACGTCTTTTCACATGTCAGTAATTTAATAGTCTAGCTATCGATTACTTCAACTATTCTAAATAATAGACGCGCTGCAATTTCAAAGTCAAGATCTAATCTAATTTTCTGATAAATGAATTATTATCGCTATTTATAGTAAAATGATAGTGAAGTGTGACGCAATTTCATTTATTATAGTTTACATTAGAGCTTCTTTGCTGAACTAAGTATACACTTGTAAATGAAATAGATATAATACATAATATATTTGAAGTTTGATGAAAATGGAAAGTTTTAATGCAGTTCAGTGCAGCAACAAAAAACAAGCCTATATAATATCGGTTGTAACATGGACAAATTTTATTTTAATTGTTGAGTTATATAGAAAAAATTGTTCTTTCAATTCGGACATCAAAAAATATTCTTAATTAAAGGAACGATAATTTTTTCTACACATAGCTTGATATAATTAATTAGAACTCACCTAATACCATGAGACTTTTGTTAATATTGTTCGCCTCTTCCAAGGTCTTGCCTTCACTTTGAGTTTTCTTCGTCATTTCGCTTCCAGCAAGGTCCACGAAATTAATTTTGCCTTGTTTCGAGATAAATACACCGTTCTCCATCTATTGACGCGAAAAATACTTATATTAGCTCTCGTTATAAATAATTAATTCGACTCGCGTGATGACGATATAAAATTAATTGGTCGGTGATGGAAAATTAATTTTGTCTTGTTGAAAGATGAGTACTGGTTATTCGTATATTTATTGTTTATTAATTTTTAATGTAAGCGAATGATTACACAGCGCAAAATAGCGGTAAAATAAATTGAACCTTTATTAGCGGCTAATAAGCGGCAGAAAAACTGATATGTTATTCTGACGTTTATCTTTGAATGTATATATTTTCATCTTCGTCTCAAGGGAAATATGAATAAATATCTCGAAATATCATATTCACTTACTGCTTGCTCAGAAGTTATATTTATAGTCAAAATCGAATGGCTTCTGCTGGAATATTCATTCATATTGTGCGTACCGATCGATCTATTTCTCATTCCTGTAAAAATAATTATTATAAACAACATTATAAACAATACTTCACAATTCCTAATTGAGTTCCAATTTCTGAATAAGAATAACGAAGTTTTCGCACAATGGAATTCTAAAAAAACTGTTAGATACAATAAATATCTAGAAGAAAATATAATTTTAAGATGCCAGAGAAAGTAAAAAATAATTTGAAAATTTACAGGATGGAATCTTATGACTTCCATTGCGAGATTGCTTATTTTTTAGAGTCTTACCTTCTTCGAGAACCGCCAAAAGATCGTCCAGTTCCTCACATTCTACCGTAAAGAGATTCTCGACAAAGAATCCGCGCGTCTTTTTACTCCATCGAACTGCCAAAGGTTTTCTCGAAGTGCCGGGATTTAAGAGATCTATCACCTATTTATTTATTTATTTATTTATTTATTTATTTATACTCATCTATTTGTATATTACCATCATTTTTATAACAGAATTTACTCTTTGCGACGATAATTATAGCTTTTTTATTTTACATAAAATGAAAGAAAAAGTTTATCTTTTCTTATGATAATTAAAAAATAGACGCTTATTTTATTGTATTGTCTACTTAGACGATACGTTATCGTTTAAAGACAGACCTTCTCATTATAGATTTCCAGGAAGGAAGCTTTCAGCACAAAATTGCACTTTTCGTGTTCTTGAAGGACTTTGAATAGGTAGACGAAAGAACGGAAGACCAGACCATGGTCCTCCGAGTACGAATCCATTTTGTCGAACTGTTATAAAAAATGATTAAATTAACTTTATAAACACAAAAGATACAATGTAAAAGTGAATTAGTTTAATTTCATAGCATGATTTAATGCATAAATTTAAGATCTTAATTAACTTTTAAATAAATAAAAATTCTAACATATGTTTTATCTCATCAAATATATATTAAAATAATTGCAATTACTATATATTAGCTAAATTGTGTTATATAAAATTAAAAAAAAATTATTTTCATTGAAATATATTATTATAGCATTTTCTCATTATTACTAAATAAATAAATAATTATAAATAAATATGAATTAGTTTATTAATATAAATTTTTTATAACGTTCAAATAAACGGTAACAAAATAAAATTTTCTCTGTTTCTTTTTTTTTATATGTTTCAAATTCTCTATATTTTTTTATGCAAGAAATAATTACGAAATATATATTTCAGCAAAATATTTTTCACATACGATTCTCTATTTATTCCTCAAACGTACTTTTTATTGATCATTTGAAAGTGTTACTTTTTATTTAGATATGACCTATCGAAATTTCACTGTTACGTTTAGTTGCAAGAAGAGACGTTACATGTAACTTGAACGCATTATCTTATCTACGAAAGACAATCAACTTTAACCTTCTGACTAGCTATGTAGATATTGATCACTAACGTCACCATATTACGTATCGCATTGTCTTTTGCATTATATGGACGAACGTGTGTGTGTTGCGATATGATTAAAAAAGCACTTCGCATCACTTACGATTTTTTCCGAAGGGTTCAAAAAATATGGAAATTAATATTTAGGACGGGATCTACGTTATGATGAGAATATTTGTCATGTTGTTTATTTGCATTATTGCTAAACACAAAATAAAAAAATCACACAATTGAAAATAATTTTTAAAAAAGATCCATAACAAAATGGTGACTTCTTTTCTTCGCTTACGAGTCTCGGAGGTCCAGTCAGGGTATGCGTTTTGCCACTTCCGGTCTGTCCGTAACAAAACACGGTGCAGCTAAAGCCTTCCACCGCCATTTCGATGAGATTCTTAATACCAGAGTATTGTAGGATATCCTCCTGCGTAGCATTTGGCTCGAAAACGACATTGTATGAGAATACCTTTGGCTTTTTGTCTCCGCTGCTCGTAACCGCGTCACACTGTAAGATAAAAGACGTATTGACATGTTCTGTTTAACTTGACTATTGAAAATGTCGCGTTAATGATGGCATGGAAAAATGTGTAGACAAAACTTGACTTGACTTCAAAAAATGAAAGATGCAGACCAAACCAAAGGAAAAGACAGACCCCTCCCACATAGCATTTTTTATTCAAAGTAAGATATTCTTAAACATCTTTATGATGTAAAAGGACATTTTTAAATGTCTTTGGGACGTTTCTTAAAGGTTTATGCTATATGGAAATCATTTTATAGACAATACAATTTTTACACTTACATATATCTGTCCATCGCCAGGAAACTGCACGGCCATTTCGTCACCGGATTTAATTTCTTTATTACTGAGCGGACGAACCCTATAAGAAAAAGTGAAAATAATATAAACAATAATAACTTTAAGTCACTTTAAATCAACTGATATGAATCGAACTGAATACCTGACGACGACATTTATATTATTTTCTGGAAGTAGATGCTTCGTTGCAATTATTCGCTTATCGCCGTCTATTAATCTTTCAATGCTGCCAGCCCTGAAAGAACGTAATAATGTTATCTTTGATATCTATTATTAATATACATTAATGAAATAAATTCAATTTTTAAAGAACAATAATAATTAATAAATTTCAGTCTTTACGCATATAAATATAATTTATCTATATAAAATATTTAGAAAGTAGAAATTAAAATTTTTATCTGTATCTACCCGACAAATGATTATTTATTATCTTTGAAATTAAAAGAGTGAGTAATATTATTTATTGTTATTAAAAGCAATCATCTTTGAATACAGAATTACGTTGTATCATCATTTAAACTCTATATAATTAAAAATCTTCTCTATAAAAGTCGTTGTAGTTAAAGACCTCTTCATGGACATTCTTTTGTGTTAAAAAATGTACATAGGACATCAAGCACAGCTGCGGTTATTATCATCACGTACATAGCTACTTTTTTTATTATTAAACATCACGACCACCGATCTAATTCCGTAAATTAACGACGTTCCATGAATGCGCAATCGTAAATGTCCGATACGGAAATGTTCAGTCAATCGTTCGATTGACCTCTAATCGGACGGCCATCCCTTATAATTCATAAGACACCAATCGAACTGTATCGAGTCGCGAGTCGATCGCGTGTTTGGCCGCATTATCCAGGCGCGATTTCTTTTTCATCTGGAACGCCGCGGCATTCCGAGAGACCTTCCTCAATGATTTAAAACAACGATGTTGGTAAATATCAGATTGTCCAATCGATTACACGTCGCAAACGGCGATTCTTGAGAAGTTCTCGTTACGGAATACGAAATATCCTGTAAATCTCGTACTTAATGTGTTGCATCATTCCACGCTGAAACTATTTCCTCGAATGGACGAATATCGAATAGCTGGACACGAAATATTGCTTTGATGATTACAATCTTTGAAAGACAATGCGGTTTACATTTGCCGTGATAACAAATTAGTATAACGACCTCCGCATACGGAAAGCAAAAATTATTCAGAATTATTGAAAGAAGACTTCCTATTCTCTCTTTCTTTCCTTGCAGTCGATAAGCGACATTGAACTATATATTATAAAAGTGCGTACATCGGTCACGTGATATGATTAATATCGGAAAAGACACTCACAAGGACAGCTTATTTTTTATTTTATCTATCCGATAAATAATTATTTATTCCTGTTGAAATTAAAAAAAAGGATAACATTTCATTGTTATTAAAGGTAATTATCTTTGAATACAAAGTATGTTGCATTACCACTCTATGTAATTAAAAATTTTCCTATATAAAAAGTTGCTCTTAATTAAAGCTTCGCTTAGACGAGCTTTTGTGTACATAGAACATCGAGTCAATTAAAAGGACATTTCTCATTTTCTTTCTTTCTCCATATTTATATAAGGAAAGAATTTGTGCTGAAGTATCTAAAAATTTAGTCAGATACAGATCTGAAAATAAATTGTTGCTATAGCAACAAGTTTAAGTGTCATACATAATTATTTTGATGATCTAAACAAAATTATTGTATCTAGCTAAAGTTTTAGATATAGCAAAAGTTTTCTTATCACTTGCAGTGCATAGCACCTACGATGTATAATTAGTTGTCTGAAAATAATTACGTAAAAATTAAAACGTTCAGGCGTATTTAGAACGCGTTTTTATGTTAGAGCGTATTTAGCATATATAACTCACGTATACTATAGAACTTTAGACATAAAAGTTTATTTATCGATAAAAGTGCGTTCTGAATGTAGGCTTCTATGTATTCTTTAAATTCTTTGGAATAGAATCTCTTAAAAGAAAATTGAATAAATCTTAAAAAAGAGTGGTTCAATTTTCTATCTTTAAGAGTGAGACCCACTCTTAAAGTTTTAGAGAGTGCGATAGCAGATAACCAATTATACCTTCTTCTTAATTTAATTGATACGCTTTAAACGGTCTTTCGTGATCGTCTAAGGGATTATACGAATTCAGAATAGCATTTCTCTTTGTATGTATAGTACACATACTCACATGCGAGGTAACTTGGTGCTTGTTGTTTTACAAGTAATTGTCGTGTCACATGTGAATACGGTTGCGCACGTTGGAAGTGTTTGAACGATTTCTATAATCTCGACGACCGCAAAAATTACTCGGTTTACTAGAAAAAAAGACTCATCGTCGCCCCCGTTGGTGTCTTCCTCAATATTATAATCATACACACATATGAATGATCGATACAATGGACGCACATTTACAATACAGTTCGACGTCGTTTATCGATTGCGGGACCTTGCCGTGCGACCTCCCATAGTCGTAGTCACAATAACCACCCTGTGTACATTCGTGTGTAATTATTTCGATATTATCGCCAGTTCGTCCTTTTTTTCTTTTCGTATACAATGCAAATCATTGGAAATAGAACGCTCGAACGTGTCTCTCAAATATCAAGATTTGAAAAGATACGCGGAGAACGCAAGTTCAGATGATATATTGTAAGCATTTTTAGCGTTCTAATCTAACATTTAATGTACATTTAACTATTTCATTTTACGTATATATATATATATATATATATATATATATATATATATATATATATACATAAATTCGCGGCTGCGTTTAAATGGTGGAGATGAGCTTTCATGGTCACGGCGAAAGTAGGTATGAAATGAAATGCGCAATTGTTATTCAAATACAGCCGCGTGCCGATTGCAAATTCAGAACTGTAAAGAAAACATTAGTATGATAGATCGTCACTCACATACTGACAGTGAGTGATATTTCATAAAATATTTATTAGTATGCGATTTGTGTGATATATGTTTGTCATAATCTATCGAAAAATTGGGAAATTAAATTACTCAATTTTGGGTGCGGTTAAAGTCTCACTACAAATGTTTCGAAGCACTTGATTGATTAATCAAAGAATTAAAGCATTTGTAGTATTACGTTGATTGTATATTTTATGTGGACTTATTTTAGCACTCACTCATTCAATTAAAATACGTTATTATCAAAATATAACTATAATACTTATGATATGTTAAACATTTTTTAAAAGGCATTAAATTAAATTACGCGAGAAATTAATTCAAATTGTAATTGAATTAATAATTTAATGTTTTATAAAAATAATTTAATACAGATTATAATATATTTTGATTTATATTTTATCTAATAAAATATTATGTATATGTGTTATTTCATAATAACGTAAAATTGACTGTACGAGACTGAGAGAAAAACAGTAATGTTTCCATAATCGATAAGCAATGTCAAAGTGTATGATATTCCGGAAGCGTGGAAATGCCCGTGCGTGTGTGAATTCTTAGTATCGATGCGCGAATCGTGGTGGAGTTTACACAAGTGTTCTATGTAAAATCGAATAAAAGTAGCAAACGCGCACGAGTTACTGTCCCTCTTGATAGTCGCATCGTGTGTCATCTTTGTCCCAGATCTTCCGAACGATTTCCAGCTAGCAGAATCTATCGTGTCGGCCAATTTTCTTACTTGCAGAACCGCGAATCGATAGAGAAATTGTGGGAAACCGTATAATCTCGAAAGTCAACTACAAATAAGCGTGAAAAATAATACACTAAATTATATATCACGAACATTATGTTGTGAAGCGCTACATAGTTTATTGATATACAAACCATCATGTTAATATATACTTGTGTACTAATAATCAGATAAGACATTATATCAGCCACTCAGCTTCAGCCTTACCTTTGCTTGCTCGAGTACCTATTATTTATAATATATAGTTACTATTTCTATTTCTTTGCTATTTTATATTGTCATCCATACTCGCAATATAGCTATTATATTGTAGTTTACTTTAATTATTAATATCATTCAAAAAGTTTTGAACTTTTCATATTATTTATTATTTACATTTTTATACTTTTCAATTATATCTCTAATTGCATTTTTATAATAAAATTATATAATTATTAATTAAAATTTTATATGTATATTATTATTGCTTGTGTAAACATTTTTATTTTATCTTAAGCTCTTTTTAAGCTTAAGTGAAATATATGTAGTATGTTTGTGACGTATTTTGCGTTGTTTTTATCTATCGGTTTCTCTTACATAAGTAAAATGTGGCAATTATTTAACGCAAGTGCCACTTGATCATGAAATATTAAACATTGATTAAAACTGTCAATTTCAATTGACATATTTTTGCATAAAACCTACGTTGACTTCCGTGCTTACTTATTAATTTTATATGTAACGTAATCATTCTGATATTATCGCGACAAATTAAAATGATAAAGCTTATAACGTTTCGATAATCGAATCACGTATTTGCGCGAATGTATATGTCACTTCAACTTGTCACGTAACGATCGATTGTCGAAGCGGTTTTTCATCGAGCGTTTATCCTTTCCAACTATATAAATTAATACGTTATTCCGTTTCATTGTCAAGAAATTTACAAAAAATTTATGCGAAAACTTGCAATACAAGTTACGTATGTAGTCATTACGTACGTTTAAATACAAAATAAAATACATATCACATTATTTTATAAAATAATTTGCAATACTTTTTAGCAAGCTTACAAATATTTATATTGATTATTTGAATTTGTTGAAATGAAATTGATATATTAAAACATATGTAATATAATTTTCGGAACGTGGATATAAAAAAATAACAAAAACTTATTATAATTTTCTAATTTATTCACATATATAAAATTATCAATTTTTTACTCCGTTCGCCTGTTATCATATATTATAATCTTCTTTTTCGATAATATCTTTACCATTAATGCTTTACCATTTCGATCATATATTTTTCGGCCAAGCAAATTCACGGTAATTTTGTCCCTGGAGTTCAATGATATATTGTTCTTTATGTCTATTATTAGGCAGGCAAATGTGATATATTTTATCAAAGGTATTGCACAGACGCACAATTATTATTTCTTACCACGACTTGATGATGATATTACTTATAAGTTTATCATTCGAATAAATCTTTCGATTATTATAATTATAATCATTTTCTGGTATAAAGAATTACTACTTGCAGACTAAAATGTCAGGTCTTTCTCAGTAGAAAATTTAATATCCCTAACCATTATTATTTATATTTGCATTTTTTACGATCACAGGTAACTTTGACAGTATTTTGCTACTCATGTTATTTTCACAAGCATAAATATAAATGCATAAAATGAACGATTTTTCTGACTAAAAATTTAAATATGTACAAATAAAAAAATAATTTTGTAAGACCATCAAAATAATTATATAGGATATTCAAGCAAAAAGTTTTAACATTCTCGCAACCAACTTGAGCTTTTTACATAATTATTCCGATAATCCAACAAAATTATTTTCAATTCTGTCTATCTATCTAAATATATAGATATTTCAACAAAACAGTTTTTTTTTCGTGCGCGAATGTAAGAAAATAAATGTAGTAAAAAAAATAAAATAAATAATGATTTATTAACGTGTGATTATAATTAAGACATCAAACTTAAATGGGAATTTCAATGAATGATAATATTTATGAACGAAAGAAAATGTGTGCCAGATAACGGAAATACCACCTATAAAACTCAGGCACAAAGCAGTCTAGATCGATTCGCGACTCGTTCATTCCTCTCAACATACAGTGGCATCTAGAATACTCACTCGTTACCCCGCGAGTATAATAGTACATTTTTCCCCTTTCCCTTGGTGTCGGAGCCACCGCTCTTTCCTGGACTACTTCCTCGAGAACCAGTTTGCTCGGCGGGACTGTTTCCTCGCGAGCCTCGTCCTCCACCTCTTCGTCCTCTCGACCTGCTGTTGTTTCCATGTTCTCGTTGGGGACTCAGACCGCGCGTCGGAGACGGATTTTTCACCAGCACCATTCGTCAACTTGCCGGGTCTATATATATGTTATCTCAGTATTAATTTTTACAATCAATAAGTAGCTGTCAATACGAAATGTCGCATTTCGAAAGTATCAATTTTACACATATATAAATTATATGTAAATATGTACAGGTAAAATTTAATAAAAAAAGAAAAAAAGGCGTTGAGATACTTTTCAAACAAGATGGAGATATTAGGGTAAACTGCTGTTTACCGTGAGATTTATCATGCTTATCTTGTCTAGATCTTTCCAGTAAACGCGCAAATTTAAAATGCGAACATTTATGCAATCACTTGCGCATTCAATGGTCAGCTAATTATGGGCTTTTCGTGCATTGTACTCGATTCGATTGCAAATCCTCGCCAAGCTTCGCTCGCGATGATAATTAAGGGTTATCGCAATTAAAGCGAAAGCTACCTCGAAACGCGCTCTAGAACTGATTTTTGTGGAAATCAATTTTTCTGAAAACTGAAATATAAATAAATATTTAAAATAATCTGAATACAAAATAGTAAATAATAAATAATAAGTACACTTAAGATATTTGATAGACGTAATATAATAAACATAATAAATATAATAAATTCAAGGATAATAAAAATGTAACAATGCAACTTATATAATATAACTTATTAACTAAAAAATCTATTCATTTAAGTTTTTTTCCAAGCAAAATCTCTCAATTTGATTCCCAAGTAATAAATCTTTCATAATTGAAAACTTAATTAAAATCGTTCTATCGAAGCATTGAAATCGTTGGCCTGCATCAATACATGCAGATAATAGAAGATGAAATGATTTTTTTCTCCAACGAATGATATCACCGTTCGAAGGTCATGTTTTACTATCTTGTTGAAAGTAAAAGCAAACAAGAGAAATTAAATGACTCTAATAAAAATATTTTGCACAACTCACATTGAAAGACAGACTTTTAACGAGTCTAACTCATTCGCGTCAAGAAAAGTCGCTCGAAAATTAACATCGATTAAGACGACAGTTTTATCTTTTAATTAATTTATACAATACCATTTTTCAGTATTATTTCTGCTACGGTAGAATTTATTATCTGATGATGAAAACGTTACGAATTGACATTTATTATCAGTTATTAATTCGCGATGATTTATCAAATTTTCTCGTTTCGCATATAATAGAGAAGAGATGTATTTTTTTAAACAAATATCATAAAGTTATATTTTTTAATAATTAATGATAATTATTACTGATTAATAATTTCCAATTAATAAATTATAATAATCGATGCATTAATGAATTTTAATAAATATAATTGTAGAAAAATATGACCTGTGGGGAGATAATATCGGTCCACATTATTTATTTATACTATATCTACTATCTTGAAGCAAAAATTATTTTCCATTTACTATTACCCGAAAAAAAGATAAGTTCGAATTCGTTCGAATACCAACAAAAAGCTCATCTCGCTCTAATAGACATAAGACTTACATAATTGAAAAGATTGCTTAGGCTGTACTTATTGAACTTAAATCCAACGTATAACGTCCTCGAGTGTATAGTCGGTAGATACAATCTGCACTTACATTCGCAATTTCATGTATCGTCTGGAAAATTCTTGGCACTTTTTCGAAACGCAGCTAGCACACGATCACCCACACTCACCCCTGCCGAACAACGCGTGTTTCTTTCAATTCGGTTAAAAAAATCGCGATTTACCCCGTCTATGTTATCGAGTAAGTGGCTTAAACATGGGAGGCAAGAGACGTTTCCGCTGCGTGCAGTAGCAACAACCACCGGCGCCGTACTGACTACAGGGGTGAGTCTTAACCTGTGGGAGGCCATCGAGGGGCATAGTTTTTCTATAGTCGGTGTCGCGTCGATCGAAAGCCATGGCTGCTCATCACAACAACCACAGTTATTGCTATTAGTCACTACCACCGCTGCAATTCCACCGCCACCTTTGCCTACAACACGGTCATCGTCCACGTGGACTTGAAATTACATCACCGCGAACTTGACATCGACGATAACGACGACGACGACAACGATGATGTCGATTAACAATAGACACTTCGTACCCACTAATGTAATGAGTATTATTAATTAAAGTATATTTTCAAAAATAATATTTGTAAGCTTGTATAAAAGACAACTTAAGCTTGTCTTAAAGAAAGTTTTTCTTTTAGAACCAGATCTGGAGATCCAGAATCCGGTTTATTACTTACGGGAAATCCAAAAAAGTGTCCTCCAATTTTCATGACCTTTTTTTTTATGAGCATGAAAATTTTTAAAATTTTAATTATTAAGTACTCTTAAAATCATTCAATTTTTATTTCAAATATTTTTTTATCTCTTGAGTTTTGATAATTTTGGAAGATAACCGATTTTCTTCAAAGGGATGTTGCATCCTTTAAAAGTGTTTGAGTCCTTATTCTTTATTTTTGTCTAGAAAGTAACATTCAAAGCTTATTAAAATCGGAGGGAAACGTTTCTATTGCTTCTTACTAGTTTATTATTTGGATAAAAAAAACTTAATTTATACATATTCGTTATCTCCTCGAAGAGGATCGCGTACCTTTGCGGGTGATACCTCGAATCGAATAGGATAAATGTCGTCTTGGAAATTTGCCGTCTAAACGGAAATTCGATGTTTTGAAAAGCACAATGAGTGAGTCTTTGAGACACCTGATGTCGAATTTCCGGAGTACACGCGTAGTGCATCACGGAGTTGAGTGCACTCGATTATATATGAGGGTCGATTACATCCGACGAGGGAAAATGTGCCCGCATTTCTATCTACCTTAGATATGCTTCAAGAAATAGCTTCTTTGCACAACGTCAGATGACAATTCTACATAATTTATAACGATACTTGGCGACACATTGATGTTGGTAAGGCAATGCGTTCAATTTGTAATCGATAGGATCGGGTCAATTAGACATACAGAGAAGACTCGGGAATATTAGATTACAATTTGCATTCTAGTATTCTCAGAAAAAGATTAAGAACTTTAAAATATTATTTTAGATTTTGATTCTAAGAAAAATATGAGAAATATGAATTTGTTATATATCGAGTGTATGAATGTAAAAATCGATTCAAATTCGAATCAAAAGAGTCCAAATGAAATACGAAACACTGCATATAATTTATATTGTAAAACTTGAAAATGATTTGTTTTGTTAATTTTGTGTATACATATTTAATTCTGCACGTATAGTTTATCTTTGCACTTCTATATTTATAGTACAAAAAATACGTCACACATATCGGTGAAAGTATTCTATTTATACATATATTTCAATTTTAAAAATATCAAAAACATTAAAAGTATTCTATTATTTACGAATTTATGTGCTATTTAAATCTGTTATCTACATAATAAGTGGAGCTCAATGATGTAAGACCGATCTCCAACTTCTTAAGAAATTAAAGAAATTCAATTGTACATACATATAAAATTAAAATTAAAAAAAAGTCCTTTTACGTCAGACTTGGTTGCAACCGTCACGCTACGAGAATCCGCTCCAAGAAACCCACGAAACCCACGGCCCCACCAGGACCCCACAAGGTTCACACAGGGCACCTCGCGTGCGTCATATACACACGCATACCAGAAAACGAATTCCTCTCTCCTTCTTGCCGTTAAGTCGTTCAGCCGGCTGGCAGCCTGGCCTTCCTTCCTCTCTACCACCGCCACCTTATGCCACCGGGGCACCGAAGAGGAGAACTCTCCTTCAGACCGGCAGTTTCGTGTGTTACACCGTGGCGTGTGCACTGAACATCACGCGTATTGTGGTCGCCGTGAGACCGTTATCCAACGACAACGACGGTTTTCCCGCGAGTACGACGAACCCGTTGTAACATCAGAGACCGTGACTTCTATGGCTTGCGAATCGTCGAATCGTGAACCGCGATTCCGTGCGCCCCCGTTCTGATGGTGACCTGACGACGATGGATAAACACGCCGACCGTCTGGACTCGTGAGCCGCCACTGAACCCGAGAACGAGAGTACTTGAAGCTCACGGAAACGAAAGTGAGTACGAGCACTTCGTTTCTTCCTAACACGCTTAATCGTGGAACATGGCTAGACGAACATGAAAGCAAAGTCCTCGCGTTTTATTTTTCTTTTTATCTTCATTTTTCGTTTACAGAACTCAATAATTTAGAATCGATAATTTATTATGTTAACGACTTTATATTTATATTTAATTAATCGACACGCAATCATATGTCTTAGATGAATTTCTTTAAAATGATACATATAGATGTATTATATATTTCAACACATCTAACGTTGACTATAATTGGCGCTTCTTTTATTTAGCATTTATATAACCAGTTCTATTTTTAATCTTAATAATATTTAATTAATTTACATGAATAAAAAGAGTTAATCTGTCTTACGTTAATTTTTATTCTGTTATATTATTATTGTAAAAAGAAATAGGCATTTTTTTCTAGATTTATGTAATATATCGTCTATTTAATTCTTTGGAGCTGACGCGATTACTGACTAAAATCTGTAATACGATTACTGATTTTTGCTGAGTCTGTGAGACTTAGTTAATTTACTTAAAAGCACTAATTAATTTTAAGGAATCAAAATGACATAACTCTTATAAAAAGATTGAATACTAAGTACATTTTAGTAAGAATAATCCAAATTTATAGATACAATATAAAGAAAAGTTTTTTTGAGTTGTTTGACGCTGAGATTTATAATTGAGTGGATCCAATAGACTTGCCGGCGCTATCAACTCTGAAGATTAAGAGAGATTTCCAACTTATAAAATTAAAAAATGATTGAAGAAATTCGATGGTAAAGGAACATTCAGTATCGAGAAAGATTTTCAAGAATTTAAAAGCGCTCCGAAATCTCTTTTTCAAATGGTATCAATTACAATTTATACCATTGGCGTCTGGTGTGAGTCACGAGAGAAGAAAATCACGACCGCAACTCACTCTTATTGAAAGAACACACAAATCGTCACAGATGTTACGACGTCACGAATATGTCTTGAATGCACTGCAATGCAATCGCGTGAATTCGTATAAAGTCATTTTCAGCAAATGATCGAGTTGATTATACTTTGCGTTGTTTGTTATCGTGATACATCGCTTGTTGTACAAAATATATTTACATCAAGAATGTTGGAGAAAAGCACAATTATGTTTCTTGTTACAATCGCATGTTAAGCACAATTATGTTTAATAAATAGACAAAACTGTCTCACAATTAGATAAAATTTAGCATTGAGATAATTTTTTATTTTAATGTTAAAGTAATAAGTGATATTATAACATAATTGCGATATTTATTATTGATGTTAAAATTTATCTATTTATGAAAGCTTTCAAAGATTTCGTTGTTAAGACATTTTTTGAAAAGCGCAGTAATATGTATATCGTGAAACAGTTAAGAGAGTGTTTTGAGAGGAGCGACTGAATCGTTGTCCGCTTTAAGCGAAGGTTAACGGTTTTTAAACACTTTGATGAAGATGTCATTGGTCTAACCAAGGCCAGTTTTACGTCGTCGTGTTATTACATTTTAAGTATAACTCGATGCTCACTGGAATTTATTGAAGGATATTGTCAGATACGATACAATTCTTCAATATTGTCTGCCTATAGCGTTATTTTTACAGAGAGATAAAGTTGTTTTTACAGAGAGTTTCCTTGACCAGTTTAGAAAATTGATCTGTCCTTTAATTGATCACAAATTCATGATAATTTGTAAAATGATGTTAAATTTCACACATTTATACAAGGGAACGTGCTATATTGCAAAAGTGATAAAAAGAAAAATTAACGTTACCAACCGAAAGATGATATTTGAAATAGGTATTCAAATGGACTAATAAGTCTCTGGACTTAAAATCTAAATAGGTTTTCTTCAAATTCTATAACTTTTATTTGAAATTTTTTTTTTTAATGCATTGTTCTCGAGATATTTATTTGTCAAATTTAAAGTGGCCAAACATGTTCCGGCCTAATCAGGTATAAAATTTATAGAATCCCAAGATTTGATCATCTAGAATATCTATTTCAAACGTGATTTCTTTTGACGTGACATCTTTTGACTGATAGCGTCAGTTTCTTAATATTACTTTTGCAATGTAAGACGTTTCCTTTTAGACACTCGTTAAAAAATAATTTTTTTTCAAAAACATCTTTGAATTAATACATATTATCACGCTGCAGCTTGTAACTGTTACGCAATCACAACAATTTATTTGATGATCTTCCGCATTTTACGCAGGTCGATATGTCGTCCATTAACAATAAGTGGCTCATAGAACTCTCCGCATTTGACATGGGATTCTGCGTAAATAATATTCTAGAACCGCTGAATTATTTCTCTTTCTGAGAAGTGACGACTCGTTAGAGATAGAAACAAATGCAAGAATTCGCTCGATCTATTGTCTATCGGATTGTATTCGTCGCGTGCTCGTGGGATCATCGGATTTCATTCAATGCGTGTATACTCGTTAGGATGCCCGAAAAGGAAGCGGGAGAAAGCAGACCTTCCTTCTTTTTAAGACAAAGGCAGAAATCCGATCCTCGCTCGCTGTGAAAGTGACGATTAAACCATTTTAAATGACGCCGTGTCTATGAATAACAATGAACGGGGGAATGAAATATAGGCGCGTAGAGTTATGTTCTCTGTAGAAACAGAGCCGAGCCGGATGAGGAACTGCCTCCACTTTATTTTCGCCTCCACTCAACGTTGTTTCATACTTACGTTGCCAAACATATAGTACGTTCGACAGTTCGAGATAATTAACTTTACCTGACCTCATATTTTATTCAAAGCTGAGAATCTCAATAAAGAGACGCAGAATGTAGACACTTATAAATTATGTAATAATTATGGTCAGAATTGGCACAAAATTGGAAATTAGGGAATTATCAGAGAAATTGAAAACGATCAGAAAAATCAGAGAATATAGTAGTCAAAAATTTTACAAAATTTTAAAATAATATTATTAAAATATTATTGAAATCAAGGAGAATTATAAAACTTTGTCTGGAAATCAGGGAAAAGTTATAGAATTTTAAGATGAGGATGTGACGATCTTGATAATGGATGGAAACAATCGTAACAGCAATTATGGATAATTATGGGTAAACAGCTCCGAATAAAATGTAACTAATTCTTTCATTTGTATTTCATTTGTCCAAATAGAAACTCAAGCAGAAAACACGAGTAAGCATGTTACAAAGATTTGAGCTTTCGCTTCTATAAATAAGAGGTCACGCGCTTAGAAAGTGCTACGATAAGGGTATCATCTGAGTTATTATATCTGCGACTCGTTAAAATTGCGACATTAAAATTAAAACAAAAGAAAAAGAAGTAGAGGGAAGAATAATTTCGCTCTCGATTGCACCAACGTGAGACTAATGGACGAGAATGTTATCGCCGATGTTATTAGAGATCGTGTGCATCGTGTATCATCGCGAAAACTGGCACGCAAGTAATTGTACCGAGACCGAAGAAACGTGGGCAGGACCGAGCGTGTCTGTTTCCCAGAAAGTTCGTATTTAGCGGCATGAGAGATCGCAAGAACTCATTGATGGAAAGAGAATCGGGACGGTTCGCGATCGCGAAGGAGAAAAAGAAGCGAGAGTTATGCGTCTCTCCCGTGACTGATTAATCACGATAGAACTAAATGTCTTAATCCAGTCTGGGTGTCTTCTTTGTTCTTCATTCAGTGAATACTTATGAATTGAATAATTATGCGGTTAGAGACTCGACTGCGGTTAGAAACTAGACTGACTGTTATTACAATGGGAAAGTTGTAAAAATTAAATTTGAATCTATTAACTTCTTTTTCTTCAAAAATAATACAGACAATTGACGGCGCGAGTAAAAGTTTCAATAGTAAATAAATTATTAATCATGATTAATTATTCAGCATTGCAATAAAAATTGTAGTAATGAACATAATAGTTTAATATCATGTATAAATGTACATAATATTATATTATTACTCTAGGATGAAAAATTAAAATTAAAATTGAGAATGGAGTGTATAAAGAAAATTTTTTACGCTCATTCATGCACACTCACGAATTATTGATAATCATATACTTTCTAGAAACAATTTTCAACTTTTCACAAATGTCCTTTACTTGCCTTGTTCACCCAACATAATTTTTATATTCGCGCATGTAATAATCACACTTATCCGCGCTGACATTTCACGGTTGGTGAATCTACGGTCTCGTGAGTACAGTTTCCCAATTACTGGGTTGCGCGCAAGTTACATAACGGAAATCGCATGAAAAATTTGTTATCCGATCGTATTACACGATCGCCTAAATCAGAACGAGTTCCAGGCGCTCACCCAGAGATCGACGCTTTTTCCAGATTATAGAGAAACATTACCTGTCGTAAGCGTCGCAGATTGAATTTCCGCCCCGAAATCAGATCGCATTACGACGACGACAGCGATGAGTCGATATCGAGATCGGTGACTTCGAAATTATTTACATGTCAGCAATTACGATCGACAATTCTTCGGTATTCGACACGCGGTAGGTCTCGGGAAGCAGAACGATTCGACAGGTTCTCGTAAGGCGACTGTTTCACTTTTGACACGATGCGGATTGAATGTCAATGCACACGTGCAAAGTAAATTGTGAATAAATTGCGAGGAAATGTTAGAGTGTATAAAATCTTATTATTCCAAGAGTAAGATGTAACGACAATGTCTAAATTTTGTGGAATGGAATCGCACTCTGTGAAAATTGAGCCAGTCTTGGAAAAAGAATGGCTCAATTTTCAATCTTTAAGAGTGAGATTTCTCTCTAAAGTGAGCACCTAAAGTAATTTTTCGCGATTGGATTGATAGGTGTCGATCCAAGAAGACCTATTCTCTGTCATCCAGTGAAATAGCAACGATCACAACGAATGAGAAACAACGTGAAATAACAAAGCATGATACGGATAATTTTGTCCGATCAACGAACCGGATAAAAGTCTATTCACCCAAGCCTAGATGATGCAGGGCTGACTTTTAACGCGTTGGATTCAAAGGAGGAGCGACGTGAACCGAAAATAGATCGGCGCTTACTTAAAGTTCGTCGTTAAATCGACTCGTGGGTCTTTCCACCCGTGCTTGTGGGTTGCCTGACTTCTTTTTATTGTCCTCTCGCCCTTCGCCGTGCCGCGATTCGCTCTCGGTAGGTTTATTATTACACACAACATGCATATTCTGCCTTTCTCTTTCTCTTTCTCTCTTTCTCTCATTTTCATCTTTCATCTTTCTTTCTCGTCGCGTCTGGACCGCAAGCGGAGCTTATTAAGGCTTACTACTACCGCGGACAAACACCTTGAAAGCCCTGAACTTCAGGCCCGAGAAGATGACCGAGACTCAAGGTCGATCCGAATCCGAACCGGTTTCTCAAGAAAGATTCGATGAGGAATACGTAAGATCTCCACGCCTCCGCAATTTAATCCATTAATCGTCAACAAGGGTTTGATAAGGCGAGAGTAATGATATTTGCATTACTTTATCATTGTATATCTTATTTCACCAATGTTCAATCAGTATCAACAACACAATTGGTTTTTTTATCAATCGAGGTTTGATTATGATCTTGTAGATGGCATTCCATATAACAATACAAAAATAATTTTAATTAATTAAATTTAATTTTAATTAAATTTAACTAAATACATCGAAAAAGAATTGTGAAGCATACTTAAGAATTTTAAGCTTAACATTTTATTTTTGATAAAATAAAATGGGTTAGTTTTCTAGACAAGACGATTATTAATAGCGTTTTCTAAATATGAGTTTCTAAATGTGACAAATCGTCTCGTTTATACATAATATTTTTATTTACATATATTTGTCGTTATGCTGTAATAATAATTCTATAAAATAATATTCAAATGATATAAATATATTACTTTGAAATATGATTTTTAATATATCATGTTAATTATACATAACATAAAAGTATTGAACAGTTTGAAGAAACGAATATTTTATATCTCGCAACTACTTCAGGATTTGTTTATAATAATATTTGAATAATAAAGTAAGTGGCACAGCTTCTCGTGGAAAAACCTCTTCGAAAGCCAAATCTTCGTCGTAAAGAACCAGCTTACGCCGAAGCTGAAAATAGGTCTCGCTATGGGTCTCATAAAGTCCATGGCACATACAAAAACGTAAAGCAGTAAAATGTAAGCAATAAGAAAATAACATTGGATTCGCTACTGGCCTTACTGGTTTCTACTGTGATTGGCCAATTCTGCTTATTGCTTGCGTCTTACTGCTTTACGTTTATGTGTGTGCCATAAGCTTAAATTTTAGCTGTTAAGTGCAACCTGCTCGACGCGAAACCGCCTCAGCGTGAAACTTCTGACAGCACCTCCGAGGAAAAGAACGGGACACGGACAGGAAATGTCGCACAGAACGTACTCGCGCATGTGCGCCTCTCTATTTTTGTTATCGTAATAAGAAAAAAGCGCTTTTACTATGCGGGTTTCGTCGTTGCGTGCGATAGCGAAGCGTATCCCGGAAATCGTTATTATCCATCAACAATAAAAGATCGTGAACTGCAGAAAGCGACGACGTATTGTTTGTAGCGTGTAGAGGTTTTTGATAATGAAAAACTTCCTACCAAATCTAATTCAATGTAATGTAATGAAAATTTTTTCACGAATTATGAAGAGTAGAATTCGCTAAATCGTGAAATGAACGGGTTGAGAAATAAAACATTTTTAGAAACAAATCATCACAATAAAAAAAGTTTGTGAAAGCCAACACTGGATGGAAATTGTGTAAAAAAATATGTATTTATCTTAATCAATACATTCTTTTACAATTTCCATCCAGTATTGACTTATATGAGTTATTTTATTTGAAGTCTTTGTTTTTATACACTGAGAAAATATATCCTAAATTTTAATAAATAGTTATTTGAATAGTATCAACTAAATATTTATTAAACATAAAAATATACTTATTGAGTACAAAAAACATTAATTTGATTTTACAATCATTTCTTTTTATTAAGTAAATATTTATTTATTGTAAGTAAATATTTAGTTAGCAATATTCAAATAAATATTTATTTAAATTTAGGCTATTTTTTTCTCAATGTACATTATTCTTATAAACCTTTCTTGCAATCTAAAAAAATTTCATGTCGCTCGTTGTCTCGCAAATTCTACGTTGAAGAATACAACATATGTTCTTCATCATGATTTTATGAACTCGTGCTCATTCGCTATTCAGCCCGCGAATGTAAAATCCTCAAGAAAACGATGGTCCCGTGTAGTGAAAACCCGTCTCTCCCTTCGTGAAATGAAACAGCCGACAAAAGGCTAACCGGTTTCCGGAAATGGGTTGCGTTGTCCTCGGCAGGCTAAACGAACGTGCACGTGCAGACGCAAAAAGTTAAAGGGTTACTCAATCATCCAGATAACGTTGCGACTATAATTGTAGCGTGGCGAGTGGTTTCCCCAAATTCGATAAAATTTAGCAACTCGTGAGAAAAAAGAAACAAAACTAAAAAAAATTTCAAGTTTTGTAATTATAGAAGTACCGGTAATTAATTTGCTCCCCTCGAAATGCAGGGACTGCTAAATAAATCGGGAGGACTTTACAATAAGAATTATGGAATTGTCGGAATAGTGAGCTTTATAATATGGAGTGAGCTCACTGGAGTGAATCATCAAGGTGCGGGTGTCCCAATTCCTAGACAATGACATTCTGATGCATAAACATAGGGGAATCAAATCAGAGTGAAAGTAATACGCATGTAACATCGCAAATTTATTTAAAATAAATTCAAACATGTTATTGCGAACTTTATGTGATACTAAATGTGATACTAAAGAACTTACTGACAAGAACACATTTAAATTTATTCATTTATCTTAGTTAACTAATTGAACTAGCAATATTATATTCGTCCAACCTTTACTTTAACCTTTAATCTTTCTTAGTGTGTTTTCGACAGATCGATTGGCTAATTCTACTACAAGTAGAAGAGTTAGAAAGACAAATATTTGTATACCTTCCTTTTCTTCGTCAAGCTGTATAGTTTTTTTATAATAGTATTTGTATAGAAAAGGTTCACTTTAGGGGGTTGATTGCATATCTCAAAACAAGATGAAAATTATGGTCACAAAAGTGAGCAAATGTATTAGATTAACTAATAAAATTATAAGTATTCTAGTAAATTCCCTCTCTTTTGTCACCTCGTTTCTTATAGTATACCATAGAGCTCACTGGTTCGGAATGAATTTCGATCAAAATTGTCCATGTAATTTCCATTATTCTGTATATTTCTATTATTTTCTAAGAAAAATGAAATTTCGATGGGGATCCATTTCAAACAGTTCCATATAATACGTGCCCTGGCGTTCCTCATCATCGTCGCTGTCAACCTCGATAGAATTTTTCGACGCAACATATCCTTATATATCACGCGTATTTTTGCGCGGGACCGACCTCCCGTTAAAATGTCTCGTTGATTTTTTTTTATTCACTAGGTATTCCCTGACTGGTCCCAAGGACCCCCTTTTTCCCTTTGACTCATCGCGCGTTACGTCAGCGTCTCTGATTCGGCCGTGTAGAGCCGGGTGCAGAAAAATGCAGCGGGACGACTTTCCGTTTCGTGCGATCGTATATTAGCGCGGCGCAGAAGCACGCGCGATCGATTCCATCCTCGGGTTAATCAAATAAAGGACATCACGCCAATTGGAAATTTCCGGCGAACAACCTTATCATTAAAGAGAAACCTCAGATTGGCCTGTAGATTGGCCAATCGATTTGTCACCGAAAAGACAAATCTATTTTTTTTTTTTAGATCGGACGATTCGTACTCTCTAAAATTTTTAGAATGAACTATTACTCTAAAGAGTGAAATCTTACTTTTAAACTTGAAAATTAAGTCACTCTTTTTTGTTTAAGATTAGCTTTCGTCTTTTAGAGTGAGATTCCACTCCAAAAATGTAGAGATTACATTTCGTACGCAGAAGACACAAAAAATTACGACAAGTCGCACGTAAATGGCACTCTTATCTGGACTGCTTTTTCAACGTACGATGATAGACACGGTTTAAACGTGTCTCGCTCGTCTCTTTTGCGTGACTCATCTCATACGAAGGGAAAAACAAATTATAAAATCGAAGCAGCTTACATAGAACGTACGTGACTGGTTTTCTGTCTGCCCTCGGCAGTTTACGGACGCAATATTTTCGATAGCAGCGAGTCGCGACAACGGTTCTCTTTGTGCGAGCCGCGATTGATAATTTCCTCCACCGTAACGACACCATATGCATGTCGATACGTCGCGACCCGCATTTGCGATGCTCTCTTCGATATCCGTCAAGGAAAAGAAAAAAATTGCTTACCGAACGGAGGTTCATGACCGGAATATCAATGAGTCATATCGATTCCTCGCTTCCACGAAAGACAAACTGGTTTGCGGAGATAAACATTGTTTAATTGTCAATCTTCAGAGTTAATAATAACATAACGCACTTTCTCCCTTTCTCTTCCTCTCTTTTCCCAAGTTAGTCTTCTCTTTGTTTGCGAGTATCGATTGTACGTTCCTTAGCATCCTTTGAAGAAATTAATATTTCATATCGTGTTTAGATTGTATCTAAATACATAATTAAAAGATAAAGATAATAAGTAAATGATCGTGATAAATTATTAAACGGTTGAGATGATCGTAGCTCCGCTCATAATATCTACATATTTTAATTGATATAATAATAACAATTGATTAAACTTATAAGCGTGAAGTAATGTTCGACGTTTGTCCTTTGTCGTCGCGTTTTGAGAATCGATCGATTCAACAGATTAATACGACGATTAACGCAACAATGCGACGTAAATCCTATATTGCGATAAAAATTGCATACCGAGAACATTATACGATTGGATCTTACACAACGATAGTATCGATAGTATTGCGAAAAGTCACGAATATTTTTATTAGTTTCTGCAGGAATTTGTTGTATGACGTGTCTAGAAAGAATAATTCGAGATTAGATTAGATTAGATATGCGGGACTTTATTGTGGAGTTTATCAGCGTTTTATCATCGATTAACATCAGTTTTGCACCGATTAATCTGCAATTGCATTTCGGCATTTTACATGGCGGAACAATCTCTAAAACTTGAATTACATGTTGCATGACTTAAAGAACAATAATCTTTCTTGTATTTCTAATTTTAATCATTATTACGAATTCTAATGTGCTCGTAAAGTCCATGTTGATCAATATGAAAAAATTATTAATTACAATAGAAATTTGATATAACAATATTTAATTTATTTGTTATAATTTAACTTAATATAACAAGTATTTGCGGAAATTATATTTCTAAGATTACATTTATGTTTAACAGAAAAAAACAATTTGCAACTGCTGTAAAATTCTTTAATATATGTATAATCGATTTATATAATTTAGATTCAGTGAAGAACTAATAGTAAGATCTTAAATTATATTAAAATAATTTACAACAGTTGCAAAATTATTTTTTTTCTGAACGTAGCCATCGTATTCTGTTTTTTTATAGACGAAATGCTAATTAAACGAAATATAGAATATAATGATACGTAATTATTTTTCTGAAAATCTTTAATATTAGTATTTGAAAATCGCTGCTTATAGAAAATCACTTGGTACGAAATTTTTTTTTATTTTTGATAAAGTTGTTAGTACAAGAAACGAGGCAAGCCGGTTATTTATGCGTGTAATTGTGTACTTGTTGCTCGACAAGAGCTATTCTTACGCCGGTTTTATCCTCTCGATATATTTCGCTATTAAGCCGTTTCGTTCCGCTATCAGTCGTGCACGGATAACGAGAGAAGAGCGGGAGAGGGAAACGACGTCGCCGATGGGCGATAGACGGAAGGTGGTGGTCACCGCTAGGTCATTCTTGAGCAGTAGTTATAAGGTGGTTCTTCTGTTCTCCAGTTTCTCCTTAATTGATATCTCTCCTCGAAGCAGTAAACGCGCGATTCTTTTCTCCGCCCTGTATGTCGTGTGAATCAAGACACGTCGAACTAAACATCGAAATAACATCAATTTTCTTGTGATTGTGTGTTTACATTGTCGAATTCGATGACAGACTGTCTTCTACTCGATTCGTGATCTTTCACAATTAAATCTTACATTGCGCGAACGATCCACGTGTTCGTTATAGAAAAATTTTATTATTTGCATGAAAGAAAGAAAAAGTGAATTATAGATGTAAAATTCTTACAATGCGAAAGATTTATTATAAATAATCTAACTGCGTTATACATAGCTTATCATTGGAAAAAATAGAAGTGTATTCTGCAAAATTGGAGGAAGTTCACAAGACAGATACAATATTGACAAAATTTTCCGAAATTATCTTGCGCATCTATTTTTTTTATCTAGCATAAATTTAATTAGTTTTCTGAAGATCGCTTCGAAGAAAAGAGCTACATGTTTTGTCGATGCAATGAGATATTAAAGAGAGACATGTGAATCGCTTCAGCATTGAAAATTCACGCGAAAATGTTTGCTTACTATATTTCTAGAATAATCCTTGTCATAATCTTTCGTTATCTTCTAAATAATTATATTGATTGTTTTCATATATGTATAAGTTCTTCAAGCAATAATACAACACTCGGGAAATATGATAAAGTTTTTTAACAGTAGTCTTTCTTATAAATAAATTTTTTCAACTTCTATCTAAATTTCCATACAATAAGATGATCTAATCGATTAAACAAAATCTTTATACAATGATTTGGAATCACACTTTTCCAATCATCTAATCTCTTCCGCTTGAATCCTGCAATCAGATGTCGTGAATCAACGAATTATTATCTTATCTGACAAATTTGCATTTATCCTAACCAAGTAGCAAGATCTAGACTTAAATCAAAATCTGCGATCGCGATTAATAATACAGAAACAAAAATAATAGAATTAATTTCATGTTTCTTTCCCTGTGAATACTGTAGGTGTAAAAAAAAAGTAGCAACAGAATCTCAAAAATATGGGGTGAGTATACGAAGTTCCTCCGTTGATATTAAAAAAATAAAAATCACAAAATTAATTATTTTAATTTTCCACGAAGGGGATGTCTCTTCGAATAAATTTGTTAAATTTGAAATATCAAATTTTATTATTGTTCATCGGAATTACACTAGCAGAACTAGCATAAGGTAGAAACGTTATGATTCTTCGCTATCGTATAACGATCAACTCATATTATCGACTATATGTATAAGATTTTTGCTTTCTCAGTTTTTCTTCTCAGTAATTCTATCTCTTTATCTGCATACATTCGGTGCATATAGAAATATTTGCTGATCGATCTATTACTTGCTCTATTGTCTGCAAGCGTTACCGACTCCGATATCTAATCTGAATTCTTATCGTTTGCAAGGCCGCAAGGCCGAATAGAACGACGACTTTATGCATGCTACTTGTTAAATAAATTTTTAACGTTACTTGAAAATAAATGAAAACGAAGTTTATTAGCGCTTTAAATCAAGTCTCTTTATATTTTATATTTTTTTAATTTTCAGTGACGAACAATCAGATTTTTAATGACAAGTGACGTTCAATAAATATTTGCATGGTTTTTCAAGTACCTAACCATCTTTTTATTATTCTATAAACTTAATTTTATTTTTTTAACTCATCTAATTAATTCTACTAAATTAACTACGATTAATTCTACTAAATTAATAGACTTATAGGGTAATAGATATAGGGTTGTAAATTGTGACAGAGAGGGAAGCTTATATTACGTATTGAAAAGTGTTTAAGAGTCACTCATTCTTTGGGATATTTGCAGCGCAGAGACAGTCGATACCGGGGGTGTCTTCAGAAAACCTGGTACGGGATCGGAAGTCTTCAAGCACCAGAAATTGCCTGGGAACATGGAACGAGGATTGCACGAACGTGATAGAGTTGGCGTTCAGGACTTCGTTCTGCTGGAGGACTTTCGCAGCGAGTCCGCCTTCATCGACAATCTGCACAAACGATTTAAGGAGAATCTCATTTACGTGAGTCGAAAACATAATTAATTAATTAATCTGTATTTTTAATCTATTTTTATGTATTGTTTATAATTAATAAGGAATAAATTTTGAAAGTTCGAAATTTCTTATACAAAAAAATTTTATTTTATATTTTTATTTTATCTTTTTACGTAAAATCACACACACTGAGAAAAATGTTTTAATTAAATCAACACAAGGGCCCGATAAGAATGGTATTTTAGTTTAGGATTTATCATATTTACTACATTTTTTTCAGTGTAGAGTTCTAGTTATAATGCACTATTCTAAAAACTTAGGATGTCAATGACTTGAGAGAAATATTTCTTATCGTAGACGTACATTGGCCAAGTACTGGTGTCAGTGAATCCTTATAAGAAACTTCCCATTTATACTCCGGAGACCATCCTTTACTATCACGGGAGAAACTTCTTCGAGGCACCTCCTCACATGTAAGCATCCATCTTGTTTTACTATATACAGTGTCCCGGAATAAATTCGTACAACTTTCGCCAAGAAAAACGTCTGCGAGAGAAAGTACGACATATCCGGGACACTCTATATAAGATAAAAAATAATACTGGTATTTTCGTGAATTATAAAAATCCATTTTTACAGTTTCGCTCTTACGGACACTGCCTATCAATCTCTAGCTAAAGAGAATCGCAACCAATGCATCTTGATTTCGGGTAAGAATTTGCACTTTTATTCCTTAACATCGAGTTTTGTATAATTCCTTTCTGTTATTTTTTATGAAGCTTATTTTCCATATTTTTACATCTTTTATTTGCGTTTAAGGCGAATCGGGATCCGGGAAAACGGAAGCGTCCAAAAAGATCTTAGAATTTATTGCGTCTGCTACCGGTCATAAAAAACAAGTAGAAGAAGTGAATAATAAATTGATTGGCAGCAATCCCGTGTTGGAAGCTTTCGGTAACGCGAAGACCAATCGCAATGATAATTCATCCCGTTTCGGCAAGTACATGGACGTTCAGTTCAATTTTCAGGTGAAATGTCAATCTAATAATGTGTGAATTTCTTTTAAAAGTAGAATCAAAAAGAATTGAAGAAAATTTTCGCGAAAATTTTGCGACAAATAATAATCGTTATATTTTTAGGGAGATCCAGTCGGTGGAAATATCCTAAATTATTTATTGGAGAAGTCTCGAGTGGTCCATCAATCAGTGGGCGAACGAAATTTTCATATCTTTTATCAGCTTTTAGCAGGCGCGGACGATGACACGTTGAGAAAATTATTCTTAAAGAGGAATCTCGATACTTTCTTCTACTTGAGTAACGGGGTGAGTCCACTATTTGGTTCTCATATTTGATTTTTTTAAATCTTTTTACTTCTTTCGTTTTTCTACAATCTCTTTGTTAATTTGTAAATCGATCTCTCAGACAAAAGGAACAGTGGATACCATCGACGATACTAATCAGTACAAAGAAGTCGTCCGGGCGATGAAGACTATGGAAATGTCTCAGCAGGAGCAGAACGACCTGTTTGCTATAGTCGCGTCGGTGCTGCACATGGGTAATGTGGGTTTCTCGGAGGAGGATGGAGTGGCAACTATTCTGAAACCTGTATCTGTCAATGCCATCGCTATGGTAATTATTTCCAAAATCTAATAATTTTTATTAAGATCGTTAATATGCTTGTTTGGCTAAAGTATCGAAATTTAGAAAATATTAGTATTAAAATTATTAGCTTTTTACGTTTTGTTATAGTTATTTATGTTTTATATTTTGTTCATCATTATTTCATTATGTAATTTTTTTTCTAATTATTTTGTTATGCACATAAATTTTTTCGTAAATGTATTACTTGCAAATTGCTGGACGTCACATTTCTTAATTGAAGCTGCTAGGATGTGACGTGAACCAACTGGAAAAGGCATTTACTCATCGTACCATAGATGCTCACGGTGACGTGGTGGTTTCACCCTTGAATAGGGAATTGGCTATTTATGCGAGAGACGCGCTAGCGAAGGCCGTGTACGATAGATTATTCACCTGGCTCGTGACTAGACTCAACAAATCTCTACAGCCTCAGACCAATCCTCGACGCAAAATGGTCATGGGCATTTTGGACATTTACGGCTTTGAAATCTTTCAGAAGAACAGGTAAACGTATAACTGTCAAATAACAATTACTTACGGTCAAAGACTATGAAAATATTACGAGTATCATAAATAATAGTTTCAGAAAAATCCATTTTTTTCGTGATTTCTAAAGTTTTTTTTATAATTTTATTATTTTAAATATACTTTTTAATTTTATATTCTATATCTTAAATTGATGTTTTGGTTTGAAGAATAGGATTTTTTAACAAAAATTAATTATCACTAGTACATATGATATAAACATGGCGATCATGTTCAATTATTTCGGCAGTTTTGAGCAGTTCTGCATTAATTTTTGCAATGAGAAATTGCAACAGCTGTTTATCCAACTGACACTGAAGTCAGAACAGGAAGAATATCTGCGCGAAGGGATAACCTGGGAGAACATAGATTATTTTAATAACAAGATCATCTGTGACTTGATTGAAGAGAAGTATAAAGGTTGAATTTTTGTAAAATTTTAATCCACATTCGCAATCACATGTACATTATTAATTAAATATTTAACCTGGCAGGAATAATATCATTAATGGACGAAGAATGTTTGCGACCTGGAGACACGACGGACATAAGCTTCTTGGAGAAATTGAATGTAAATTTGAACAACCATCCTCACTACATTAGCCATCAGAAAGCTGACATACAAACGCAAAAGATTATGGGACGAGACGTAAGAATTTTATACCATAAAATATTAAAACTGAATCATGAATAGTAATATCTCGAAATATTGTAGAAAAAATTAAATTATTTATTTGATTATTTCTGTTATTTTGTTTTTGTTAAATTCATTTAATTTATTCAATTATATATATATATATATATATATACATACACACACAAAATATATTTGTTAACTAACTTGCATTATATTTATTATAGTAATTATTACGATAATTATTTGTGAATTCACACGAAATTAAGAATAAGAATATAAGAATAAGAATAAGAAGAAAAATTGAAAATATAAGAATAATATTGACATTTTAGGAATTCAGATTAGTGCATTACGCTGGTGATGTTACGTACAATGTTCGTGGATTTCTCGAGAAAAACAATGATTTACTATTTCGAGATTTACGTGAAGTTATGTCGCATACTACGAATTCCATTACAAAGGTAAACATTTAATTTTTTCATAGGAAAGAAAATAAGAAAGAATCTATTTGTAAATTTTAAAAATGAGTAACATTTTTTAAATTGTTCTCAAGTGTCAAAAATTAATTTTTGCAATTTCTCTTGTTGCTTATAGACTGTATTTGATGTGAAAGATTTAACCAGTAAGAAACGTCCAGAGACCGCCATAACTCAATTTAAAAACAGTTTAAATAATCTGGTTGAGATTCTCATGGGTAAAGAACCGTCTTACATTCGTTGCATCAAACCTAACGATTTTAAAATGGCCCGTAAGTAGACCTGATGTAAGATAAAATTTAAATAAAGCATCAGTAACGCTCAATATGGAGTATGTATACAATTCAATAAATATGTATAAAAAAAATTAAAATAAATTATTTAATTTTTTGTTTGTTTAATTTGTCTAATAGAAAGGGAAGAGAAAGGAAAGAGACATAAAAAGATTTTTTTAATTTAAGATGAAATCCATTGAACTTTCACTTTCAGATGAATTCAACAAAAAGATCGTGCTACACCAAGTGAAGTATTTAGGTCTGATGGAGAATCTGCGGGTGAGACGTGCCGGTTTTGCATATCGAAGACCGTACGAGCAATTCTTGCAGCGTTACAAATGTCTCTGTTCGGAAACTTGGCCGAATTACTATGGTCCGGCAAAGGAAGGCGTACAAACGCTCGTGTGTCATCTCGGCTACGAGTATGACGAGTACAGGATGGGAAAGTAAGACCGCGATTATCACGCTTTAAGCATGCTATACATTATAATTCATGTATTTTGCAAATTCAAAACAAACAAATTTTAGAAATAATGATCGATGAATTGTTAAAAATAATTTTACATTAATTATTAAAATCTTAAAATTCGTTACAGCACAAAGTTGTTCATCCGTTTTCCTAAAACGTTATTCGATACGGAGGATGCGTTTCAAATGAAGAAACACGAAATAGCCGCCATTATCCAGAGTAAATGGAAAGCTATATTAATGAGGAGGAAATATTTAGAGATACGAGAAGCAGCGATTGTGTTCCAGAAAAACATTCGCAGGTGGCTTGCGAAACGCAAAGCCAAAAAACGGCAACAAGCGGTTATCACTATCCGCAGGTATTTCTTCTTTAATCTTATTTTTTCTTTCTATAATAAAACATGTCTTTACATTCTATATTTTATCATGTATTAAAAAGTTATATTTATATATTTATTATGCTGAATTGATACAGATTTATTGAAGGCTTCATCACGCGAGATGGACCGCCTACGGAAATTAATAAGGCATTTATCGAGTTGGCGAAATCGCAATGGCTCATTAGACTTTCGAAGACATTGCCACCAGGTGTCTTAAATAAATATTGGCCATCATGCCCATATTCTTGTCAAGAGGTATAGCATAAGAATAAGAAATAATTCAGCTATCTGTATATAAATTCTCTATCTATATAAAAGTTCTCAGCGGAATAGGAAATATGTCTGTATTATACAATTAAATTAATGTGATACGATATGACTAATAACATTCACATGATACAGGCATCAGAGCATTTGCATATAATGCACAGGCGATGGAAAGCTCGTTGTTATCGAATGGCATTAAATAAGGAAGATAAGGAACACTTTGAGTTGAAGATCCTCGCGGAGTCTCTATTCAAAAATAAAAAGAAATCTTATACGAAGAGTGTAGGTCTGAGATTTGTAACCGATCGTCTTGGTGAGGAGTATAAGGCACTGCGACAGAGCTTTATCAACAACATTTTAACTTCCGGAGAAAACATAAAGGTAAAAATAAATCACTGAAAAAATACTGCAACGCTTTTCCTTTTTGTATTACATATATTTTAATAAATTCGATAAAATAGAAATATATTCATAGAAGTTAAAATTCATACTTTTAGTACGCCACTCCCGTCATTAAATATGATCGGCACGGATATAAACCACGCGAGAGAGTACTTATTTTAACCGAGAATGCCGTATACATTCTCGACACACTTAAGACCTTTAAGCTCAAACATCGCCTCCCTTACAAGGCTATCGAGGAGCTGGTTGTCACCGGGGAATCGGATAATTTACTCATCGTTAGGATACCACCTGAATTGAAAAAGGATAAGGTTTTTATAACTTGAATTTCAATCTTAATATTTTTAACTCTAAATAAGGCGAATTATTTCAATCTAATAGTAAAATGATATAAATATGTAAGCAGTAATAAATATTTTAATTAATCAATTATTTAATGAGAAAATAATTTAATATTTAGCAATTATAACTGAAATGAGCTAAATTAAATTAAAGAGTAATTTAATTAAAGGAATTATAATTGGGAATTTATTAAAATTAATAAAAACATAATAAATATAACAGATACTTCCACGCACTACTGTTTATAGGGTGACTTGATCTTAGAAGTTCCGCATTTAATAGAAGCATTGACAAAAGCGATTGATATTACTAACAATCCGAACATTGTTAAGATCGTCAATACCGAATCGTAAGTACTTTTCAGTTTTTTATGTATTATATTTATTCCTTTATATTTAGTAATAAATTTGATTACGATTTAATTCAACTAATCAATTTATTATTTGCTGCTTTTGTACTAATTCTACTAATATTTGTAATATCATGTTCCAGTGTGTCCCACAAACTAGTCAGTGGTAAGGAGGGAGTCATTGAAGTTAGGACTGGTACCACTCCCGCAATTAGTAAAAATCGACAGAGCGGACATTTATTAGTAGTAAGAAATTCAAAATAATCATGTTAATCTTTTCGAGTAATCGTCTTTCCTTCGTATTTATTTTAAACCGCTAAATTTCAGGTCGCTTCCCCGTAAAATTATTCCAAACAGGAGAATTTCTCGGGAACTGAAAGAACTGGTGCTATAATACATGAAGCATCCTTAACACAATGTGATTTAGAGAATATATAATGAAACATCGAGAAGAGATAATATATGATACTTTAATACATCTTTAAATTATTCCGGTAATTTTGGACGGAAAAGTGATAAAATGACAATATATATAGAAAGGTCTTTCATTCCGACGTACAAATTACGTCAAATTCTTGTTTCAAATATGAAAGACGCAGAGTGCCATAGAGGCCTCCTGTATAATATTTTCTTGTAAATTAGATAATATTATTAAACAATATTTATTTTGATAGAAATAAAGATAAAACCGATAGGATAGGCGAATTCACTTGTCAGTAATTTATAAATATTATTTAAATATAAGTTAAACTTCAGTTATGTGAATGCAATAAACAGAAAAAAATTCACATCTCACTCCGTACCGTATTCCTTTTCAATAGATAATCTCAAATAGAACAATATTACTTAATTGAGGAAAAAAAATATATATATACACACAACAATACATTATTGATATATGCAAATATTACAATAATTAACATATTATTGTTTTTTCGAATTAGAAGGATTCTTTTTTGTGAGAGTTTTCCTTCCCTCTAAAGCTTTCTCTCGTATCTCATCTTCTACCACAGTATTCACAGTTTTTGAGATCATCTTCTTCAATTTCTGCGCTTCCTGTAACTTTGCCTTCTTAGGTTGAACAGGGGCATCTTTGAGAAAATAACAATTCATATATTATTTATTTTAATTAGAATATTGTTCCCTTACTACAAAAGTGACACAACTTAAAAAATTAAGTTTTACACAAAAGGGAAAAACTTAATAGAAAATTTACTATAAAATAAAAACACAAGTGCAATTTACGGATTATAAAGTATTTATTTAGTGGACGAATTATGAAGTCGAGTCAATTTACTTTTGATACGATTAAATTGTTACTACTCATTTATGGTAATAATTAAAAAATTATATTTCTTGAGTTGTGTCAATTTTGAAGTAAGGAGATGATTTGATTCAGAAAAACTTGTCTTCTCATTATCACTTACTTCCACGTTTTTGGATAGCAGGGCCCTTTTTGCCCTTGCCTTTATTGGCTTTCGTCTTTACTGATGTCGGCAGCTTTGTCTTCACTTTAAGCTTTCCTTGTGCCATTTTGTGTGTTTTATCACTTATATACAAATTCAAATTTGTAGATTGTTGACACGCTGTGTGTAAAGAAAAAGAGTATATAAACAGTAGACAAGAGCAGAGAGAAAAAATCTCTAATATATTAGATTAAGTAATTAACATATTACTACAATTATAACATTATGCATAGCAGAAGTATAAATCAATTTATAATGTAATTTTTTTATACACAAGTTTGAACAAGATTAATTGTAAATACATTTTTCTTGTAATTGAAATTTATGCGTTTTTTTTTTATAATTTACCTTTGGGTGAAAGGAGTTTAAGAAAGAACCTTCTATCCTTCCTTTTGATTTATTAACACTAAATTTTTGCGCACTTATGCACATAGGTTATGTCACATCACTTAAAGCTGGTTTACAATTTACACAATATTCAATGAGAGTTTTGCTTTACATGAGGAAAAGCAAATCTCATTGGATACTGTTCATCATGTTCGGTGTGCAATAAGCTAATATGTCGTCATTGTCGTCAACCAATCACAGAGCGGCGAAGAACAGCGGGAAGGGAAGCACAAACTGGCACAAAATGGAAGGGACGCGGATACGAAAATTTTATGAAAGTTTAAACATAAGAAAGATGCGTAACGATAAAAAAAGGTATTTTCCTATATTCTTTCACTTGTCTTTACTATAAAATAAAAATAATTCATCTCTTTTAGAACTGTAATAAAGAAAAATTTCTTTTTCCTTGTATTTTGTATATATCCTTACTTTTGTTAATATCATTATTATCATTATTTATTATTGCAGAATATAGAGTATTCGCAAAAACCAATACTAATTAAATGCGAAAGTAGAATGTTCCATGTAATAACACCTTTCAAAGTATTTTTAAGGCACTTTTTTATGTCGACGTTCATTTTTAACGTCAAAACAAGTAGTCAAAAATGCCGCGTAATATTCGTAAATTTTGATCATTTTCATCTATTTTAATAGCAATAATATACAAAATTATATACAAAGAAAATGTATATAATTGAGCGAGAAGTTACATCGAACACAGTATAACGGTGGCGGCGTCGGCACGCTAGGAGAGGTGGAGGAGGACAGAAGGTGGGCCATACAGCGGGCGACGGGGATCGGAACGTGACCTACGCAGGAGATGTCGACAAGATGACAGCGGCTGTATGACGACGTTGGTTACGCCGTTGTCCGCCCGACACGACAGAGTCAAGGATACGTGGCTCCGCGCTAGGAAGCGGCAGCTACGGTGAGTGCGGCAAACAAGAAGAGAGAAAGAGAAAGAAGAGCGAGAGACTTGACGTCGTCGTCGTCGTCGTCATCGTCGTCGCCGCCGTCGACGACGGTACTGGTGGTGACAGTGCCGCGCCCCCGTGCGATGCGCACGACGGCGCGGTGAGGAGTGGACGGTGGGATCGTGGGATCCTGAGGAGAACTCGCCGACGAGGAGTGCCGTCGACCCCACGCGCACCCGCGTCCGGAGGCATGAGCGTATTTGGGGACTTCCAGCGTGTCTGGGTGCAGCGGTTCCCGGACAGCGCCTTGCCGGCCGCCTGGGAGGAAGATGTCAGAGCGAACCTGGTCAAACATAAGCAGAAGGTGAGTTTGAGCGCGATGATTCTTTGGGCATCATAGTGCGGATGTATTGCGTCGACGATTGATCGAAGTTGCTAATTTTTATCGATGAATCTTGTCGAGGACCGCAGGTGTGCTTCGACAAATAATTATTGAATGAAAGAATAAGGACGCATGAAATAAGAGTGAAACCTGCAGTTGTATGGTTGGTGATAGTGTCGTAATGTATTCGCCAAGCGTTTATTAGTCACGTGTGAGCGATCTACTGTGTATGCCTGTGTACGTGTCGCAAAAGAGGTTTTATTTCGTTTAATTGACATCCTGGAGGGGTCCGATGATTCATCACGTAGGCCAGAGTGGCCGAGTTTTTATTTTATCAGTCTTTAATCAAGTTCCTGGGAGAACTGGAAATGAATATTTTAAAGTAATAATACAGGTGATTATCATAGAGTCTGGGATTGAAGATGCAACCTTGCGTAACGACTGGGTTATGACTATAGTGAAGTGTCGCAATGTTTACCAGGTATTTATTAGTCAAATCAGAATTTATGCGTGTGTACATAATTCAAGTAGATAGCGAAGAATTCTCTGAAAAAACATTTGAAACGCTGATAAGTATGGAGGAGGAAGTATAGCACAAGGAGAATTTAATTTTTTCGCTTAATAGAAACTTAGTCATGTATAATTCAATTAACACCGTGTTCACATAACTTGATGACTCATCGAATTAATTGTCTGAAATCTGTCAATGACAAAGCACTGTTACATTACGAGTGTCAATGTATTATCATTCTTTTTTAATATTTAAAATGAAATCGTAAACGAATAAGCGAAAGAAGAAACAATAGTAAATATTGACTTCCTGCTTATAACTGTGAATCATTACGGTTATCTCTGTTGTGTTATCGGAACACTGAAAAAAAAAATTGATTATAGTTATTACATTAGATCATCTTAAAAATTCATAGCATTATGTATTATAACTGATTTTTGTTTAAATATTATTAAAAAGATAGTGTGGCTTTATTTATAAAGTAGCAGGAAATATAAATATAATTAAACATAACAATTCTTTTTTTAATATTAAAGTGTTTAAAATAGAATAAAATATTTTTTCATAAGAAATAATCTTAAAATGTAAAATAATTAAATTAATAACGTGCGGGATTTATTTTTTATAAAATTATAGAAATCTTTCGAATATCAAAGCACGCGATATTTTTTTTTGTATATATAGGTGACAGCTTTGAGAGAAGAGCTCGAAAAAGAAGAGTTTTATGTGGAATATTTAGAGAGATTGCTGGCTGATGTCGAGCGACACAAACAGCTGGCTAACAATACCAGCGTGAATACGAATACGTCTGAAATTAAACAGGAAGCGGCGACAGAAACGCAATCTCAACAGGATTCTCAAATATCGGAGAACAGCTTGGCGGACTCTCCGAATTCACCGAGTTCTCAGAACGTGGGACCGTCCGCTCCTACTTTGACGGAACGGGAAGACATCAGCAAGTTTCAAGACAAGTGCGTGTCCGAACTGAGCTCGACTCTCAGCACAGCTGGCAAGCGACCCAAGAGCGAAATACCAAGGAGTCCCGAGAAAGTGCCTGAACTTAGAAGAAACAGTGATCCAGATGTGCCAAGTAATTATGTTACAGTGATTGAAGTTACCGGAAGTTCGAAGAAAGATAAAAATGAGGAATCTCTCAAGGAGGAGGATGAGAAAGGTATTCTCTTTCATATATAAAACATTTTTATTAGCTTTTGGAGTTACATAATCTATATGTAATCATTAAAAGAAAGAAAATTTCAAAAAGTAAAATGAATTTTAATCTTATTATCTCATATAATTTAAAGTTAATAGTTCAATTTGTTTTTAAAATTTTATAAAAATCTATTGTCATCAGTTTTTTTACATCAATTTTATGTATATTATAAATTATTTTATGACACATAAAATTTAAAAAATAATGATTATTATTTGTTCGCTAAATAGACTTAGAAAAGGCTATCAACGAAGATGGCGAAGATGGCGATGCAGAGGCATCGGAGGAGGAGCCTTATTATGATTCAGTAGCCTTGGACCAAACTGGGGAATATGTTTACATTGACGCGCGCGTTCCCACTGTCAACAGTAACAATGGCAATAGCAAAGCGGCAACTCGAAGACCACCTTCTTTGCCAGATTCTCCGGGCAATCAGAGTAATTATGTCAACATCGATTATTTTATACAGTAAGTCGTTTGTCATATCTTATTTTATTTTAACACATTGGATTGGAGCGGAGTACGAGCGTCTTAATTACATTATTTTTTAAGTTATAATGTTAACATTTATTAGTTGAATTCACACGCGAGTACTCCCTTTAAGAGTTAAGATGCGGAATACGTGTAATTGTGTACGTTATCTTCAGACATAGAGCGGCGATGGACAGCGAAGATGAAGAGGGTGCTAGTCCGGCGCCTCCGATCTTGCTGCGAGCTCTCAGCACGGACAATGAAACCGGCAGCAGTGACGCCGAACCGCTAAGTTTAAGCGAGGGTAGCTTGGAATCACCGACTCCGACGACGCCGCGCCGACAAGAAAAAAGCAAGGAGCGCGAGGATGACAGGACATCGATGGTCAAGTGTATCGTGAACTCGGTAGTGGAGAGCGAGGCTGTATATGTGGAATGTTTAACTGTGATGTTACAAGTATGTAACTTGACATTCTAAGTTGTTAAGAATTTATTTACAATGATTTCCTGCCTTTGCAGTATATGAAAGCTATTAGGGCAACTTTAACGACATCTCAACCGGTCATTTCGGAAGAGGAGTTTGGTACGATGTTCTACAAGATCCCGGAACTGCATGCTCTGCATCAGACGTTTCTGGATGGTCTTCGAAAGAAGACGGAGAAGTGGGACAGTAAGACTACTATAGGAGAACAATTTAAGGTAGATATAATTAGAGTAAACAAGACGAGAAAAAGCTGTGGAAAATTGTAACGTTTCATTCATTGATTTCAGATTATGGCCAGTAATATAGGATTATATGGTGCGTTTTTACACAATTACGCTCGCGCGACCGATACTGTGCGACGATGCTCCGCCCATTCCACTCAATTCGGAGAGATTACTAGAGATATAAGACTCAGGGGTTTTCCAAAGGGTCCGGGTTTGTCTCTAGAAGATTTATTACATAAACCAGTTGCTCGAGTGCAAAAGAACGCTTTAGTTTTACATGTAAGTAACTTGTCACACACACACACACACACACACACACACACACACACACACACATATCTACAGCATGTATACATACCCAATATATATAGTAGATTGTATGATTTTTTTACGATCGATAAAATCGTGATAAACTACTATGAATTTCAGATCTGTGCGTGTGCGTATGCGTATGCGTATGCGTGTGCGTGCGCGCGTGTGAAATATATTTCATTGCGTTATAATCTTTTTATCTTATCTTAAATTTTATAGCGATAACTTTTTTGTTCAGGATCTTCTCAAGCATACATCAGTCAACCATGCAGATCATGCACCTTTATCAGAAGCTCTTGCTATGACCAGAAACTTTCTAGATGAATTTAATATCATTCAGACGAAGTCCATGTTTCCGGTACGATTTGTGTAAATTATCCTACACATTATTTTGTATTTTATACATTATGTAACTGTAATTTGTACTATATGTAATTTGTACTATATGATGTTTTTTTTATTTATATAGAGTCACGATAGAGCTCAACGAAGATTGGTAAAAAATTCATTTGTAGTCGAGCTTTCAGACGGTCACAGGAAATTGAGACACCTCTTTCTTTTTAACGACGTGATCGCTTGTGCGAAGTACAAAGCCTCTGGCAGAGATAAATTCACGTTCGAACTGAAGTGGTACGTGCCAGTAGCAGAAGCTGCTGTTACGGAAGACGGCATAGAGCCACGCGAAGCTAGCCCCGCTAATGTGGTAGCTTTAAGGTAAGTACTGTTTTATCTATCATTAATGAAGAGTAGTGCTTTATCAATTATATTATAAAAAATATGCTATCAGATTAGTCATCAATGTTAATTTTAAAGTATACGCTATAAAATAAACCGGTTATCATAATAGATAATCGTTAGTCACCAAAATAAATAGCAATATAATAAGTTATATTAATAAAAAAAATATCTGATTAAATTATAAATAATTTCAAAATTATTTTAATAGATCGCAAGCATGTACAGTACGCGATCAAATTCTATGGGAAGAACGAAACGATGAGAAACGAATCCGACTGGGCGGCAGAGGTTCGGAGAAAAATCGTAAAAAACTCGCCGAACTAGAGGCTCAGCTGGTATTAGCTTCGCCGAACTTAGTCCTTCGCGTGGCGCACAAAAGTCAGCAGAATCGAGTACAAAATTCTTACACTTTCTTCCTGTCCAGCGAATTTGAGCGTTCTCAATGGGTGGAGGCAGTGGAGGCATTACAACAGGTCATTTAATAATCTCTCATTAAGATTATTAGTCAACTAATTAAGGATACGATTAATCAATATATTTCATATATTACAAATATATATTACAGTTTGCTATGCTATTCAATTGTGTGTGTGTGTATCTAATTGAAAAACTTATATTACTGATACTTTATAGGGTGGACAACCTCCAGGGCAGCTGCCATTGTCGATGTATGAACTGCAAGCTTGGGTCACTGCCTGTCGAACGTATTTGCAAACTGATATGGGTAGCTATTTGTTGAGATCAGGACGGGATGAGAGTTTGCTGCTGGGCGATCTTCATTTGACCCTGCTCGGTTTGACTCCACCAGGTTTGGACAGAGTAGGTGATCTCTATATCATTGTAGAAGTTGATAGTTATGGACATTACTTCAAAAGAGCGCGAAGTCGCATCGCCAGAGGTCAAGCTCCGATTTGGGGTGAGAAATCTTCTGTTTTATATTAATGTATAATATAAAATTTTATTTATGTTTAATAAGAAATATAAATTGATATCTATTAAACATAAGTAAAATTATGCTTAAAATTAAATTTTAAAAAAATTAAATTTTTTAATATAATGATCATATATTAAAGTTTTCTATTTTAATTAAATTTAATTAAATTTTTTTACTTCAATTAAATTAAAATTATCTTTCTTTCACACAGGCGAAACTTTTGTAGTAGAGTTGGAGGGAAGCCAGAACGTTAGGATTCTATTGTACGAGGAATGCGGTACACGCTCGGTATTGCGAGGCAAGTGCATTCAGCGATTGAGCAGATCTTGGCTCCAATCTGATCAGGTGGAGAGGTCGCTAAACTTGGGACCTGCGACATTGGACGTAGCATTACGTTTCGTTCCCAGCGAGGTCACTCTGAGACGAGTGCCATCGGCCAAGCCACAGGGCTTATTTGGGGCCAAAATCCAACAAGTTTGCAAGTACGTGTGATTTCATTCAAGTCGAAATAGAAAATTAAAAAGTCGATTGATCTTTTTTCTTTCTCATTGAATTTTTGATTAGGAGAAATTAACTAAATATTCAAATAATAAAAAATCCGTAATTTAAATAAACAGAAAATCTCTTATTTCTTTTTAAGCAAACAGTTTCTCTCGATTTATTTATGAAAATAAATAAGTTCCAAGATATATTTTTTAATTGGATTTGTTAATAATTATTATACTCTCACAATTTTACAGGCGAGAGAAACGCGATGTGCCTTTCATAATAACGGCATGCGTGCGAGAAGTGGAAAGACGTGGTGTTGGCGAGGTAGGTTTGTATCGTGTTTCTGGCTCGGCATCCGATGTGGCAAGGCTACGTAAGTCGTTCGAAAGCAATTCGTACGAAGCAGAGCAGCTACTTAAAGAGGTACATTTGTATTTCTTGTATTTTTCATGTTCGTAGTTAGGCAACAGAATGGTCTCTTATTGTTGATATTTTTGTATGCGAACGTATCTAGGTGGACGTGCACTCGGTAACAGGAGTATTAAAATTGTATCTGCGTGAAATGCCGGAGGCGCTGTTCACCGATGCCCTTTATCCGGCATTCCTGGAGGCCTTTCAAACGGGCGATTTGTCACGGAGTGCCGCTCTGCGTCGAGTTTACGAGAGTTTACCTGCCGTCAACAAAGCGGTGATCGACTTCTTGTTGGCGCACTTGGCACGTGTGAATAAGCACGAGGCACAGAACAAAATGTCACTGCACAATCTCGCTACAGTGTTCGGGCCCACATTACTGCGTCCTGGCACCAGTAACTCACGCAGCGACGCTAAAAGCCGCGATCCTCTCGCTGCCGGTACCGTCGACGTGATGGCACAAGCTGGCATTCTCTACTGCTTCTTGCAGTTACACATGCAACAACAGAACAATCAATCTCTCTAGTCGACAAAGTCCCCTGATTCTGAACGCGATTAAAGTTGCTGTTTAATTTGAAAACAGTAACGCGACCACTTTCTTCCTGATGAAGCAAACGCCGAAAAGACGATGTATGATGGTGTCTGAAGAACAGCCCGATAACTCATCGGTATTGTTATACTTAATCTTACAATCAATTTATTGAATTTAAAAAACGTTTTTGTTTTTACTGTATAATATATATAAATGTTATAATATATTATAATTCATGCTATATAGCATTTATATATATTATATGAAATGAATAATTATATTGTCAAAAAGGGTTTATAATGTTCTACATAAACGAAATTAAACATTTTTCATTTGCGTTAAAACTTTTCATTTGTATTAGATATTTAATGTATTATAAGATTTTCTTTAACAAATTTCAACAAAATGACTGAATTTTTATTATTATTTTTTTGTTAATACATTTGATTAAATTAAAATAATCAATTTCCGTCCTTCAAACACCTGTCAGATATCTTTTTGTATTGTGCGCTAGCACAATAATCTATTCGCATTGTTGATCTTTTTTATAGACGTTAGCATGACGTATCTTTATTCGTGAAGTAGAGTCTGGAAACGTATTAAAGCGAATAGAGTGGCTTTGATGAAACCCTCCATACGAGGATGAAACTCCTATACTCCATACGCGTGCAAAGTAATGTAGCCGAGCTGCTCTTATAGAACGTATATAAAGTATAATATTAACAATAATATATATATATATATGTATATATATTTTATATATATATATATATATATATATATATATATATATATATATACACATATATCTTTTTACTTTTGAGGTTCATAATATATTTTCTACTTCATATTGTCTGAGCGTGACAATGTCGCTCACGCGCAATCAAATTGATGATCTTTCCTGAGATGAGATTTTTTAAATGAAGACGAGCGTGTAATGGTGCAGAAATTTCAGGTGAGAAATTGGCCAAAGAGAGGATTAGATAAGTCAAAGCAAATTGGTAAAAATGTTATATTACATTTGTATATTAAAAGTATTCTGAAAATTTGTAAAGAAAAGAAGAGAGAAAATCGTTAAAGAGTGAGAGTTTTTTAAAGGAGAAATCTAAAAATAATAAATTTTGTATAAAGTTTGAGATTAAAGTTTTTTGAAGCCTGAAATTTGTGTACTGGATATGCAATTTGGCGCATCTGTGCTCTAGAAAATAAGTACTTTTTCACGTGACGTGTGTTCCTAACAGAGAATCTAAATCTTTTTATACGAGCCCTTTTGTATATCCGTTGCAGGAAGCAACCTATCGCCCTTATATGGATACCATATTCTTGTGTACTCATATAATAACATGCATTTTACAAAACATTTATGAGAATAAGAAAAATGGAAAAGGAGAGAAAGAGGAAAAGAGAGAATGGTTTGTTTTTTCTTGAAAATTCTGTGGAATTTAGGGAACGATGTTTCTCATAATGTGCAAAATTTGTTATACATATTTAATGTAATAATCGTCCATTCCATGTGCTCGAGTTCTCTACGAAGAATCGAATTCAATAGATCGAATCTTTGTGCAAAGAAGCTTAGAGTTTTGGCTCAAAAAGACATACGACTGCAAAAGAAAAGCCCTCCTTATCCTGTTAAAGTGGTATTTTTCGACAGTAATTTTGGTTAACGTGAATCCCTCTTTTTATATTATCGTCTAAATGCAGCTTAATAGACGCCAAAGAGAAAGCTACGTTTCCACGTGTATAGAGTGTCCCGAAAATTATAATTCATGAAAAAAATACAATTTTTTTAATGGAAAATGAAAAATGCAGAATATAAACGAATTTAAATTAATAAATTAAAACATGTTTTTCTTAATTTTCAAAATTAATCTTTTCGAAGAGAATATTTGTGAGAAAAAGATTTATATATCTTGAAACTTTTTCGTTTTTTTTTTACAAAATACTGCCAATGTTTTTGGAACGCTCTATATGTAATAGAAGAATATATTATAGTTAACGAAAGACAAAACACAAACACGCGAGTTTGGCGATACAATAACGGAACTCGGTATAGAGTATCTTATGTATTGTGCCAGGCCGTCTACAAAGTTTGCAAAAATGAAAAAAAAAAACAAAGAAAAGAACCAAGTGTGATGAGAGTGTTCGATAAAAACGAAGACATGTAAGAAGTATTAAATTGTTTAGGCTCGAACAAAGGCAACTATTGTATCTCGTGCGTATGAAGGCAACCGCGTGCGTGTTTGTGCTTGTTTGTTTGTATGCGTGTATTATCCCCCCTTTTCCCCGTGTATGTATTATACCGTAAAGAAATACCACATAGATTAAGATTAATTTTGATATCGTCGTTTTTTAAGGAACATTCGCCTTTTTTTGTACATTGATACGAAGTGTAAAAACGTTTCATCGATTATTATTTGTATTATTATTAATATTATTACTCTACATATATATATATGAAACAATTATCGTCACAACTATTTGTTGATTTGATCTAGCTTGTTCGCAGCGAAATGCGTACTGTACTGCCAAAAAGTGAACAAACACTTAAATTGGATAAATATACTGAAGGTTTATAAACTTTTATATCGATCAATTTTTGGGATTTTTTTTTACATCTTGTCTTGATGGGATACTAGTCAAGTTTTAGTTTTACGGAATCCTGTTATAAACATGTAACAAATATTTTAGGAGGCACTACCAAATTTGTGAGAGTAAATATTGCGAGTTTGGAGAAGATTTCGAAGAAGCAACAGGTAACGCTAAATTTGATATGCTGGATTAGTATTATAATTACTTGTGTTTCACATAACAGAATAATAGAATAACTTAAATTTTTAACTTAGTCGTTATTCACATCTGAACCGAAATCTCTTGTTGGATTGAAGTCCCCAGGCAATCTCTGATTGGAGGTGATAAAGGTAATCTAACGGGTGTTGCCGCAATATTATTCCACAGACCAGGTAATCGGGAACCATCGGAGCTGTTACACTGCATCCCTGATGAATTAATTAAGAGTTGATCAGAAGAGAAAGGAAGTAGAGAGAATTATACGATGGGGGAATTGAAGCTTATTGTAGAAAAATACACAGATGTAATAAAAATAATACATCGATAAAAAAATAGTTAAAAATACTTTTTACATCGTTATATTTAATTACAATTAGAAATAAAATTACTAGAATAAAAGAATTGATGAAGTTGTTAATCAAAATAAGTAAAATCCAAAAAATACGTCTGATTTTTAACTATTGATCGAACCTAGAGGCGCAGCTTCATAAAGATCGTGAAGAGCTTCCACGCGAACCTTGGTCCACTCAATGCTCTTATAATTCGCCGAGATACTCTTTTCCGTACTGGTCCCTTGACTTTCCCATTCTCGCATATAACGAAAATACGTTCTTAGTGCATCGTCGCTTATGGCACTTTTGCATACCTAATTGTAACATGGAATTTTATATATTTTAACTAATTAAATGAATATTTTGTTCTAAAGAATCCATGCGAACGAATGAATTTACTCACTTTAATATTTCTTTATTAATTTCTTTTTATTAATAAATTTAATTTACCTCTAATTGCGCGTTGGGATAGTAATGAATATAATTAACGCACATCTCATCGGATATAGCAAAGCCGCCGAGAGTCACGTTATCTCTTTTCATAGTGTTGTAAGTGCATGTAGTAATCAGAGAATCCCCCTGTAAATTATTTAATTTTTAATAAGATTCTCAGTTGTTTGTTGTTATTATTATCTTTAATGTTTGATGTTTGATAATAATAAATTTATTATCTATTTTATTTCTATATTTGTTTACTTTAGTTAATTTTCTTACAGGCAAGATAACCACCGGTTTTGGCAACAATCTGATTTCCTGGAAATGTGTGGAGTAATGATTATCGTAATTCATCGGTGGCAATTCTTCGCCGTTCCTTATATGACGAGTGATAACTTTGGTACCCGTTAAATGAGTATGCAGTTGAGAGCCGAAAACGCGAATGCCACTTTGAGGCAATCCGACTCCGGTGCATTCCGTTATACAGTGACCGGATAGCATAAAGGCTTCCTAAATAACACTTGATTTTATTAAATTTCCTGCTCCATCTCTTTTTTAAAAAGAGATTTACAAAATTGTAAACATAAATTAAAGCTAAATGAATGAGTTTTGAATCAATTTAATTGGAGACTTTAATTAAGACTTTCTGTGAAATAAAAAGTATGCATTTATTTAAATAATTTTTATGTATAGAATATTTGTATAAATGTAAAATTATAATACGAACTTTGTTGCGTAGATTTAACTATTTTATTACATGTATTAGCATAAATTTCTCAAAAATTACAATCAATTAGTTTTTTCACCTGTTGCGGAGGTATGGCCATCTTATCGGTGTACTCGAGACCGAGCTCAATAACACCGGCGTCGTATTTCCTGAGTGTTTTAGTGAGAATAAATCGAATTCCGGAAGAGTCGATAGCGCCTTGGTGCAACTCGGGATTATTGTAATGTACCTCCAACATGACATGTGGATTGAAATCAGCTCCGCCGATGGCTAAACCAGCTTCTTCCGGATATATAAACGCATCAGCACCCATCGCCCATGCTGCCAACACCTTCTTGCAAATCTAAATGATTTAAAATGAGTATCACTGCGCATTTATCATTTGAAGAAGACAATCACCTGCGTTTTTTCGGGTCTATCTGCTCCGTCACAAGGTCCATCGTACATTGGCACTTCTAAATCCACAGGTCCGGCGCAATGAAAGATTTCCATGTGGTGTACAAGATGTTCATTACCCGCTTGGATAGCAGGACCAAATTGTAGGATATGATGCCTACCGGTAAATATTTTTCTTTATTTATATCTTTATATATTTATATTTATTAAATCTTTAGAATTAAAAGATCCAATTTTGATAAAAGCATTAATAAAGAATCTAGATAGAGTTAATGATGAATATAAAAGACATTAGTATACAGGTATTTCATCAATTTATTATGTACATCTAATACGCACTTCTGTCTTAATGCTGACGGCAACTTATGCACACGGCACCAATAGGTAGTCTCCTTCTTTGGCACTTGAACCCGATGAGCGAGTAACTCGAGCTGCCAGGCATTCGTGGGGAACTTGGGCTTTTTATGGGACACCCTGTGAAGCTCCGTACGAGACATACCCGATGCTTTCGCATCTGATATCTCGAGACCAGCCAAGGACGACAACGGTCCACGACCGCGAAGCCATACTAGGTGCGTTGTGCCTCTCTATAGAAACGAATATTTTATTTCAAACAATAGAACAATAGGGCAAATGAGAGTCAAGCGCTAGAGTTGTGCATAAGTTAAAATTCACAATATAGTGTTATTGTTAACTTATTAAATTAATTTCAGATTACGAATAACAATTCGCCGAATACGATTTTAGGCCGGGATTCATAGTTAGATCTTATTTAAGACTTTCTTAAGTTCTATTTTGAGATGTCATGAACCAATCAGAGGACTGCATTAGCGATTTAAGACATTACTTAAGACGGTCTTGAAATAAGAACCGACTATAAATACCGTCCTGGTGAAAATTTTTCTCAGAATTTTTCATATAATTTTTTTAGAATTTCTATATACTTTTATAATATTTTTTTTATACGAATTGGAACACTTTTTAGAAAATCTATATTTTTTCTCAGAATTTTTCATATATGTTAATTATGACATATCATAAAATTTCTAAGATTTTTGGTAAGTATAATTTCTGATAAAATGTTATAAAATCTAAAAAATTTAAAAATATTTTTTTTTAAATTTATAGGATGAGAAATCTGAGAATATTTCAGAATTCACATTTATGAAAAATTTTGATAGAAGATGTAAACTTTCCGAATATTTCTGAGTATTTCTGAAAAATATCCCAATTTGTATAAAAATTATAAGAAAAATTTTCACCAGGGCGGCCATAGACTTTTGAAGTTTCGCAAGTTTTTCAAGTTACGTAGATACGTAAATCATACTCACTTCAATGATATAATCATGCTCATCGCAAGTATCGAATTTGCGGGAGAATGTGAATTTCGTGATATTACCGCGTCTTCTCCACGCAAAGTTATCGCAGTCTTGCTGGGTGTCCAGATGTAATTTCCCGTCAACATCCGCCCACGAATCCTGCCGATTATTGACAAGGATAAAATCAATCTTTCATATGTAATTCGATTTAATATATTTTATATCATCGCATATTTTACTTGAAAGTGAATTTGTTGGTGCCAGTCGGACCATAAAACACAGTAATCAGCTGGTTTTAATTCTCCGTAGTCGGAAAATCCGATCGCGAACCAGCTGCTATCATTACCGACAAAATGAACTTCTGCGATCACCTGCTTGTTCATTAGATCCACTCTAAAAAGCAACGGCAAAAAAAAATTTGAGAAAAAAATTTCTAGAAATTATAACAATATAAATAAAAAAAGGAGAATTTAGAGTGTACCGTTGCTGCCGTATTAAAATTAGGAAAACCGTATTATACAACAATTAATAGGAGTTTTTCCCAATTTCAACACAGAAATCTGCTAACAAAAATTTCTAGACTTGGTTGTTATACAAGTACGAATCGATCACATTTTGTTTGGGCCGTGTACAGATTTTTAAGTATGAATTAACTTTCGATTTCGCGCAATAAATCTTGTAACGATTACCCGATATTTTACACGCATAATACTATCGTTGATTTAATCATATTTGTGTAATCATATCTGTATAGGTTGAAGTTAATTATAATAAAGATATTGTAATAAGACAAGACAATAAATATAACGACATATAGCTTTTAAGTAAGAAAATTGAAAAATGAATAAATCATACACTCGCATGGACAGCTTACGTATAAGTTCCAAAATAATTAAAATCATATCCGTTTTTGCCAACAATTGTAATTGCAATCGATCTTGTTCAAAATCGCACCTCCAATGAAAAGTCACCTCCGAACCCAGTGGAATCGTATGCACCGCGTTTCTAGCTAAATTTGCATCCATCGAAGAATCACGTTGAGACCAACCCGAATGGATGCTCGCGAGAGTGATTAACAGAAACAACATCATTGTTAACGTAATTAAATCTTCTTTAAATCTCCCTACGAAGCGATTCAGCGAGTAAACTCGCCGAGCTTCAGCTTCAATTTGGATTTTTATTAACTCGACTCGGATTTTATATCGAATTTAGTCTGATTTCTTTAATATCATTTACGAGATTTATGAAGTTGTACTACGGAGTCCGCAAAGGATGAATCTGCACTGAGGATCCTTCCTGTGTGAACTTTCGTATCTCGCAGGATTCCACTTGCGGAATGACGCAGGATGCGCAAGCTCGAAGGGAATAGTTTGCAGATCACAGCTTCTCGCACTTTATCGAGATCGTTTATATACCTAATCGTTATTTGTTTTAATTCATTAAAAAAATAGAAGGAAATGTTATACAGACTTTATAATGCAAATTTTATTTATTATATTAAATAAAATATACATATATATATACATAATACACTTATTTATTACATTAAATATTTGTATTCTGCTTGCATTATATACGTTCTCCAAAAAATTAAGACAATTTATAATTTGTTTAATGTAAGTAATTTTTTTATAGTTATTACAATATGATAGAGAAGAATACAGATATACAAAAATTTTTACGTTTTTTTAAGATGAATTAGTTTTATTGAATTATTTACTGTAATCATGAATTTTAATCCGTTTCTATTTTAAACATTCTAAAGTGCTGTAATCCATAATGCAAATATGTAATCTAGAGAGATGACATTTTGAACAATTACATAAATATATAAATATATAAATATTCATTTCAAACGACACACCAAGATGAACTGACATATTAATCCGAGGAATGATTTGTTTTAATTTATATCTTATGAAAATTGTGAACCAATGTTTGTGAACTTCTTTGTTTCCCGTTGAGCGTATTGATTACTGTATTTCTGTCAATCCGACTTACTTTCAACGATGTATTATATTCTATTTTTTCGCTGAAGACTCCAAAATGAGCCGAAACAATAAATATACAATAAATGAAGACAACCGCCAACACCTGAGTATTATCTGCATCTCATAACTCTTCGCTCTTACATAAGCGTTAGACTCTCATTAGCCTTGTTCTGAATTTCTAATTATTGTTTTTTTGATGAGATTTTGATTTCAAATTAAAATTAATTTATAATAATCTCATCTTAAGTTGATTAGATAGATAACGATTATTTCCAATAATTTGATTGATAAAAAAAGAAGGGAATTATCAATTGTCAATTTAGAGCGTGTTTTATATATATACATATATTGGATGTTTCTCCGAAAAATTCACAAAAGAGTCTTCGATTCTTAATTGTTTGCAATTTGAAAGCCAAATATCTTAATTATTATTTTGTTATAAATTATTAATAATTACCATTTAGGAGATTTATATTATGTTTATGTTATACTCTGTACACACACACACATACGCATAGACACGCGCGCGCACACACACACACACACACACACACACACACACACACACACACACACAAATTTATTATTAATTTCCATTTAAATTTCAGGAATAATTTTCTATATAATTTGAACATAAGTAAATAAAGAAAAATTGATTTCAGATCGATCGAAGAATCTACGACTTAGAATTAAGAAAGGTCTCTTAGATTCTGTTAGGTCTCACTATCCTATGTGAAAAAAGGGAGAATGTCTTCATATACGAATATATTTCGAGGAACTTATATTGCATTCCATTTGTGGAGCGTGCCTTGTGACCGAACTGCAATCAAGAAATTCCGCGGGACTTATTGCGGCCGAGACTCTTTATATTACGCATTATTAATGGAAACAATTTATGCGAGACAAATTTTAAGAATGACAATCGTGAAGATATTTTTTTCTCTAATCAACATTATATCTGCTACGCAAGTAATCAATGAAATGTGCAAACACTTTCATATTAAAATAATTATCATTAAATTGTAGACTATTAATGCAAAATTCCTGAGAAATGTATTTCGAAAATTTTAGTGTTGCGAAATACTCATAAGCTAAGCACTTCGTAAATTTAATAGTATTAAAATAACATGATTTTTACATAAAAAATATATTTCAGTTTTTTTTTGCAAGATAGAATTTGTAACATTTTCAAAGATGAGTATTTAAACTTGAGGAAACTCTTTAATTTTTATCTTTAATGTAATCAATGGAATCTGCGTTTCAAATATTGTTGATAATCGCTTCGTCATGACGCGCCTATGAAGCGCCTACGGCGAAACAGCTGCCCTCGTTCAACAATTAAGGCTCTCAATTAAAATCAATCATAGCTCATAAAATTGCTATTCGCAGTAAACAACTTATATTTTAAATAATAGATATGACAACTTGGATCTGAAGAGAAATTGGATCTGATCCATGAAGTCGCACATTGATAAAATTTGTTATGTTTCCTATCTTTCATTATGAACCCATTTCATATATATTTAAAGGAATTTATTTTTATTATATCACGCACACAATTAGAGATTTTAATTTTATAATCTTCTGTGTAAAAATATTAAAATATTATCTATTATTGAAAAATTAATACATAAGAAACATTTTATGTTTTCTATAAAAAAAATATCACAAATGTATATAATGTATTTAAATGTAAATTAATGTAAATGTTTATAATGTATTTATAATGTATTTATAATTTCTTTACTTAACTTCTGTATTATTGTGAAAATAAGCTTTTTTGAAATTATTGCATTGTATACTGTCTGAACTTTTTATGTTAAGTTTTTCCTAACGTTTGCATTCTGCTGCATCGACATAAAAATTATTGTAAATTTTAAGAAGTTATTCGCTCAATCGTTGTATTTTTTAAAAATATTTCTCAGTCATGCTTAAATTGAAATCAATGGTCGATCGGTGCAGTTTCTCGAGATTCTTCATATAACTTCTATGGGTCTATTCAGACATCTTTTTTGTACTCTCTATTCAACTTTAGTCATCGCTTTGACTTCAATGTCAAGACCCTGACGCGGCCCAACGACACGGCTTATAGTGGGGCGAATTGATGATGACGAGAAGACGGAGAGGAAAGGAAATGGAAATACTGACTGCCAGCTGGCGACGAGTCCGTCGGCACTGTCGGCAGTCAGGAAAGACGAGCGTTCGCGCTTGGATTGGAGTGTCGGAGCGACCAGTCCAAAGACTTATAGATCCTACATATGCGTGAGGAATGTAATCCGTGCCCGATGACCCATCCGTTACCCGTGTACGACGCGCTGCAATTCAGACTGCCAAATTTCATCCAGGGTGAGTGAACGAGCGAGCGAATAATGAATGAGTCATACAAAAGCCACGTGGGTTTCCATCACATGGCGAAATCAGCGATTCTACAAAGATGGGATTCCCGTGCTGAAACGCGCGAAAATAATCCTTGTCGAAAATTAGTGGAATATGTTTTTTTAGAATTATAGGAAAAATTGAATTTAATAAATTCAAATCGATTGTGAGAGATGATTGTTTAATAACGAAATGCTTTGTAATATTTCTATGATGAGTAACAAATCTCTTTACTTTCAACAGTTGAAAAATTTTCTAAGGAATGCATTATCTGTTTCTTTGGGTTTAGGATTTTTGTTAGTCGATTAATTAATTAATTGATTTGACCAATTATAAATTATTTTAATTAAAAATTTGAAAGATTGTGTACACATTAAAAGGTATTCAAAATGTAAGATGTAGTAAAAATGTAGATATAGCAAAACTATTTATTAATTCACTTTATCAAAGTAATTTTCATTTCACGATGTTATCACAATGTTTATTCATGTCTTACTCATGCTGTTTTTCCGGGATTTTTGTGTATTCCGATATGCAGATTCTTATGTATTTCCGTGATGCGGAAGCATTTGAATACGTAATATTTATTCACACGTCGATAATATCGTTTATATGATATGTTGTATGCATCGACGTGCGCGAAGTTGCTCTATCTGTTGCGCAACGAAGATTTCGATGCTTCACTTTTTTTTGTAAACTTTCTGTTATCAGTAACTAAAAAAAATTAGATTAGAAGGTTGCTGTTGAGTCAACGAAAATTCATGAAATTTTTCGTATTTTTTAACGAGCAAATCAATAGAATATTCTTTAATATCTTACACTTAATTTGTTTTAAATATCAAGTGATCTAAAGTTTCTAAAAAAATTACAGAAGTATATTAATACATTATATACACAAATCATTATATAAAATGTTATAAAAATTTGATTTTTTTAATGTTAATTTCGAAAGTTGATTATATATTTTTTAAGTCTAATATATAAAATTATAGATATTTAAATATCATCATTATTCTTGTGGATGACGAAATAATAATTGTTCCATCAATAATTATTAGAAAAAAGCGGAATAATAATTAACAATATAATTAGCGAATAATTAATAATACTTCATTGTTGGATTTTTTACAAATTGAGAGGAAATAATTAGCTACTTCATATCAAATTCTTATTTGTTTGCACAAAATTTTAAAACAATTTAATAACTGTATTGTGTTTGCAAAAAATTTTATTTATTATAATATGTAAAATGTTGCATTTATATACATGTATATAAGAGAATAATTTCTTTTGCACTGGTGGAAGGATTGAATATTTGATACATTACTGTGATAAGTGTACAGCACTTTTTCCTGATAACGAGAACGTCTCCGCAAATCGTTATCTGTTAAAAATTCTGTAAAATTTGTACGTTTCATAAAATTTTCTTCATGACGGTAAATTAATTCAGAATGAGACATTTGCACGTTTATTTATACTTTGTGATGAGATAAACGTTGAGACATCGTTCTCCGATTTTAGAATGCTGCATCACTTCTTTTTTTTATGGAAATTTATTTTATGTGAAAATTATATTATCGTGCGATATGTATACGGTTGAAAAAAACTGTGTTAAATGGTGGCGAGTATTTTATCGTATAATTTTTTGAATATTTATCTATTCTGACGCTAAGTCAGTACGACTAAAGTTCATACGAAACGAAGCGATAAGTGTTAACAAAACCCGATGACGCGTAAAATACTATTTACGGAGTATTTTGCAAAAGTTGCAAACTACGACGTTTTGAGAACAGATATCTCGTTTGTGATAGAATACATATGTGTGGGTAGATAATAATTATTTTTGAAAATGTTACTTGATGCACTCATTTTTGTTTCGTATTATCTTATACCTTTACGCTTTCGATTCGTATGATTCTAATTAAGTTAAATCTTGTATGCGACTGGAATTTTTCCAACGAGGAAAACAGCTTGTTTTATGAGTTCAATTATATTCCGTATAAACGCCACTTATAATCTGTTGAAAGTTGAAATGATATGATGCGATTTTAACGTGAAAAAAAGATTTCGTTATCACATATCGCGAGAAACGCAAATTTAGTTAGGGGAGATAAATGATTATGCAATATGTCACGTTACAATAGTATTGGTAAAATAATTAGTAAGTGAATGACAATATTCTTTGGAGAGTCTAATCTTAAGTGATAATGAGTCAGTCTTATCCTTCATCTTCCATTTATAAGTAAGTAATCTGACAGCCATTCCTTATCTTTTCGATGAATTATCCATGAATTATTGTCTTATTATCGAATTTTCACGTTCATCGATGAATACACTTATCGCAAAACATGAAATCTGAATTATCAAATTATACGAAACGTCAGTTTTACACAATTGACTTATTATTTCTGAGAAAATTAAATATATAAAATATATTTGCGTTATTATACTCTTCCTTATTTTCCTTACTTTCATAAATTATAAATTTATGGAAAAAGCAGAAGCATTCGATTATAGGAGATTACAATTTTCTATATATTTCGATGTATTATCAAAATGAAAAGACGCTTAAATATTCCATTCCTGGAAATTTATATTAAGATCGACATAGATCGATACGTTGACAGGTGCATTGCATACATGATAGATTTAAAATAAAAATTAGATAGAATATAACTTCGAATAGAAATTAAATAGAAGAGAATAGCTAAATAAAATTTATACATTTCTATATTGTTGCAGGGACAGGAAGGAAAGTGCAGCGGACAATTTTTGAAGAAACGCCATAGAAAGCCTGTGGTGGATTAGGCGTCGGTAATCGATGGGTTGAGAACGCTCTTTGCTATTTTTTTCTTTTTGTTATCAAGGTGTGTAGCTTACCTATGAGCCATGCTGAAGGTAGTCGGAGCCTCGTGGCTGCAAACGCGCATCTCCACTTATATCCTCGTCGCCGTCGCTCTTCTTGGCATTGGCACCATTATCCTCGGCGAATTTGGACTGTTAGTCGACATTGATTTTTTAAATTTTTCTAACAATTAAATAATCAAGTCCATTGAGAATAGAATTTTCAACATGTATTCTCGCTGTCGAACAAACACAAATATAACATAACGTTTGCATTGACTGCAGATTGTACTTTTAAATTTAAAGAATATTATAAAATTTCAGTTAATAAAATTTAAATAAATTTTTCTAAACAGTAATGCTTTTGCAGTGTTGAAAAAGATGGAACTTATTCGGCTACTGTATCGTGGAATCACAAAGGAGGATATCGCATCGACTTTTGGGGTCAAGGTAACGATCTCGCTGATGTGCGACTGAATGCTGCTCGCGCCTATTACAAGACCGGCATATTCGAATCTGGGTAGGTCAATGTCATTGAGTAGAAGAAATATGCAGTCATGTTTCTGTAGAGATTCTACAGTGAGAGCAAAAAGTATTTGTATAAGGAAATTTGTTATAAAAAAAAGTCTTATTTGTAGAAAATAAATATTAATTAGCAATTTTATACAATGAATACATTCTGTTCTAAAATAAACAAACAAGCTTATAATACTTTTTGAGCATTCAAACAATACAATTTTTAATTTTCGCTTATTTTTCAGATGATATATTTTGTATAATTAATACACATCTTTTGGTATATATAATTTTAAGAAACATACAGTCTATTTTTTTATATATTCAATAAATTGTTAATTATCCAACAAGAAATAATCGTCAATTAAATGTCGAATCGGCGTCAAATTGATGTTAAAATCATTATATTTAATATATTGATTCGACATCAATTTGATGACTTATTCTCGCTGGAGTATTTACTTTTTAAAAATAAAATTAAAAAAAAATATTTTCTCCGTACGAATATTTTTTGCATTCACTGTATATATTTGTGAAAGAATACAAAACTCCAAAACAGGTTTTTTTTTTATTTAAATTTATTTGGAGAGAATCGCAATAATTTTGATTTATTTTGCATTAATAATATATGTATATGTATATGTGTGTATATATATATATATATATATATATATATATATATATATATATATATAGTGTGTGTGTGTGTGTGTGTGTGTGTGTATTTTCAATAAATTTAATTTTGTGTGATTGAACCGATTGGATACATAGATCTGGTAACAGACATGTAGCAGTTCTTTTCCTGGATGACTCTGACATATATACATCTTGTAAACAACCATATAAATATCTTCGATATGTAAATCAAAATCCATAAAAACTATACATCCGCTTTATATTTACAAATCAGAATATTCTGCAGATTTTATATGTGATGTGTAATTAAAATAAGCACTGCGGATATATTCCAGATGGTCTATCATCGAAATAGAAACGTCATCGAAGTATCCGGACACCGTGCAGGCTTATGCGGCCGGTTTGTTAGAGGGTAGTTTGACATGGCAAATAATCCATCATCATTGGTATAATACCGTCAACGTTGTTTGTGAGAAATGGGCATACGAATGCCAGAAATTGATGCGATTCCTTCATGAAAACACTATTATTGTCCGCGAACGTGCCGAGCGCTTAGCACCCACGGATCCATTCTGGCACATGGTAAATAGAAATTTAAATTGAAGATTAAAATATATGAAATATTTCATATTTTAAAAATATTTTTAAAATATATGAAATATTCAATAAAATGTTTGATACGTAGATTTACTTTTCTTTGTATTAAAGATTTTGAGTGTGTATTTACTTTTATTGCTTTTAAAGGAAAAAAAGAACCAGTCAGTAATTGCACATGTTCTCAATATATTGCATAGATATTAAAAGAGTGTTTCAAATTCATTTTCGCGATTTCATGCGAAGATACGTTGTAAATCGTCATTATTTTTACATCACAGGTGCGGCTGTTCTATGTTCAATTGGATGGTCTGGAGGCTGGCTGGAAATTCGCGGTTCGTCGCAGTCGGCAAACAGTGGAAATGAACAAGGAACATTTCCTCTGGCTGGCAATGGCTGCAGATCTACCGGATCTCGAGCGAACGCTAAACAGTTCCGAATCCTATCATGATCACATCAAAGGCATGATTTTCCTGAAAAGCCTATCCCGTGAAGGACTTGATCCATTGGTAGCTATTGGACATACCACTGCTGCACCGTAAGTTATCGTTATTCCGTATGTATATGTACTTCCAATAATAAATGTGGTTTATGTGAAAAAAATCAAATCAAGGTAATTAAAAAGGAAATTGATTTAAAATATAATCAAAATAATTGAAAAGAATTTAATTTAAAACATAAAAGTACTTATGTAAAGATTGTTTTTATATCAAAATATCATTCGCAATTTTTATGTTTTTTCGCTGCAAGGAAGATCGAATGTAGGTATCCTATTAATAAATAAAAATGTTTCTTAATCATGATTTGTATCGAGCTATTGTTTTTCTTACAGATACGCTAAAATGCTGAGATTATTAAAAAAATATACTTTTGGCTATCATGTTCTGCCGATTTTAAAAACCTCTGCGCCAATTCCAAGCAGATCTATTATAATGTCATCTTATCCTGGTGCTCTGTCATCTCACGACGAGTTCTATTGGCTTCAAGGAGAGAATCGCGAAATGATTATCGCTGGAACGCCAATGACAGACACTAATAGCAGTCTGTGGAATTTTATGAAAGCAAAGAATCAGGTGAATAAAGTTTTTTACATTTTGCTTTTTATAATTTTAACTAATTACAGATATATACATATATGTCAAAAGATATTTATATAAAACAATTTACGATATGATAAAATATGAAATGATATAAATTTTGAATCAATTTCTGTTGTCTATTATTATTTTGGAACATAATCGTATTAAAAATCAATAAGTTAATTTCCTTCTTCCACAGGTAATGTCATCCGTAAGAGTAATGGCGGCGAATCGTCTAGCAATAAACGGACGTTCCTGGTCTCGTAACATGTCATTGCAAAATGGTACTGATACAACGCGGCAATGGGTCATTTTAGAACCGCGTGATAACGTCGTCTGTCTTGTCGAGCAATTGCCGGGGCTTATTCAAATAACGGATGTCAGCAAGCAGATCGTCAACACTAACGTACTTTGGGTCATTGGTGAAGTTCATCTTCCCAAAATCAACATGATAATTAACGAAAACGAGGAAGGGAATGACGATATGACAAAAAAAGAGCTAGCCGCAAGACTACAGAGCAACATTACTACGACGGAACACTTTAGGAGGTTGATGCGAGGATACAGTCACGAGAAGTTTATCATTAAAAATGAGGATCCGGTACAGATTTTAACTAATAGAGGAGACCTGGAGAAAGTTGATTTACCATTCGGTATAATCGACACGAAAATCATCCTGGCCGATGATGACGGTGTGAAAAGTTTTGAAGTCACTTCCGGACCGAGTATGCTGGACTCCACGCAGCCTTTCCAATGGTCGACTACTTTCCCCAACGTCTCGCATATAGGTCAGCCCGATATTTTCAATTTCGACAGCGTTACTCCTCTATGGGTTTGGCTTTGAGTCGTGAGAGATTATC